>NC_138120.1:13463339-14099476 GCF_964146895.1 Miniopterus schreibersii | reverse complement strand
TGGGTAGATGAAAGAAAGTGTCAGAATGAGGAAAAGACAGAAAGAGCAAGAGTAATGGAAACAAAAACAAGAGAACTGATGTAAAAGGAGTCAGATTGAGACCGTATCTTGGCCGTAGTTATCCTGATCACCCAACTCTACCAGAATGTAGGCTACAGTCCTCTCCAGCCACAGTTCTTCCCTTTGCCTGTCACTTCAGCCTCAGATAGCCCACAGGCTGGGCAGCCTGTAATGTCCCGGGCATTTCTCCCTGTGGATATTACTAGGGGTCACTGTGGATCTGTGGGAAAGCGGTAGAGAAAATGGATTCTGAAGTGGGAAACGTGAGTAGCCGTAAGCAAGAGCCCCCCAGACACCAAACCCTGGGAAAGCTGCAAATGCTCGGGTAACATAGAGCTTCCTCAGGAATGTTTCACCACAGTTCTGAGGCCCATACACTGAGGCTGACAGTGAGGGGCGGGGCTGAGTAGCGTGATGCCCTCTGTCCAGTCACAGTTTGGAAGAGCTGTTTTAGTAGCCCAAAATGGTGTGGGCATGCCCAAGTCCTCCATCAGAGGCAGGAACGTGTGACGTGCGTGAATCAGGGTATCCTGTGAAGCCGTGTGCAGGCAAGGGTGTGGGGATATCAAAGCCTGTGAGGAATCAGTGTGACCGCATGGGTGCAGGCACCTGTAACCCCAGGAACCTCTGTGTTCCTCTGTGCCTCTTATGCAGAAGGAATGGGGCCAGAAGATAGGTGGTTCAGGCCAAGCCAGGCTGTTTTGTAGATCTCCATGTTTTAGTTCTTTCATAGCCACACGATCAATGTGAAGGTGATGTTGCAGGTACTGGTGCTGGAAAGGGAGGGGCCTTGAGAATATAACCTGTCCATGTAAGCAGGGACACTTGGGTGTCCAGGAGTGAGATGTCCCTAACCCCCACCCACATTCCTTCTGCAGGTGGAGGGAGCCAGACATGCCAGGGATGATGGCAAGGTTAACTGTCAATTTGTAGCAAATCATACTAATGCAGTACTGCCACTGTGAAGGAGTATCTCATTACCATCACAGGCGGGAGCAGGCTCTCTCTATGGGCAGCAGCAGGAAGTGCATAGAACTTGAAAGGTGATGTGCCCTTCTCCACACACTCCTCATGCTGCAGGATACAGTGCATCCTATGCCTCTTGCATTCAGTGGTGCCAGCATTATGAACGATGGGCCAACAGCTCCAGGCACCAGAACAGCAGCCTTAACTACTTCAACTAGTTCTCTGCCCACAGCGTGGCAGGGTCTGACAGGATTGCTGAGGTGGAGGCTTGCTTGCAATGCCCTAAGAGAGCTTGGTGTGTTCCCCTGCTTTTGGATTTTTAGTCAGATCCCTGCCGTCTCTGGACGATCACTTTTTGCTCTGCCAGAAAATCAGTAAGGACTACTTGAGGATGTTGGAACCAGGAGAAGGCACTTAGAGGACATGTGAGGAGATGCCAGTGGGGCTCCCCCTTGGGTTGTCAGGTAGCTGGGACATTTTTCTCTCACATGAACACCCTGAGGCTCGGAAGGATAGCCTATGACGCCAGGCCACTGCGGCATTGGGAAGAGACAGAAAGTCTGAAGAACTGCAGTGTGGCATCATGTTCAGGCAGGAAGCTGAAGGAAGATGCAGGAGTGTGCATGTCTACCGTCACTCAGAATCAAAGCAGATTCATGTACCCATTCCTGTGAGCTATTGTAAATTGTGCTGCTCTGAACAGAGGGGTTTATATATTCTTCCTGATCGATGTTCCTGGTTTCGTAGGACATATTCCAAGCAGTGGGGCCACTGGGTTCAATGGCAGTTCTGTATTTCAATTTTTGAGAAAACCTCCTATGTCATAAGGTTTTCCATACAGGCTGCACGAGTCTGCATTCCCACCAGCAGTATACTAGGGTGAGCTTTTCTGCACACCCTCACAGGCACTTTCTGTTTATTGACTTATTGAAAACATAGCCATTCTGGAAGACCTCAGGTGATACCCCATTATTGTTTTAATTTTCATCTCTCTGGTGATTAGTGACACTGAGCAGTTTTCATATGTCTCTTGGACATGTTTATGCGCTCTTTGGAGAAGTGTCTACTTAGGTCTTTGCTCGTTTTTTAATTGGATCGTTTGTCTTCCTCTTGTGAAGGTGTGTTTCTTAAAATATTAGGGGTAGTAACCCTTTATCAGATGTATCATCGGCAAATATGTTCTCCCATATAATGAGTTCCCTTTGCATTTTGTTGATGGTTTCTTTGTGCAGAATCTTTTTATTTTGCTGTAGTCCCATTTGTTTATTTTCTCCTTTGCTTCCATTGCCCTAGGCAGTGTATTGGTAAGCATATTGCAATGAGAGATGTCTGAGATCATGCTGCCTCCATTTCCTTCTAGGATTTTTAATGGTTTCATGTTTTACCTTTAAGTTTTTTATCCAGTTGGAGTTGATCCTTGTGTGTGGTGCAAGATAGTGGTCTAGTTGCATTATTTTGAAAGTTCCTGTCCAATTTTCCCAACACCATTTATTGAAGAGACTTCCTTTACTCCACTGTATGCTCTGCCTCCTTTGTAAAATCTCAATTGAGTGTAATGAGTTGGGTCAATTCCTGGGTTCTCTGTTCAGTTCCATTTATGTCATTAAGTCTGTTCTTCTGCCAGTTCCATTCTGTTTCGATTAAAATGGCTTTACTATATCTTGATATGTATTATTTTGATTCCTTCCACTTTTTTCTTCCTCCCAAAATTGCTGCAGCGATTTGGGGTCCTGTCCTTTTTGTGTCCTTTAAATTTTTGCACTACTTCTTCTAGGTCTGTGATATCGGACATTGGTATTTTATGAATAGTTTGAATCTATAGATTGCTTTGGGGAGTACGCACATCTGAATGAGGTTGATTCTAGCAATCCATTAGCATGGTATATTCTTACACTTGTTTATATCTTCCTCTATCTCTTTTTTGAACATATTTGTTTTGCAAGTACACGTCTTTCACCCCTTTGGTTAAGTTAATTCCTAAGTATCTTAATTTTATTGTTGCACGTTAAATGTGTTTTTGTTTGTTTGTTTGTTTGTTTTAGTTTCTCTTTCTGAGAGATCATGAATGTTGTTTAAAAATGCCATTTACTTCTGGGCATTAATTTTCCATCCTGCTGCATAGCTGGGTTCATTTATTATTAAATCTAGAAGTCTTTTGGTGACCTCTTTAGTGTTCTCAGCATACAATATCAGGTCATCTGCAAACAGTGACAGTTTTATTTCTCCTTTCCAATTTGGATGCCTTTTATGTTTTCTCCTTGTCTGATCGCTGTGGCAAGGACTTCCAACACTCTGTTGAATAAAAGATGGTGAAAGTGGACGTCCCTGTCTTGTTCCTCTTATTAGGGGATATGTTTTAGTTTTTGCCCATTGAGTATGAAGTTGACTGAAGGTTTGTCCTATAAGGACTTTAATGTGTTTAGGCATGATCCCTCTATTCCCACTGTGCTGAGAGTTTTTCTCAAAAATGGGCGCTGGGTTTTGTTGCTCTTTCTGCACCTACTGAGATGATCATGAGATTTTTGTTTGTCAAATGGTTCCTGTGATGCATCACATTTATAGATTTGTGAATACTGTACCAAACCTGCATCCCTGGAATAAACCCCACTTGGTCATGGGGTGTGATCTGTTTAACATATTGCTTGATCCAATTTGCTAATATTTGTTTGAAGATTTTAGCGTCTTTGTTTATCACGGATATTGGCCTGTAATTCTTTCTTTGCAAGGTCTTTACCTGGATTTGTAGTTGGGATTATTCAGGCTGCCTAAAAAGAGCTTGGGAGTGTTTGTTCCTCTCGGACATTTTGGAACAATTTGAATTATTTTTTGAATGTTTGATAAAACTCCCCTCTGAAACTGTCTGGGCCTGGCCCTTTTTTTCTTGGGCATTTTTTAAAAAATCACTGTTCCAATTTCACCAGTTTTTATCAACGTGTTCAGCATGCCTGATTCTTCCTCACTGAGTATTGGAAGGTTGTGTATTTCCAGAAATTTGTCTATTTCATCCAGGTCGTTGGCATATAGTTGTTCAGGGTATTAGCTTACAACCCTTTGTATTTCAGTGGTATCAGTTGTTACTTCACTTCTTTTGTTCCTCAATTTATTTATTTTTGACCTCTGTCTTTGGTTTTTGGTGAGTTGGGATAAAAGTTCATCACACTGATTGTCTATTCAAAGACAAGCTCTTGGTTGCATTGACCTTTTTTAATTTTTTAGTCTCTACGTTATTTATTTAGGCTCTGGTTCTTTATTATTTTCTTCCGTTTACTTCCTCTGGGCCTTTTCTTGGTTTCTGTTCTCTTTCTAAATCTTTCAGTTGTAGTGTTAGATAGTTTAGTAGAAATTTTTCTGGTTCTCATTGCTATAAAAGTTTTTAACAAAAAAAGTTCGTATACACTACTCTATTTGGACCCTGATCTAAAAGTGTTTCCTCCCTGCTACATACAAACTGTTGCAAAATTAATGCCAGTAATATAATAGTGGCAAATCACCAATGAAAACATGAGTAAAAATAAAGAAATCATTTTAAAACCTCTACCAATTTCAAGTTAAATATACCTACAAACTTCATATTTAAAAAGGCATATCTACCCTGGGCAGCGGGGCTCAGTGGTATAGTGTCCGCCTGCACACTGAAGGGTCTCAGGTTTGATTCCCAGTTGAGGGCACATACCTAGGTTGTAGATTCATTCCTCATCCCAGGTGTGCAGCGAATTAGAAAAGCAACCAATGTCTGTGTCTCTAACACTGAGGCACCTCTCTCTCTCTACCCCTTCTTCCATGCCACTCTCTCTGGAAGTCAATGAAAAAAATATCCTCTAGTGAGGGTTAACAACAACGACAATAGCAATAGCATAGCCATGGAGATGGGAAAGACATCAGTGTAAATGAGGAAATAGTTCAGAGTAGAATTGGGTATAGTCTTTAAATGGGATGAGGCTTTCTTTTATGTTGACATTAAGGTTTCAGAAGTGAAAAGATGACGGTTGTGTTACAGGGGATACAGGCAGAAGGCCTCAGCTCTTGTCATCTTGAAGGAAAGATTTCAATCAAGAGAAAAAAATGAAGAAAAAAACCCAAAGCTTTAATGGCTGTAATAAAAATGTACTTAGGCTGGTGAACCAAGGCAGGTGCATAGACGAAGTAACAGGATAGCCTAGGCTGGGCTGCCTTTGCTCACTGGGAAGTCAGAGAAAAGGGGGCCTTGGACACATTTCCAAGACCTTTCAGACAGTTTCAGAAGACAAGCCTGGGATGAGCTGCCACTGCCCATTGCTCCCCTGGTTGAAAGCACCATGGGGCCCCCGCAGAAGGAAGGAGGAAACTGGCGCTGTCACGCTTTCCCGTGGTGTAGGGGAGCTCACACTTGGTCCTTTGTCCTGAGCATATTTATCTCCCTTGCAGGTGGAAAATCTTATGGGAGGCTTAAGGGGAGTTCTCAAGAGAATATTCATCAGCTTTCCAGGGGTGCCCTTTCAGGGTGCTGGTCGCCACTGATTAGTCCATGCCAGGAAGGGCCTCATTTGTCAATGTGTCTGGTCCTGAGTCCACTCCAATGCCACTTGTCTTGTCTTAATGCTTTTATGGGCCTGGAGCTGAAATACAACTGAGACTTAAAAGGTATCTTTAGGGAGGAATGCTTAGGGGGTCTCCACCGCATGACCCATGACATGCTCTGGGAGAATAGATTACCTGGGGACAAAGTTCTTGTTTTCCCAGTCTTTGTCCCTTGTAGGCCTCTGGGGGTTCCTGTCCAGGTGGTTTCCTGTGCCCTAGTCTCTACACCTGGGTTTCTGCATCTTTCCCATCTAATACAAACTATTTATTCTCCAGTGCCTTTGGCTTAGGGAAGATAGGCTTAACTCAAACTGCTGTCTAAAAATCTATCTCAGTTTCCCTTTCAACTTGTCCTGGAATTTTTCTAGCTTCTTGTTATGCTGTAACAGTTCTACATTATTCCAATTTTAAAACCACTGGAGCGTATAGTTTAAAATGTTTAGTTTTAGATGACGTATATTCTACATCAATTTCTGAAGGGGCATAAATCTGCTATCAGAGATTAAAATAAAACACAGAATTCAGAATGTAAAGTCATTTTTATATCTTATGTAAGTAAGAAAACAAAAACAACAACCCAATATTAAAAAGGGAAGAGGACCTGAACATTTCGAGGAGATGCAGAAGAAAGAAAATAGTGAAGATCAGAACAGAAATGAACGACACAGAGACCAAAAACACAGTACAAAATATCAATGAAAGTAAGAACTAGTTTTCTGACAGAAATAAGATCGATGAGTCTTTAGCCAGACGCACCAAAAAACAAACGGTGAGGACCCAAGAAAACAAAATCAGATGTGAAAGAGGCGATATAACAACTGACATGACAGAAACAGAAAGAATACTAAGAAAACACTATGCACAACAATAAAGTGGGGAAGCTGCGTAAAATGGACACATTCCTCAAAACTACAATCTGCTAAAACTCAATCGGAAAGAATCAGAAAACCTGGAGGGCCAGTAAAAATGGATGCAATTGAAGAAGTAATAAGAAAAAAACTTCCAGCAAACAAGTGTCTGGGGCCAGATGGATTTACATGCGAGCTTACCTAAACATTTAAAGAAGAATTAAAACCCACTCTCCTCAAAATATTTTAGAAAATTCCAGAGGAGGGAGATATTTTTATGAGACCAGTATTATAATAATCCCAAAACCAGATGAAGATCCTGCAAATAAAGAATTTCACAGACCAACGTCCCTCATGAACATAGGTGCCAAAATCCTCAGAAAATATATTACCAAATTTTATCCAGCAATACATTAAATAAGATCATACACCATGACCAAGTGTGATTTATTCTGGAGACGCAGCGCTGGTATAATATTCGCAAATCAAGAAATGTGAGAGCTAAACAAAATGAAGGACAAAAATCTTATGATCATATCAATAGATACAGAGAAAATATTCTAGAAAATCCAGCACCCATTTTGGAAAAAACTGGGAGCAAAGTGGAAATAGAGGGAATATATCTCAACATAATAAAGGCCATATACAACATACCTGGGGCCAAAATCATACTCAACGTGCAAAGGCTAAAACCATATCCCCTAAGAAGAGGAATAAGACACGGTTGCCCCTTTCACCACTACTGCTCAGCATACTACTGGAAGTCCTAGCCACAGCGAGCAGACAAAAAGAGAACATAAAAGGCATCCGTATCGGAAGAGAGAAGGTTAACTGTCATTACTTGCAGATGACATGATATTGTACATAAAAAACTAAAGAGTCCACCGAGTACTTGTGGATATAATTAATGAATTTGGCAAGGAAGCTGGAAGCAAAATTAACATCAACACATTGATGGCATTTTTTTTACACCGATTATGAACTCTTAGAAAAGACTATACCATTTACCATTGCAACTGAAAAAATAAGACACCTAGGAGTAAAGTCAAAGAAGGATGTAAAAGACTTGTATTCAGAAACAGGACATTGAAAAAATAAATAGAGGAAGATACAAAGGAGTGAAAGAATTATAGACTGAAAGAATTAACATTATCAAAATATCCATGCTACCCAAAACAATCTATAAATTCAACACAATTGTCATCAATCCCAACAGTGTGTTTCACAGAGCTGGAAAAAATGTTTCGAAAATTTATAGGAAACCAAAAAAGACCCCGTGCACCCACAGTATTCTTGAGAAAGAACAGAGTTGTAGGATCACATTACTGAATATCCTGCTGTAGGGCAAAGCCACTGTGATCAGAACAACCTGCTTCTGGCACAGGAACAGGCACATAGATCAATGGAAAAGTACAGAATCCTGAAATTGACCCGTGCCATCATGGTCAATTAATATTTGACCAAAGGGTCAAGAATAAGCCATACAGTAAAGACAGACACTTCAGGTCCGGATATGGGTTCTTGCTGTGCTCAGTGTGGTCTCACTGAGCCTACAGACAGGGGCTTGGGATGTGGTCACGTAGCGTGGAAAAGGCTCCTGGACACCCCACTCGCTCCCCTTTGCTGTTGGGCTTCTGAAACATTTCTTCCAAACTGTGAGACTACAGCAGGCATCATCGTATTCAGCCCCGCCCCTCACTGTGAGCCTCAGTGTATGGGCCTTGTACCTGTAGAGAAACATTCCTGAGGAAGTCCTATTTTGCCTTAGCATCTTTAGGTTTCCTTCGGTTCGGTGTCTAGTGGGCTCTTTCTTAAGGCAACTCACGTTTCCCACTTCAGAATTCGTTTTCTTTAACACTTCCCACACATCCACAGGGACCCCTGGTAATATCCACAGGGAGAAATGCCCGGGCAGTAGAGGCTATTCCAGTATAAGGGATATCTGAGACTGAAGTGAGAGTCAAAGGGAAGAACTGTGGCTGGAGAGGACTGTAGCCTACATTCTGGTAGAGTTGGATCATCAGGATTATTACCGCCAAGATAAGGTCTCAGTCTGACTCCTTTTAGATTAGTAACTTTTTATTTGTTTCCATTGCTTTTGCTCTTTTGGTCTTTCTCTCATTCTGACTTTCTCTCATCCACTCCTTGGGTTTCAGTGACGAGTAGCAAGGATGACTTGATATTGCTTAAGGATTAGTTGGTTGCACAAGGGCTTGGTCTGAAGGAACAAAGTCAATAAACAATCATATTCACAGGAGGCCATTTCCATTTGAGGAAACGTAAAAAGTGTCAAAAACGGGCAAGGTGTACTGACTGTGGACATCATAGTCCAGAGATTGCCCAACACAAATTCATGTCCATGCCTTTGCCTCTGTGTGTGTGCATGTGTGTGTGTGTGCTTGTGTGTGCTTGTGTGTGCGGGCTGTGGCACACTCTCCTTCTTATTGTCCCTCTGCTCATTTACTCTTCCAGCAGGGGATTCTTGCCCAAATGAACCTAATACACTTCTGACTTCCCACACGCCTTGACTCAATTCGCCACAGGTATCTGTGCACCTTATTCCACCCCTTGCTAAATGTCGCTTGGGATCTTCGGCCTCAGAGACTGATTCTCTCAGCAAAACACTGTGCAGTCATACTTCTAGAGAGGGACTTTGGTTCAACTGTGAAGTCTCCCACCTGGTTGCCTGTTCCTAATGTGTGACCGACTCCCTACAGGGAGGATACTTAGAAATCCATCATTTTTTAGGACCCAACACTGGACATTTATGCAAGTTTATTTGGTAGGCTCAGAAGGCATTCTTACATTTGTCCAGCCGATGGCCTATATGTTCACTCTGGTGATTATTTTGTAGATGCTGAAAATGCATTCTCAAGATTATCCATTAAGAGGCAGCACTGTTCCTAGAATGATTTTATTGGGAATAACGTCAAGGCAGTCTTACGCTTGCCCACATGGAAGCGGCATCTTTGACCCAAACAATTTTATTGGGGATCCTGGCATTTGCTTCCAACGTTCGAACATAATACGGAACTGAGCTCTCACAGGGATTTTACTGAGAAATCTGGCAATGCATTATCAAGATTTTCCGTTAGGCTCTGCTTCCTTGCAAGTCCATATTCTCCATCTCTAACTTATGTGCCTGGAGCACCTCCAGCGGGCACCAGGTGCACTGGTCGACAAATAGGAAAACGCACGGGGAGCATCCCCAACAAAATCATGAGCTAAAAAATGCTGCCAACGGATGCTTGAGAATGACAATTCATTGCCAGTATCCCGCAAATAATAAGTTTTTGGGAAAGTTTTGCCACCTATGAAAAAGATTACGAATGCAGTGCCAGCATGCCCAATAAAATCATACTGTGGAAAACCTGCCTTCTGGTTGACAAGTGCAAGAATGGCTGCGTAGCATCTCCCATAAAATTATTTGATTGAAAATGCTGTCCTCCGTGGACAATCGTGAGAATACATTGCCAGCATCCCCAGTAAGGTCATTTGTACGGAAATACTGCCAATTCTCAGATAAGTCTGAGAATGTATTGTCAGAATCACCACAAAACCTCTCTGTCGGCAAAATGCAAAAGGGTGAGAATGCGCTGATAGTATCCCCAATCCAATCATGTGGTTGAAAACTACTGCGACCTCATGTAGAGACCTGAGACTGCCTTGCAGGCATCCTCAATAAAATCATTTGGGGCGAAACGCTGCCACGCATCCCCGCAAAAAAACTTTCTCTGGGACAAATGCTGCCAAGTGTGGGACAAACGTGAGCATCCATTGCCAGCCCCTGTAAAATTATTTGGTTGAAAAAATGCTGCCCCTTTGAATAAAAGGTGATAATGTATTTCAGGCATCTCCCGTAAAAACGTTTGATGAGAAATTACCTGACATTGTTTACAAATGTGAGAGAGCATTCCCGGCATTCCCAAGAAAAGCATTTGTTTTAAAAATGCTGCCACCTTGTGGAGGTAAGTGGGAGAGCATTAAACGCATCCCCTTTTAAAAAAACTTGGTGGAAATATACTGCCCCCTGGTGGACAAGGTGAAGCATGCATTGACTGCATCCCCAACAAAATCACTCTTTGAGAAAAAGGCCACCAGGTGCTAAAGGACTGTATGAATGATTTCCCAGAATCCCCAATGAAACCCCTACTGAGATCAAGGTGCCAACTGGTGGACAAGAGTGAGAACGCATGCTCTGGAATCACAATAAAGTGATTTGGGCCTAAAATTCTGATAGCCAATGTCCACGTGTGAGAATTCAAAACCAACATCCACACCCACACACACAATATCACTTTAGGGGAAAACTGCGGCGAATAGTTGGACAAACGTGAGAATGTACAGCCAGCAGCAATAAAGTCGCTTGGTGGAAAAATTCCGCAACTGGCTGAACAAACGTAAGAATGCATTCTCAGCTTACCAAACAAAATCACTTGTGATGTCAAGGTGCCAACGGGTGGACAAGCGGGAGAAACCATTGCCTTTATGTGCAATAATAACATTTGGTGGAAAAATGCGGGCTTGTTGTAAACAGGCTTCACAATGCATTGCCAGCAGCCCCAATAATATCAGTTGTTGGAAAAAGGCCGCCACATGTTTGACAAGTGTGAGAATGCGTTGCCCGCATCCTCATGAAAATCCCTTCTGAGATGATGATGGCTGCCAAATGGCGGACACATTTGAAAATACATTGCCAAGATTCACAATGAAAATCTCTTGTGGGAAAAATGCCCTTATCTTGTCGACTTGTGTGAGTGTTCATTGCCAGCATCCCCAGTGAAATCACTTGTGGGAAAATGCTTCCACCTATTGGACAAAAGTGAAAATGCATCGCCAGAAGCCCCAGTGAAGTTACATGGTGGAAAATAGCTGCCACTTGTTCTCCAAGGAGGAGCATGCAGTGCCAGGATCCTCAATAATATCATTTGGTGGGAAAATACTGCACCTGGTGTTTGAGTGTCAGAAGGAATTGCCAGCAGCCTTAAAACAATCATTTGTAAATAAGAAACCAGTCACCTTTCTACAAATGTGAAAATGCAGTTACAGCATCTCCAATAAGATCACTTGTGGAGAAAATGCTGTCACCTGGTATTCGAGCAAGGGAATGCATTGCCAGCGTTCTCAGGAAAATCCCTTGGTAAACAAAAGTGGCCACCTTGTGGACAGATGTGGGAATGCATTGCCAGCACAACCAAAGGAATCGTTTGGTGGAAAATGTGGCCTCTTGTTTGAGAGACTGAAGAATGCATTGCCCGCATCCGCAATAAAATCATTTTGTGGAAAAGTACTTCTACGAAGTACGTTGGACGAACGTGCTTCCAGCATTCCCCAAACGATACTTTGTGGTGAAAGTGTTGCCAGCTATTGAACAAAAGTGAAAGTGCCATGCCACTATTCCCAATAGAATCATTTTTGGGAAAGTAGGTTCAATGGCTGTTAAAACGTGAGAATGCCTTGTCAACATCCACAAAATAATCACATTTGTGGAAAATGTAGCCAAGTCTTTTTCAAACTTGAGACTGAATTTTCAACACCCCCAATAATATAATTTGGTAGTAAAAATGCTTCCACAAACGTGTTAAGACAAACGTGGGAAAGCATTGCCAGCATCTCAAACAGAATCGTTGGTGGAAAAATGCTGCCATCTCATGTTTCAGCGCCAAAATGCATTGCCAGTTTCCCCAAAATGGGACAGTGGAGGGAAAATGCAGACAGCTGTAGAAAAAAACGTGGGAATGCCTTGCCAGCATCCTCAGTAAAAGTACTTTGTGGGGAAATTCTGCCACCGGGTGGAAAAGCGTGAGAATGCACTTCCAGAACATTCCTGATATTCACTAGCGGAATATTGACGCCAACTGATAAATATAGAACCATTGCAAGCATCTCCAGCGAAATCGTGCGGTAAAATAATTCTGCTGCCTGCTTGACACACATTAGCTTCCATTGTCAGCATAGCCAATAAAATCTCGTGGTGTCAAAATGCCACCACCTGGTGGACAAACGAGAAAATGCATCTTCTCCATCTCCACAAGCATCCCAAATATGATCCTCAGTTGGAACAATACTGCCACCTGGTGGGTAAACGTGAGAATGCATCCACGAGTTCACCAATGGATTCATCCTGTTGAAAATGTTTCCACCTGTTGAATGGAATTGTGAATGCTTTTCCAGCATCCCCAATAAAATTACTCGTGAAATCATGCCGACACCTGGTGGAAAAGTGTGAGAATGCATTGCCAGCATCCCCAGAACAATCGTTGGTAAGAAACTTTCTGCCGCCTCTGGACAAAAGTAAGAATTCAGAGTGAGCATCTGCAATAATACCATTTGAGGAGAAAATGCTGCCACGTGGTGTTTCAGCATGAGAATGCAAAGGCTGAGGCTGCTCTGGAACCACTTGCCTCTATTGATCATCACAACCACCATATATTTCCTTAAGTGTCTCCTTATTCCTCCACAGGTCATCCTGAAAACACTGCCCGTTATAAACGGGTTGTGGCGGCACATGTTGAACACAGGGCTGGTGGAAACTTAAGAGATCCCACTGGCGGCAGTGACCCATTTTACAGATTGGGGATTATTCAGTATTCTTTAGTAATAGTCAGAGGAGACAATAGGAGGTTTGTTGTGTTCAGGGGACCTCCCACACTGTGAGATAAATAGGAGGGACTGTCCATTTTACTTCAAAGAAGAGTCGTGCACATGAGAAGCTTTCTCAGCGAAATATGTGTTTTCAAGCAAACATTGTTTCCCTGCACAGGAAATAGATGCAGAATGTCCCTGTGGGAAAGCATTGAGATGCGGAGACATCCAGAGCATGGCATGTAGTTAGAAAGATAAATTAAGAGCAAGTACCGTGTCTGTCTGTCTATCTGTCTGTCTTTCTGTCTGTCTGTTGTTTGTGTGTTGGTTTGAGCCTTACGATTGGCTGCCTTGGAATGATCGACCAGTCCCTGGGAGGGCTGGGCCTTACAGTTGCAGAAGTGGGTAAGTTATGCTTTGGCAGAGGAAATGTATCATGAGTTTCTACAAGGGCCAGACAGGGTGGAGCAGGGAGAGGAGAAGGAATTGATTGAGGAGGAATTAATTGGCAGGGAGCAGTTTGTCCACGGTGAGAGGACGTCATAAAAGTCATGAAAGTGGTGGTTGATGTTGAGCCTCAGGTACAGATAGAAACAAAACATCCACAAGAAGAGCCAGTCGAGCAGGAGCACGAAGAGGATAGGCTGAGTGGGCAGTGCACCTGGTCCCCACTGGATGTGCTCCGGGCACTTAAGTTAGGAATGTAGCCCGTGAACTTACAAGTGAGCAGATCCTTCTGCTGGCTCAAGCCCAGTACCTGGCAGCGGCGGCAGCCCTGTTTAGAACTGAAAAGCACAAACGTTCAGTGCATTGCCAGATGCTGAGTCAATAGTGTATCCTTGACTCTACAGAAGGGAACGCAATATGCCTGCCCTAGTGCATGAGAAATGTATTAGTGGGGATCGGTAGCTCAGAATCAAATAGACACATTGGAGTGAAGCTCAGGATAGTGAGAACAGTGTGATCCAAAATCTCAGAGACACCCTTTTATCTCACCAGTACCACAAAAACTCTCCCTGGGCTTCAGGAGCGCCGTCCCAGATCAGACTCATGCGCAGAACAAGGGCCATTGCCTCCACACTGCTCTGTGTCACTCAGGTTCTTCTTGGGGTAATGCTGCACTCGAGGGGGGCTGCGTGTCCAAGTCCTCTGTATGTCCAAGTCAGTGAGAGGCAGGAATGAGTGATGTCCACAAATAAAGGTATCCTGTTAAGCACTCAGCAGGCAAGTATGTAGGCGAGGTCAAAGGCTGTCAGGAAAACAGTGTGCCTGTGTGTGTATAAACACATGGAGCCCACAAGAACCACTGTGCTCTCTTTTTGCATCTTATGGTGAAGGAGCTGGGCTAGGGGTTAGAGAGGTGGGAGCAATCCAAGCTGCTTTAAGGATCTGCTCCTTTTTGTAGCTGTTTCATGTTCAGCTTGCAGCGTGCAGGCGTTTTGACCTGCTGCAATTTGTCAACAATCTGGAATTGTCAGCCATTATCAGTGACCAAGATGAAACCATGCTCAGCCACATGATCAATCTGAAGGTCAGGCTGTGCAGACCACGGCTGGGGAGGTAGAGAGCTTGTGAAAAAATCCTATCCCTGCAGGAAGGAATAGGCGGGAGTTCTGGAATAAGTTATCACCCTAAACCGGATCCACTATCCTTTTGCAGGTGAAGGAAGCCTGGCATGGCAGCAATCGCTGCAAGACTGTGCTGCTCTTTCACAAAAACCCCTACATCCATGATACTGTGATTGTGAAGGATCCTCTCATAGCCATCACAGGAGAGAGGAGGCTCCCTGCATGGCCTGCGGCAAGAAGTGTGTCAAAGTTGGAAGGTGACAGGTTCCTCTCCACACACGCCTCAAGCTGCAGGATACAGGGTGACCCATTCCACTCACATTCAGTGGTACCTGCAGTATGAACGACAGGCCTACAACTGCAGGCAGAACAGCAGCATTCACTTCTTCAACTTCGTCTCTGATCACTATGTTTCGGGATCTGACAGGATTGCTTAGGTGGGTCCTTGCAGGAAATGCCATTAGAGAGCTTGGTGTGATCCCCTGCTTTTTGGGTTTGTGGTTTAGACGCCTGCCCTCTCCTGTGGAGCCCATTTTTCCTTTCCAGATCACCAGTGAGAACTATGAGTGGGTGTTGGCATCGGGAGAGGGGACATAGATGATAACAGGTGAGCAGAGACCAACTCTTCACTTGCCTCTGGATTGCCAGGTAGCTGGGACATTGTTTTCTCACATGAACACACTGAAGCTGGGAGAAATACAGCCTGTGACATCATCACGGTATGAGGATGAGGCTGGAAGTTCTGAGCACCGCAGTGCCAATCATGTTCACTTGGGGGAGGCTGAAGGATGATGAGGTCATGTCTGTTTCCTCTGTCACTCAGAATGAAAGTAGATTCTTTGGCCTATTTCTCTGATCTCACACCTCAGGTCACCAACACCACCCTCAGGCCTGCCTACCATGCATTAAAGAGAAGTTCTGTGATGTGCTTCCTAGAACCCCCTCCACAATTTTCCAGTATCCTCCTTCATGAAAATGCTGAGGCTGCTGTGCCACCACATCCCTCTATTGATCATCACAACCACCATGTATTTACTGAATTGTATCGCTGGCCTTCCTGGGTACACTGCCCATCACAACCAAGTTGTGGTGGGAACTGTTGAATGCATGGCTGGAGAAAACGGAAGAGATTCCAACTTTGTCAGGTTTGGGCTTGACATGATTTTTAAATACTTTTTGATTATCCTCAGAGGAGATGATACCAGATTTGCTGTGTTAACTGCACGTATTTAACGTGTGAGAACTATAGGAGGGACCTTCCAATATAAGTAGTGCACGTGAGAAGCTTTTTCAGATTAAAAGGTGTTTCAAGCAAAGATTCTTTTCCTGCGTAGAAATTAGGTGCAGAATGTCCCTGTGGAAAGGCATTCAGCCATGGATATATGCAGCACATGGAATAAATGGCAAGATAAAGCGAGAGCATCTAATGTGCCTGTTTATGTATTGTTTGCCTTGACAATGGACTCTCTGAATTACCCGCCCCGTGAATGCATGGCCTTTACAATTGCAGAAGTGGCTAAGTTGTGTTTTCTGATGGTATCAGAAGCCAAAATTCTTTCTGTGTGGTAGAGACTGTGGTGGATTAAGAAATCAGTGAAAGTCCAATAGAGTTTACCATTTTCCCTTGGGTGATAAGGGAGTTCAAGGAAAGGCCTTGTGTGCAAGGGTCGGAATTTGCAGTGATAAGTTATAAAGGATGATGCGTTTGCCATACCCTCGCTTTAGGGAGACAGCAGGGAACCAGGCCGGGGTTTTACGTTCATTTCACAGTTAAACCAAATTCCCTTTGTAGAAGTATGTGCAAACTGTATTTTTCTGTTAGAAGCCGCCTTTTGGCACGTGCGGACATAACTGCATGCTGTGACTGTTCAAGAATGAGAATCCATTTCCAGCATCACGAAAGAAATGACATTTTGAGGTAAATGCAAACAACTCTTGGGCATACCTGAGCATGCCTACCGTGCATGCCCAATGAAATCATTTGGTGGAAAAGTGCTGCCACCTGGTGGAGAAACGAGGGAATGCAGTGGTACCATCCCGAATGAAATGACATGTGAAGTCATGCTGCCATCTCGTGGACAAGTGTGGATATGCATTGCCAGCCTGCTCAGTAACTTTATTTGTAAAAAAAAGCTGCCATGTTTTGTCAAGCATGAGAATGAATTGCCAACATCCCCAATAACATGATTTGAAACGAAAAGCTGCCATCTATTGGATAAGCGTGAGAATGCCTTTCCAGCATTCCCGACAATGTTATTTAGGAGAAAAATGCTGCGACCTGGAAGGATATGACAGGATACTGAGGTTGGGCCTCGGTGGCAATGCAGAAGGAGAGCTTTGGGTTCCCCTACCTCTTGGGTTCGTAAAGTGAGATCCCTGGCTTCTTCTGACTAGTCCTGTTTGCCCTACTAGAACATCAGTAATAGAAGTGTGGTCTAATCATCTCAAGTACTGTGCGAGGAGCTTGGCCCCAGGAGAGTGAAGGTAGAGGAGTACAGGTGAGGGGGACTGTTCCTGGACACTCGCCCCTAGTTTGCTAGGTAGCTGGGTCATTGCTTTCTCTCATGGACGCCCTGATACTGGGAGGAGTAGAGCCTGTTATGTCAGGTCCTCAGAGAATCAGGTTGAGAAAGGAAGTATGTAGCACTGCAGTGGGAATTATATTCAGACAGGGACACCTGATGTAAAATGAGGAAGTGTGCATGTGCAAAATCATTCAGCATCAAAGCAGATTCATTGACCCACTCCTCTGAACTCTCGCTCCAGGCCACCTCCCTCACCCTTAGGCCCGTCTACTATTCCTTAAATGGAGGCTCCCATGATGTCCTTCCTCTGACCCTTCCCACACTTGTCCAGGAGTCTTTTCATACAAAGGCTGAGGCTGCTGTGCCACCACTTCCTTTTATGGATCATTGCAACCATCAAATATTTCCTTAGGTGTGTCCAAATTCCTAACTGGGTGATCCTGAGGTCATTGCTCATTAAAAAGGTGGTGTGGTGTGATGCATCCAACACAAGGCAGCAGGAAATTTAAGAGATCCTAATTTCAGCAATGACCGACTCTTCATGTTAGGGCCACCAATAATTATACTATACTCTTTAGGAATTTTGCTAGGAGATGATAGTCAATTATTGTGTTAGGGTATCTCCCACAGTGTGAGTTAAATAGGAGGGACCATCCATTTTCCTTCAAATAGAGAAGTGCACATAAGAAGGTTTTGACATGAGTATGTGTTTTCAAGCAGACATTATGTTCCTGCACAGGACAATGGAGCAGAATGTCTGTGTGACCAGGTATTCAGTCACAGAGAGATCGGGAGCATGGTATGAAATGGAAAGTTAAAGCAGGAGCATCAGCTCTGTTTGTCTGTTTGTCGTGTGTTCTTGGAACACATAAATCAAGAGCATCAATAGCGTCTGTCTCTGTGGTGTTTGTCCCTAGTTTGGGGCATTACAACTGGCTGCCTGTGAATGACCATTGCCTGTGAGGGCTGGGCCTGTGCAGTGGCAGTGGCGGTTAAGTTGTTATGCTTTAGGACAGTATGAGAAGACAGAATTCTTTCTGTGTGCTGGAGGCTGGGGAGGAGGGAGAACTAAGAGTAAGTCCATTGAAGTGGGTGATACTAATGGACCCAGGGACATAAGGAAGCTCAAGGAAAGGGATTTGGGAGCAAGGGCCTGAATGTCCACTGCTAGCTCCGAAAGGATGATGGATTTCCAGGTTCCTTTCTGTCGGAGGTCAGCTCACACATTGACAGCAGGCAAAGCGGTGGGAGGCTTCCCAGTGCATTTCACACTTGAAGCAGAAGCCCTCCCTAGAAGTATGAGAGCACTGTATTTGCTGCGAGAATCATCCTCTGAGCCCAGGATTCAGAACCACACTTAGCCAGTGGGAGTATAAATTGCATGTAGGAGTTGTGGGGAAGAGAGCAAAGGCATGTGAGCAGTCAGTCTGGATATTAGGTTCACTTGTGGTCGAATCCCCAGCTGGAAGGGTAAATGACCAGAGGGACAATAAGATGCAGAGTGTTCTATAGCCCTCACACACAACACACACAGAGGCACAGGCATGTACGTGAAGTTGTGTTGGGCAATCTCTGGACCATGGTGTCCACAGCCAGTACATCTTGTGCATTTTTTACGGTATTACATTTCCTCACATAACAATGGCCTCGTGTGAATATGATTGTTTATTTACTTTGTTCCTTCAGACCGAGCCTTTCTCCTGCAATGAAGAAACACTTAGGCAGCATCAAGTCGTTCTTTCTACCGGTCACTGAAACCCAATGGGTAGATGGAAGAAAGAGTCAGAATGAGGAAAAGACAGAAAGAGCAAGAGTAATGGAAACAAAAACAAGAGAACTGATGTAAAAGGAGTCAGATTGAGACCGTATCTTGGCCGTAGTTATCCTGATCACCCAACTCTACCAGAATGTAGGCTACAGTCCTCTCCAGCCACAGTTCTTCCCTTTGCCTGTCACTTCAGCCTCAGATATCCCACAGACTGGGCAGCCTGTAATGTCCCGGGCATTTCTCCCTGTGGATATTACTAGGGGTCACTGTGGATCTGTGGGAAAGCGGTAGAGAAAATGGATTCTGAAGTGGGAAACGTGAGTAGCCGTAAGCAAGAGCCCCCCAGACACCAAACCCTGGGAAAGCTGCAAATGCTCGGGTAACATAGAGCTTCCTCAGGAATGTTTCACCACAGTTCTGAGGCCCATACACTGAGGCTGACAGTGAGGGGCGGGGCTGAGTAGCGTGATGCCCTCTGTCCAGTCACAGTTTGGAAGAGCTGTTTTAGTAGCCCAAAATGGTGTGGGCATGCCCAAGTCCTCCATCAGAGGCAGGAACGTGTGACGTGCGTGAATCAGGGTATCCTGTGAAGCCGTGTGCAGGCAAGGGTGTGGGGATATCAAAGCCTGTGAGGAATCAGTGTGACCGCATGGGTGCAGGCACCTGTAACCCCAGGAACCTCTGTGTTCCTCTGTGCCTCTTATGCAGAAGGAATGGGGCCAGAAGATAGGTGGTTCAGGCCAAGCCAGGCTGTTTTGTAGATCTCCATGTTTTAGTTCTTTCATAGCCACACGATCAATGTGAAGGTGATGTTGCAGGTACTGGTGCTGGAAAGGGAGGGGCCTTGAGAATATAACCTGTCCATGTAAGCAGGGACACTTGGGTGTCCAGGAGTGAGATGTCCCTAACCCCCACCCACATTCCTTCTGCAGGTGGAGGGAGCCAGACATGCCAGGGATGATGGCAAGGTTAACTGTCCTTTTGTAGCAAATCATACTAATGCAGTACTGCCACTGTGAAGGAGTATCTCATTACCATCACAGGCGGGAGCAGGCTCTCTCTATGGGCAGCAGCAGGAAGTGCATAGAACTTGAAAGGTGATGTGCCCTTCTCCACACACTCCTCATGCTGCAGGATACAGTGCATCCTATGCCTCTTGCATTCAGTGGTGCCAGCATTATGAACGATGGGCCAACAGCTCCAGGCACCAGAACAGCAGCCTTAACTACTTCAACTAGTTCTCTGCCCACAGCGTGGCAGGGTCTGACAGGATTGCTGAGGTGGAGGCTTGCTTGCAATGCCCTAAGAGAGCTTGGTGTGTTCCCCTGCTTTTGGATTTTTAGTCAGATCCCTGCCGTCTCTGGACGATCACTTTTTGCTCTGCCAGAAAATCAGTAAGGACTACTTGAGGATGTTGGAACCAGGAGAAGGCACTTAGAGGACATGTGAGGAGATGCCAGTGGGGCTCCCCCTTGGGTTGTCAGGTAGCTGGGACATTTTTCTCTCACATGAACACCCTGAGGCTCGGAAGGATAGCCTATGACGCCAGGCCACTGCGGCATTGGGAAGAGACAGAAAGTCTGAAGAACTGCAGTGTGGCATCATGTTCAGGCAGGAAGCTGAAGGAAGATGCAGGAGTGTGCATGTCTACCGTCACTCAGAATCAAAGCAGATTCATGTACCCATTCCTGTGAGCTATTGTAAATTGTGCTGCTCTGAACAGAGGGGTTTATATATTCTTCCTGATCGATGTTCCTGGTTTCGTAGGACATATTCCAAGCAGTGGGGCCACTGGGTTCAATGGCAGTTCTGTATTTCAATTTTTGAGAAAACCTCCTATGTCATAAGGTTTTCCATACAGGCTGCACGAGTCTGCATTCCCACCAGCAGTATACTAGGGTGAGCTTTTCTGCACACCCTCACAGGCACTTTCTGTTTATTGACTTATTGAAAACATAGCCATTCTGGAAGACCTCAGGTGATACCCCATTATTGTTTTAATTTTCATCTCTCTGGTGATTAGTGACACTGAGCAGTTTTCATATGTCTCTTGGACATGTTTATGCGCTCTTTGGAGAAGTGTCTACTTAGGTCTTTGCTCGTTTTTTAATTGGATCGTTTGTCTTCCTCTTGTGAAGGTGTGTTTCTTAAAATATTAGGGGTAGTAACCCTTTATCAGATGTATCATCGGCAAATATGTTCTCCCATATAATGAGTTCCCTTTGCATTTTGTTGATGGTATCTTTGTGCAGAATCTTTTTATTTTGCTGTAGTCCCATTTGTTTATTTTCTCCTTTGCTTCCATTGCCCTAGGCAGTGTATTGGTAAGCATATTGCAATGAGAGATGTCTGAGATCATGCTGCCTCCATTTCCTTCTAGGATTTTTAATGGTTTCATGTTTTACCTTTAAGTTTTTTATCCAGTTGGAGTTGATCCTTGTGTGTGGTGCAAGATAGTGGTCTAGTTGCATTATTTTGAAAGTTCCTGTCCAATTTTCCCAACACCATTTATTGAAGAGACTTCCTTTACTCCACTGTATGCTCTGCCTCCTTTGTAAAATCTCAATTGAGTGTAATGAGTTGGGTCAATTCCTGGGTTCTCTGTTCAGTTCCATTTATGTCATTAAGTCTGTTCTTCTGCCAGTTCCATTCTGTTTCGATTAAAATGGCTTTACTATATCTTGATATGTATTATTTTGATTCCTTCCACTTTTTTCTTCCTCCCAAAATTGCTGCAGCGATTTGGGGTCCTGTCCTTTTTGTGTCCTTTAAATTTTTGCACTACTTCTTCTAGGTCTGTGATATCGGACATTGGTATTTTATGAATAGTTTGAATCTATAGATTGCTTTGGGGAGTACGGACATCTGAATGAGGTTGATTCTAGCAATCCATTAGCATGGTATATTCTTACACTTGTTTATATCTTCCTCTATCTCTTTTTTGAACATATTTGTTTTGCAAGTACACGTCTTTCACCCCTTTGGTTAAGTTAATTCCTAAGTATCTTAATTTTATTGTTGCACGTTAAATGTGTTTTTGTTTGTTTGTTTGTTTGTTTTAGTTTCTCTTTCTGAGAGATCATGAGTGTTGTTTAAAAATGCCATTTACTTCTGGGCATTAATTTTCCATCCTGCTGCATAGCTGAGTTCATTTATTATTAAATCTAGAAGTCTTTTGGTGACATCTTTAGTGTTCTCAGCATACAATATCAGGTCATCTGCAAACAGTGACAGTTTTATTTCTCCTTTCCAATTTGGATGCCTTTTATGTTTTCTCCTTGTCTGATCGCTGTGGCAAGGACTTCCAACACTCTGTTGAATAAAAGATGGTGAAAGTGGACGTCCCTGTCTTGTTCCTCTTATTAGGGGATATGTTTTAGTTTTTGCCCATTGAGTATGAAGTTGACTGAAGGTTTGTCCTATAAGGACTTTAATGTGTTTAGGCATGATCCCTCTATCCCCACTGTGCTGAGAGTTTTTCTCAAAAATGGGCGCTGGGTTTTGTTGCTCTTTCTGCACCTACTGAGATGATCATGAGATTTTTGTTTGTCAAATGGTTCCTGTGAGGCATCACATTTATAGATTTGTGAATACTGTACCAAACCTGCATCCCTGGAATAAACCCCACTTGGTCATGGGGTGTGATCTGTTTAACATATTGCTTGATCCAATTTGCTAATATTTGTTTGAAGATTTTAGCATCTCTGTTTATCACGGATATTGGCCTGTAATTCTTTCTTTGCAAGGTCTTTACCTGGATTTGTAGTTGGGATTATTCAGGCTGCCTAAAAAGAGCTTGGGAGTGTTTGTTCCTCTCGGACTTTTTGGAACAATTTGAATTATTTTTTGAATGTTTGATAAAACTCCCCTCTGAAACTGTCTGGGCCTGGCCCTTTTTTTCTTGGGCATTTTTTAAAAAATCACTGTTCCAATTTCACCAGTTTTTATCAACGTGTTCAGCATGCCTGATTCTTCCTCACTGAGTATTGGAAGGTTGTGTATTTCCAGAAATTTGTCTATTTCATCCAGGTTGTTGGCATATAGTTGTTCAGGGTATTTGCTTACAACCCTTTGTATTTCAGTGGTATCAGTTGTTACTTCACTTCTTTTGTTCCTCAATTTATTTATTTTTGACCTCTGTCTTTGGTTTTTGGTGAGTTGGGTTAAAAGTTCATCACACTGATTGTCTATTCAAAGACAAGCTCTTGGTTGCATTGACCTTTTTTAATTTTTTAGTCTCTACGTTATTTATTTAGGCTCTGGTTCTTTATTATTTTCTTCCTTTTACTTCCTCTGGGCCCTTTCTTGTTTTCTGTTCTCTTTCTAAATCTTTCAGTTGTAGTGTTAGATAGTTTAGTAGAAATTTTTCTGGTTCTCATTGCTATAAAAGTTTTTAACAAAAAAAGTTCGTATACACTACTCTATTTGGACCCTGATCTAAAAGTGTTTCCTCCCTGCTACATACAAACTGTTGCAAAATTAATGCCAGTAATATAATAGTGGCAAATCACCAATGAAAACATGAGTAAAAATAAAGAAATCATTTTAAAACCTCTACCAATTTCAAGTTAAATATACCTACAAACTTTATATTTAAAAAGGCATATCTACCCTGGGCAGCGGGGCTCAGTGGTATAGTGTCGGCCTGCACACTGAAGGGTCTCCGGTTTGATTCCCAGTTGAGGGCACATACCTAGGTTGTAGATTCATTCCTCATCCCAGGTGTGCAGCGAATTAGAAAAGCAACCAATGTCTGTGTCTCTAACACTGAGGCACCTCTCTCTCTCTACCCCTTCTTCCATGCCACTCTCTCTGGAAGTCAATGAAAAAAATATCCTCTAGTGAGGGTTAACAACAACGACAATAGCAATAGCATAGCCATGGAGATGGGAAAGACATCAGTGTAAATGAGGAAATAGTCCAGAGTAGAATTGGGTATACTCTTTAAATGGGATGAGGCTTTCTTTTATGTTGACATTAAGGTTTCAGAAGTGAAAAGATGACGGTTGTGTTACAGGGGATACAGGCAGAAGGCCTCAGCTCTTGTCATCTTGAAGGAAAGATTTCAATCAAGAGAAAAAAATGAAGAAAAAAACCCAAAGCTTTAATGGCTGTAATAAAAATGTACTTAGGATGGTGAACCAAGGCAGGTGCATAGACGAAGTAACAGGATAGCCTAGGCTGGGCTGCCTTTGCTCACTGGGAAGTCAGAGAAAAGGGGGCCTTGGACACATTTCCAAGACCTTTCAGACAGTTTCAGAAGACAAGCCTGGGATGAGCTGCCACTGCCCATTGCTCCCCTGGTTGAAAGCACCATGGGGCCCCCGCAGAAGGAAGGAGGAAACTGGCGCTGTCACGCTTTCCTGTGGTGTAGGGGAGCTCACACTTGGTCCTTTGTCCTGAGCATATTTATCTCCCTTGCAGGTGGAAAATCTTATGGGAGGCTTAAGGGGAGTTCTCAAGAGAATATTCATCAGCTTTCCAGGGTGCCCTTTCAGGGTGCTGGTCGCCACTGATTAGTCCATGCCAGGAAGGGCCTCATTTGTCAATGTGTCTGGTCCTGAGTCCACTCCAATGCCACTTGTCTTGTCTTAATGCTTTTATGGGCCTGGAGCTGAAATACAACTGAGACTTAAAAGGTATCTTTAGGGAGGAATGCTTAGGGGGTCTCCACCGCATGACCCATGACATGCTCTGGGAGCATAGATTACCTGGGGACAAAGTTCTTGTTTTCCCAGTCTTTGTCCCTTGTAGGCCTCTGGGGGTTCCTGTCCAGGTGGTTTCCTGTGCCCTAGTCTCTGCACCTGGGTTTCTGCATCTTTCCCATCTAATACAAACTATTTATTCTCCAGTGCCTTTGGCTTAGGGAAGATAGGCTTAACTCAAACTGCTGTCTAAAAATCTATCTCAGTTTCCCTTTCAACTTGTCCTGGAATTTTTCTAGCTTCTTGTTATGCTGTAACAGTTCTACATTATTCCAATTTTAAAACCACTGGAGCGTATAGTTTAAAATGTTTAGTTTTAGATGACGTATATTCTACATCAATTTCTGAAGGGGCATAAATCTGCTATCAGAGATTAAAATAAAACACAGAATTCAGAATGTAAAGTCATTTTTATTTCTTATGTAAGTAACAAAACAAAAACAACAACCCAATATTAAAAAGGGAAGAGGACCTGAACATTTCGAGGAGATGCAGAAGAAAGAAAATAGTGAAGATCAGAACAGAAATGAACGACACAGAGACCAAAAACACAGTACAAAATATCAATGAAAGTAAGAACTAGTTTTCTGACAGA
Organism: Miniopterus schreibersii; assembly: GCF_964146895.1. Taxonomy (NCBI): domain Eukaryota; kingdom Metazoa; phylum Chordata; class Mammalia; order Chiroptera; family Miniopteridae; genus Miniopterus; species Miniopterus schreibersii. The sequence continues at coordinate 14,074,299 of NC_138120.1, read as the reverse complement.
AATAAGATCGATGAGTCTTTAGCCAGACGCACCAAAAAACAAACGGTGAGGACCCAAGAAAACAAAATCAGATGTGAAAGAGGCGATATAACAACTGACATGACAGAAACAGAAAGAATACTAAGAAAACACTATGCACAACAATAAAGTGGGGAAGCTGCGTAAAATGGACACATTCCTCAAAACTACAATCTGCTAAAACTCAATCGGAAAGAATCAGAAAACCTGGAGGGCCAGTAAAAATGGATGCAATTGAAGAAGTAATAAGAAAAAAACTTCCAGCAAACAAGTGTCTGGGGCCAGATGGATTTACATGCGAGCTTACCTAAACATTTAAAGAAGAATTAAAACCCACTCTCCTCAAAATATTTTAGAAAATTCCAGAGGAGGGAGATATTTTTATGAGACCAGTATTATAATAATCCCAAAACCAGATGAAGATCCTGCAAATAAAGAATTTCACAGACCAACGTCCCTCATGAACATAGGTGCCAAAATCCTCAGAAAATATATTACCAAATTTTATCCAGCAATACATTAAATAAGATCATACACCATGACCAAGTGTGATTTATTCTGGAGACGCAGCGCTGGTATAATATTCGCAAATCAAGAAATGTGAGAGCTAAACAAAATGAAGGACAAAAATCTTATGATCATATCAATAGATACAGAGAAAATATTCTAGAAAATCCAGCACCCATTTTGGAAAAAACTGGGAGCAAAGTGGAAATAGAGGGAATATATCTCAACATAATAAAGGCCATATACAACATACCTGGGGCCAAAATCATACTCAACGTGCAAAGGCTAAAACCATATCCCCTAAGAAGAGGAATAAGACACGGTTGCCCCTTTCACCACTACTGCTCAGCATACTACTGGAAGTCCTAGCCACAGCGAGCAGACAAAAAGAGAACATAAAAGGCATCCGTATCGGAAGAGAGAAGGTTAACTGTCATTACTTGCAGATGACATGATATTGTACATAAAAAACTAAAGAGTCCACCGAGTACTTGTGGATATAATTAATGAATTTGGCAAGGAAGCTGGAAGCAAAATTAACATCAACACATTGATGGCATTTTTTTTACACCGATTATGAACTCTTAGAAAAGACTATACCATTTACCATTGCAACTGAAAAAATAAGACACCTAGGAGTAAAGTCAAAGGAGGATGTAAAAGACTTGTATTCAGAAACAGGACATTGAAAAAAGAAATAGAGGAAGATACAAAGGAGTGAAAGAATTATAGACTGAAAGAATTAACATTATCAAAATATCCATGCTACCCAAAACAATCTATAAATTCAACACAATTGTCATCAATCCCAACAGTGTGTTTCACAGAGCTGGAAAAAATGTTTCGAAAATTTATAGGAAACCAAAAAAGACCCCGTGCACCCACAGTATTCTTGAGAAAGAACAGAGTTGTAGGATCACATTAATGAATATCCTGCTGTAGGGCAAAGCCACTGTGATCAGAACAACCTGCTTCTGGCACAGGAACAGGCACATAGATCAATGGAAAAGTACAGAATCCTGAAATTGACCCATGCCATCATGGTCAATTAATATTTGACCAAAGGGTCAAGAATAAGCCATACAGTAAAGACAGACACTTCAGGTCCGGATATGGGTTCTTGCTGTGCTCAGTGTGGTCTCACTGAGCCTACAGACAGGGGCTTGGGATGTGGTCACGTAGCGTGGAAAAGGCTCCTGGACACCCCACTCGCTCCCCTTTGCTGTTGGGCTTCTGAAACATTTCTTCCAAACTGTGAGACTACAGCAGGCATCATCGTATTCAGCCCCGCCCCTCACTGTGAGCCTCAGTGTATGGGCCTTGTACCTGTAGAGAAACGTTCCTGAGGAAGTCCTATTTTGCCTTAGCATCTTTAGGTTTCCTTCGGTTCGGTGTCTAGTGGGCTCTTTCTTAAGGCAACTCACGTTTCCCACTTCAGAATTCGTTTTCTTTAACACTTCCCACACATCCACAGGGACCCCTGGTAATATCCACAGGGAGAAATGCCCGGGCAGTAGAGGCTATTCCAGTATAAGGGATATCTGAGACTGAAGTGAGAGTCAAAGGGAAGAACTGTGGCTGGAGAGGACTGTAGCCTACATTCTGGTAGAGTTGGATCATCAGGATTATTACCGCCAAGATAAGGTCTCAGTCTGACTCCTTTTAGATTAGTAACTTTTTATTTGTTTCCATTGCTTTTGCTCTTTTGGTCTTTCTCTCATTCTGACTTTCTCTCATCCACTCCTTGGGTTTCAGTGACGAGTAGCAAGGATGACTTGATATTGCTTAAGGATTAGTTGGTTGCACAAGGGCTTGGTCTGAAGGAACAAAGTCAATAAACAATCATATTCACAGGAGGCCATTTCCATTTGAGGAAACGTAAAAAGTGTCAAAAACGGGCAAGGTGTACTGACTGTGGACATCATAGTCCAGAGATTGCCCAACACAAATTCATGTCCATGCCTTTGCCTCTGTGTGTGTGCATGTGTGTGTGTGTGCTTGTGTGTGCTTGTGTGTGAGGGCTGTGGCACACTCTCCTTCTTATTGTCCCTCTGCTCATTTACTCTTCCAGCAGGGGATTCTTGCCCAAATGAACCTAATACACTTCTGACTTCCCACACGCCTTGACTCAATTCGCCACAGGTATCTGTGCACCTTATTCCACCCCTTGCTAAATGTCGCTTGGGATCTTCGGCCTCAGAGACTGATTCTCTCAGCAAAACACTGTGCAGTCATACTTCTAGAGAGGGACTTTGGTTCAACTGTGAAGTCTCCCACCTGGTTGCCTGTTCCTAATGTGTGACCGACTCCCTACAGGGAGGATACTTAGAAATCCATCATTTTTTAGGACCCAACACTGGACATTTATGCAAGTTTATTTGGTAGGCTCAGAAGGCATTCTTACATTTGTCCAGCCGATGGCCTATATGTTCACTCTGGTGATTATTTTGTAGATGCTGAAAATGCATTCTCAAGATTATCCATTAAGAGGCAGCACTGTTCCTAGAATGATTTTATTGGGAATAACGTCAAGGCAGTCTTACGCTTGCCCACATGGAAGCGGCATCTTTGACCCAAACAATTTTATTGGGGATCCTGGCATTTGCTTCCAACGTTCGAACATAATACGGAACTGAGCTCTCACAGGGATTTTACTGAGAAATCTGGCAATGCATTATCAAGATTTTCCGTTAGGCTCTGCTTCCTTGCAAGTCCATATTCTCCATCTCTAACTTATGTGCCTGGAGCACCTCCAGCGGGCACCAGGTGCACTGGTCGACAAATAGGAAAACGCACGGGGAGCATCCCCAACAAAATCATGAGCTAAAAAATGCTGCCAACGGATGCTTGAGAATGACAATTCATTGCCAGTATCCCGCAAATAATAAGTTTTTGGGAAAGTTTTGCCACCTATGAAAAAGATTACGAATGCAGTGCCAGCATGCCCAATAAAATCATACTGTGGAAAACCTGCCTTCTGGTTGACAAGTGCAAGAATGGCTGCGTAGCATCTCCCATAAAATTATTTGATTGAAAATGCTGTCCTCCGTGGACAATCGTGAGAATACATTGCCAGCATCCCCAGTAAGGTCATTTGTACGGAAATACTGCCAATTCTCAGATAAGTCTGAGAATGTATTGTCAGAATCACCACAAAACCTCTCTGTCGGCAAAATGCAAAAGGGTGAGAATGCGCTGATAGTATCCCCAATCCAATCATGTGGTTGAAAACTACTGCGACCTCATGTAGAGACCTGAGACTGCCTTGCAGGCATCCTCAATAAAATCATTTGGGGCGAAACGCTGCCACGCATCCCCGCAAAAAAACTTTCTCTGGGACAAATGCTGCCAAGTGTGGGACAAACGTGAGCATCCATTGCCAGCCCCTGTAAAATTATTTGGTTGAAAAAATGCTGCCCCTTTGAATAAAAGGTGATAATGTATTTCAGGCATCTCCCGTATAAACGTTTGATGAGAAATTACCTGACATTGTTTACAAATGTGAGAGAGCATTCCCGGCATTCCCAAGAAAAGCATTTGTTTTAAAAATGCTGCCACCTTGTGGAGGTAAGTGGGAGAGCATTAAACGCATCCCCTTTGAAAAAAACTTGGTGGAAATATTCTGCCCCCTGGTGGACAAGGTGAAGCATGCATTGACTGCATCCCCAACAAAATCACTCTTTGAGAAAAAGGCCACCAGGTGCTAAAGGACTGTATGAATGATTTCCCAGAATCCCCAATGAAACCCCTACTGAGATCAAGGTGCCAACTGGTGGACAAGAGTGAGAACGCATGCTCTGGAATCACAATAAAGTGATTTGGGCCTAAAATTCTGATAGCCAATGTCCACGTGTGAGAATTCAAAACCAACATCCACACCCACACACACAATATCACTTTAGGGGAAAACTGCGGCGAATAGTTGGACAAACGTGAGAATGTACAGCCAGCAGCAATAAAGTCGCTTGGTGGAAAAATTCCGCAACTGGCTGAACAAACGTAAGAATGCATTCTCAGCTTACCAAACAAAATCACTTGTGATGTCAAGGTGCCGACGGGTGGACAAGCGGGAGAAACCATTGCCTTTATGTGCAATAATAACATTTGGTGGAAAAATGCGGGCTTGTTGTAAACAGGCTTCACAATGCATTGCCAGCAGCCCCAATAATATCAGTTGTTGGAAAAAGGCCGCCACATGTTTGACAAGTGTGAGAATGCGTTGCCCGCATCCTCATGAAAATCCCTTCTGAGATGATGCTGGCTGCCAAATGGCGGACACATTTGAAAATACATTGCCAAGATTCACAATGAAAATCTCTTGTGGGAAAAATGCCCTTATCTTGTCGACTTGTGTGAGTGTTCATTGCCAGCATCCCCAGTGAAATCACTTGTGGGAAAATGCTTCCACCTATTGGACAAGAGTGAAAATGCATCGCCAGAAGCCCCAGTGAAGTTACATGGTGGAAAATAGCTGCCACTTGTTCTCCAAGGAGGAGCATGCAGTGCCAGGATCCTCAATAATATCATTTGGTGGGAAAATACTGCACCTGGTGTTTGAGTGTCAGAAGGAATTGCCAGCAGCCTTAAAACAATCATTTGTAAATAAGAAACCAGTCACCTTTCTACAAATGTGAAAATGCAGTTACAGCATCTCCAATAAGATCACTTGTGGAGAAAATGCTGTCACCTGGTATTCGAGCAAGGGAATGCATTGCCAGCGTTCTCAGGAAAATCCCTTGGTAAACAAAAGTGGCCACCTTGTGGACAGATGTGGGAATGCATTGCCAGCACAACCAAAGTAATCGTTTGGTGGAAAATGTGGCCTCTTGTTTGAGAGACTGAAGAATGCATTGCCCGCATCCGCAATAAAATCATTTTGTGGAAAAGTACTTCTACGAAGTACGTTGGACGAACGTGCTTCCAGCATTCCCCAAACGATACTTTGTGGTGAAAGTGTTGCCAGCTATTGAACAAAAGTGAAAGTGCCATGCCACTATTCCCAATAGAATCATTTTTGGGAAAGTAGGTTCAATGGCTGTTAAAACGTGAGAATGCCTTGTCAACATCCACAAAATAATCACATTTGTGGAAAATGTAGCCAAGTCTTTTTCAAACTTGAGACTGAATTTTCAACACCCCCAATAATATAATTTGGTAGTAAAAATGCTTCCACAAACGTGTTAAGACAAACGTGGGAAAGCATTGCCAGCATCTCAAACAGAATCGTTGGTGGAAAAATGCTGCCATCTCATGTTTCAGCGCCAAAATGCATTGCCAGTTTCCCCAAAATGGGACAGTGGAGGGAAAATGCAGACAGCTGTAGAAAAAAACGTGGGAATGCCTTGCCAGCATCCTCAGTAAAAGCACGTTGTGGGAAAATTCTGCCACCTGGTGGAAAAGCGTGAGAATGCACTTCCAGAACATTCCTGATATTCACTAGTGGAATATTGACGCCAACTGATAAATATAGAACCATTGCAAGCATCTCCAGCGAAATCGTGCGGTAAAATAATTCTGCTGCCTGCTTGACACACATTAGCTTCCATTGTCAGCATAGCCAATAAAATCTCGTGGTGTCAAAATGCCACCACCTGGTGGACAAACGAGAAAATGCATCTTCTGCATCTCCACAAGCATCCCAACTATGATCCTCAGTTCGAACAATACTGCCACCTGGTGGGTAAACGTGAGAATGCATCCACGAGTTCACCAATGGATTCATCCTGTTGAAAATGTTTCCACCTGTTGAATGGAATTGTGAATGCTTTTCCAGCATCCCCAATAAAATTACTCGTGAAATCATGCCGACACCTGGTGGAAAAGTGTGAGAATGCATTGCCAGCATCCCCAGAACAATCGTTGGTAAGAAACTTTCTGCCGCCTCTGGACAAAAGTAAGAATTCAGAGTGAGCATCTGCAATAATACCATTTGAGGAGAAAATGCTGCCACGTGGTGTTTCAGCATGAGAATGCAAAGGCTGAGGCTGCTCTGGAACCACTTGCCTCTATTGATCATCACAACCACCATATATTTCCTTAAGTGTCTCCTTATTCCTCCACAGGTCATCCTGAAAACACTGCCCGTTATAAACGGGTTGTGGCGGCACATGTTGAACACAGGGCTGGTGGAAACTTAAGAGATCCCACTGGCGGCAGTGACCCATTTTACAGATTGGGGATTATTCAGTATTCTTTAGTAATAGTCAGAGGAGACAATAGGAGGTTTGTTGTGTTCAGGGGACCTCCCACACTGTGAGATAAATAGGAGGGACTGTCCATTTTACTTCAAAGAAGAGTCATGCACATGAGAAGCTTTCTCAGCGAAATATGTGTTTTCAAGCAAACATTGTTTCCCTGCACAGGAAATAGATGCAGAATGTCCCCGTGGGAAAGCATTGAGATGCGGAGACATCCAGAGCATGGCATGTAGTTAGAAAGATAAATTAAGAGCAAGTACCGTGTCTGTCTGTCTGTCTGTCTGTCTGTCTGACTGTTGTTTGTGTGTTGGTTTGAGCCTTACGATTGGCTGCCTTGGAATGATCGACCAGTCCCTGGGAGGGCTGGGCCTTACAGTTGCAGAAGTGGGTAAGTTATGCTTTGGCAGAGGAAATGTATCATGAGTTTCTACAAGGGCCAGACAGGGTGGAGCAGGGAGAGGAGAAGGAATTGATTGAGGAGGAATTAATTGGCAGGGAGCAGTTTGTCCTGGGTGAGAGGACGCCATAAAAGTCATGAAGGTAGTGGTTGATGTTGAGCCTCAGGCACAGATAGAAACAAAACATCCACAAGAAGAGCCAGTCGAGCAGGAGCACGAAGAGGATTGGCTCAGTGGGAAGTGCACCTGGTCCCCACTGGATGTGCTCCGGGCACTTAAGTTAGGAATGTAGCCCGTGAACTTACAAGTGAGCAGATCCTTCTGCTGGCTCAAGCCCAGTACCTGGCAGCGGCGGCAGCCCTGTTTAGAACTGAAAAGCACAAACGTTCAGTGCATTGCCAGATGCTGAGTCAATAGTGTATCCTTGACTCTACAGAAGGGAACGCAATATGCCTGCCCTAGTGCATGAGAAATGTATTAGTGGGGATCGGTAGCTCAGAATCAAATAGACACATTGGAGTGAAGCTCAGGATAGTGAGAACAGTGTGATCCAAAATCTCAGAGACACCCTTTTATCTCACCAGTACCACAAAAACTCTCCCTGGGCTTCAGGAGCGCCGTCCCAGATCAGACTCATGCGCAGAACAAGGGCCATTGCCTCCACACTGCTCTGTGTCACTCAGGTTCTTCTTGGGGTAATGCTGCACTCGAGGGGGGCTGCGTGTCCAAGTCCTCTGTATATCCAAGTCAGTGAGAGGCAGGAATGAGTGATGTCCACAAATAAAGGTATCCTGTTAAGCACTCAGCAGGCAAGTATGTAGGCGAGGTCAAAGGCTGTCAGGAAAACAGTGTGCCCGTGTGTGTATAAACACATGGAGCCCACAAGAACCACTGTGCTCTCTTTTTGCATCTTATGGTGAAGGAGCTGGGCTAGGGGTTAGAGAGGTGGGAGCAATCCAAGCTGCTTTAAGGATCTGCTCCTTTTTGTAGCTGTTTCATGTTCAGCTTGCAGCGTGCAGGCGTTTTGACCTGCTGCAATTTGTCAACAATCTGGAATTGTCAGCCATTATCAGTGACCAAGATGAAACCATGCTCAGCCACATGATCAATCTGAAGGTCAGGCTGTGCAGACCACGGCTGGGGAGGTAGAGAGCTTGTGAAAAAATCCTATCCCTGCAGGAAGGAATAGGCGGGAGTTCTGGAATAAGTTATCACCCTAAACCGGATCCACTATCCTTTTGCAGGTGAAGGAAGCCTGGCATGGCAGCAATCGCTGCAAGACTGTGCTGCTCTTTCACAAAAACCCCTACATCCACGATACTGTGATTGTGAAGGATCCTCTCATAACCATCACAGGAGAGAGGAGGCTCCCTGCATGGCCTGCGGCAAGAAGTGTGTCCAAGTTGGAAGGTGACAGGTTCCTCTCCACACACTCCTCAAGCTGCAGGATACAGGGTGACCCATTCCACTCACATTCAGTGGTACCTGCAGTATGAACGACAGGCCTACAACTGCAGGCAGAACAGCAGCATTCACTTCTTCAACTTCGTCTCTGATCACCATGTTTCGGGATCTGACAGGATTGCTTAGGTGGGTCCTTGCAGGAAATGCCATTAGAGAGCTTGGTGTGATCCCCTGCTTTTTGGGTTTGTGGTTTAGACGCCTGCCCTCTCCTGTGGAGCCCATTTTTCCTTTCCAGATCAACAGTGAGAACTATGAGTGTATGTTGGCATCAGGAGAGGGGACATAGATGATAACAGGTGAGCAGAGACCAACTCTTCACTTGCCTCTGGATTGCCAGGGAGCTGGGACATTGTTTTCTCACATGAACACACTGAAGCTGGGAGAAATACAGCCTGTGACATCATCACGGTATGAGGATGAGGCTGGAAGTTCTGAGCACCGCAGTGCCAATCATGTTCACTTGGGGGAGGCTGAAGGATGATGAGGTCATGTCTGTTTCCTCTGTCACTCAGAATGAAAGTAGATTCTTTGGCCTATTTCTCTGATCTCACACCTCAGGTCACCAACACCACCCTCAGGCCTGCCTACCATGCATTAAAGAGAAGTTCTGTGATGTGCTTCCTAGAACCCCCTCCACAATTTTCCAGTATCCTCCTTCATGAAAATGCTGAGGCTGCTGTGCCACCACATCCCTCTATTGATCATCACAACCACCATGTATTTACTGAATTGTATCGCTGGCCTTCCTGGGTACACTGCCCATTACAACCAAGTTGTGGTGGGAACTGTTGAATGCATGGCTGGAGAAAACGGAAGAGATTCCAACTTTGTCAGGTTTGGGCTTGACATGATTTTTAAATACTTTTTGATTATCCTCAGAGGAGATGATACCAGATTTGCTGTGTTAACTGCACGTATTTAACGTGTGAGAACTATAGGAGGGACCTTCCAATATAAGTAGTGCACGTGAGAAGCTTTTTCAGATTAAAAGGTGTTTCAAGCAAAGATCCTTTTCCTGCGTAGAAATTAGGTGCAGAATGTCCCTGTGGAAAGGCATTCAGCCATGGATATATGCAGCACATGGAATAAATGGCAAGATAAAGCGAGAGCATCTAATGTGCCTGTTTATGTATTGTTTGCCTTGACAATGGACTCTCTGAATTACCCGCCCCGTGAATGCATGGCCTTTACAATTGCAGAAGTGGCTAAGTTGTGTTTTCTGATGGTATCAGAAGCCAAAATTCTTTCTGTGTGGTAGAGACTGTGGTGGATTAAGAAATCAGTGAAAGTCCAATAGAGTTTACCATTTTCCCTTGGGTGATAAGGGAGTTCAAGGAAAGGCCTTGTGTGCAAGGGTCGGAATTTGCAGTGATAAGTTATAAAGGATGATGCGTTTGCCATACCCTCGCTTTAGGGAGACAGCAGGGAACCAGGCCGGGGTTTTACGTTCATTTCACAGTTAAACCAAATTCCCTTTGTAGAAGTATGTGCAAACTGTATTTTTCTGTTAGAAGCCGCCTTTTGGCACGTGCGGACATAACTGCATGCTGTGACTGTTCAAGAATGAGAATCCATTTCCAGCATCACGAAAGAAATGACATTTTGAGGTAAATGCAAACAACTCTTGGGCATACCTGAGCATGCCTACCGTGCATGCCCAATGAAATCATTTGGTGGAAAAGTGCTGCCACCTGGTGGAGAAACGAGGGAATGCAGTGGTACCATCCCGAATGAAATGACATGTGAAGTCATGCTGCCATCTCGTGGACAAGTGTGGATATGCATTGCCAGCCTGCTCAGTAACTTTATTTGTAAAAAAAAGCTGCCATGTTTTGACAAGCATGAGAATGAATTGCCAACATCCCCAATAACATGATTTGAAACGAAAAGCTGCCATCTATTGGATAAGCGTGAGAATGCCTTTCCAGCATTCCCGACAATGTTATTTAGGAGAAAAATGCTGCGACCTGGAAGGATATGACAGGATACTGAGGTTGGGCCTCGGTGGCAATGCAGAAGGAGAGCTTTGGGTTCCCCTACCTCTTGGGTTCGTAAAGTGAGATCCCTGGCTTCTTCTGACTAGTCCTGTTTGCCCTACTAGAACATCAGTAATAGAAGTGTGGTCTAATCATCTCAAGTACTGTGCGAGGAGCTTGGCCCCAGGAGAGTGAAGGTAGAGGAGTACAGGTGAGGGGGACTGTTCCTGGACACTCGCCCCTAGTTTGCTAGGTAGCTGGGTCATTGCTTTCTCTCATGGACGCCCTGATACTGGGAGGAGTAGAGCCTGTTATGTCAGGTCCTCAGAGAATCAGGTTGAGAAAGGAAGTATGTAGCACTGCAGTGGGAATTATATTCAGACAGGGACACCTGATGTAAAATGAGGAAGTGTGCATGTGCAAAATCATTCAGCATCAAAGCAGATTCATTGACCCACTCCTCTGAACTCTCGCTCCAGGCCACCTCCCTCACCCTTAGGCCCGTCTACTATTCCTTAAATGGAGGCTCCCATGATGTCCTTCCTCTGACCCTTCCCACACTTGTCCAGGAGTCTTTTCATACAAAGGCTGAGGCTGCTGTGCCACCACTTCCTTTTATGGATCATTGCAACCATCAAATATTTCCTTAGGTGTGTCCAAATTCCTAACTGGGTGATCCTGAGGTCATTGCTCATTAAAAAGGTGGTGTGGTGTGATGCATCCAACACAAGGCAGCAGGAAATTTAAGACATCCTAATTTCAGCAATGACCGACTCTTCATGTTAGGGCCACCAATAATTATACTATACTCTTTAGGAATTTTGCTAGGAGATGATAGTCAATTATTGTGTTAGGGTATCTCCCACAGTGTGAGTTAAATAGGAGGGACCATCCATTTTCCTTCAAATAGAGAAGTGCACATAAGAAGGTTTTGACATGAGTATGTGTTTTCAAGCAGACATTATGTTCCTGCACAGGACAATGGAGCAGAATGTCTGTGTGACCAGGAATTCAGTCACAGAGAGATCGGGAGCATGGTATGAAATGGAAAGTTAAAGCAGGAGCATCAGCTCTGTTTGTCTGTTTGTCGTGTGTTCTTGAAACACATAAATCAAGAGCATCAATAGCGTCTGTCTCTGTGGTGTTTGTCCCTAGTTTGGGGCATTACAACTGGCTGCCTGTGAATGACCATTGCCTGTGAGGGCTGGGCCTGTGCAGTGGCAGTGGCGGTTAAGTTGTTATGCTTTAGGACAGTATGAGAAGACAGAATTCTTTCTGTGTGCTGGAAGCTGGGGAGGAGGGAGAACTAAGAGTAAGTCCATTGAAGTGGGTGATACTAATGGACCCAGGGACATAAGGTAGCTCAAGGAAAGGGATTTGGGAGCAAGGGCCTGAATGTCCACTGCGAGCTCCGAAAGGATGATGGATTTCCAGGTTCCTTTCTGTCGGAGGTCAGCTCACACATTGACAGCAGGCAACGCGGTGGGAGGCTTCCCAGTACATTTCACACTTGAAGCGGAAGCCCTCCCTAGAAGTATGAGAGCACTGTATTTGCTGCGAGAATCATCCTCTGAGCCCAGGATTCAGAACCACACTTAGCCAGTGGGAGTATAAATTGCATGTAGGAGTTGTGGGGAAGAGAGCAAAGGCATGTGAGCAGTCAGTCTGGATATTAGGTTCACTTGGGGTCGAATCCCCAGCTGGAAGGGTAAATGACCAGAGGGACAATAAGATGCAGAGTGTGCTATAGCCCTCACACACAACACACACAGAGGCACAGGCATGTACGTGAAGTTGTGTTGGGCAATCTCTGGACCATGGTGTCCACAGCCAGTACATCTTGTGCATTTTTGACGGTATTACATTTCCTCACATAACAATGGCCTCGTGTGAATATGATTGTTTATTTACTTTGTTCCTTCAGACCGAGCCTTTCTCCTGCAATGAAGAAACCCTTAGGCAGCATCAAGTCATTCTTTCTACGGGTCACTGAAACCCAATGGGTAGATGGAAGAAAGAGTCAGAATGAGGAAAAGACAGAAAGAGCAAGAGTAATGGAAACAAAAACAAGAGAACTGATGTAAAAGGAGTCAGATTGAGACCGTATCTTGGCCGTAGTTATCCTGATCACCCAACTCTACCAGAATGTAGGCTACAGTCCTCTCCAGCCACAGTTCTTCCCTTTGCCTGTCACTTCAGCCTCAGATATCCCACAGACTGGGCAGCCTGTAATGTCCCGGGCATTTCTCCCTGTGGATATTACTAGGGGTCACTGTGGATCTGTGGGAAAGCGGTAGAGAAAATGGATTCTGAAGTGGGAAACGTGAGTAGCCGTAAGCAAGAGCCCCCCAGACACCAAACCCTGGGAAAGCTGCAAATGCTCGGGTAACATAGAGCTTCCTCAGGAATGTTTCACCACAGTTCTGAGGCCCATACACTGAGGCTGACAGTGAGGGGCGGGGCTGAGTAGCGTGATGCCCTCTGTCCAGTCACAGTTTGGAAGAGCTGTTTTAGTAGCCCAAAATGGTGTGGGCATGCCCAAGTCCTCCATCAGAGGCAGGAACGTGTGACGTGCGTGAATCAGGGTATCCTGTGAAGCCGTGTGCAGGCAAGGGTGTGGGGATATCAAAGCCTGTGAGGAATCAGTGTGACCGCATGGGTGCAGGCACCTGTAACCCCAGGAACCTCTGTGTTCCTCTGTGCCTCTTATGCAGAAGGAATGGGGCCAGAAGATAGGTGGTTCAGGCCAAGCCAGGCTGTTTTGTAGATCTCCATGTTTTAGTTCTTTCATAGCCACACGATCAATGTGAAGGTGATGTTGCAGGTACTGGTGCTGGAAAGGGAGGGGCCTTGAGAATATAACCTGTCCATGTAAGCAGGGACACTTGGGTGTCCAGGAGTGAGATGTCCCTAACCCCACCCACATTCCTTCTGCAGGTGGAGGGAGCCAGACATGCCAGGGATGATGGCAAGGTTAACTGTCCTTTTGTAGCAAATCATACTAATGCAGTACTGCCACTGTGAAGGAGTATCTCATTACCATCACAGGCGGGAGCAGGCTCTCTCTATGGGCAGCAGCAGGAAGTGCATAGAACTTGAAAGGTGATGTGCCCTTCTCCACACACTCCTCATGCTGCAGGATACAGTGCATCCTATGCCTCTTGCATTCAGTGGTGCCAGCATTATGAACGATGGGCCAACAGCTCCAGGCACCAGAACAGCAGCCTTAACTACTTCAACTAGTTCTCTGCCCACAGCGTGGCAGGGTCTGACAGGATTGCTGAGGTGGAGGCTTGCTTGCAATGCCCTAAGAGAGCTTGGTGTGTTCCCCTGCTTTTGGATTTTTAGTCAGATCCCTGCCGTCTCTGGACGATCACTTTTTGCTCTGCCAGAAAATCAGTAAGGACTACTTGAGGATGTTGGAACCAGGAGAAGGCACTTAGAGGACATGTGAGGAGATGCCAGTGGGGCTCCCCCTTGGGTTGTCAGGTAGCTGGGACATTTTTCTCTCACATGAACACCCTGAGGCTCGGAAGGATAGCCTATGACGCCAGGCCACTGCGGCATTGGGAAGAGACAGAAAGTCTGAAGAACTGCAGTGTGGCATCATGTTCAGGCAGGAAGCTGAAGGAAGATGCAGGAGTGTGCATGTCTACCGTCACTCAGAATCAAAGCAGATTCATGTACCCATTCCTGTGAGCTATTGTAAATTGTGCTGCTCTGAACAGAGGGGTTTATATATTCTTCCTGATCGATGTTCCTGGTTTCGTAGGACATATTCCAAGCAGTGGGGCCACTGGGTTCAATGGCAGTTCTGTATTTCAATTTTTGAGAAAACCTCCTATGTCATAATGTTTTCCATAGAGGCTGCACGAGTCTGCATTCCCACCAGCAGTATACTAGGGTGAGCTTTTCTGCACACCCTCACAGGCACTTTCTGTTTATTGACTTATTGAAAACATAGCCATTCTGGAAGACCTCAGGTGATACCCCATTATTGTTTTAATTTTCATCTCTCTGGTGATTAGTGACACTGAGCAGTTTTCATATGTCTCTTGGACATGTTTATGCGCTCTTTGGAGAAGTGTCTACTTAGGTCTTTGCTCGTTTTTTAATTGGATCGTTTGTCTTCCTCTTGTGAAGGTGTGTTTCTTAAAATATTAGGGGTAGTAACCCTTTATCAGATGTATCATCGGCAAATATGTTCTCCCATATAATGAGTTCCCTTTGCATTTTGTTGATGGTATCTTTGTGCAGAATCTTTTTATTTTGCTGTAGTCCCATTTGTTTATTTTCTCCTTTGCTTCCATTGCCCTAGGCAGTGTATTGGTAAGCATATTGCAATGAGAGATGTCTGAGATCATGCTGCCTCCATTTCCTTCTAGGATTTTTAATGGTTTCATGTTTTACCTTTAAGTTTTTTATCCAGTTGGAGTTGATCCTTGTGTGCGGTGCAAGATAGTGGTCTAGTTGCATTATTTTGAAAGTTCCTGTCCAATTTTCCCAACACCATTTATTGAAGAGACTTCCTTTACTCCACTGTATGCTCTGCCTCCTTTGTAAAATCTCAATTGAGTGTAAAGAGTTGGGTTAATTCCTGGGCTCTCTGTTCAGTCCCATTTATGTCATTAAGTCTGGTCTTCTGCCAGTTCCATTCTGTTTCGATTAAAATGGCTTTACTATATCTTGATATGTATTATTTTGATTCCTTCCACTTTTTTCTTCCTCCCAAAATTGCTGCAGCGATTTGGGGTCCTGTCCTTTTTGTGTCCTTTAAATATTTGCACTACTTCTTCTAGGTCTGTGATATCGGACATTGGTATTTTATGAATAGTTTGAATCTATAGATTGCTTTGGGGAGTACGCACATCTGAATGAGGTTGATTCTAGCAATCCATTAGCATGGTATATTCTTACACTTGTTTATATCTTCCTCTATCTCTTTTTTGAACATATTTGTTTTGCAAGTACACGTCTTTCACCCCTTTGGTTAAGTTAATTCCTAAGTATCTTAATTTTATTGTTGCACGTTAAATGTGTTTTTGTTTGTTTGTTTGTTTGTTTTAGTTTCTCTTTCTGAGAGATCATGAATGTTGTTTAAAAATGCCATTTACTTCTGGGCATTAATTTTCCATCCTGCTGCATAGCTGGGTTCCTTTATTATTAAATCTAGAAGTCTTTTGGTGACCTCTTTAGTGTTCTCAGCATACAATATCAGGTCATCTGCAAACAGTGACAGTTTTATTTCTCCTTTCCAATTTGGATGCCTTTTATGTTTTCTCCTTGTCTGATCGCTGTGGCAAGGACTTCCAACACTCTGTTGAATAAAAGATGGTGAAAGTGGACGTCCCTGTCTTGTTCCTCTTATTAGGGGATATGTTTTAGTTTTTGCCCATTGAGTATGAAGTTGACTGAAGGTTTGTCCTATAAGGACTTTAATGTGTTTAGGCATGATCCCTCTATTCCCACTGTGCTGAGAGTTTTTCTCAAAAATGGGCGCTGGGTTTTGTTGCTCTTTCTGCACATACTGAGATGATCATGAGATTTTTGTTTGTCAAATGGTTCCTGTGAGGCATCACATTTATAGATTTGTGAATACTGTACCAAACCTGCATCCCTGGAATAAACCCCACTTGGTCATGGGGTGTGATCTGTTTAACATATTGCTTGATCCAATTTGCTAATATTTGTTTGAAGATTTTAGCATCTTTGTTTATCACGGATATTGGCCTGTAATTCTTTCTTTGCAAGGTCTTTACCTGGATTTGTAGTTGGGATTATTCAGGCTGCCTAAAAAGAGCTTGGGAGTGTTTGTTCCACTCGGACTTTTTGGAACAATTTGAATTATTTTTTGAATGTTTGATAAAACTCCCCTCTGAAACTGTCTGGGCCTGGCGCTTTTTCTCTTGGGCATTTTTAAAAAAATCATTGTTCCAATTTCACCAGTTTTTATCAACGTGTTCAGCATGCCTGATTCTTCCTCACTGAGTATTGGAAGGTTGTGTATTTCCAGAAATTTGTCTATTTCATCCAGGTTGTTGGCATATAGTTGTTCAGGGTATTTGCTTACAACCCTTTGTATTTCAGTGGTATCAGTTGTTACTTCACTTCTTTTGTTCCTCAATTTATTTATTTTTGACCTCTGTCTTTGGTTTTTGGTGAGTTGGGGTAAAAGTTCATCACACGGATTGTCTATTCAAAGACAAGCTCTTGGTTGCATTGACCTTTTTTAATTTTTTAGTCTCTACGTTATTTATTTAGGCTCTGGTTCTTTATTATTTTCTTCCTTTTACTTCCTCTGGGCCTTTTCGTGGTTTCTGTTCTCTTTCTAAATCTTTCAGTTGTAGTGTTAGATAGTTTAGTAGAAATTTTTCTGGTTCTCATTGCTATAAAAGCTTTTAACAAAAAAAGTTCGTATACGCTACTCTATTTGGACCCTGATCTAAAAGTGTTTCCTCCCTGCTACATACAAACTGTTGCAAAATTAATGCCAGTAATATAATAGTGGCAAATCACCAATGAAAACATGAGTAAAACTAAAGAAATCATTTTAAAACCTCTACCAATTTCAAGTTAAATATACCTACAAACTTCATATTTAAAAAGGCATATCTACCCTGGGCAGCGGGGCTCAGTGGTATAGTGTCGGCCTGCACACTGAAGGGTCTCAGGTTTGATTCCCAGTTGAGGGCACATACCTAGGTTGTAGATTCATTCCTCATCCCAGGTGTGCAGCGAATTAGAAAAGCAACCAATGTCTGTGTCTCTAACACTGAGGCACCTCTCTCTCTCTACCCCTTCTTCCATGCCACTCTCTCTGGAAGTCAACGAAAAAAATATCCTCTAGTGAGGGTTAACAACAACGACAATAGCAATAGCATAGCCATGGAGATGGGAAAGACATCAGTGTAAATGAGGAAATAGTCCAGAGTAGAATTGGGTATACTCTTTAAATGGGATGAGGCTTTCTTTTATGTTGACATTAAGGTTTCAGAAGTGAAAAGATGACGGTTGTGTTACAGGGGATACAGGCAGAAGGCCTCAGCTCTTGTCATCTTGAAGGAAAGATTTCAATCAAGAGAAAAAAATGAAGAAAAAAACCCAAAGCTTTAATGGCTGTAATAAAAATGTACTTAGGCTGGTGAACCAAGGCAGGTGCATAGACGAAGTAACAGGATAGCCTAGGCTGGGCTGCCTTTGCTCACTGGGAAGTCAGAGAAAAGGGGGCCTTGGACACATTTCCAAGACCTTTCAGACAGTTTCAGAAGACAAGCCTGGGATGAGCTGCCACTGCCCATTGCTCCCCTGGTTGAAAGCACCATGGGGCCCCCGCAGAAGGAAGGAGGAAACTGGCGCTGTCACGCTTTCCTGTGGTGTAGGGGAGCTCACACTTGGTCCTTTGTCCTGAGCATATTTATCTCCCTTGCAGGTGGAAAATCTTATGGGAGGCTTAAGGGGAGTTCTCAAGAGAATATTCATCAGCTTTCCAGGGGTGCCCTTTCAGGGTGCTGGTCGCCACTGATTAGTCCATGCCAGGAAGGGCCTCATTTGTCAATGTGTCTGGTCCTGAGTCCACTCCAATGCCACTTGTCTTGTCTTAATGCTTTTATGGGCCTGGAGCTGAAATACAACTGAGACTTAAAAGGTATCTTTAGGGAGGAATGCTTAGGGGGTCTCCACCGCATGACCCATGACATGCTCTGGGAGAATAGATTACCTGGGGACAAAGTTCTTGTTTTCCCAGTCTTTGTCCCTTGTAGGCCTCTGGGGGTTCCTGTCCAGGTGGTTTCCTGTGCCCTAGTCTCTACACCTGGGTTTCTGCATCTTTCCCATCTAATACAAACTATTTATTCTCCAGTGCCTTTGGCTTAGGGAAGATAGGCTTAACTCAAACTGCTGTCTAAAAATCTATCTCAGTTTCCCTTTCAACTTGTCCTGGAATTTTTCTAGCTTCTTGTTATGCTGTAACAGTTCTACATTATTCCAATTTTAAAACCACTGGAGCGTATAGTTTAAAATGTTTAGTTTTAGATGACGTATATTCTACATCAATTTCTGAAGGGGCATAAATCTGCTATCAGAGATTAAAATAAAACACAGAATTCAGAATGTAAAGTCATTTTTATTTCTTATGTAAGTAACAAAACAAAAACAACAACCCAATATTAAAAAGGGAAGAGGACCTGAACATTTCGAGGAGATGTAGAAGAAAGAAAATAGTGAAGATCAGAACAGAAATGAACGACACAGAGACCAAAAACACAGTACAAAATATCAATGAAAGTAAGAACTAGTTTTCTGACAGAAATAAGATCGATGAGTCTTTAGCCAGACGCACCAAAAAACAAACGGTGAGGACCCAAGAAAACAAAATCAGATGTGAAAGAGGCGATATAACAACTGACATGACAGAAACAGAAAGAATACTAAGAAAACACTATGCACAACAATAAAGTGGGGAAGCTGCGTAAAATGGACACATTCCTCAAAACTACAATCTGCTAAAACTCAATCGGAAAGAATCAGAAAACCTGGAGGGCCAGTAAAAATGGATGCAATTGAAGAAGTAATAAGAAAAAAACTTCCAGCAAACAAGTGTCTGGGGCCAGATGGATTTACATGCGAGCTTACCTAAACATTTAAAGAAGAATTAAAACCCACTCTCCTCAAAATATTTTAGAAAATTCCAGAGGAGGGAGATATTTTTATGAGACCAGTATTATAATAATCCCAAAACCAGATGAAGATCCTGCAAATAAAGAATTTCACAGACCAACGTCCCTCATGAACATAGGTGCCAAAATCCTCAGAAAATATATTACCAAATTTTATCCAGCAATACATTAAATAAGATCATACACCATGACCAAGTGTGATTTATTCTGGAGACGCAGCGCTGGTATAATATTCGCAAATCAAGAAATGTGAGAGCTAAACAAAATGAAGGACAAAAATCTTATGATCATATCAATAGATACAGAGAAAATATTCTAGAAAATCCAGCACCCATTTTGGAAAAAACTGGGAGCAAAGTGGAAATAGAGGGAATATATCTCAACATAATAAAGGCCATATACAACATACCTGGGGCCAAAATCATACTCAACGTGCAAAGGCTAAAACCATATCCCCTAAGAAGAGGAATAAGACACGGTTGCCCCTTTCACCACTACTGCTCAGCATACTACTGGAAGTCCTAGCCACAGCGAGCAGACAAAAAGAGAACATAAAAGGCATCCGTATCGGAAGAGAGAAGGTTAACTGTCATTACTTGCAGATGACATGATATTGTACATAAAAAACTAAAGAGTCCACCGAGTACTTGTGGATATAATTAATGAATTTGGCAAGGAAGCTGGAAGCAAAATTAACATCAACACATTGATGGCATTTTTTTTACACCGATTATGAACTCTTAGAAAAGACTATACCATTTACCATTGCAACTGAAAAAATAAGACACCTAGGAGTAAAGTCAAAGAAGGATGTAAAAGACTTGTATTCAGAAACAGGACATTGAAAAAAGAAACAGAGGAAGATACAAAGGAGTGAAAGAATTATAGACTGAAAGAATTAACATTATCAAAATATCCATGCTACCCAAAACAATCTATAAATTCAACACAATTGTCATCAATCCCAACAGTGTGTTTCACAGAGCTGGAAAAAATGTTTCGAAAATTTATAGGAAACCAAAAAAGACCCCGTGCACCCACAGTATTCTTGAGAAAGAACAGAGTTGTAGGATCACATTACTGAATATCCTGCTGTAGGGCAAAGCCACTGTGATCAGAACAACCTGCTTCTGGCACAGGAACAGGCACATAGATCAATGGAAAAGTACAGAATCCTGAAATTGACCCATGCCATCATGGTCAATTAATATTTGACCAAAGGGTCAAGAATAAGCCATACAGTAAAGACAGACACTTCAGGTCCGGATATGGGTTCTTGCTGTGCTCAGTGTGGTCTCACTGAGCCTACAGACAGGGGCTTGGGATGTGGTCACGTAGCGTGGAAAAGGCTCCTGGGCACCCCACTCGCTCCCCTTTGCTGTTGGGCTTCTGAAACATTTCTTCCAAACTGTGAGACTACAGCAGGCATCATCGTATTCAGCCCCGCCCCTCACTGTGAGCCTCAGTGTATGGGCCTTGTACCTGTAGAGAAACATTCCTGAGGAAGTCCTATTTTGCCTTAGCATCTTTAGGTTTCCTTTGGTTCGGTGTCTAGTGGGCTCTTTCTTAAGGCAACTCACGTTTCCCACTTCAGAATTCGTTTTCTTTAACACTTCCCACACATCCACAGGGACCCCTGGTAATATCCACAGGGAGAAATGCCCGGGCAGTAGAGGCTATTCCAGTATAAGGGATATCTGAGACTGAAGTGAGAGTCAAAGGGAAGAACTGTGGCTGGAGAGGACTGTAGCCTACATTCTGGTAGAGTTGGATCATCAGGATTATTACCGCCAAGATAAGGTCTCAGTCTGACTCCTTTTAGATTAGTAACTTTTTATTTGTTTCCATTGCTTTTGCTCTTTTGGTCGTTCTCTCATTCTGACTTTCTCTCATCCACTCCTTGGGTTTCAGTGACGAGTAGCAAGGATGACTTGATATTGCTTAAGGATTAGTTGGTTGCACAAGGGCTTGGTCTGAAGGAACAAAGTCAATAAACAATCATATTCACAGGAGGCCATGTCCATTTGAGGAAACGTAAAAAGTGTCAAAAACGGGCAAGGTGTACTGACTGTGGACATCATAGTCCAGAGATTGCCCAACACAAATTCATGTCCATGCCTTTGCCTCTGTGTGTGTGCATGTGTGTGTGTGTGCTTGTGTGTGCTTGTGTGTGAGGGCTGTGGCACACTCTCCTTCTTATTGTCCCTCTGCTCATTTACTCTTCCAGCAGGGGATTCTTGCCCAAATGAACCTAATACACTTCTGACTTCCCACACGCCTTGACTCAATTCGCCACAGGTATCTGTGCACCTTATTCCACCCCTTGCTAAATGTCGCTTGGGATCTTCGGCCTCAGAGACTGATTCTCTCAGCAAAACACTGTGCAGTCATACTTCTAGAGAGGGACTTTGGTTCAACTGTGAAGTCTCCCACCTGGTTGCCTGTTCCTAATGTGTGACCGACTCCCTACAGGGAGGATACTTAGAAATCCATCATTTTTTAGGACCCAACACTGGACATTTATGCAAGTTTATTTGGTAGGCTCAGAAGGCATTCTTACATTTGTCCAGCCGATGGCCTATATGTTCACTCTGGTGATTATTTTGTAGATGCTGAAAATGCATTCTCAAGATTATCCATTAAGAGGCAGCACTGTTCCTAGAATGATTTTATTGGGAATAACGTCAAGGCAGTCTTACGCTTGCCCACATGGAAGCGGCATCTTTGACCCAAACAATTTTATTGGGGATCCTGGCATTTGCTTCCAACGTTCGAACATAATACGGAACTGAGCTCTCACAGGGATTTTACTGAGAAATCTGGCAATGCATTATCAAGATTTTCCGTTAGGCTCTGCTTCCTTGCAAGTCCATATTCTCCATCTCTAACTTATGTGCCTGGAGCACCTCCAGCGGGCACCAGGTGCACTGGTCGACAAATAGGAAAACGCACGGCGAGCATCCCCAACAAAATCATTAGCTAAAAAATGCTGCCAACGGATGCTTGAGAATGACAATTCATTGCCAGTATCCCGCAAATAATAAGTTTTTGGGAAAGTTTTGCCACCTATGAAAAAGATTACGAATGCAGTGCCAGCATGCCCAATAAAATCATACTGTGGAAAACCTGCCTTCTGGTTGACAAGTGCAAGAATGGCTGCGTAGCATCTCCCATAAAATTATTTGATTGAAAATGCTGTCCTCCGTGGACAATCGTGAGAATACATTGCCAGCATCCCCAGTAAGGTCATTTGTACGGAAATACTGCCAATTCTCAGATAAGTCTGAGAATGTATTGTCAGAATCACCACAAAACCTCTCTGTCGGCAAAATGCAAAAGGGTGAGAATGCGCTGATAGTATCCCCAATCCAATCATGTGGTTGAAAACTACTGCGACCTCATGTAGAGACCTGAGACTGCCTTGCAGGCATCCTCAATAAAATCATTTGGGGCGAAACGCTGCCACGCATCCCCGCAAAAAAACTTTCTCTGGGACAAATGCTGCCAAGTGTGGGACAAACGTAAGCATCCATTGCCAGCCCCTGTAAAATTATTTGGTTGAAAAAATGCTGCCCCTTTGAATAAAAGGTGATAATGTATTTCAGGCATCTCCCGTAAAAACGTTTGATGAGAAATTACCTGACATTGTTTACAAATGTGAGAGAGCATTCCCGGCATTCCCAAGAAAAGCATTTGTTTTAAAAATGCTGCCACCTTGTGGAGGTAAGTGGGAGAGCATTAAACGCATCCCCTTTAAAAAAAACTTGGTGGAAATATTCTGCCCCCTGGTGGACAAGGTGAAGCATGCATTGACTGCATCCCCAACAAAATCACTCTTTGAGAAAAAGGCCACCAGGTGCTAAAGGACTGTATGAATGATTTCCCAGAATCCCCAATGAAACCCCTACTGAGATCAAGGTGCCAACTGGTGGACAAGAGTGAGAACGCATGCTCTGGAATCACAATAAAGTGATTTGGGCCTAAAATTCTAATAGCCAATGTCCACGTGTGAGAATTCAAAACCAACATCCACACCCACACACACAATATCACTTTAGGGGAAAACTGCGGCGAATAGTTGGACAAACGTGAGAATGTACAGCCAGCAGCAATAAAGTCGCTTGGTGGAAAAATTCCGCAACTGGCTGAACAAACGTAAGAATGCATTCTCAGCTTACCAAACAAAATCACTTGTGATGTCAAGGTGCCAACGGGTGGACAAGCGGGAGAAACCATTGCCTTTATGTGCAATAATAACATTTGGTGGAAAAATGCGGGCTTGTTGTAAACAGGCTTCACAATGCATTGCCAGCAGCCCCAATAATATCAGTTGTTGGAAAAAGGCCGCCACATGTTTGACAAGTGTGAGAATGCGTTGCCCGCATCCTCATGAAAATCCCTTCTGAGATGATGCTGGCTGCCAAATGGCGGACACATTTGAAAATACATTGCCAAGATTCACAATGAAAATCTCTTGTGGGAAAAATGCCCTTATCTTGTCGACTTGTGTGAGTGTTCATTGCCAGCATCCCCAGTGAAATCACTTGTGGGAAAATGCTTCCACCTATTGGACAAGAGTGAAAATGCATCGCCAGAAGCCCCAGTGAAGTTACATGGTGGAAAATAGCTGCCACTTGTTCTCCAAGGAGGAGCATGCAGTGCCAGGATCCTCAATAATATCATTTGGTGGGAAAATACTGCACCTGGTGTTTGAGTGTCAGAAGGAATTGCCAGCAGCCTTAAAACAATCATTTGTAAATAAGAAACCAGTCACCTTTCTACAAATGTGAAAATGCAGTTACAGCATCTCCAATAAGATCACTTGTGGAGAAAATGCTGTCACCTGGTATTCGAGCAAGGGAATGCATTGCCAGCGTTCTCAGGAAAATCCCTTGGTAAACAAAAGTGGCCACCTTGTGGACAGATGTGGGAATGCATTGCCAGCACAACCAAAGTAATCGTTTGGTGGAAAATGTGGCCTCTTGTTTGAGAGACTGAAGAATGCATTGCCCGCATCCGCAATAAAATCATTTTGTGGAAAAGTACTTCTACGAAGTACGTTGGACGAACGTGCTTCCAGCATTCCCCAAACGATACTTTGTGGTGAAAGTGTTGCCAGCTATTGAACAAAAGTGAAAGTGCCATGCCACTATTCCCAATAGAATCATTTTTGGGAAAGTAGGTTCAATGGCTGTTAAAACGTGAGAATGCCTTGTCAACATCCACAAAATAATCACATTTGTGGAAAATGTAGCCAAGTCTTTTTCAAACTTGAGACTGAATTTTCAACACCCCCAATAATATAATTTGGTAGTAAAAATGCTTCCACAAACGTGTTAAGACAAACGTGGGAAAGCATTGCCAGCATCTCAAACAGAATCGTTGGTGGAAAAATGCTGCCATCTCATGTTTCAGCGCCAAAATGCATTGCCAGTTTCCCCAAAATGGGACAGTGGAGGGAAAATGCAGACAGCTGTAGAAAAAAACGTGGGAATGCCTTGCCAGCATCCTCAGTAAAAGTACTTTGTGGGGAAATTCTGCCACCTGGTGGAAAAGCGTGAGAATGCACTTCCAGAACATTCCTGATATTCACTAGTGGAATATTGACGCCAACTGATAAATATAGAACCATTGAAAGCATCTCCAAGGAAATCGTGCGGTAAAATAATTCTGCTGCCTGCTTGACACACATTAGCTTCCATTGTCAGCATAGCCAATAAAATCTCGTGGTGTCAAAATGCCACCACCTGGTGGACAAACGAGAAAATGCATCTTCTGCATCTCCACAAGCATCCCAAATATGATCCTCAGTTGGAACAATACTGCCACCTGGTGGGTAAACGTGAGAATGCATCCACGAGTTCACCAATGGATTCATCCTGTTGAAAATGTTTCCACCTGTTGAATGGAATTGTGAATGCTTTTCCAGCATCCCCAATAAAATTACTCGTGAAATCATGCCGACACCTGGTGGAAAAGTGTGAGAATGCATTGCCAGCATCCCCAGAACAATCGTTGGTAAGAAACTTTCTGCCGCCTCTGGACAAAAGTAAGAATTCAGAGTGAGCATCTGCAATAATACCATTTGAGGAGAAAATGCTGCCACGTGGTGTTTCAGCATGAGAATGCAAAGGCTGAGGCTGCTCTGGAACCACTTGCCTCTATTGATCATCACAACCACCATATATTTCCTTAAGTGTCTCCTTATTCCTCCACAGGTCATCCTGAAAACACTGCCCGTTATAAACGGGTTGTGGCGGCACATGTTGAACACAGGGCTGGTGGAAACTTAAGAGATCCCACTGGCGGCAGTGACCCATTTTACAGATTGGGGATTATTCAGTATTCTTTAGTAATAGTCAGAGGAGACAATAGGAGGTTTGTTGTGTTCAGGGGACCTCCCACACTGTGAGATAAATAGGAGGGACTGTCCATTTTACTTCATAGAAGAGTCATGCACATGAGAAGCTTTCTCAGCGAAATATGTGTTTTCAAGCAAACATTGTTTCCCTGCACAGGAAATAGATGCAGAATGTCCCTGTGGGAAAGCATTGAGATGCGGAGACATCCAGAGCATGGCATGTAGTTAGAAAGATAAATTAAGAGCAAGTACCGTGTCTGTCTGTCTGTCTGTCTGTCTGTCTGTTGTTTGTGTGTTGGTTTGAGCCTTACGATTGGCTGCCTTGGAATGATCGACCAGTCCCTGGGAGGGCTGGGCCTTACAGTTGCAGAAGTGGGTAAGTTATGCTTTGGCAGAGGAAATGTATCATGAGTTTCTACAAGGGCCAGACAGGGTGGAGCAGGGAGAGGAG
Source organism: Miniopterus schreibersii (assembly GCF_964146895.1). Classification (NCBI taxonomy): domain Eukaryota; kingdom Metazoa; phylum Chordata; class Mammalia; order Chiroptera; family Miniopteridae; genus Miniopterus; species Miniopterus schreibersii. The sequence continues at coordinate 14,048,252 of NC_138120.1, read as the reverse complement.
AAGGAATTGATTGAGGAGGAATTAATTGGCAGGGAGCAGTTTGTCCTGGGTGAGAGGACGCCATAAAAGTCATGAAGGTAGTGGTTGATGTTGAGCCTCAGGCACAGATAGAAACAAAACATCCACAAGAAGAGCCAGTCGAGCAGGAGCACGAAGAGGATTGGCTCAGTGGGAAGTGCACCTGGTCCCCACTGGATGTGCTCCGGGCACTTAAGTTAGGAATGTAGCCCGTGAACTTACAAGTGAGCAGATCCTTCTGCTGGCTCAAGCCCAGTACCTGGCAGCGGCGGCAGCCCTGTTTAGAACTGAAAAGCACAAACGTTCAGTGCATTGCCAGATGCTGAGTCAATAGTGTATCCTTGACTCTACAGAAGGGAACGCAATATGCCTGCCCTAGTGCATGAGAAATGTATTAGTGGGGATCGGTAGCTCAGAATCAAATAGACACATTGGAGTGAAGCTCAGGATAGTGAGAACAGTGTGATCCAAAATCTCAGAGACACCCTTTTATCTCACCAGTACCACAAAAACTCTCCCTGGGCTTCAGGAGCGCCGTCCCAGATCAGACTCATGCGCAGAACAAGGGCCATTGCCTCCACACTGCTCTGTGTCACTCAGGTTCTTCTTGGGGTAATGCTGCACTCGAGGGGGGCTGCGTGTCCAAGTCCTCTGTATATCCAAGTCAGTGAGAGGCAGGAATGAGTGATGTCCACAAATAAAGGTATCCTGTTAAGCACTCAGCAGGCAAGTATGTAGGCGAGGTCAAAGGCTGTCAGGAAAACAGTGTGCCCGTGTGTGTATAAACACATGGAGCCCACAAGAACCACTGTGCTCTCTTTTTGCATCTTATGGTGAAGGAGCTGGGCTAGGGGTTAGAGAGGTGGGAGCAATCCAAGCTGCTTTAAGTATCTGCTCCTTTTTGTAGCTGTTTCATCTTCAGCTTGCAGCGTGCAGGCGTTTTGACCTGCTGCAATTTGTCAACAATCTGGAATTGTCAGCCATTATCAGTGACCAAGATGAAACCATGCTCAGCCACATGATCAATCTGAAGGTCAGGCTGTGCAGACCACGGCTGGGGAGGTAGAGAGCTTGTGAAAAAATCCTATCCCTGCAGGAAGGAATAGGCGGGAGTTCTGGAATAAGTTATCACCCTAAACCGGATCCACTATCCTTTTGCAGGTGAAGGAAGCCTGGCATGGCAGCAATCGCTGCAAGACTGTGCTGCTCTTTCACAAAAACCCCTACATCCACGATACTGTGATTGTGAAGGATCCTCTCATAACCATCACAGGAGAGAGGAGGCTCCCTGCATGGCCTGCGGCAAGAAGTGTGTCCAAGTTGGAAGGTGACAGGTTCCTCTCCACACACTCCTCAAGCTGCAGGATACAGGGTGACCCATTCCACTCACATTCAGTGGTACCTGCAGTATGAACGACAGGCCTACAACTGCAGGCAGAACAGCAGCATTCACTTCTTCAACTTCGTCTCTGATCACCATGTTTCGGGATCTGACAGGATTGCTTAGGTGGGTCCTTGCAGGAAATGCCATTAGAGAGCTTGGTGTGATCCCCTGCTTTTTGGGTTTGTGGTTTAGACGCCTGCCCTCTCCTGTGGAGCCCATTTTTCCTTTCCAGATCAACAGTGAGAACTATGAGTGTATGTTGGCATCAGGAGAGGGGACATAGATGATAACAGGTGAGCAGAGACCAACTCTTCACTTGCCTCTGGATTGCCAGGTAGCTGGGACATTGTTTTCTCACATGAACACACTGAAGCTGGGAGAAATACAGCCTGTGACATCATCACGGTATGAGGATGAGGCTGGAAGTTCTGAGCACCGCAGTGCCAATCATGTTCACTTGGGGGAGGCTGAAGGATGATGAGGTCATGTCTGTTTCCTCTGTCACTCAGAATGAAAGTAGATTCTTTGGCCTATTTCTCTGATCTCACACCTCAGGTCACCAACACCACCCTCAGGCCTGCCTACAATGCATTAAGGAGAAGTTCTGTGATGTGCTTCCTAGAACCCCCTCCACAATTTTCCAGTATCCTCCTTCATGAAAATGCTGAGGCTGCTGTGCCACCACATCCCTCTATTGATCATCACAACCACCATGTACTTACTGAATTGTATCGCTGGCCTTCCTGGGTACACTGCCCATCACAACCAAGTTGTGGTGGGAACTGTTGAATGCATGGCTGGAGAAAACGGAAGAGATTCCAACTTTGTCAGGTTTGGGCTTGACATGATTTTTAAATACTTTTTGATTATCCTCAGAGGAGATGATACCAGATTTGCTGTGTTAACTGCACGTATTTAACGTGTGAGAACTATAGGAGGGACCTTCCAATATAAGTAGTGCACGTGAGAAGCTTTTTCAGATTAAAAGGTGTTTCAAGCAAAGATTCTTTTCCTGCGTAGAAATTAGGTGCAGAATGTCCCTGTGGAAAGGCATTCAGCCATGGATATATGCAGCACATGGAATAAATGGCAAGATAAAGCGAGAGCATCTAATGTGCCTGTTTATGTATTGTTTGCCTTGACAATGGACTCTCTGAATTACCCGCCCCGTGAATGCATGGCCTTTACAATTGCAGAAGTGGCTAAGTTGTGTTTTCTGATGGTATCAGAAGCCAAAATTCTTTCTGTGTGGTAGAGACTGTGGTGGATTAAGAAATCAGTGAAAGTCCAATAGAGTTTACCATTTTCCCTTGGGTGATAAGGGAGTTCAAGGAAAGGCCTTGTGTGCAAGGGTCGGAATTTGCAGTGATAAGTTATAAAGGATGATGCGTTTGCCATACCCTCGCTTTAGGGAGACAGCAGGGAACCAGGCCGGGGTTTTACGTTCATTTCACAGTTAAACCAAATTCCCTTTGTAGAAGTATGTGCAAACTGTATTTTTCTGTTAGAAGCCGCCTTTTGGCACGTGCGGACATAACTGCATGCTGTGACTGTTCAAGAATGAGAATCCATTTCCAGCATCACGAAAGAAATGACATTTTGAGGTAAATGCAAACAACTCTTGGGCATACCTGAGCATGCCTACCGTGCATGCCCAATGAAATCATTTGGTGGAAAAGTGCTGCCACCTGGTGGAGAAACGAGGGAATGCAGTGGTACCATCCCGAATGAAATGACATGTGAAGTCATGCTGCCATCTCGTGGACAAGTGTGGATATGCATTGCCAGCCTGCTCAGTAACTTTATTTGTAAAAAAAAGCTGCCATGTTTTGACAAGCATGAGAATGAATTGCCAACATCCCCAATAACATGATTTGAAACGAAAAGCTGCCATCTATTGGATAAGCGTGAGAATGCCTTTCCAGCATTCCCGACAATGTTATTTAGGAGAAAAATGCTGCGACCTGGAAGGATATGACAGGATACTGAGGTTGGGCCTCGGTGGCAATGCAGAAGGAGAGCTTTGGGTTCCCCTACCTCTTGGGTTCGTAAAGTGAGATCCCTGGCTTCTTCTGACTAGTCCTGTTTGCCCTACTAGAACATCAGTAATAGAAGTGTGGTCTAATCATCTCAAGTACTGTGCGAGGAGCTTGGCCCCAGGAGAGTGAAGGTAGAGGAGTACAGGTGAGGGGGACTGTTCCTGGACACTCGCCCCTAGTTTGCTAGGTAGCTGGGTCATTGCTTTCTCTCATGGACGCCCTGATACTGGGAGGAGTAGAGCCTGTTATGTCAGGTCCTCAGAGAATCAGGTTGAGAAAGGAAGTATGTAGCACTGCAGTGGGAATTATATTCAGACAGGGACACCTGATGTAAAATGAGGAAGTGTGCATGTGCAAAATCATTCAGCATCAAAGCAGATTCATTGACCCACTCCTCTGAACTCTCGCTCCAGGCCACCTCCCTCACCCTTAGGCCCGTCTACTATTCCTTAAATGGAGGCTCCCATGATGTCCTTCCTCTGACCCTTCCCACACTTGTCCAGGAGTCTTTTCATACAAAGGCTGAGGCTGCTGTGCCACCACTTCCTTTTATGGATCATTGCAACCATCAAATATTTCCTTAGGTGTGTCCAAATTCCTAACTGGGTGATCCTGAGGTCATTGCTCATTAAAAAGGTGGTGTGGTGTGATGCATCCAACACAAGGCAGCAGGAAATTTAAGAGATCCTAATTTCAGCAATGACCGACTCTTCATGTTAGGGCCACCAGTAATTATACTATACTCTTTAGGAATTTTGCTAGGAGATGATAGTCAATTATTGTGTTAGGGTATCTCCCACAGTGTGAGTTAAATAGGAGGGACCATCCATTTTCCTTCAAATAGAGAAGTGCACATAAGAAGGTTTTGACATGAGTATGTGTTTTCAAGCAGACATTATGTTCCTGCACAGGACAATGGAGCAGAATGTCTGTGTGACCAGGAATTCAGTCACAGAGAGATCGGGAGCATGGTATGAAATGGAAAGTTAAAGCAGGAGCATCAGCTCTGTTTGTCTGTTTGTCGTGTGTTCTTGGAACACATAAATCAAGAGCATCAATAGCGTCTGTCTCTGTGGTGTTTGTCCCTAGTTTGGGGCATTACAACTGGCTGCCTGTGAATGACCATTGCCTGTGAGGGCTGGGCCTGTGCAGTGGCAGTGGCGGTTAAGTTGTTATGCTTTAGGACAGTATGAGAAGACAGAATTCTTTCTGTGTGCTGGAGGCTGGGGAGGAGGGAGAACTAAGAGTAAGTCCATTGAAGTGGGTGATACTAATGGACCCAGGGACATAAGGTAGCTCAAGGAAAGGGATTTGGGAGCAAGGGCCTGAATGTCCACTGCGAGCTCCGAAAGGATGATGGATTTCCAGGTTCCTTTCTGTCGGAGGTCAGCTCACACATTGACAGCAGGCAACGCGGTGGGAGGCTTCCCAGTGCATTTCACACTTGAAGCAGAAGCCCTCCCTAGAAGTATGAGAGCACTGTATTTGCTGCGAGAATCATCCTCTGAGCCCAGGATTCAGAACCACACTTAGCCAGTGGGAGTATAAATTGCATGTAGGAGTTGTGGGGAAGAGAGCAAAGGCATGTGAGCAGTCAGTCTGGATATTAGGTTCACTTGTGGTCGAATCCCCAGCTGGAAGGGTAAATGACCAGAGGGACAATAAGATGCAGAGTGTGCTATAGCCCTCACACACAACACACACAGAGGCACAGGCATGTACGTGAAGTTGTGTTGGGCAATCTCTGGACCATGGTGTCCACAGCCAGTACATCTTGTGCATTTTTGACGGTATTACATTTCCTCACATAACAATGGCCTCGTGTGAATATGATTGTTTATTTACTTTGTTCCTTCAGACCGAGCCTTTCTCCTGCAATGAAGAAACTCTTAGGCAGCATCAAGTCATTCTTTCTACGGGTCACTGAAACCCAATGGGTAGATGGAAGAAAGAGTCAGAATGAGGAAAAGACAGAAAGAGCAAGAGTAATGGAAACAAAAACAAGAGAACTGATGTAAAAGGAGTCAGATTGAGACCGTATCTTGGCCGAAGTTATCCTGATCACCCAACTCTACCGGAATGTAGGCTACAGTCCTCTCCAGCCACAGTTCTTCCCTTTGCCTGTCACTTCAGCCTCAGATATTCCACAGACTGGGCAGCCTGTAATGTCCCGGGCATTTCTCCCTGTGGATATTACTAGGGGTCACTGTGGATCTGTGGGAAAGCGGTAGAGAAAATGGATTCTGAAGTGGGAAACGTGAGTAGCCGTAAGCAAGAGCCCCCCAGACACCAAACCCTGGGAAAGCTGCAAATGCTCGGGTAACATAGAGCTTCCTCAGGAATGTTTCACCACAGTTCTGAGGCCCATACACTGAGGCTGACAGTGAGGGGCGGGGCTGAGTAGCGTGATGCCCTCTGTCCAGTCACAGTTTGGAAGAGCTGTTTTAGTAGCCCAAAATGGTGTGGGCATGCCCAAGTCCTCCATCAGAGGCAGGAACGTGTGACGTGCGTGAATCAGGGTATCCTGTGAAGCCGTGTGCAGGCAAGGGTGTGGGGATATCAAAGCCTGTGAGGAATCAGTGTGACCGCATGGGTGTAGGCACCTGTAACCCCAGGAACCTCTGTGTTCCTCTGTGCCTCTTATGCAGAAGGAATGGGGCCAGAAGATAGGTGGTTCAGGCCAAGCCAGGCTGTTTTGTAGATCTCCATGTTTTAGTTCTTTCATAGCCACACGATCAATGTGAAGGTTATGTTGCAGGTACTGGTGCTGGAAAGGGAGGGGCCTTGAGAATATAACCTGTCCATGTAAGCAGGGACACTTGGGTGTCCAGGAGTGAGATGTCCCTAACCCCCACCCACATTCCTTCTGCAGGTGGAGGGAGCCAGACATGCCAGGGATGATGGCAAGGTTAACTGTCCTTTTGTAGCAAATCATACTAATGAAGTACTGCCACTGTGAAGGAGTATCTCATTACCATCACAGGCGGGAGCAGGCTCTCTCTATGGGCAGCAGCAGGAAGTGCATAGAACTTGAAAGGTGATGTGCCCTTCTCCACACACTCCTCATGCTGCAGGATACAGTGCATCCTATGCCTCTTGCATTCAGTGGTGCCAGCATTATGAACGATGGGCCAACAGCTCCAGGCACCAGAACAGCAGCCTTAACTACTTCAACTAGTTCTCTGCCCACAGCGTGGCAGGGTCTGACAGGATTGCTGAGGTGGAGGCTTGCTTGCAATGCCCTAAGAGAGCTTGGTGTGTTCCCCTGCTTTTGGATTTTTAGTCAGATCCCTGCTGTCTCTGGACGATCACATTTTGCTCTGCCAGAAAATCAGTAAGGACTACTTGAGGATGTTGGAACCAGGAGAAGGCACTTAGAGGACATGTGAGGAGATGCCAGTGGGGCTCCCCCTTGGGTTGTCAGGTAGCTGGGACATTTTTCTCTCACATGAACACCCTGAGGCTCGGAAGGATAGCCTATGACGCCAGGCCACTGCGGCATTGGGAAGAGACAGAAAGTCTGAAGAACTGCAGTGTGGCATCATGTTCAGGCAGGAAGCTGAAGGAAGATGCAGGAGTGTGCATGTCTACTGTCACTCAGAATCAAAGCAGATTCATGTACCCATTCCTGTGAGCTATTGTAAATTGTGCTGCTCTGAACAGAGGGGTTTATATATTCTTCCTGATCGATGTTCCTGGTTTCGTAGGACATATTCCAAGCAGTGGGGCCACTGGGTTCAATGGCAGTTCTGTATTTCAATTTTTGAGAAAACCTCCTATGTCATAATGTTTTCCATACAGGCTGCATGAGTCTGCATTCCCACCAGCAGTATACTAGGGTGAGCTTTTCTGCACACCCTCACAGGCACTTTCTGTTTATTGACTTATTGAAAACATAGCCATTCTGGAAGACCTCAGGTGATACCCCATTATTGTTTTAATTTTCATCTCTCTGGTGATTAGTGACACTGAGCAGTTTTCATATGTCTCTTGGACATGTTTATGCGCTCTTTGGAGAAGTGTCTACTTAGGTCTTTGCTCGTTTTTTAATTGGATCGTTTGTCTTCCTCTTGTGAAGGTGTGTTTCTTAAAATATTAGGGGTAGTAACCCTTTATCAGATGTATCATCGGCAAATATGTTCTCCCATATAATGAGTTCCCTTTGCATTTTGTTGATGGTATCTTTGTGCAGAATCTTTTTATTTTGCTGTAGTCCCATTTGTTTATTTTCTCCTTTGCTTCCATTGCCCTAGGCAGTGTATTGGTGAGCATATTGCAATGAGAGATGTCTGAGATCATGCTGCCTCCATTTCCTTCTAGGATTTTTAATGGTTTCATGTTTTACCTTTAAGTTTTTTATCCAGTTGGAGTTGATCCTTGTGTGCGGTGCAAGATAGTGGTCTAGTTGCATTATTTTGAAAGTTCCTGTCCAATTTTCCCAACACCATTTATTGAAGAGACTTCCTTTACTCCACTGTATGCTCTGCCTCCTTTGTAAAATCTCAATTGAGTGTAATGAGTTGGGTCAATTCCTGGGTTCTCTGTTCAGTTCCATTTATGTCATTAAGTCTGTTCTTCTGCCAGTTCCATTCTGTTTCGATTAAAATGGCTTTACTATATCTTGATATGTATTATTTTGATTCCTTCCACTTTTTTCTTCCTCCCAAAATTGCTGCAGCGATTTGGGGTCCTGTCCTTTTTGTGTCCTTTAAATTTTTGCACTACTTCTTCTAGGTCTGTGATATCGGACATTGGTATTTTATGAATAGTTTGAATCTATAGATTGCTTTGGGAGTACGGACATCTGAATGAGGTTGATTCTAGCAATCCATTAGCATGGTATATTCTTACACTTGTTTATATCTTCCTCTATCTCTTTTTTCAACATATTTGTTTTGCAAGTACACGTCTTTCACCCCTTTGGTTAAGTTAATTCCTAAGTATCTTAATTTTATTGTTGCACGTTAAATGTGTTTTTGTTTGTTTGTTTGTTTGTTTTAGTTTCTCTTTCTGAGAGATCATGAATGTTGTTTAAAAATGCCATTTACTTCTGGGCATTAATTTTCCATCCTGCTGCATAGCTGGGTTCCTTTATTATTAAATCTAGAAGTCTTTTGGTGACCTCTTTAGTGTTCTCAGCATACAATATCAGGTCATCTGCAAACAGTGACAGTTTTATTTCTCCTTTCCAATTTGGATGCCTTTTATGTTTTCTCCTTGTCTGATCGCTGTGGCAAGGACTTCCAACACTCTGTTGAATAAAAGATGGTGAAAGTGGACGTCCCTGTCTTGTTCCTCTTATTAGGGGATATGTTTTAGTTTTTGCCCATTGAGTATGAAGTTGACTGAAGGTTTGTCCTATAAGGACTTTAATGTGTTTAGGCATGATCCCTCTATTCCCACTGTGCTGAGAGTTTTTCTCAAAAATGGGCGCTGGGTTTTGTTGCTCTTTCTGCACATACTGAGATGATCATGAGATTTTTGTTTGTCAAATGGTTCCTGTGAGGCATCACATTTATAGATTTGTGAATACTGTACCAAACCTGCATCCCTGGAATAAACCCCACTTGGTCATGGGGTGTGATCTGTTTAACATATTGCTTGATCCAATTTGCTAATATTTGTTTGAAGATTTTAGCATCTTTGTTTATCACGGATATTGGCCTGTAATTCTTTCTTTGCAAGGTCTTTACCTGGATTTGTAGTTGGGATTATTCAGGCTGCCTAAAAAGAGCTTGGGAGTGTTTGTTCCACTCGGACTTTTTGGAACAATTTGAATTATTTTTTGAATGTTTGATAAAACTCCCCTCTGAAACTGTCTGGGCCTGGCGCTTTTTCTCTTGGGCATTTTTAAAAAAATCATTGTTCCAATTTCACCAGTTTTTATCAACGTGTTCAGCATGCCTGATTCTTCCTCACTGAGTATTGGAAGGTTGTGTATTTCCAGAAATTTGTCTATTTCATCCAGGTTGTTGGCATATAGTTGTTCAGGGTATTTGCTTACAACCCTTTGTATTTCAGTGGTATCAGTTGTTACTTCACTTCTTTTGTTCCTCAATTTATTTATTTTTGACCTCTGTCTTTGGTTTTTGGTGAGTTGGGGTAAAAGTTCATCACACGGATTGTCTATTCAAAGACAAGCTCTTGGTTGCATTGACCTTTTTTAATTTTTTAGTCTCTACGTTATTTATTTAGGCTCTGGTTCTTTATTATTTTCTTCCTTTTACTTCCTCTGGGCCTTTTCGTGGTTTCTGTTCTCTTTCTAAATCTTTCAGTTGTAGTGTTAGATAGTTTAGTAGAAATTTTTCTGGTTCTCATTGCTATAAAAGCTTTTAACAAAAAAAGTTCGTATACGCTACTCTATTTGGACCCTGATCTAAAAGTGTTTCCTCCCTGCTACATACAAACTGTTGCAAAATTAATGCCAGTAATATAATAGTGGCAAATCACCAATGAAAACATGAGTAAAACTAAAGAAATCATTTTAAAACCTCTACCAATTTCAAGTTAAATATACCTACAAACTTCATATTTAAAAAGGCATATCTACCCTGGGCAGCGGGGCTCAGTGGTATAGTGTCGGCCTGCACACTGAAGGGTCTCAGGTTTGATTCCCAGTTGAGGGCACATACCTAGGTTGTAGATTCATTCCTCATCCCAGGTGTGCAGCGAATTAGAAAAGCAACCAATGTCTGTGTCTCTAACACTGAGGCACCTCTCTCTCTCTACCCCTTCTTCCATGCCACTCTCTCTGGAAGTCAACGAAAAAAATATCCTCTAGTGAGGGTTAACAACAACGACAATAGCAATAGCATAGCCATGGAGATGGGAAAGACATCAGTGTAAATGAGGAAATAGTCCAGAGTAGAATTGGGTATACTCTTTAAATGGGATGAGGCTTTCTTTTATGTTGACATTAAGGTTTCAGAAGTGAAAAGATGACGGTTGTGTTACAGGGGATACAGGCAGAAGGCCTCAGCTCTTGTCATCTTGAAGGAAAGATTTCAATCAAGAGAAAAAAATGAAGAAAAAAACCCAAAGCTTTAATGGCTGTAATAAAAATGTACTTAGGCTGGTGAACCAAGGCAGGTGCATAGACGAAGTAACAGGATAGCCTAGGCTGGGCTGCCTTTGCTCACTGGGAAGTCAGAGAAAAGGGGGCCTTGGACACATTTCCAAGACCTTTCAGACAGTTTCAGAAGACAAGCCTGGGATGAGCTGCCACTGCCCATTGCTCCCCTGGTTGAAAGCACCATGGGGCCCCCGCAGAAGGAAGGAGGAAACTGGCGCTGTCACGCTTTCCTGTGGTGTAGGGGAGCTCACACTTGGTCCTTTGTCCTGAGCATATTTATCTCCCTTGCAGGTGGAAAATCTTATGGGAGGCTTAAGGGGAGTTCTCAAGAGAATATTCATCAGCTTTCCAGGGGTGCCCTTTCAGGGTGCTGGTCGCCACTGATTAGTCCATGCCAGGAAGGGCCTCATTTGTCAATGTGTCTGGTCCTGAGTCCACTCCAATGCCACTTGTCTTGTCTTAATGCTTTTATGGGCCTGGAGCTGAAATACAACTGAGACTTAAAAGGTATCTTTAGGGAGGAATGCTTAGGGGGTCTCCACCGCATGACCCATGACATGCTCTGGGAGAATAGATTACCTGGGGACAAAGTTCTTGTTTTCCCAGTCTTTGTCCCTTGTAGGCCTCTGGGGGTTCCTGTCCAGGTGGTTTCCTGTGCCCTAGTCTCTACACCTGGGTTTCTGCATCTTTCCCATCTAATACAAACTATTTATTCTCCAGTGCCTTTGGCTTAGGGAAGATAGGCTTAACTCAAACTGCTGTCTAAAAATCTATCTCAGTTTCCCTTTCAACTTGTCCTGGAATTTTTCTAGCTTCTTGTTATGCTGTAACAGTTCTACATTATTCCAATTTTAAAACCACTGGAGCGTATAGTTTAAAATGTTTAGTTTTAGATGACGTATATTCTACATCAATTTCTGAAGGGGCATAAATCTGCTATCAGAGATTAAAATAAAACACAGAATTCAGAATGTAAAGTCATTTTTATTTCTTATGTAAGTAACAAAACAAAAACAACAACCCAATATTAAAAAGGGAAGAGGACCTGAACATTTCGAGGAGATGCAGAAGAAAGAAAATAGTGAAGATCAGAACAGAAATGAACGACACAGAGACCAAAAACACAGTACAAAATATCAATGAAAGTAAGAACTAGTTTTCTGACAGAAATAAGATCGATGAGTCTTTAGCCAGACGCACCAAAAAACAAACGGTGAGGACCCAAGAAAACAAAATCAGATGTGAAAGAGGCGATATAACAACTGACATGACAGAAACAGAAAGAATACTAAGAAAACACTATGCACAACAATAAAGTGGGGAAGCTGCGTAAAATGGACACATTCCTCAAAACTACAATCTGCTAAAACTCAATCGGAAAGAATCAGAAAACCTGGAGGGCCAGTAAAAATGGATGCAATTGAAGAAGTAATAAGAAAAAAACTTCCAGCAAACAAGTGTCTGAGGCCAGATGGATTTACATGCGAGCTTACCTAAACATTTAAAGAAGAATTAAAACCCACTCTCCTCAAAATATTTTAGAAAATTCCAGAGGAGGGAGATATTTTTATGAGACCAGTATTATAATAATCCCAAAACCAGATGAAGATCCTGCAAATAAAGAATTTCACAGACCAACGTCCCTCATGAACATAGGTGCCAAAATCCTCAGAAAATATATTACCAAATTTTATCCAGCAATACATTAAATAAGATCATACACCATGACCAAGTGTGATTTATTCTGGAGACGCAGCGCTGGTATAATATTCGCAAATCAAGAAATGTGAGAGCTAAACAAAATGAAGGACAAAAATCTTATGATCATATCAATAGATACAGAGAAAAAATTCTAGAAAATCCAGCACCCATTTTGGAAAAAACTGGGAGCAAAGTGGAAATAGAGGGAATATATCTCAACATAATAAAGGCCATATACAACATACCTGGGGCCAAAATCATACTCAACGTGCAAAGGCTAAAACCATATCCCCTAAGAAGAGGAATAAGACACGGTTGCCCCTTTCACCACTACTGCTCAGCATACTACTGGAAGTCCTAGCCACAGCGAGCAGACAAAAAGAGAACATAAAAGGCATCCGTATCGGAAGAGAGAAGGTTAACTGTCATTACTTGCAGATGACATGATATTGTACATAAAAAACTAAAGAGTCCACCGAGTACTTGTGGATATAATTAATGAATTTGGCAAGGAAGCTGGAAGCAAAATTAACATCAACACATTGATGGCATTTTTTTTACACCGATTATGAACTCTTAGAAAAGACTATACCATTTACCATTGCAACTGAAAAAATAAGACACCTAGGAGTAAAGTCAAAGAAGGATGTAAAAGACTTGTATTCAGAAACAGGACATTGAAAAAAGAAATAGAGGAAGATACAAAGGAGTGAAAGAATTATAGACTGAAAGAATTAACATTATCAAAATATCCATGCTACCCAAAACAATCTATAAATTCAACACAATTGTCATCAATCCCAACAGTGTGTTTCACAGAGCTGGAAAAAATGTTTCGAAAATTTATAGGAAACCAAAAAAGACCCCGTGCACCCACAGTATTCTTGAGAAAGAACAGAGTTGTAGGATCACATTACTGAATATCCTGCTGTAGGGCAAAGCCACTGTGATCAGAACAACCTGCTTCTGGCACAGGAACAGGCACATAGATCAATGGAAAAGTACAGAATCCTGAAATTGACCCATGCCATCATGGTCAATTAATATTTGACCAAAGGGTCAAGAATAAGCCATACAGTAAAGACAGACACTTCAGGTCCGGATATGGGTTCTTGCTGTGCTCAGTGTGGTCTCACTGAGCCTACAGACAGGGGCTTGGGATGTGGTCACGTAGCGTGGAAAAGGCTCCTGGGCACCCCACTCGCTCCCCTTTGCTGTTGGGCTTCTGAAACATTTCTTCCAAACTGTGAGACTACAGCAGGCATCATCGTATTCAGCCCCGCCCCTCACTGTGAGCCTCAGTGTATGGGCCTTGTACCTGTAGAGAAACATTCCTGAGGAAGTCCTATTTTGCCTTAGCATCTTTAGGTTTCCTTTGGTTCGGTGTCTAGTGGGCTCTTTCTTAAGGCAACTCACGTTTCCCACTTCAGAATTCGTTTTCTTTAACACTTCCCACACATCCACAGGGACCCCTGGTAATATCCACAGGGAGAAATGCCCGGGCAGTAGAGGCTATTCCAGTATAAGGGATATCTGAGACTGAAGTGAGAGTCAAAGGGAAGAACTGTGGCTGGAGAGGACTGTAGCCTACATTCTGGTAGAGTTGGATCATCAGGATTATTACCGCCAAGATAAGGTCTCAGTCTGACTCCTTTTAGATTAGTAACTTTTTATTTGTTTCCATTGCTTTTGCTCTTTTGGTCGTTCTCTCATTCTGACTTTCTCTCATCCACTCCTTGGGTTTCAGTGACGAGTAGCAAGGATGACTTGATATTGCTTAAGGATTAGTTGGTTGCACAAGGGCTTGGTCTGAAGGAACAAAGTCAATAAACAATCATATTCACAGGAGGCCATGTCCATTTGAGGAAACGTAAAAAGTGTCAAAAACGGGCAAGGTGTACTGACTGTGGACATCATAGTCCAGAGATTGCCCAACACAAATTCATGTCCATGCCTTTGCCTCTGTGTGTGTGCATGTGTGTGTGTGTGCTTGTGTGTGCTTGTGTGTGAGGGCTGTGGCACACTCTCCTTCTTATTGTCCCTCTGCTCATTTACTCTTCCAGCAGGGGATTCTTGCCCAAATGAACCTAATACACTTCTGACTTCCCACACGCCTTGACTCAATTCGCCACAGGTATCTGTGCACCTTATTCCACCCCTTGCTAAATGTCGCTTGGGATCTTCGGCCTCAGAGACTGATTCTCTCAGCAAAACACTGTGCAGTCATACTTCTAGAGAGGGACTTTGGTTCAACTGTGAAGTCTCCCACCTGGTTGCCTGTTCCTAATGTGTGACCGACTCCCTACAGGGAGGATACTTAGAAATCCATCATTTTTTAGGACCCAACACTGGACATTTATGCAAGTTTATTTGGTAGGCTCAGAAGGCATTCTTACATTTGTCCAGCCGATGGCCTATATGTTCACTCTGGTGATTATTTTGTAGATGCTGAAAATGCATTCTCAAGATTATCCATTAAGAGGCAGCACTGTTCCTAGAATGATTTTATTGGGAATAACGTCAAGGCAGTCTTACGCTTGCCCACATGGAAGCGGCATCTTTGACCCAAACAATTTTATTGGGGATCCTGGCATTTGCTTCCAACGTTCGAACATAATACGGAACTGAGCTCTCACAGGGATTTTACTGAGAAATCTGGCAATGCATTATCAAGATTTTCCGTTAGGCTCTGCTTCCTTGCAAGTCCATATTCTCCATCTCTAACTTATGTGCCTGGAGCACCTCCAGCGGGCACCAGGTGCACTGGTCGACAAATAGGAAAACGCACGGGGAGCATCCCCAACAAAATCATTAGCTAAAAAATGCTGCCAACGGATGCTTGAGAATGACAATTCATTGCCAGTATCCCGCAAATAATAAGTTTTTGGGAAAGTTTTGCCACCTATGAAAAAGATTACGAATGCAGTGCCAGCATGCCCAATAAAATCATACTGTGGAAAACCTGCCTTCTGGTTGACAAGTGCAAGAATGGCTGCGTAGCATCTCCCATAAAATTATTTGATTGAAAATGCTGTCCTCCGTGGACAATCGTGAGAATACATTGCCAGCATCCCCAGTAAGGTCATTTGTACGGAAATACTGCCAATTCTCAGATAAGTCTGAGAATGTATTGTCAGAATCACCACAAAACCTCTCTGTCGGCAAAATGCAAAAGGGTGAGAATGCGCTGATAGTATCCCCAATCCAATCATGTGGTTGAAAACTACTGCGACCTCATGTAGAGACCTGAGACTGCCTTGCAGGCATCCTCAATAAAATCATTTGGGGCGAAACGCTGCCACGCATCCCCGCAAAAAAACTTTCTCTGGGACAAATGCTGCCAAGTGTGGGACAAACGTGAGCATCCATTGCCAGCCCCTGTAAAATTATTTGGTTGAAAAAATGCTGCCCCTTTGAATAAAAGGTGATAATGTATTTCAGGCATCTCCCGTAAAAACGTTTGATGAGAAATTACCTGACATTGTTTACAAATGTGAGAGAGCATTCCCGGCATTCCCAAGAAAAGCATTTGTTTTAAAAATGCTGCCACCTTGTGGAGGTAAGTGGGAGAGCATTAAACGCATCCCCTTTGAAAAAAACTTGGTGGAAATATTCTGCCCCCTGGTGGACAAGGTGAAGCATGCATTGACTGCATCCCCAACAAAATCACTCTTTGAGAAAAAGGCCACCAGGTGCTAAAGGACTGTATGAATGATTTCCCAGAATCCCCAATGAAACCCCTACTGAGATCAAGGTGCCAACTGGTGGACAAGAGTGAGAACGCATGCTCTGGAATCACAATAAAGTGATTTGGGCCTAAAATTCTGATAGCCAATGTCCACGTGTGAGAATTCAAAACCAACATCCACACCCACACACACAATATCACTTTAGGGGAAAACTGCGGCGAATAGTTGGACAAACGTGAGAATGTACAGCCAGCAGCAATAAAGTCGCTTGGTGGAAAAATTCCGCAACTGGCTGAACAAACGTAAGAATGCATTCTCAGCTTACCAAACAAAATCACTTGTGATGTCAAGGTGCCGACGGGTGGACAAGCGGGAGAAACCATTGCCTTTATGTGCAATAATAACATTTGGTGGAAAAATGCGGGCTTGTTGTAAACAGGCTTCACAATGCATTGCCAGCAGCCCCAATAATATCAGTTGTTGGAAAAAGGCCGCCACATGTTTGACAAGTGTGAGAATGCGTTGCCCGCATCCTCATGAAAATCCCTTCTGAGATGATGCTGGCTGCCAAATGGCGGACACATTTGAAAATACATTGCCAAGATTCACAATGAAAATCTCTTGTGGGAAAAATGCCCTTATCTTGTCGACTTGTGTGAGTGTTCATTGCCAGCATCCCCAGTGAAATCACTTGTGGGAAAATGCTTCCACCTATTGGACAAGAGTGAAAATGCATCGCCAGAAGCCCCAGTGAAGTTACATGGTGGAAAATAGCTGCCACTTGTTCTCCAAGGAGGAGCATGCAGTGCCAGGATCCTCAATAATATCATTTGGTGGGAAAATACTGCACCTGGTGTTTGAGTGTCAGAAGGAATTGCCAGCAGCCTTAAAACAATCATTTGTATATAAGAAACCAGTCACCTTTCTACAAATGTGAAAATGCAGTTACAGCATCTCCAATAAGATCACTTGTGGAGAAAATGCTGTCACCTGGTATTCGAGCAAGGGAATGCATTGCCAGCGTTCTCAGGAAAATCCCTTGGTAAACAAAAGTGGCCACCTTGTGGACAGATGTGGGAATGCATTGCCAGCACAACCAAAGTAATCGTTTGGTGGAAAATGTGGCCTCTTGTTTGAGAGACTGAAGAATGCATTGCCCGCATCCGCAATAAAATCATTTTGTGGAAAAGTACTTCTACGAAGTACGTTGGACGAACGTGCTTCCAGCATTCCCCAAACGATACTTTGTGGTGAAAGTGTTGCCAGCTATTGAACAAAAGTGAAAGTGCCATGCCACTATTCCCAATAGAATCATTTTTGGGAAAGTAGGTTCAATGGCTGTTAAAACGTGAGAATGCCTTGTCAACATCCACAAAATAATCACATTTGTGGAAAATGTAGCCAAGTCTTTTTCAAACTTGAGACTGAATTTTCAACACCCCCAATAATATAATTTGGTAGTAAAAATGCTTCCACAAACGTGTTAAGACAAACGTGGGAAAGCATTGCCAGCATCTCAAACAGAATCGTTGGTGGAAAAATGCTGCCATCTCATGTTTCAGCGCCAAAATGCATTGCCAGTTTCCCCAAAATGGGACAGTGGAGGGAAAATGCAGACAGCTGTAGAAAAAAACGTGGGAATGCCTTGCCAGCATCCTCAGTAAAAGTACTTTGTGGGGAAATTCTGCCACCTGGTGGAAAAGCGTGAGAATGCACTTCCAGAACATTCCTGATATTCACTAGTGGAATATTGACGCCAACTGATAAATATAGAACCATTGAAAGCATCTCCAAGGAAATCGTGCGGTAAAATAATTCTGCTGCCTGCTTGACACACATTAGCTTCCATTGTCAGCATAGCCAATAAAATCTCGTGGTGTCAAAATGCCACCACCTGGTGGACAAACGAGAAAATGCATCTTCTGCATCTCCACAAGCATCCCAAATATGATCCTCAGTTGGAACAATACTGCCACCTGGTGGGTAAACGTGAGAATGCATCCACGAGTTCACCAATGGATTCATCCTGTTGAAAATGTTTCCACCTGTTGAATGGAATTGTGAATGCTTTTCCAGCATCCCCAATAAAATTACTCGTGAAATCATGCCGACACCTGGTGGAAAAGTGTGAGAATGCATTGCCAGCATCCCCAGAACAATCGTTGGTAAGAAACTTTCTGCCGCCTCTGGACAAAAGTAAGAATTCAGAGTGAGCATCTGCAATAATACCATTTGAGGAGAAAATGCTGCCACGTGGTGTTTCAGCATGAGAATGCAAAGGCTGAGGCTGCTCTGGAACCACTTGCCTCTATTGATCATCACAACCACCATATATTTCCTTAAGTGTCTCCTTATTCCTCCACAGGTCATCCTGAAAACACTGCCCGTTATAAACGGGTTGTGGCGGCACATGTTGAACACAGGGCTGGTGGAAACTTAAGAGATCCCACTGGCGGCAGTGACCCATTTTACAGATTGGGGATTATTCAGTATTCTTTAGTAATAGTCAGAGGAGACAATAGGAGGTTTGTTGTGTTCAGGGGGCCTCCCACACTGTGAGATAAATAGGAGGGACTGTCCATTTTACTTCATAGAAGAGTCATGCACATGAGAAGCTTTCTCAGCGAAATATGTGTTTTCAAGCAAACATTGTTTCCCTGCACAGGAAATAGATGCAGAATGTCCCTGTGGGAAAGCATTGAGATGCGGAGACATCCAGAGCATGGCATGTAGTTAGAAAGATAAATTAAGAGCAAGTACCGTGTCTGTCTGTCTGTCTGTCTGTCTGTCTGTCTGTTGTTTGTGTGTTGGTTTGAGCCTTACGATTGGCTGCCTTGGAATGATCGACCAGTCCCTGGGAGGGCTGGGCCTTACAGTTGCAGAAGTGGGTAAGTTATGCTTTGGCAGAGGAAATGTATCATGAGTTTCTACAAGGGCCAGACAGGGTGGAGCAGGGAGAGGAGAAGGAATTGATTGAGGAGGAATTAATTGGCAGGGAGCAGTTTGTCCTGGGTGAGAGGACGCCATAAAAGTCATGAAGGTAGTGGTTGATGTTGAGCCTCAGGCACAGATAGAAACAAAACATCCACAAGAAGAGCCAGTCGAGCAGGAGCACGAAGAGGATTGGCTCAGTGGGAAGTGCACCTGGTCCCCACTGGATGTGCTCCGGGCACTTAAGTTAGGAATGTAGCCCGTGAACTTACAAGTGAGCAGATCCTTCTGCTGGCTCAAGCCCAGTACCTGGCAGCGGCGGCAGCCCTGTTTAGAACTGAAAAGCACAAACGTTCAGTGCATTGCCAGATGCTGAGTCAATAGTGTATCCTTGACTCTACAGAAGGGAACGCAATATGCCTGCCCTAGTGCATGAGAAATGTATTAGTGGGGATCGGTAGCTCAGAATCAAATAGACACATTGGAGTGAAGCTCAGGATAGTGAGAACAGTGTGATCCAAAATCTCAGAGACACCCTTTTATCTCACCAGTACCACAAAAACTCTCCCTGGGCTTCAGGAGCGCCGTCCCAGATCAGACTCATGCGCAGAACAAGGGCCATTGCCTCCACACTGCTCTGTGTCACTCAGGTTCTTCTTGGGGTAATGCTGCACTCGAGGGGGGCTGCGTGTCCAAGTCCTCTGTATATCCAAGTCAGTGAGAGGCAGGAATGAGTGATGTCCACAAATAAAGGTATCCTGTTAAGCACTCAGCAGGCAAGTATGTAGGCGAGGTCAAAGGCTGTCAGGAAAACAGTGTGCCCGTGTGTGTATAAACACATGGAGCCCACAAGAACCACTGTGCTCTCTTTTTGCATCTTATGGTGAAGGAGCTGGGCTAGGGGTTAGAGAGGTGGGAGCAATCCAAGCTGCTTTAAGGATCTGCTCCTTTTTGTAGCTGTTTCATGTTCAGCTTGCAGCGTGCAGGCGTTTTGACCTGCTGCAATTTGTCAACAATCTGGAATTGTCAGCCATTATCAGTGACCAAGATGAAACCATGCTCAGCCACATGATCAATCTGAAGGTCAGGCTGTGCAGACCACGGCTGGGGAGGTAGAGAGCTTGTGAAAAAATCCTATCCCTGCAGGAAGGAATAGGCGGGAGTTCTGGAATAAGTTATCACCCTAAACCGGATCCACTATCCTTTTGCAGGTGAAGGAAGCCTGGCATGGCAGCAATCGCTGCAAGACTGTGCTGCTCTTTCACAAAAACCCCTACATCCACGATACTGTGATTGTGAAGGATCCTCTCATAACCATCACAGGAGAGAGGAGGCTCCCTGCATGGCCTGCGGCAAGAAGTGTGTCCAAGTTGGAAGGTGACAGGTTCCTCTCCACACACTCCTCAAGCTGCAGGATACAGGGTGACCCATTCCACTCACATTCAGTGGTACCTGCAGTATGAACGACAGGCCTACAACTGCAGGCAGAACAGCAGCATTCACTTCTTCAACTTCGTCTCTGATCACCATGTTTCGGGATCTGAAAGGATTGCTTAGGTGGGTCCTTGCAGGAAATGCCATTAGAGAGCTTGGTGTGATCCCCTGCTTTTTGGGTTTGTGGTTTAGACGCCTGCCCTCTCCTGTGGAGCCCATTTTTCCTTTCCAGATCAACAGTGAGAACTATGAGTGTATGTTGGCATCAGGAGAGGGGACATAGATGATAACAGGTGAGCAGAGACCAACTCTTCACTTGCCTCTGGATTGCCAGGTAGCTGGGACATTGTTTTCTCACATGAACACACTGAAGCTGGGAGAAATACAGCCTGTGACATCATCACGGTATGAGGATGAGGCTGGAAGTTCTGAGCACCGCAGTGCCAATCATGTTCACTTGGGGGAGGCTGAAGGATGATGAGGTCATGTCTGTTTCCTCTGTCACTCAGAATGAAAGTAGATTCTTTGGCCTATTTCTCTGATCTCACACCTCAGGTCACCAACACCACCCTCAGGCCTGCCTACAATGCATTAAGGAGAAGTTCTGTGATGTGCTTCCTAGAACCCCCTCCACAATTTTCCAGTATCCTCCTTCATGAAAATGCTGAGGCTGCTGTGCCACCACATCCCTCTATTGATCATCACAACCACCATGTATTTACTGAATTGTATCGCTGGCCTTCCTGGGTACACTGCCCATCACAACCAAGTTGTGGTGGGAACTGTTGAATGCATGGCTGGAGAAAACGGAAGAGATTCCAACTTTGTCAGGTTTGGGCTTGACATGATTTTTAAATACTTTTTGATTATCCTCAGAGGAGATGATACCAGATTTGCTGTGTTAACTGCACGTATTTAACGTGTGAGAACTATAGGAGGGACCTTCCAATATAAGTAGTGCACGTGAGAAGCTTTTTCAGATTAAAAGGTGTTTCAAGCAAAGATTCTTTTCCTGCGTAGAAATTAGGTGCAGAATGTCCCTGTGGAAAGGCATTCAGCCATGGATATATGCAGCACATGGAATAAATGGCAAGATAAAGCGAGAGCATCTAATGTGCCTGTTTATGTATTGTTTGCCTTGACAATGGACTCTCTGAATTACCCGCCCCGTGAATGCATGGCCTTTACAATTGCAGAAGTGGCTAAGTTGTGTTTTCTGATGGTATCAGAAGCCAAAATTCTTTCTGTGTGGTAGAGACTGTGGTGGATTAAGAAATCAGTGAAAGTCCAATAGAGTTTACCATTTTCCCTTGGGTGATAAGGGAGTTCAAGGAAAGGCCTTGTGTGCAAGGGTCGGAATTTGCAGTGATAAGTTATAAAGGATGATGCGTTTGCCATACCCTCGCTTTAGGGAGACAGCAGGGAACCAGGCCGGGGTTTTACGTTCATTTCACAGTTAAACCAAATTCCCTTTGTAGAAGTATGTGCAAACTGTATTTTTCTGTTAGAAGCCGCCTTTTGGCACGTGCGGACATAACTGCATGCTGTGACTGTTCAAGAATGAGAATCCATTTCCAGCATCACGAAAGAAATGACATTTTGAGGTAAATGCAAACAACTCTTGGGCATACCTGAGCATGCCTACCGTGCATGCCCAATGAAATCATTTGGTGGAAAAGTGCTGCCACCTGGTGGAGAAACGAGGGAATGCAGTGGTACCATCCCGAATGAAATGACATGTGAAGTCATGCTGCCATCTCGTGGACAAGTGTGGATATGCATTGCCAGCCTGCTCAGTAACTTTATTTGTAAAAAAAAGCTGCCATGTTTTGACAAGCATGAGAATGAATTGCCAACATCCCCAATAACATGATTTGAAACGAAAAGCTGCCATCTATTGGATAAGCGTGAGAATGCCTTTCCAGCATTCCCGACAATGTTATTTAGGAGAAAAATGCTGCGACCTGGAAGGATATGACAGGATACTGAGGTTGGGCCTCGGTGGCAATGCAGAAGGAGAGCTTTGGGTTCCCCTACCTCTTGGGTTCGTAAAGTGAGATCCCTGGCTTCTTCTGACTAGTCCTGTTTGCCCTACTAGAACATCAGTAATAGAAGTGTGGTCTAATCATCTCAAGTACTGTGCGAGGAGCTTGGCCCCAGGAGAGTGAAGGTAGAGGAGTACAGGTGAGGGGGACTGTTCCTGGACACTCGCCCCTAGTTTGCTAGGTAGCTGGGTCATTGCTTTCTCTCATGGACGCCCTGATACTGGGAGGAGTAGAGCCTGTTATGTCAGGTCCTCAGAGAATCAGGTTGAGAAAGGAAGTATGTAGCACTGCAGTGGGAATTATATTCAGACAGGGACACCTGATGTAAAATGAGGAAGTGTGCATGTGCAAAATCATTCAGCATCAAAGCAGATTCATTGACCCACTCCTCTGAACTCTCGCTCCAGGCCACCTCCCTCACCCTTAGGCCCGTCTACTATTCCTTAAATGGAGGCTCCCATGATGTCCTTCCTCTGACCCTTCCCACACTTGTCCAGGAGTCTTTTCATACAAAGGCTGAGGCTGCTGTGCCACCACTTCCTTTTATGGATCATTGCAACCATCAAATATTTCCTTAGGTGTGTCCAAATTCCTAACTGGGTGATCCTGAGGTCATTGCTCATTAAAAAGGTGGTGTGGTGTGATGCATCCAACACAAGGCAGCAGGAAATTTAAGAGATCCTAATTTCAGCAATGACCGACTCTTCATGTTAGGGCCACCAATAATTATACTATACTCTTTAGGAATTTTGCTAGGAGATGATAGTCAATTATTGTGTTAGGGTATCTCCCACAGTGTGAGTTAAATAGGAGGGACCATCCATTTTCCTTCAAATAGAGAAGTGCACATAAGAAGGTTTTGACATGAGTATGTGTTTTCAAGCAGACATTATGTTCCTGCACAGGACAATGGAGCAGAATGTCTGTGTGACCAGGTATTCAGTCACAGAGAGATCGGGAGCATGGTATGAAATGGAAAGTTAAAGCAGGAGCATCAGCTCTGTTTGTCTGTTTGTCGTGTGTTCTTGGAACACATAAATCAAGAGCATCAATAGCGTCTGTCTCTGTGGTGTTTGTCCCTAGTTTGGGGCATTACAACTGGCTGCCTGTGAATGACCATTGCCTGTGAGGGCTGGGCCTGTGCAGTGGCAGTGGCGGTTAAGTTGTTATGCTTTAGGACAGTATGAGAAGACAGAATTCTTTCTGTGTGCTGGAGGCTGGGGAGGAGGGAGAACTAAGAGTAAGTCCATTGAAGTGGGTGATACTAATGGACCCAGGGACATAAGGTAGCTCAAGGAAAGGGATTTGGGAGCAAGGGCCTGAATGTCCACTGCGAGCTCCGAAAGGATGATGGATTTCCAGGTTCCTTTCTGTCGGAGGTCAGCTCACACATTGACAGCAGGCAACGCGGTGGGAGGCTTCCCAGTGCATTTCACACTTGAAGCAGAAGCCCTCCCTAGAAGTATGAGAGCACTGTATTTGCTGCGAGAATCATCCTCTGAGCCCAGGATTCAGAACCACACTTAGCCAGTGGGAGTATAAATTGCATGTAGGAGTTGTGGGGAAGAGAGCAAAGGCATGTGAGCAGTCAGTCTGGATATTAGGTTCACTTGGGGTCGAATCCCCAGCTGGAAGGGTAAATGACCAGAGGGACAATAAGATGCAGAGTGTTCTATAGCCCTCACACACAACACACACAGAGGCACAGGCATGTACGTGAAGTTGTGTTGGGCAATCTCTGGACCATGGTGTCCACAGCCAGTACATCTTGTGCATTTTTGACGGTATTACATTTCCTCACATAACAATGGCCTCGTGTGAATATGATTGTTTATTTACTTTGTTCCTTCAGACCGAGCCTTTCTCCTGCAATGAAGAAACTCTTAGGCAGCATCAAGTCATTCTTTCTACGGGTCACTGAAACCCAATGGGTAGATGGAAGAAAGAGTCAGAATGAGGAAAAGACAGAAAGAGCAAGAGTAATGGAAACAAAAACAAGAGAACTGATGTAAAAGGAGTCAGATTGAGACCGTATCTTGGCCGAAGTTATCCTGATCACCCAACTCTACCAGAATGTAGGCTACAGTCCTCTCCAGCCACAGTTCTTCCCTTTGCCTGTCACTTCAGCCTCAGATATCCCACAGACTGGGCAGCCTGTAATGTCCCGGGCATTTCTCCCTGTGGATATTACTAGGGGTCACTGTGGATCTGTGGGAAAGCGGTAGAGAAAATGGATTCTGAAGTGGGAAACGTGAGTAGCCGTAAGCAAGAGCCCCCCAGACACCAAACCCTGGGAAAGCTGCAAATGCTCGGGTAACATAGAGCTTCCTCAGGAATGTTTCACCACAGTTCTGAGGCCCATACACTGAGGCTGACAGTGAGGGGCGGGGCTGAGTAGCGTGATGCCCTCTGTCCAGTCACAGTTTGGAAGAGCTGTTTTAGTAGCCCAAAATGGTGTGGGCATGCCCAAGTCCTCCATCAGAGGCAGGAACATGTGACGTGCGTGAATCAGGGTATCCTGTGAAGCCGTGTGCAGGCAAGGGTGTGGGGATATCAAAGCCTGTGAGGAATCAGTGTGACCGCATGGGTGCAGGCACCTGTAACCCCAGGAACCTCTGTGTTCCTCTGTGCCTCTTATGCAGAAGGAATGGGGCCAGAAGATAGGTGGTTCAGGCCAAGCCAGGCTGTTTTGTAGATCTCCATGTTTTAGTTCTTTCATAGCCACACGATCAATGTGAAGGTGATGTTGCAGGTACTGGTGCTGGAAAGGGAGGGGCCTTGAGAATATAACCTGTCCATGTAAGCAGGGACACTTGGGTGTCCAGGAGTGAGATGTCCCTAACCCCCACCCACATTCCTTCTGCAGGTGGAGGGAGCCAGACATGCCAGGGATGATGGCAAGGTTAACTGTCCTTTTGTAGCAAATCATACTAATGCAGTACTGCCACTGTGAAGGAGTATCTCATTACCATCACAGGCGGGAGCAGGCTCTCTCTATGGGCAGCAGCAGGAAGTGCATAGAACTTGAAAGGTGATGTGCCCTTCTCCACACACTCCTCATGCTGCAGGATACAGTGCATCCTATGCCTCTTGCATTCAGTGGTGCCAGCATTATGAACGATGGGCCAACAGCTCCAGGTACCAGAACAGCAGCTTTAACTACTTCAACTAGTTCTCTGCCCACAGCGTGGCAGGGTCTGACAGGATTGCTGAGGTGGAGGCTTGCTTGCAATGCCCTAAGAGAGCTTGGTGTGTTCCCCTGCTTTTGGATTTTTAGTCAGATCCCTGCCGTCTCTGGACGATCACATTTTGCTCTGCCAGAAAATCAGTAAGGACTACTTGAGGATGTTGGAACCAGGAGAAGGCACTTAGAGGACATGTGAGGAGATGCCAGTGGGGCTCCCCCTTGGGTTGTCAGGTAGCTGGGACATTTTTCTCTCACATGAACACCCTGAGGCTCGGAAGGATAGCCTATGACGCCAGGCCACTGCGGCATTGGGAAGAGACAGAAAGTCTGAAGAACTGCAGTGTGGCATCATGTTCAGGCAGGAAGCTGAAGGAAGATGCAGGAGTGTGCATGTCTACCGTCACTCAGAATCAAAGCAGATTCATGTACCCATTCCTGTGAGCTATTGTAAATTGTGCTGCTCTGAAGAGGGTTTTATATATTCTTCCTGATCGATGTTCCTGGTTTCGTAGGACATATTCCAAGCAGTGGGGCCACTGGGTTCAATGGCAGTTCTGTATTTCAATTTTTGAGAAAACCTCCTATGTCATAATGTTTTCCATACAGGCTGCATGAGTCTGCATTCCCACCAGCAGTATACTAGGGTGAGCTTTTCTGCACACCCTCACAGGCACTTTCTGTTTATTGACTTATTGAAAACATAGCCATTCTGGAAGACCTCAGGTGATACCCCATTATTGTTTTAATTTTCATCTCTCTGGTGATTAGTGACACTGAGCAGTTTTCATATGTCTCTTGGACATGTTTATGCGCTCTTTGGAGAAGTGTCTACTTAGGTCTTTGCTCGTTTTTTAATTGGATCGTTTGTCTTCCTCTTGTGAAGGTGTGTTTCTTAAAATATTAGGGGTAGTAACCCTTTATCAGATGTATCATCGGCAAATATGTTCTCCCATATAATGAGTTCCCTTTGCATTTTGTTGATGGTATCTTTGTGCAGAATCTTTTTATTTTGCTGTAGTCCCATTTGTTTATTTTCTCCTTTGCTTCCATTGCCCTAGGCAGTGTATTGGTGAGCATATTGCAATGAGAGATGTCTGAGATCATGCTGCCTCCATTTCCTTCTAGGATTTTTAATGGTTTCATGTTTTACCTTTAAGTTTTTTATCCAGTTGGAGTTGATCCTTGTGTGCGGTGCAAGATAGTGGTCTAGTTGCATTATTTTGAAAGTTCCTGTCCAATTTTCCCAACACCATTTATTGAAGAGACTTCCTTTACTCCACTGTATGCTCTGCCTCCTTTGTAAAATCTCAATTGAGTGTAATGAGTTGGGTCAATTCCTGGGTTCTCTGTTCAGTTCCATTTATGTCATTAAGTCTGTTCTTCTGCCAGTTCCATTCTGTTTCGATTAAAATGGCTTTACTATATCTTGATATGTATTATTTTGATTCCTTCCACTTTTTTCTTCCTCCCAAAATTGCTGCAGCGATTTGGGGTCCTGTCCTTTTTGTGTCCTTTAAATTTTTGCACTACTTCTTCTAGGTCTGTGATATCGGACATTGGTATTTTATGAATAGTTTGAATCTATAGATTGCTTTGGGGAGTACGGACATCTGAATGAGGTTGATTCTAGCAATCCATTAGCATGGTATATTCTTACACTTGTTTATATCTTCCTCTATCTCTTTTTTGAACATATTTGTTTTGCAAGTACACGTCTTTCACCCCTTTGGTTAAGTTAATTCCTAAGTATCTTAATTTTATTGTTGCACGTTAAATGTGTTTTTGTTTGTTTGTTTGTTTGTTTTAGTTTCTCTTTCTGAGAGATCATGAATGTTGTTTAAAAATGCCATTTACTTCTGGGCATTAATTTTCCATCCTGCTGCATAGCTGGGTTCCTTTATTATTAAATCTAGAAGTCTTTTGGTGACCTCTTTAGTGTTCTCAGCATACAATATCAGGTCATCTGCAAACAGTGACAGTTTTATTTCTCCTTTCCAATTTGGATGCCTTTTATGTTTTCTCCTTGTCTGATCGCTGTGGCAAGGACTTCCAACACTCTGTTGAATAAAAGATGGTGAAAGTGGACGTCCCTGTCTTGTTCCTCTTATTAGGGGATATGTTTTAGTTTTTGCCCATTGAGTATGAAGTTGACTGAAGGTTTGTCCTATAAGGACTTTAATGTGTTTAGGCATGATCCCTCTATTCCCACTGTGCTGAGAGTTTTTCTCAAAAATGGGCGCTGGGTTTTGTTGCTCTTTCTGCACATACTGAGATGATCATGAGATTTTTGTTTGTCAAATGGTTCCTGTGAGGCATCACATTTATAGATTTGTGAATACTGTACCAAACCTGCATCCCTGGAATAAACCCCACTTGGTCATGGGGTGTGATCTGTTTAACATATTGCTTGATCCAATTTGCTAATATTTGTTTGAAGATTTTAGCATCTTTGTTTATCACGGATATTGGCCTGTAATTCTTTCTTTGCAAGGTCTTTACCTGGATTTGTAGTTGGGATTATTCAGGCTGCCTAAAAAGAGCTTGGGAGTGTTTGTTCCTCTCGGACTTTTTGGAACAATTTGAATTATTTTTTGAATGTTTGATAAAACTCCCCTCTGAAACTGTCTGGGCCTGGCGCTTTTTTTCTTGGGCATTTTTAAAAAAATCATTGTTCCAATTTCACCAGTTTTTATCAACGTGTTCAGCATGCCTGATTCTTCCTCACTGAGTATTGGAAGGTTGTGTATTTCCAGAAATTTGTCTATTTCATCCAGGTTGTTGGCATATAGTTGTTCAGGGTATTTGCTTACAACCCTTTGTATTTCAGTGGTATCAGTTGTTACTTCACTTCTTTTGTTCCTCAATTTATTTATTTTTGACCTCTGTCTTTGGTTTTTGGTGAGTTGGGTTAAAAGTTCATCACACTGATTGTCTATTCAAAGACAAGCTCTTGGTTGCATTGACCTTTTTTAATTTTTTAGTCTCTACGTTATTTATTTAGGCTCTGGTTCTTTATTATTTTCTTCCTTTTACTTCCTCTGGGCCTTTTCGTGGTTTCTGTTCTCTTTCTAAATCTTTCAGTTGTAGTGTTAGATAGTTTAGTAGAAATTTTTCTGGTTCTCATTGCTATAAAAGCTTTTAACAAAAAAAGTTCGTATACGCTACTCTATTTGGACCCTGATCTAAAAGTGTTTCCTCCCTGCTACATACAAACTGTTGCAAAATTAATGCCAGTAATATAATAGTGGCAAATCACCAATGAAAACATGAGTAAAACTAAAGAAATCATTTTAAAACCTCTACCAATTTCAAGTTAAATATACCTACAAACTTCATATTTAAAAAGGCATATCTACCCTGGGCAGCGGGGCTCAGTGGTATAGTGTCGGCCTGCACACTGAAGGGTCTCAGGTTTGATTCCCAGTTGAGGGCACATACCTAGGTTGTAGATTCATTCCTCATCCCAGGTGTGCAGCGAATTAGAAAAGCAACCAATGTCTGTGTCTCTAACACTGAGGCACCTCTCTCTCTCTACCCCTTCTTCCATGCCACTCTCTCTGGAAGTCAATGAAAAAAATATCCTCTAGTGAGGGTTAACAACAACGACAATAGCAATAGCATAGCCATGGAGATGGGAAAGACATCAGTGTAAATGAGGAAATAGTCCAGAGTAGAATTGGGTATACTCTTTAAATGGGATGAGGCTTTCTTTTATGTTGACATTAAGGTTTCAGAAGTGAAAAGATGACGGTTGTGTTACAGGGGATACAGGCAGAAGGCCTCAGCTCTTGTCATCTTGAAGGAAAGATTTCAATCAAGAGAAAAAAATGAAGAAAAAAACCCAAAGCTTTAATGGCTGTAATAAAAATGTACTTAGGCTGGTGAACCAAGGCAGGTGCATAGATGAAGTAACAGGATAGCCTAGGCTGGGCTGCCTTTGCTCACTGGGAAGTCAGAGAAAAGGGGGCCTTGGACACATTTCCAAGACCTTTCAGACAGTTTCAGAAGACAAGCCTGGGATGAGCTGCCACTGCCCATTGCTCCCCTGGTTGAAAGCACCATGGGGCCCCCGCAGAAGGAAGGAGGAAACTGGCGCTGTCACGCTTTCCTGTGGTGTAGGGGAGCTCACACTTGGTCCTTTGTCCTGAGCATATTTATCTCCCTTGCAGGTGGAAAATCTTATGGGAGGCTTAAGGGGAGTTCTCAAGAGAATATTCATCAGCTTTCCAGGGGTGCCCTTTCAGGGTGCTGGTCGCCACTGATTAGTCCATGCCAGGAAGGGCCTCATTTGTCAATGTGTCTGGTCCTGAGTCCACTCCAATGCCACTTGTCTTGTCTTAATGCTTTTATGGGCCTGGAGCTGAAATACAACTGAGACTTAAAAGGTATCTTTAGGGAGGAATGCTTAGGGGGTCTCCACCGCATGACCCATGACATGCTCTGGGAGAATAGATTACCTGGGGACAAAGTTCTTGTTTTCCCAGTCTTTGTCCCTTGTAGGCCTCTGGGGGTTCCTGTCCAGGTGGTTTCCTGTGCCCTAGTCTCTACACCTGGGTTTCTGCATCTTTCCCATCTAATACAAACTATTTATTCTCCAGTGCCTTTGGCTTAGGGAAGATAGGCTTAACTCAAACTGCTGTCTAAAAATCTATCTCAGTTTCCCTTTCAACTTGTCCTGGAATTTTTCTAGCTTCTTGTTATGCTGTAACAGTTCTACATTATTCCAATTTTAAAACCACTGGAGCGTATAGTTTAAAATGTTTAGTTTTAGATGACGTATATTCTACATCAATTTCTGAAGGGGCATAAATCTGCTATCAGAGATTAAAATAAAACACAGAATTCAGAATGTAAAGTCATTTTTATTTCTTATGTAAGTAACAAAACAAAAACAACAACCCAATATTAAAAAGGGAAGAGGACCTGAACATTTCGAGGAGATGTAGAAGAAAGAAAATAGTGAAGATCAGAACAGAAATGAACGACACAGAGACCAAAAACACAGTACAAAATATCAATGAAAGTAAGAACTAGTTTTCTGACAGAAATAAGATCGATGAGTCTTTAGCCAGACGCACCAAAAAACAAACGGTGAGGACCCAAGAAAACAAAATCAGATGTGAAAGAGGCGATATAACAACTGACATGACAGAAACAGAAAGAATACTAAGAAAACACTATGCACAACAATAAAGTGGGGAAGCTGCGTAAAATGGACACATTCCTCAAAACTACAATCTGCTAAAACTCAATCGGAAAGAATCAGAAAACCTGGAGGGCCAGTAAAAATGGATGCAATTGAAGAAGTAATAAGAAAAAAACTTCCAGCAAACAAGTGTCTGGGGCCAGATGGATTTACATGCGAGCTTACCTAAACATTTAAAGAAGAATTAAAACCCACTCTCCTCAAAATATTTTAGAAAATTCCAGAGGAGGGAGATATTTTTATGAGACCAGTATTATAATAATCCCAAAACCAGATGAAGATCCTGCAAATAAAGAATTTCACAGACCAACGTCCCTCATGAACATAGGTGCCAAAATCCTCAGAAAATATATTACCAAATTTTATCCAGCAATACATTAAATAAGATCATACACCATGACCAAGTGTGATTTATTCTGGAGACGCAGCGCTGGTATAATATTCGCAAATCAAGAAATGTGAGAGCTAAACAAAATGAAGGACAAAAATCTTATGATCATATCAATAGATACAGAGAAAATATTCTAGAAAATCCAGCACCCATTTTGGAAAAAACTGGGAGCAAAGTGGAAATAGAGGGAATATATCTCAACATAATAAAGGCCATATACAACATACCTGGGGCCAAAATCATACTCAACGTGCAAAGGCTAAAACCATATCCCCTAAGAAGAGGAATAAGACACGGTTGCCCCTTTCACCACTACTGCTCAGCATACTACTGGAAGTCCTAGCCACAGCGAGCAGACAAAAAGAGAACATAAAAGGCATCCGTATCGGAAGAGAGAAGGTTAACTGTCATTACTTGCAGATGACATGATATTGTACATAAAAAACTAAAGAGTCCACCGAGTACTTGTGGATATAATTAATGAATTTGGCAAGGAAGCTGGAAGCAAAATTAACATCAACACATTGATGGCATTTTTTTTACACCGATTATGAACTCTTAGAAAAGACTATACCATTTACCATTGCAACTGAAAAAATAAGACACCTAGGAGTAAAGTCAAAGAAGGATGTAAAAGACTTGTATTCAGAAACAGGACATTGAAAAAAGAAATAGAGGAAGATACAAAGGAGTGAAAGAATTATAGACTGAAAGAATTAACATTATCAAAATATCCATGCTACCCAAAACAATCTATAAATTCAACACAATTGTCATCAATCCCAACAGTGTGTTTCACAGAGCTGGAAAAAATGTTTCGAAAATTTATAGGAAACCAAAAAAGACCCCGTGCACCCACAGTATTCTTGAGAAAGAACAGAGTTGTAGGATCACATTACTGAATATCCTGCTGTAGGGCAAAGCCACTGTGATCAGAACAACCTGCTTCTGGCACAGGAACAGGCACATAGATCAATGGAAAAGTACAGAATCCTGAAATTGACCCATGCCATCATGGTCAATTAATATTTGACCAAAGGGTCAAGAATAAGCCATACAGTAAAGACAGACACTTCAGGTCCGGATATGGGTTCTTGCTGTGCTCAGTGTGGTCTCACTGAGCCTACAGACAGGGGCTTGGGATGTGGTCACGTAGCGTGGAAAAGGCTCCTGGGCACCCCACTCGCTCCCCTTTGCTGTTGGGCTTCTGAAACATTTCTTCCAAACTGTGAGACTACAGCAGGCATCATCGTATTCAGCCCCGCCCCTCACTGTGAGCCTCAGTGTATGGGCCTTGTACCTGTAGAGAAACATTCCTGAGGAAGTCCTATTTTGCCTTAGCATCTTTAGGTTTCCTTTGGTTCGGTGTCTAGTGGGCTCTTTCTTAAGGCAACTCACGTTTCCCACTTCAGAATTCGTTTTCTTTAACACTTCCCACACATCCACAGGGACCCCTGGTAATATCCACAGGGAGAAATGCCCGGGCAGTAGAGGCTATTCCAGTATAAGGGATATCTGAGACTGAAGTGAGAGTCAAAGGGAAGAACTGTGGCTGGAGAGGACTGTAGCCTACATTCTGGTAGAGTTGGATCATCAGGATTATTACCGCCAAGATAAGGTCTCAGTCTGACTCCTTTTAGATTAGTAACTTTTTATTTGTTTCCATTGCTTTTGCTCTTTTGGTCGTTCTCTCATTCTGACTTTCTCTCATCCACTCCTTGGGTTTCAGTGACGAGTAGCAAGGATGACTTGATATTGCTTAAGGATTAGTTGGTTGCACAAGGGCTTGGTCTGAAGGAACAAAGTCAATAAACAATCATATTCACAGGAGGCCATGTCCATTTGAGGAAACGTAAAAAGTGTCAAAAACGGGCAAGGTGTACTGACTGTGGACATCATAGTCCAGAGATTGCCCAACACAAATTCATGTCCATGCCTTTGCCTCTGTGTGTGTGCATGTGTGTGTGTGTGCTTGTGTGTGCTTGTGTGTGAGGGCTGTGGCACACTCTCCTTCTTATTGTCCCTCTGCTCATTTACTCTTCCAGCAGGGGATTCTTGCCCAAATGAACCTAATACACTTCTGACTTCCCACACGCCTTGACTCAATTCGCCACAGGTATCTGTGCACCTTATTCCACCCCTTGCTAAATGTCGCTTGGGATCTTCGGCCTCAGAGACTGATTCTCTCAGCAAAACACTGTGCAGTCATACTTCTAGAGAGGGACTTTGGTTCAACTGTGAAGTCTCCCACCTGGTTGCCTGTTCCTAATGTGTGACCGACTCCCTACAGGGAGGATACTTAGAAATCCATCATTTTTTAGGACCCAACACTGGACATTTATGCAAGTTTATTTGGTAGGCTCAGAAGGCATTCTTACATTTGTCCAGCCGATGGCCTATATGTTCACTCTGGTGATTATTTTGTAGATGCTGAAAATGCATTCTCAAGATTATCCATTAAGAGGCAGCACTGTTCCTAGAATGATTTTATTGGGAATAACGTCAAGGCAGTCTTACGCTTGCCCACATGGAAGCGGCATCTTTGACCCAAACAATTTTATTGGGGATCCTGGCATTTGCTTCCAACGTTCGAACATAATACGGAACTGAGCTCTCACAGGGATTTTACTGAGAAATCTGGCAATGCATTATCAAGATTTTCCGTTAGGCTCTGCTTCCTTGCAAGTCCATATTCTCCATCTCTAACTTATGTGCCTGGAGCACCTCCAGCGGGCACCAGGTGCACTGGTCGACAAATAGGAAAACGCACGGGGAGCATCCCCAACAAAATCATTAGCTAAAAAATGCTGCCAACGGATGCTTGAGAATGACAATTCATTGCCAGTATCCCGCAAATAATAAGTTTTTGGGAAAGTTTTGCCACCTATGAAAAAGATTACGAATGCAGTGCCAGCATGCCCAATAAAATCATACTGTGGAAAACCTGCCTTCTGGTTGACAAGTGCAAGAATGGCTGCGTAGCATCTCCCATAAAATTATTTGATTGAAAATGCTGTCCTCCGTGGACAATCGTGAGAATACATTGCCAGCATCCCCAGTAAGGTCATTTGTACGGAAATACTGCCAATTCTCAGATAAGTCTGAGAATGTATTGTCAGAATCACCACAAAACCTCTCTGTCGGCAAAATGCAAAAGGGTGAGAATGCGCTGATAGTATCCCCAATCCAATCATGTGGTTGAAAACTACTGCGACCTCATGTAGAGACCTGAGACTGCCTTGCAGGCATCCTCAATAAAATCATTTGGGGCGAAACGCTGCCACGCATCCCCGCAAAAAAACTTTCTCTGGGACAAATGCTGCCAAGTGTGGGACAAACGTGAGCATCCATTGCCAGCCCCTGTAAAATTATTTGGTTGAAAAAATGCTGCCCCTTTGAATAAAAGGTGATAATGTATTTCAGGCATCTCCCGTAAAAACGTTTGATGAGAAATTACCTGACATTGTTTACAAATGTGAGAGAGCATTCCCGGCATTCCCAAGAAAAGCATTTGTTTTAAAAATGCTGCCACCTTGTGGAGGTAAGTGGGAGAGCATTAAACGCATCCCCTTTGAAAAAAACTTGGTGGAAATATTCTGCCCCCTGGTGGACAAGGTGAAGCATGCATTGACTGCATCCCCAACAAAATCACTCTTTGAGAAAAAGGCCACCAGGTGCTAAAGGACTGTATGAATGATTTCCCAGAATCCCCAATGAAACCCCTACTGAGATCAAGGTGCCAACTGGTGGACAAGAGTGAGAACGCATGCTCTGGAATCACAATAAAGTGATTTGGGCCTAAAATTCTGATAGCC
The DNA here is from genome assembly GCF_964146895.1 of Miniopterus schreibersii. Lineage (NCBI taxonomy): Eukaryota > Metazoa > Chordata > Mammalia > Chiroptera > Miniopteridae > Miniopterus > Miniopterus schreibersii. Next base: position 14,013,340 of record NC_138120.1, on the reverse strand, counting down.
AATGTCCACGTGTGAGAATTCAAAACCAACATCCACACCCACACACACAATATCACTTTAGGGGAAAACTGCGGCGAATAGTTGGACAAACGTGAGAATGTACAGCCAGCAGCAATAAAGTCGCTTGGTGGAAAAATTCCGCAACTGGCTGAACAAACGTAAGAATGCATTCTCAGCTTACCAAACAAAATCACTTGTGATGTCAAGGTGCCGACGGGTGGACAAGCGGGAGAAACCATTGCCTTTATGTGCAATAATAACATTTGGTGGAAAAATGCGGGCTTGTTGTAAACAGGCTTCACAATGCATTGCCAGCAGCCCCAATAATATCAGTTGTTGGAAAAAGGCCGCCACATGTTTGACAAGTGTGAGAATGCGTTGCCCGCATCCTCATGAAAATCCCTTCTGAGATGATGCTGGCTGCCAAATGGCGGACACATTTGAAAATACATTGCCAAGATTCACAATGAAAATCTCTTGTGGGAAAAATGCCCTTATCTTGTCGACTTGTGTGAGTGTTCATTGCCAGCATCCCCAGTGAAATCACTTGTGGGAAAATGCTTCCACCTATTGGACAAGAGTGAAAATGCATCGCCAGAAGCCCCAGTGAAGTTACATGGTGGAAAATAGCTGCCACTTGTTCTCCAAGGAGGAGCATGCAGTGCCAGGATCCTCAATAATATCATTTGGTGGGAAAATACTGCACCTGGTGTTTGAGTGTCAGAAGGAATTGCCAGCAGCCTTAAAACAATCATTTGTATATAAGAAACCAGTCACCTTTCTACAAATGTGAAAATGCAGTTACAGCATCTCCAATAAGATCACTTGTGGAGAAAATGCTGTCACCTGGTATTCGAGCAAGGGAATGCATTGCCAGCGTTCTCAGGAAAATCCCTTGGTAAACAAAAGTGGCCACCTTGTGGACAGATGTGGGAATGCATTGCCAGCACAACCAAAGTAATCGTTTGGTGGAAAATGTGGCCTCTTGTTTGAGAGACTGAAGAATGCATTGCCCGCATCCGCAATAAAATCATTTTGTGGAAAAGTACTTCTACGAAGTACGTTGGACGAACGTGCTTCCAGCATTCCCCAAACGATACTTTGTGGTGAAAGTGTTGCCAGCTATTGAACAAAAGTGAAAGTGCCATGCCACTATTCCCAATAGAATCATTTTTGGGAAAGTAGGTTCAATGGCTGTTAAAACGTGAGAATGCCTTGTCAACATCCACAAAATAATCACATTTGTGGAAAATGTAGCCAAGTCTTTTTCAAACTTGAGACTGAATTTTCAACACCCCCAATAATATAATTTGGTAGTAAAAATGCTTCCACAAACGTGTTAAGACAAACGTGGGAAAGCATTGCCAGCATCTCAAACAGAATCGTTGGTGGAAAAATGCTGCCATCTCATGTTTCAGCGCCAAAATGCATTGCCAGTTTCCCCAAAATGGGACAGTGGAGGGAAAATGCAGACAGCTGTAGAAAAAAACGTGGGAATGCCTTGCCAGCATCCTCAGTAAAAGTACTTTGTGGGGAAATTCTGCCACCTGGTGGAAAAGCGTGAGAATGCACTTCCAGAACATTCCTGATATTCACTAGTGGAATATTGACGCCAACTGATAAATATAGAACCATTGAAAGCATCTCCAAGGAAATCGTGCGGTAAAATAATTCTGCTGCCTGCTTGACACACATTAGCTTCCATTGTCAGCATAGCCAATAAAATCTCGTGGTGTCAAAATGCCACCACCTGGTGGACAAACGAGAAAATGCATCTTCTGCATCTCCACAAGCATCCCAAATATGATCCTCAGTTGGAACAATACTGCCACCTGGTGGGTAAACGTGAGAATGCATCCACGAGTTCACCAATGGATTCATCCTGTTGAAAATGTTTCCACCTGTTGAATGGAATTGTGAATGCTTTTCCAGCATCCCCAATAAAATTACTCGTGAAATCATGCCGACACCTGGTGGAAAAGTGTGAGAATGCATTGCCAGCATCCCCAGAACAATCGTTGGTAAGAAACTTTCTGCCGCCTCTGGACAAAAGTAAGAATTCAGAGTGAGCATCTGCAATAATACCATTTGAGGAGAAAATGCTGCCACGTGGTGTTTCAGCATGAGAATGCAAAGGCTGAGGCTGCTCTGGAACCACTTGCCTCTATTGATCATCACAACCACCATATATTTCCTTAAGTGTCTCCTTATTCCTCCACAGGTCATCCTGAAAACACTGCCCGTTATAAACGGGTTGTGGCGGCACATGTTGAACACAGGGCTGGTGGAAACTTAAGAGATCCCACTGGCGGCAGTGACCCATTTTACAGATTGGGGATTATTCAGTATTCTTTAGTAATAGTCAGAGGAGACAATAGGAGGTTTGTTGTGTTCAGGGGGCCTCCCACACTGTGAGATAAATAGGAGGGACTGTCCATTTTACTTCATAGAAGAGTCATGCACATGAGAAGCTTTCTCAGCGAAATATGTGTTTTCAAGCAAACATTGTTTCCCTGCACAGGAAATAGATGCAGAATGTCCCTGTGGGAAAGCATTGAGATGCGGAGACATCCAGAGCATGGCATGTAGTTAGAAAGATAAATTAAGAGCAAGTACCGTGTCTGTCTGTCTGTCTGTCTGTCTGTCTGTCTGTCTGTTGTTTGTGTGTTGGTTTGAGCCTTACGATTGGCTGCCTTGGAATGATCGACCAGTCCCTGGGAGGGCTGGGCCTTACAGTTGCAGAAGTGGGTAAGTTATGCTTTGGCAGAGGAAATGTATCATGAGTTTCTACAAGGGCCAGACAGGGTGGAGCAGGGAGAGGAGAAGGAATTGATTGAGGAGGAATTAATTGGCAGGGAGCAGTTTGTCCTGGGTGAGAGGACGCCATAAAAGTCATGAAGGTAGTGGTTGATGTTGAGCCTCAGGCACAGATAGAAACAAAACATCCACAAGAAGAGCCAGTCGAGCAGGAGCACGAAGAGGATTGGCTCAGTGGGAAGTGCACCTGGTCCCCACTGGATGTGCTCCGGGCACTTAAGTTAGGAATGTAGCCCGTGAACTTACAAGTGAGCAGATCCTTCTGCTGGCTCAAGCCCAGTACCTGGCAGCGGCGGCAGCCCTGTTTAGAACTGAAAAGCACAAACGTTCAGTGCATTGCCAGATGCTGAGTCAATAGTGTATCCTTGACTCTACAGAAGGGAACGCAATATGCCTGCCCTAGTGCATGAGAAATGTATTAGTGGGGATCGGTAGCTCAGAATCAAATAGACACATTGGAGTGAAGCTCAGGATAGTGAGAACAGTGTGATCCAAAATCTCAGAGACACCCTTTTATCTCACCAGTACCACAAAAACTCTCCCTGGGCTTCAGGAGCGCCGTCCCAGATCAGACTCATGCGCAGAACAAGGGCCATTGCCTCCACACTGCTCTGTGTCACTCAGGTTCTTCTTGGGGTAATGCTGCACTCGAGGGGGGCTGCGTGTCCAAGTCCTCTGTATATCCAAGTCAGTGAGAGGCAGGAATGAGTGATGTCCACAAATAAAGGTATCCTGTTAAGCACTCAGCAGGCAAGTATGTAGGCGAGGTCAAAGGCTGTCAGGAAAACAGTGTGCCCGTGTGTGTATAAACACATGGAGCCCACAAGAACCACTGTGCTCTCTTTTTGCATCTTATGGTGAAGGAGCTGGGCTAGGGGTTAGAGAGGTGGGAGCAATCCAAGCTGCTTTAAGGATCTGCTCCTTTTTGTAGCTGTTTCATGTTCAGCTTGCAGCGTGCAGGCGTTTTGACCTGCTGCAATTTGTCAACAATCTGGAATTGTCAGCCATTATCAGTGACCAAGATGAAACCATGCTCAGCCACATGATCAATCTGAAGGTCAGGCTGTGCAGACCACGGCTGGGGAGGTAGAGAGCTTGTGAAAAAATCCTATCCCTGCAGGAAGGAATAGGCGGGAGTTCTGGAATAAGTTATCACCCTAAACCGGATCCACTATCCTTTTGCAGGTGAAGGAAGCCTGGCATGGCAGCAATCGCTGCAAGACTGTGCTGCTCTTTCACAAAAACCCCTACATCCACGATACTGTGATTGTGAAGGATCCTCTCATAACCATCACAGGAGAGAGGAGGCTCCCTGCATGGCCTGCGGCAAGAAGTGTGTCCAAGTTGGAAGGTGACAGGTTCCTCTCCACACACTCCTCAAGCTGCAGGATACAGGGTGACCCATTCCACTCACATTCAGTGGTACCTGCAGTATGAACGACAGGCCTACAACTGCAGGCAGAACAGCAGCATTCACTTCTTCAACTTCGTCTCTGATCACTATGTTTCGGGATCTGACAGGATTGCTTAGGTGGGTCCTTGCAGGAAATGCCATTAGAGAGCTTGGTGTGATCCCCTGCTTTTTGGGTTTGTGGTTTAGACGCCTGCCCTCTCCTGTGGAGCCCATTTTTCCTTTCCAGATCAACAGTGAGAACTATGAGTGTATGTTGGCATCAGGAGAGGGGACATAGATGATAACAGGTGAGCAGAGACCAACTCTTCACTTGCCTCTGGATTGCCAGGTAGCTGGGACATTGTTTTCTCACATGAACACACTGAAGCTGGGAGAAATACAGCCTGTGACATCATCACGGTATGAGGATGAGGCTGGAAGTTCTGAGCACCGCAGTGCCAATCATGTTCACTTGGGGGAGGCTGAAGGATGATGAGGTCATGTCTGTTTCCTCTGTCACTCAGAATGAAAGTAGATTCTTTGGCCTATTTCTCTGATCTCACACCTCAGGTCACCAACACCACCCTCAGGCCTGCCTACAATGCATTAAGGAGAAGTTCTGTGATGTGCTTCCTAGAACCCCCTCCACAATTTTCCAGTATCCTCCTTCATGAAAATGCTGAGGCTGCTGTGCCACCACATCCCTCTATTGATCATCACAACCACCATGTATTTACTGAATTGTATCGCTGGCCTTCCTGGGTACACTGCCCATCACAACCAAGTTGTGGTGGGAACTGTTGAATGCATGGCTGGAGAAAACGGAAGAGATTCCAACTTTGTCAGGTTTGGGCTTGACATGATTTTTAAATACTTTTTGATTATCCTCAGAGGAGATGATACCAGATTTGCTGTGTTAACTGCACGTATTTAACGTGTGAGAACTATAGGAGGGACCTTCCAATATAAGTAGTGCACGTGAGAAGCTTTTTCAGATTAAAAGGTGTTTCAAGCAAAGATTCTTTTCCTGCGTAGAAATTAGGTGCAGAATGTCCCTGTGGAAAGGCATTCAGCCATGGATATATGCAGCACATGGAATAAATGGCAAGATAAAGCGAGAGCATCTAATGTGCCTGTTTATGTATTGTTTGCCTTGACAATGGACTCTCTGAATTACCCGCCCCGTGAATGCATGGCCTTTACAATTGCAGAAGTGGCTAAGTTGTGTTTTCTGATGGTATCAGAAGCCAAAATTCTTTCTGTGTGGTAGAGACTGTGGTGGATTAAGAAATCAGTGAAAGTCCAATAGAGTTTACCATTTTCCCTTGGGTGATAAGGGAGTTCAAGGAAAGGCCTTGTGTGCAAGGGTCGGAATTTGCAGTGATAAGTTATAAAGGATGATGCGTTTGCCATACCCTCGCTTTAGGGAGACAGCAGGGAACCAGGCCGGGGTTTTACGTTCATTTCACAGTTAAACCAAATTCCCTTTGTAGAAGTATGTGCAAACTGTATTTTTCTGTTAGAAGCCGCCTTTTGGCACGTGCGGACATAACTGCATGCTGTGACTGTTCAAGAATGAGAATCCATTTCCAGCATCACGAAAGAAATGACATTTTGAGGTAAATGCAAACAACTCTTGGGCATACCTGAGCATGCCTACCGTGCATGCCCAATGAAATCATTTGGTGGAAAAGTGCTGCCACCTGGTGGAGAAACGAGGGAATGCAGTGGTACCATCCCGAATGAAATGACATGTGAAGTCATGCTGCCATCTCGTGGACAAGTGTGGATATGCATTGCCAGCCTGCTCAGTAACTTTATTTGTAAAAAAAAGCTGCCATGTTTTGACAAGCATGAGAATGAATTGCCAACATCCCCAATAACATGATTTGAAACGAAAAGCTGCCATCTATTGGATAAGCGTGAGAATGCCTTTCCAGCATTCCCGACAATGTTATTTAGGAGAAAAATGCTGCGACCTGGAAGGATATGACAGGATACTGAGGTTGGGCCTCGGTGGCAATGCAGAAGGAGAGCTTTGGGTTCCCCTACCTCTTGGGTTCGTAAAGTGAGATCCCTGGCTTCTTCTGACTAGTCCTGTTTGCCCTACTAGAACATCAGTAATAGAAGTGTGGTCTAATCATCTCAAGTACTGTGCGAGGAGCTTGGCCCCAGGAGAGTGAAGGTAGAGGAGTACAGGTGAGGGGGACTGTTCCTGGACACTCGCCCCTAGTTTGCTAGGTAGCTGGGTCATTGCTTTCTCTCATGGACGCCCTGATACTGGGAGGAGTAGAGCCTGTTATGTCAGGTCCTCAGAGAATCAGGTTGAGAAAGGAAGTATGTAGCACTGCAGTGGGAATTATATTCAGACAGGGACACCTGATGTAAAATGAGGAAGTGTGCATGTGCAAAATCATTCAGCATCAAAGCAGATTCATTGACCCACTCCTCTGAACTCTCGCTCCAGGCCACCTCCCTCACCCTTAGGCCCGTCTACTATTCCTTAAATGGAGGCTCCCATGATGTCCTTCCTCTGACCCTTCCCACACTTGTCCAGGAGTCTTTTCATACAAAGGCTGAGGCTGCTGTGCCACCACTTCCTTTTATGGATCATTGCAACCATCAAATATTTCCTTAGGTGTGTCCAAATTCCTAACTGGGTGATCCTGAGGTCATTGCTCATTAAAAAGGTGGTGTGGTGTGATGCATCCAACACAAGGCAGCAGGAAATTTAAGAGATCCTAATTTCAGCAATGACCGACTCTTCATGTTAGGGCCACCAATAATTATACTATACTCTTTAGGAATTTTGCTAGGAGATGATAGTCAATTATTGTGTTAGGGTATCTCCCACAGTGTGAGTTAAATAGGAGGGACCATCCATTTTCCTTCAAATAGAGAAGTGCACATAAGAAGGTTTTGACATGAGTATGTGTTTTCAAGCAGACATTATGTTCCTGCACAGGACAATGGAGCAGAATGTCTGTGTGACCAGGTATTCAGTCACAGAGAGATCGGGAGCATGGTATGAAATGGAAAGTTAAAGCAGGAGCATCAGCTCTGTTTGTCTGTTTGTCGTGTGTTCTTGGAACACATAAATCAAGAGCATCAATAGCGTCTGTCTCTGTGGTGTTTGTCCCTAGTTTGGGGCATTACAACTGGCTGCCTGTGAATGACCATTGCCTGTGAGGGCTGGGCCTGTGCAGTGGCAGTGGCGGTTAAGTTGTTATGCTTTAGGACAGTATGAGAAGACAGAATTCTTTCTGTGTGCTGGAGGCTGGGGAGGAGGGAGAACTAAGAGTAAGTCCATTGAAGTGGGTGATACTAATGGACCCAGGGACATAAGGTAGCTCAAGGAAAGGGATTTGGGAGCAAGGGCCTGAATGTCCACTGCGAGCTCCGAAAGGATGATGGATTTCCAGGTTCCTTTCTGTCGGAGGTCAGCTCACACATTGACAGCAGGCAACGCGGTGGGAGGCTTCCCAGTGCATTTCACACTTGAAGCAGAAGCCCTCCCTAGAAGTATGAGAGCACTGTATTTGCTGCGAGAATCATCCTCTGAGCCCAGGATTCAGAACCACACTTAGCCAGTGGGAGTATAAATTGCATGTAGGAGTTGTGGGGAAGAGAGCAAAGGCATGTGAGCAGTCAGTCTGGATATTAGGTTCACTTGGGGTCGAATCCCCAGCTGGAAGGGTAAATGACCAGAGGGACAATAAGATGCAGAGTGTTCTATAGCCCTCACACACAACACACACAGAGGCACAGGCATGTACGTGAAGTTGTGTTGGGCAATCTCTGGACCATGGTGTCCACAGCCAGTACATCTTGTGCATTTTTGACGGTATTACATTTCCTCACATAACAATGGCCTCGTGTGAATATGATTGTTTATTTACTTTGTTCCTTCAGACCGAGCCTTTCTCCTGCAATGAAGAAACTCTTAGGCAGCATCAAGTCATTCTTTCTACGGGTCACTGAAACCCAATGGGTAGATGGAAGAAAGAGTCAGAATGAGGAAAAGACAGAAAGAGCAAGAGTAATGGAAACAAAAACAAGAGAACTGATGTAAAAGGAGTCAGATTGAGACCGTATCTTGGCCGAAGTTATCCTGATCACCCAACTCTACCAGAATGTAGGCTACAGTCCTCTCCAGCCACAGTTCTTCCCTTTGCCTGTCACTTCAGCCTCAGATATCCCACAGACTGGGCAGCCTGTAATGTCCCGGGCATTTCTCCCTGTGGATATTACTAGGGGTCACTGTGGATCTGTGGGAAAGCGGTAGAGAAAATGGATTCTGAAGTGGGAAACGTGAGTAGCCGTAAGCAAGAGCCCCCCAGACACCAAACCCTGGGAAAGCTGCAAATGCTCGGGTAACATAGAGCTTCCTCAGGAATGTTTCACCACAGTTCTGAGGCCCATACACTGAGGCTGACAGTGAGGGGCGGGGCTGAGTAGCGTGATGCCCTCTGTCCAGTCACAGTTTGGAAGAGCTGTTTTAGTAGCCCAAAATGGTGTGGGCATGCCCAAGTCCTCCATCAGAGGCAGGAACATGTGACGTGCGTGAATCAGGGTATCCTGTGAAGCCGTGTGCAGGCAAGGGTGTGGGGATATCAAAGCCTGTGAGGAATCAGTGTGACCGCATGGGTGCAGGCACCTGTAACCCCAGGAACCTCTGTGTTCCTCTGTGCCTCTTATGCAGAAGGAATGGGGCCAGAAGATAGGTGGTTCAGGCCAAGCCAGGCTGTTTTGTAGATCTCCATGTTTTAGTTCTTTCATAGCCACACGATCAATGTGAAGGTGATGTTGCAGGTACTGGTGCTGGAAAGGGAGGGGCCTTGAGAATATAACCTGTCCATGTAAGCAGGGACACTTGGGTGTCCAGGAGTGAGATGTCCCTAACCCCCACCCACATTCCTTCTGCAGGTGGAGGGAGCCAGACATGCCAGGGATGATGGCAAGGTTAACTGTCCTTTTGTAGCAAATCATACTAATGCAGTACTGCCACTGTGAAGGAGTATCTCATTACCATCACAGGCGGGAGCAGGCTCTCTCTATGGGCAGCAGCAGGAAGTGCATAGAACTTGAAAGGTGATGTGCCCTTCTCCACACACTCCTCATGCTGCAGGATACAGTGCATCCTATGCCTCTTGCATTCAGTGGTGCCAGCATTATGAACGATGGGCCAACAGCTCCAGGTACCAGAACAGCAGCTTTAACTACTTCAACTAGTTCTCTGCCCACAGCGTGGCAGGGTCTGACAGGATTGCTGAGGTGGAGGCTTGCTTGCAATGCCCTAAGAGAGCTTGGTGTGTTCCCCTGCTTTTGGATTTTTAGTCAGATCCCTGCTGTCTCTGGACGATCACATTTTGCTCTGCCAGAAAATCAGTAAGGACTACTTGAGGATGTTGGAACCAGGAGAAGGCACTTAGAGGACATGTGAGGAGATGCCAGTGGGGCTCCCCCTTGGGTTGTCAGGTAGCTGGGACATTTTTCTCTCACATGAACACCCTGAGGCTCGGAAGGATAGCCTATGACGCCAGGCCACTGCGGCATTGGGAAGAGACAGAAAGTCTGAAGAACTGCAGTGTGGCATCATGTTCAGGCAGGAAGCTGAAGGAAGATGCAGGAGTGTGCATGTCTACCGTCACTCAGAATCAAAGCAGATTCATGTACCCATTCCTGTGAGCTATTGTAAATTGTGCTGCTCTGAAGAGGGTTTTATATATTCTTCCTGATCGATGTTCCTGGTTTCGTAGGACATATTCCAAGCAGTGGGGCCACTGGGTTCAATGGCAGTTCTGTATTTCAATTTTTGAGAAAACCTCCTATGTCATAATGTTTTCCATACAGGCTGCATGAGTCTGCATTCCCACCAGCAGTATACTAGGGTGAGCTTTTCTGCACACCCTCACAGGCACTTTCTGTTTATTGACTTATTGAAAACATAGCCATTCTGGAAGACCTCAGGTGATACCCCATTATTGTTTTAATTTTCATCTCTCTGGTGATTAGTGACACTGAGCAGTTTTCATATGTCTCTTGGACATGTTTATGCGCTCTTTGGAGAAGTGTCTACTTAGGTCTTTGCTCGTTTTTTAATTGGATCGTTTGTCTTCCTCTTGTGAAGGTGTGTTTCTTAAAATATTAGGGGTAGTAACCCTTTATCAGATGTATCATCGGCAAATATGTTCTCCCATATAATGAGTTCCCTTTGCATTTTGTTGATGGTATCTTTGTGCAGAATCTTTTTATTTTGCTGTAGTCCCATTTGTTTATTTTCTCCTTTGCTTCCATTGCCCTAGGCAGTGTATTGGTGAGCATATTGCAATGAGAGATGTCTGAGATCATGCTGCCTCCATTTCCTTCTAGGATTTTTAATGGTTTCATGTTTTACCTTTAAGTTTTTTATCCAGTTGGAGTTGATCCTTGTGTGCGGTGCAAGATAGTGGTCTAGTTGCATTATTTTGAAAGTTCCTGTCCAATTTTCCCAACACCATTTATTGAAGAGACTTCCTTTACTCCACTGTATGCTCTGCCTCCTTTGTAAAATCTCAATTGAGTGTAATGAGTTGGGTCAATTCCTGGGTTCTCTGTTCAGTTCCATTTATGTCATTAAGTCTGTTCTTCTGCCAGTTCCATTCTGTTTCGATTAAAATGGCTTTACTATATCTTGATATGTATTATTTTGATTCCTTCCACTTTTTTCTTCCTCCCAAAATTGCTGCAGCGATTTGGGGTCCTGTCCTTTTTGTGTCCTTTAAATTTTTGCACTACTTCTTCTAGGTCTGTGATATCGGACATTGGTATTTTATGAATAGTTTGAATCTATAGATTGCTTTGGGGAGTACGGACATCTGAATGAGGTTGATTCTAGCAATCCATTAGCATGGTATATTCTTACACTTGTTTATATCTTCCTCTATCTCTTTTTTGAACATATTTGTTTTGCAAGTACACGTCTTTCACCCCTTTGGTTAAGTTAATTCCTAAGTATCTTAATTTTATTGTTGCACGTTAAATGTGTTTTTGTTTGTTTGTTTGTTTGTTTTAGTTTCTCTTTCTGAGAGATCATGAATGTTGTTTAAAAATGCCATTTACTTCTGGGCATTAATTTTCCATCCTGCTGCATAGCTGGGTTCCTTTATTATTAAATCTAGAAGTCTTTTGGTGACCTCTTTAGTGTTCTCAGCATACAATATCAGGTCATCTGCAAACAGTGACAGTTTTATTTCTCCTTTCCAATTTGGATGCCTTTTATGTTTTCTCCTTGTCTGATCGCTGTGGCAAGGACTTCCAACACTCTGTTGAATAAAAGATGGTGAAAGTGGACGTCCCTGTCTTGTTCCTCTTATTAGGGGATATGTTTTAGTTTTTGCCCATTGAGTATGAAGTTGACTGAAGGTTTGTCCTATAAGGACTTTAATGTGTTTAGGCATGATCCCTCTATTCCCACTGTGCTGAGAGTTTTTCTCAAAAATGGGCGCTGGGTTTTGTTGCTCTTTCTGCACATACTGAGATGATCATGAGATTTTTGTTTGTCAAATGGTTCCTGTGAGGCATCACATTTATAGATTTGTGAATACTGTACCAAACCTGCATCCCTGGAATAAACCCCACTTGGTCATGGGGTGTGATCTGTTTAACATATTGCTTGATCCAATTTGCTAATATTTGTTTGAAGATTTTAGCATCTTTGTTTATCACGGATATTGGCCTGTAATTCTTTCTTTGCAAGGTCTTTACCTGGATTTGTAGTTGGGATTATTCAGGCTGCCTAAAAAGAGCTTGGGAGTGTTTGTTCCTCTCGGACTTTTTGGAACAATTTGAATTATTTTTTGAATGTTTGATAAAACTCCCCTCTGAAACTGTCTGGGCCTGGCGCTTTTTTTCTTGGGCATTTTTAAAAAAATCATTGTTCCAATTTCACCAGTTTTTATCAACGTGTTCAGCATGCCTGATTCTTCCTCACTGAGTATTGGAAGGTTGTGTATTTCCAGAAATTTGTCTATTTCATCCAGGTTGTTGGCATATAGTTGTTCAGGGTATTTGCTTACAACCCTTTGTATTTCAGTGGTATCAGTTGTTACTTCACTTCTTTTGTTCCTCAATTTATTTATTTTTGACCTCTGTCTTTGGTTTTTGGTGAGTTGGGTTAAAAGTTCATCACACTGATTGTCTATTCAAAGACAAGCTCTTGGTTGCATTGACCTTTTTTAATTTTTTAGTCTCTACGTTATTTATTTAGGCTCTGGTTCTTTATTATTTTCTTCCTTTTACTTCCTCTGGGCCTTTTCGTGGTTTCTGTTCTCTTTCTAAATCTTTCAGTTGTAGTGTTAGATAGTTTAGTAGAAATTTTTCTGGTTCTCATTGCTATAAAAGCTTTTAACAAAAAAAGTTCGTATACGCTACTCTATTTGGACCCTGATCTAAAAGTGTTTCCTCCCTGCTACATACAAACTGTTGCAAAATTAATGCCAGTAATATAATAGTGGCAAATCACCAATGAAAACATGAGTAAAACTAAAGAAATCATTTTAAAACCTCTACCAATTTCAAGTTAAATATACCTACAAACTTCATATTTAAAAAGGCATATCTACCCTGGGCAGCGGGGCTCAGTGGTATAGTGTCGGCCTGCACACTGAAGGGTCTCAGGTTTGATTCCCAGTTGAGGGCACATACCTAGGTTGTAGATTCATTCCTCATCCCAGGTGTGCAGCGAATTAGAAAAGCAACCAATGTCTGTGTCTCTAACACTGAGGCATATCTCTCTCTCTCTACCCCTTCTTCCATGCCACTCTCTCTGGAAGTCAATGAAAACAATATCCTCTAGTGAGGGTTAACAACAACGACAATAGCAATAGCATAGCCATGGAGATGGGAAAGACATCAGTGTAAATGAGGAAATAGTCCAGAGTAGAATTGGGTATACTCTTTAAATGGGATGAGGCTTTCTTTTATGTTGACATTAAGGTTTCAGAAGTGAAAAGATGACGGTTGTGTTACAGGGGATACAGGCAGAAGGCCTCAGCTCTTGTCATCTTGAAGGAAAGATTTCAATCAAGAGAAAAAAATGAAGAAAAAAACCCAAAGCTTTAATGGCTGTAATAAAAATGTACTTAGGCTGGTGAACCAAGGCAGGTGCATAGATGAAGTAACAGGATAGCCTAGGCTGGGCTGCCTTTGCTCACTGGGAAGTCAGAGAAAAGGGGGCCTTGGACACATTTCCAAGACCTTTCAGACAGTTTCAGAAGACAAGCCTGGGATGAGCTGCCACTGCCCATTGCTCCCCTGGTTGAAAGCACCATGGGGCCCCCGCAGAAGGAAGGAGGAAACTGGCGCTGTCACGCTTTCCTGTGGTGTAGGGGAGCTCACACTTGGTCCTTTGTCCTGAGCATATTTATCTCCCTTGCAGGTGGAAAATCTTATGGGAGGCTTAAGGGGAGTTCTCAAGAGAATATTCATCAGCTTTCCAGGGGTGCCCTTTCAGGGTGCTGGTCGCCACTGATTAGTCCATGCCAGGAAGGGCCTCATTTGTCAATGTGTCTGGTCCTGAGTCCACTCCAATGCCACTTGTCTTGTCTTAATGCTTTTATGGGCCTGGAGCTGAAATACAACTGAGACTTAAAAGGTATCTTTAGGGAGGAATGCTTAGGGGGTCTCCACCGCATGACCCATGACATGCTCTGGGAGAATAGATTACCTGGGGACAAAGTTCTTGTTTTCCCAGTCTTTGTCCCTTGTAGGCCTCTGGGGGTTCCTGTCCAGGTGGTTTCCTGTGCCCTAGTCTCTACACCTGGGTTTCTGCATCTTTCCCATCTAATACAAACTATTTATTCTCCAGTGCCTTTGGCTTAGGGAAGATAGGCTTAACTCAAACTGCTGTCTAAAAATCTATCTCAGTTTCCCTTTCAACTTGTCCTGGAATTTTTCTAGCTTCTTGTTATGCTGTAACAGTTCTACATTATTCCAATTTTAAAACCACTGGAGCGTATAGTTTAAAATGTTTAGTTTTAGATGACGTATATTCTACATCAATTTCTGAAGGGGCATAAATCTGCTATCAGAGATTAAAATAAAACACAGAATTCAGAATGTAAAGTCATTTTTATTTCTTATGTAAGTAACAAAACAAAAACAACAACCCAATATTAAAAAGGGAAGAGGACCTGAACATTTCGAGGAGATGTAGAAGAAAGAAAATAGTGAAGATCAGAACAGAAATGAACGACACAGAGACCAAAAACACAGTACAAAATATCAATGAAAGTAAGAACTAGTTTTCTGACAGAAATAAGATCGATGAGTCTTTAGCCAGACGCACCAAAAAACAAACGGTGAGGACCCAAGAAAACAAAATCAGATGTGAAAGAGGCGATATAACAACTGACATGACAGAAACAGAAAGAATACTAAGAAAACACTATGCACAACAATAAAGTGGGGAAGCTGCGTAAAATGGACACATTCCTCAAAACTACAATCTGCTAAAACTCAATCGGAAAGAATCAGAAAACCTGGAGGGCCAGTAAAAATGGATGCAATTGAAGAAGTAATAAGAAAAAAACTTCCAGCAAACAAGTGTCTGGGGCCAGATGGATTTACATGCGAGCTTACCTAAACATTTAAAGAAGAATTAAAACCCACTCTCCTCAAAATATTTTAGAAAATTCCAGAGGAGGGAGATATTTTTATGAGACCAGTATTATAATAATCCCAAAACCAGATGAAGATCCTGCAAATAAAGAATTTCACAGACCAACGTCCCTCATGAACATAGGTGCCAAAATCCTCAGAAAATATATTACCAAATTTTATCCAGCAATACATTAAATAAGATCATACACCATGACCAAGTGTGATTTATTCTGGAGACGCAGCGCTGGTATAATATTCGCAAATCAAGAAATGTGAGAGCTAAACAAAATGAAGGACAAAAATCTTATGATCATATCAATAGATACAGAGAAAATATTCTAGAAAATCCAGCACCCATTTTGGAAAAAACTGGGAGCAAAGTGGAAATAGAGGGAATATATCTCAACATAATAAAGGCCATATACAACATACCTGGGGCCAAAATCATACTCAACGTGCAAAGGCTAAAACCATATCCCCTAAGAAGAGGAATAAGACACGGTTGCCCCTTTCACCACTACTGCTCAGCATACTACTGGAAGTCCTAGCCACAGCGAGCAGACAAAAAGAGAACATAAAAGGCATCCGTATCGGAAGAGAGAAGGTTAACTGTCATTACTTGCAGATGACATGATATTGTACATAAAAAACTAAAGAGTCCACCGAGTACTTGTGGATATAATTAATGAATTTGGCAAGGAAGCTGGAAGCAAAATTAACATCAACACATTGATGGCATTTTTTTTACACCGATTATGAACTCTTAGAAAAGACTATACCATTTACCATTGCAACTGAAAAAATAAGACACCTAGGAGTAAAGTCAAAGAAGGATGTAAAAGACTTGTATTCAGAAACAGGACATTGAAAAAAGAAATAGAGGAAGATACAAAGGAGTGAAAGAATTATAGACTGAAAGAATTAACATTATCAAAATATCCATGCTACCCAAAACAATCTATAAATTCAACACAATTGTCATCAATCCCAACAGTGTGTTTCACAGAGCTGGAAAAAATGTTTCGAAAATTTATAGGAAACCAAAAAAGACCCCGTGCACCCACAGTATTCTTGAGAAAGAACAGAGTTGTAGGATCACATTACTGAATATCCTGCTGTAGGGCAAAGCCACTGTGATCAGAACAACCTGCTTCTGGCACAGGAACAGGCACATAGATCAATGGAAAAGTACAGAATCCTGAAATTGACCCATGCCATCATGGTCAATTAATATTTGACCAAAGGGTCAAGAATAAGCCATACAGTAAAGACAGACACTTCAGGTCCGGATATGGGTTCTTGCTGTGCTCAGTGTGGTCTCACTGAGCCTACAGACAGGGGCTTGGGATGTGGTCACGTAGCGTGGAAAAGGCTCCTGGGCACCCCACTCGCTCCCCTTTGCTGTTGGGCTTCTGAAACATTTCTTCCAAACTGTGAGACTACAGCAGGCATCATCGTATTCAGCCCCGCCCCTCACTGTGAGCCTCAGTGTATGGGCCTTGTACCTGTAGAGAAACATTCCTGAGGAAGTCCTATTTTGCCTTAGCATCTTTAGGTTTCCTTTGGTTCGGTGTCTAGTGGGCTCTTTCCTAAGGCAACTCACGTTTCCCACTTCAGAATTCGTTTTCTTTAACACTTCCCACACATCCACAGGGACCCCTGGTAATATCCACAGGGAGAAATGCCCGGGCAGTAGAGGCTATTCCAGTATAAGGGATATCTGAGACTGAAGTGAGAGTCAAAGGGAAGAACTGTGGCTGGAGAGGACTGTAGCCTACATTCTGGTAGAGTTGGATCATCAGGATTATTACCGCCAAGATAAGGTCTCAGTCTGACTCCTTTTAGATTAGTAACTTTTTATTTGTTTCCATTGCTTTTGCTCTTTTGGTCGTTCTCTCATTCTGACTTTCTCTCATCCACTCCTTGGGTTTCAGTGACGAGTAGCAAGGATGACTTGATATTGCTTAAGGATTAGTTGGTTGCACAAGGGCTTGGTCTGAAGGAACAAAGTCAATAAACAATCATATTCACAGGAGGCCATGTCCATTTGAGGAAACGTAAAAAGTGTCAAAAACGGGCAAGGTGTACTGACTGTGGACATCATAGTCCAGAGATTGCCCAACACAAATTCATGTCCATGCCTTTGCCTCTGTGTGTGTGCATGTGTGTGTGTGTGCTTGTGTGTGCTTGTGTGTGAGGGCTGTGGCACACTCTCCTTCTTATTGTCCCTCTGCTCATTTACTCTTCCAGCAGGGGATTCTTGCCCAAATGAACCTAATACACTTCTGACTTCCCACTCGCCTTGACTCAATTCGCCACAGGTATCTGTGCACCTTATTCCACCCCTTGCTAAATGTCGCTTGGGATCTTCGGCCTCAGAGACTGATTCTCTCAGCAAAACACTGTGCAGTCATACTTCTAGAGAGGGACTTTGGTTCAACTGTGAAGTCTCCCACCTGGTTGCCTGTTCCTAATGTGTGACCGACTCCCTACAGGGAGGATACTTAGAAATCCATCATTTTTTAGGACCCAACACTGGACATTTATGCAAGTTTATTTGGTAGGCTCAGAAGGCATTCTTACATTTGTCCAGCCGATGGCCTATATGTTCACTCTGGTGATTATTTTGTAGATGCTGAAAATGCATTCTCAAGATTATCCATTAAGAGGCAGCACTGTTCCTAGAATGATTTTATTGGGAATAACGTCAAGGCAGTCTTACGCTTGCCCACATGGAAGCGGCATCTTTGACCCAAACAATTTTATTGGGGATCCTGGCATTTGCTTCCAACGTTCGAACATAATACGGAACTGAGCTCTCACAGGGATTTTACTGAGAAATCTGGCAATGCATTATCAAGATTTTCCGTTAGGCTCTGCTTCCTTGCAAGTCCATATTCTCCATCTCTAACTTATGTGCCTGGAGCACCTCCAGCGGGCACCAGGTGCACTGGTCGACAAATAGGAAAACGCACGGCGAGCATCCCCAACAAAATCATTAGCTAAAAAATGCTGCCAACGGATGCTTGAGAATGACAATTCATTGCCAGTATCCCGCAAATAATAAGTTTTTGGGAAAGTTTTGCCACCTATGAAAAAGATTACGAATGCAGTGCCAGCATGCCCAATAAAATCATACTGTGGAAAACCTGCCTTCTGGTTGACAAGTGCAAGAATGGCTGCGTAGCATCTCCCATAAAATTATTTGATTGAAAATGCTGTCCTCCGTGGACAATCGTGAGAATACATTGCCAGCATCCCCAGTAAGGTCATTTGTACGGAAATACTGCCAATTCTCAGATAAGTCTGAGAATGTATTGTCAGAATCACCACAAAACCTCTCTGTCGGCAAAATGCAAAAGGGTGAGAATGCGCTGATAGTATCCCCAATCCAATCATGTGGTTGAAAACTACTGCGACCTCATGTAGAGACCTGAGACTGCCTTGCAGGCATCCTCAATAAAATCATTTGGGGCGAAACGCTGCCACGCATCCCCGCAAAAAAACTTTCTCTGGGACAAATGCTGCCAAGTGTGGGACAAACGTGAGCATCCATTGCCAGCCCCTGTAAAATTATTTGGTTGAAAAAATGCTGCCCCTTTGAATAAAAGGTGATAATGTATTTCAGGCATCTCCCGTAAAAACGTTTGATGAGAAATTACCTGACATTGTTTACAAATGTGAGAGAGCATTCCCGGCATTCCCAAGAAAAGCATTTGTTTTAAAAATGCTGCCACCTTGTGGAGGTAAGTGGGAGAGCATTAAACGCATCCCCTTTGAAAAAAACTTGGTGGAAATATTCTGCCCCCTGGTGGACAAGGTGAAGCATGCATTGACTGCATCCCCAACAAAATCACTCTTTGAGAAAAAGGCCACCAGGTGCTAAAGGACTGTATGAATGATTTCCCAGAATCCCCAATGAAACCCCTACTGAGATCAAGGTGCCAACTGGTGGACAAGAGTGAGAACGCATGCTCTGGAATCACAATAAAGTGATTTGGGCCTAAAATTCTGATAGCCAATGTCCACGTGTGAGAATTCAAAACCAACATCCACACCCACACACACAATATCACTTTAGGGGAAAACTGCGGCGAATAGTTGGACAAACGTGAGAATGTACAGCCAGCAGCAATAAAGTCGCTTGGTGGAAAAATTCCGCAACTGGCTGAACAAACGTAAGAATGCATTCTCAGCTTACCAAACAAAATCACTTGTGATGTCAAGGTGCCGACGGGTGGACAAGCGGGAGAAACCATTGCCTTTATGTGCAATAATAACATTTGGTGGAAAAATGCGGGCTTGTTGTAAACAGGCTTCACAATGCATTGCCAGCAGCCCCAATAATATCAGTTGTTGGAAAAAGGCCGCCACATGTTTGACAAGTGTGAGAATGCGTTGCCCGCATCCTCATGAAAATCCCTTCTGAGATGATGCTGGCTGCCAAATGGCGGACACATTTGAAAATACATTGCCAAGATTCACAATGAAAATCTCTTGTGGGAAAAATGCCCTTATCTTGTCGACTTGTGTGAGTGTTCATTGCCAGCATCCCCAGTGAAATCACTTGTGGGAAAATGCTTCCACCTATTGGACAAGAGTGAAAATGCATCGCCAGAAGCCCCAGTGAAGTTACATGGTGGAAAATAGCTGCCACTTGTTCTCCAAGGAGGAGCATGCAGTGCCAGGATCCTCAATAATATCATTTGGTGGGAAAATACTGCACCTGGTGTTTGAGTGTCAGAAGGAATTGCCAGCAGCCTTAAAACAATCATTTGTAAATAAGAAACCAGTCACCTTTCTACAAATGTGAAAATGCAGTTACAGCATCTCCAATAAGATCACTTGTGGAGAAAATGCTGTCACCTGGTATTCGAGCAAGGGAATGCATTGCCAGCGTTCTCAGGAAAATCCCTTGGTAAACAAAAGTGGCCACCTTGTGGACAGATGTGGGAATGCATTGCCAGCACAACCAAAGGAATCGTTTGGTGGAAAATGTGGCCTCTTGTTTGAGAGACTGAAGAATGCATTGCCCGCATCCGCAATAAAATCATTTTGTGGAAAAGTACTTCTACGAAGTACGTTGGACGAACGTGCTTCCAGCATTCCCCAAACGATACTTTGTGGTGAAAGTGTTGCCAGCTATTGAACAAAAGTGAAAGTGCCATGCCACTATTCCCAATAGAATCATTTTTGGGAAAGTAGGTTCAATGGCTGTTAAAACATGAGAATGCCTTGTCAACATCCACAAAATAATCACATTTGTGGAAAATGTAGCCAAGTCTTTTTCAAACTTGAGACTGAATTTTCAACACCCCCAATAATATAATTTGGTAGTAAAAATGCTTCCACAAACGTGTTAAGACAAACGTGGGAAAGCATTGCCAGCATCTCAAACAGAATCGTTGGTGGAAAAATGCTGCCATCTCATGTTTCAGCGCCAAAATGCATTGCCAGTTTCCCCAAAATGGGACAGTGGAGGGAAAATGCAGACAGCTGTAGAAAACAACGTGGGAATGCCTTGCCAGCATCCTCAGTAAAAGTACTTTGTGGGGAAATTCTGCCACCTGGTGGAAAAGCGTGAGAATGCACTTCCAGAACATTCCTGATATTCACTAGTGGAATATTGACGCCAACTGATAAATATAGAACCATTGCAAGCATCTCCAGCGAAATCGTGCGGTAAAATAATTCTGCTGCCTGCTTGACACACATTAGCTTCCATTGTCAGCATAGCCAATAAAATCTCGTGGTGTCAAAATGCCACCACCTGGTGGACAAACGAGAAAATGCATCTTCTGCATCTCCACAAGCATCCCAACTATGATCCTCAGTTGGAACAATACTGCCACCTGGTGGGTAAACGTGAGAATGCATCCACGAGTTCACCAATGGATTCATCCTGTTGAAAATGTTTCCACCTGTTGAATGGAATTGTGAATGCTTTTCCAGCATCCCCAATAAAATTACTCGTGAAATCATGCCGACACCTGGTGGAAAAGTGTGAGAATGCATTGCCAGCATCCCCAGAACAATCGTTGGTAAGAAACTTTCTGCCGCCTCTGGACAAAAGTAAGAATTCAGAGTGAGCATCTGCAATAATACCATTTGAGGAGAAAATGCTGCCACGTGGTGTTTCAGCATGAGAATGCAAAGGCTGAGGCTGCTCTGGAACCACTTGCCTCTATTGATCATCACAACCACCATATATTTCCTTAAGTGTCTCCTTATTCCTCCACAGGTCATCCTGAAAACACTGCCCGTTATAAACGGGTTGTGGCGGCACATGTTGAACACAGGGCTGGTGGAAACTTAAGAGATCCCACTGGCGGCAGTGACCCATTTTACAGATTGGGGATTATTCAGTATTCTTTAGTAATAGTCAGAGGAGACAATAGGAGGTTTGTTGTGTTCAGGGGACCTCCCACACTGTGAGATAAATAGGAGGGACTGTCCATTTTACTTCATAGAAGAGTCATGCACATGAGAAGCTTTCTCAGCGAAATATGTGTTTTCAAGCAAACATTGTTTCCCTGCACAGGAAATAGATGCAGAATGTCCCTGTGGGAAAGCATTGAGATGCGGAGACATCCAGAGCATGGCATGTAGTTAGAAAGATAAATTAAGAGCAAGTACCGTGTCTGTCTGTCTGTCTGTCTGTCTGTCTGTTGTTTGTGTGTTGGTTTGAGCCTTACGATTGGCTGCCTTGGAATGATCGACCAGTCCCTGGGAGGGCTGGGCCTTACAGTTGCAGAAGTGGGTAAGTTATGCTTTGGCAGAGGAAATGTATCATGAGTTTCTACAAGGGCCAGACAGGGTGGAGCAGGGAGAGGAGAAGGAATTGATTGAGGAGGAATTAATTGGCAGGGAGCAGTTTGTCCTGGGTGAGAGGACGCCATAAAAGTCATGAAGGTAGTGGTTGATGTTGAGCCTCAGGCACAGATAGAAACAAAACATCCACAAGAAGAGCCAGTCGAGCAGGAGCACGAAGAGGATAGGCTGAGTGGGCAGTGCACCTGGTCCCCACTGGATGTGCTCCGGGCACTTAAGTTAGGAATGTAGCCCGTGAACTTACAAGTGAGCAGATCCTTCTGCTGGCTCAAGCCCAGTACCTGGCAGCGGCGGCAGCCCTGTTTAGAACTGAAAAGCACAAACGTTCAGTGCATTGCCAGATGCTGAGTCAATAGTGTATCCTTGACTCTACAGAAGGGAACGCAATATGCCTGCCCTAGTGCATGAGAAATGTATTAGTGGGGATCGGTAGCTCAGAATCAAATAGACACATTGGAGTGAAGCTCAGGATAGTGAGAACAGTGTGATCCAAAATCTCAGAGACACCCTTTTATCTCACCAGTACCACAAAAACTCTCCCTGGGCTTCAGGAGCGCCGTCCCAGATCAGACTCATGCGCAGAACAAGGGCCATTGCCTCCACACTGCTCTGTGTCACTCAGGTTCTTCTTGGGGTAATGCTGCACTCGAGGGGGGCTGCGTGTCCAAGTCCTCTGTATGTCCAAGTCAGTGAGAGGCAGGAATGAGTGATGTCCACAAATAAAGGTATCCTGTTAAGCACTCAGCAGGCAAGTATGTAGGCGAGGTCAAAGGCTGTCAGGAAAACAGTGTGCCTGTGTGTGTATAAACACATGGAGCCCACAAGAACCACTGTGCTCTCTTTTTGCATCTTATGGTGAAGGAGCTGGGCTAGGGGTTAGAGAGGTGGGAGCAATCCAAGCTGCTTTAAGGATCTGCTCCTTTTTGTAGCTGTTTCATGTTCAGCTTGCAGCGTGCAGGCGTTTTGACCTGCTGCAATTTGTCAACAATCTGGAATTGTCAGCCATTATCAGTGACCAAGATGAAACCATGCTCAGCCACATGATCAATCTGAAGGTCAGGCTGTGCAGACCACGGCTGGGGAGGTAGAGAGCTTGTGAAAAAATCCTATCCCTGCAGGAAGGAATAGGCGGGAGTTCTGGAATAAGTTATCACCCTAAACCGGATCCACTATCCTTTTGCAGGTGAAGGAAGCCTGGCATGGCAGCAATCGCTGCAAGACTGTGCTGCTCTTTCACAAAAACCCCTACATCCATGATACTGTGATTGTGAAGGATCCTCTCATAGCCATCACAGGAGAGAGGAGGCTCCCTGCATGGCCTGCGGCAAGAAGTGTGTCAAAGTTGGAAGGTGACAGGTTCCTCTCCACACACTCCTCAAGCTGCAGGATACAGGGTGACCCATTCCACTCACATTCAGTGGTACCTGCAGTATGAACGACAGGCCTACAACTGCAGGCAGAACAGCAGCATTCACTTCTTCAACTTCGTCTCTGATCACTATGTTTCGGGATCTGACAGGATTGCTTAGGTGGGTCCTTGCAGGAAATGCCATTAGAGAGCTTGGTGTGATCCCCTGCTTTTTGGGTTTGTGGTTTAGACGCCTGCCCTCTCCTGTGGAGCCCATTTTTCCTTTCCAGATCACCAGTGAGAACTATGAGTGGGTGTTGGCATCGGGAGAGGGGACATAGATGATAACAGGTGAGCAGAGACCAACTCTTCACTTGCCTCTGGATTGACAGGTAGCTGGGACATTGTTTTCTCACATGAACACACTGAAGCTGGGAGAAATACAGCCTGTGACATCATCACGGTATGAGGATGAGGCTGGAAGTTCTGAGCACCGCAGTGCCAATCATGTTCACTTGGGGGAGGCTGAAGGATGATGAGGTCATGTCTGTTTCCTCTGTCACTCAGAATGAAAGTAGATTCTTTGGCCTATTTCTCTGATCTCACACCTCAGGTCACCAACACCACCCTCAGGCCTGCCTACCATGCATTAAAGAGAAGTTCTGTGATGTGCTTCCTAGAACCCCCTCCACAATTTTCCAGTATCCTCCTTCATGAAAATGCTGAGGCTGCTGTGCCACCACATCCCTCTATTGATCATCACAACCACCATGTATTTACTGAATTGTATCGCTGGCCTTCCTGGGTACACTGCCCATCACAACCAAGTTGTGGTGGGAACTGTTGAATGCATGGCTGGAGAAAACGGAAGAGATTCCAACTTTGTCAGGTTTGGGCTTGACATGATTTTTAAATACTTTTTGATTATCCTCAGAGGAGATGATACCAGATTTGCTGTGTTAACTGCACGTATTTAACGTGTGAGAACTATAGGAGGGACCTTCCAATATAAGTAGTGCACGTGAGAAGCTTTTTCAGATTAAAAGGTGTTTCAAGCAAAGATTCTTTTCCTGCGTAGAAATTAGGTGCAGAATGTCCCTGTGGAAAGGCATTCAGCCATGGATATATGCAGCACATGGAATAAATGGCAAGATAAAGCGAGAGCATCTAATGTGCCTGTTTATGTATTGTTTGCCTTGACAATGGACTCTCTGAATTACCCGCCCCGTGAATGCATGGCCTTTACAATTGCAGAAGTGGCTAAGTTGTGTTTTCTGATGGTATCAGAAGCCAAAATTCTTTCTGTGTGGTAGAGACTGTGGTGGATTAAGAAATCAGTGAAAGTCCAATAGAGTTTACCATTTTCCCTTGGGTGATAAGGGAGTTCAAGGAAAGGCCTTGTGTGCAAGGGTCGGAATTTGCAGTGATAAGTTATAAAGGATGATGCGTTTGCCATACCCTCGCTTTAGGGAGACAGCAGGGAACCAGGCCGGGGTTTTACGTTCATTTCACAGTTAAACCAAATTCCCTTTGTAGAAGTATGTGCAAACTGTATTTTTCTGTTAGAAGCCGCCTTTTGGCACGTGCGGACATAACTGCATGCTGTGACTGTTCAAGAATGAGAATCCATTTCCAGCATCACGAAAGAAATGACATTTTGAGGTAAATGCAAACAACTCTTGGGCATACCTGAGCATGCCTACCGTGCATGCCCAATGAAATCATTTGGTGGAAAAGTGCTGCCACCTGGTGGAGAAACGAGGGAATGCAGTGGTACCATCCCGAATGAAATGACATGTGAAGTCATGCTGCCATCTCGTGGACAAGTGTGGATATGCATTGCCAGCCTGCTCAGTAACTTTATTTGTAAAAAAAAGCCGCCATGTTTTGACAAGCATGAGAATGAATTGCCAACATCCCCAATAACATGATTTGAAACGAAAAGCTGCCATCTATTGGATAAGCGTGAGAATGCCTTTCCAGCATTCCCGACAATGTTATTTAGGAGAAAAATGCTGCGACCTGGAAGGATATGACAGGATACTGAGGTTGGGCCTCGGTGGCAATGCAGAAGGAGAGCTTTGGGTTCCCCTACCTCTTGGGTTCGTAAAGTGAGATCCCTGGCTTCTTCTGACTAGTCCTGTTTGCCCTACTAGAACATCAGTAATAGAAGTGTGGTCTAATCATCTCAAGTACTGTGCGAGGAGCTTGGCCCCAGGAGAGTGAAGGTAGAGGAGTACAGGTGAGGGGGACTGTTCCTGGACACTCGCCCCTAGTTTGCTAGGTAGCTGGGTCATTGCTTTCTCTCATGGACGCCCTGATACTGGGAGGAGTAGAGCCTGTTATGTCAGGTCCTCAGAGAATCAGGTTGAGAAAGGAAGTATGTAGCACTGCAGTGGGAATTATATTCAGACAGGGACACCTGATGTAAAATGAGGAAGTGTGCATGTGCAAAATCATTCAGCATCAAAGCAGATTCATTGACCCACTCCTCTGAACTCTCGCTCCAGGCCACCTCCCTCACCCTTAGGCCCGTCTACTATTCCTTAAATGGAGGCTCCCATGATGTCCTTCCTCTGACCCTTCCCACACTTGTCCAGGAGTCTTTTCATACAAAGGCTGAGGCTGCTGTGCCACCACTTCCTTTTATGGATCATTGCAACCATCAAATATTTCCTTAGGTGTGTCCAAATTCCTAACTGGGTGATCCTGAGGTCATTGCTCATTAAAAAGGTGGTGTGGTGTGATGCATCCAACACAAGGCAGCAGGAAATTTAAGAGATCCTAATTTCAGCAATGACCGACTCTTCATGTTAGGGCCACCAGTAATTATACTATACTCTTTAGGAATTTTGCTAGGAGATGATAGTCAATTATTGTGTTAGGGTATCTCCCACAGTGTGAGTTAAATAGGAGGGACCATCCATTTTCCTTCAAATAGAGAAGTGCACATAAGAAGGTTTTGACATGAGTATGTGTTTTCAAGCAGACATTATGTTCCTGCACAGGACAATGGAGCAGAATGTCTGTGTGACCAGGTATTCAGTCACAGAGAGATCGGGAGCATGGTATGAAATGGAAAGTTAAAGCAGGAGCATCAGCTCTGTTTGTCTGTTTGTCGTGTGTTCTTGGAACACATAAATCAAGAGCATCAATAGCGTCTGTCTCTGTGGTGTTTGTCCCTAGTTTGGGGCATTACAACTGGCTGCCTGTGAATGACCATTGCCTGTGAGGGCTGGGCCTGTGCAGTGGCAGTGGCGGTTAAGTTGTTATGCTTTAGGACAGTATGAGAAGACAGAATTCTTTCTGTGTGCTGGAGGCTGGGGAGGAGGGAGAACTAAGAGTAAGTCCATTGAAGTGGGTGATACTAATGGACCCAGGGACATAAGGAAGCTCAAGGAAAGGGATTTGGGAGCAAGGGCCTGAATGTCCACTGCGAGCTCCGAAAGGATGATGGATTTCCAGGTTCCTTTCTGTCGGAGGTCAGCTCACACATTGACAGCAGGCAAAGCGGTGGGAGGCTTCCCAGTGCATTTCACACTTGAAGCAGAAGCCCTCCCTAGAAGTATGAGAGCACTGTATTTGCTGCGAGAATCATCCTCTGAGCCCAGGATTCAGAACCACACTTAGCCAGTGGGAGTATAAATTGCATGTAGGAGTTGTGGGGAAGAGAGCAAAGGCATGTGAGCAGTCAGTCTGGATATTAGGTTCACTTGTGGTCGAATCCCCAGCTGGAAGGGTAAATGACCAGAGGGACAATAAGATGCAGAGTGTTCTATAGCCCTCACACACAACACACACAGAGGCACAGGCATGTACGTGAAGTTGTGTTGGGCAATCTCTAGACCATGGTGTCCACAGCCAGTACATCTTGTGCATTTTTTACGGTATTACATTTCCTCACATAACAATGGCCTCGTGTGAATATGATTGTTTATTTACTTTGTTCCTTCAGACCGAGCCTTTCTCCTGCAATGAAGAAACACTTAGGCAGCATCAAGTCGTTCTTTCTACCGGTCACTGAAACCCAATGGGTAGATGGAAGAAAGAGTCAGAATGAGGAAAAGACAGAAAGAGCAAGAGTAATGGAAACAAAAACAAGAGAACTGATGTAAAAGGAGTCAGATTGAGACCGTATCTTGGCCGTAGTTATCCTGATCACCCAACTCTACCAGAATGTAGGCTACAGTCCTCTCCAGCCACAGTTCTTCCCTTTGCCTGTCACTTCAGCCTCAGATATCCCACAGACTGGGCAGCCTGTAATGTCCCGGGCATTTCTCCCTGTGGATATTACTAGGGGTCACTGTGGATCTGTGGGAAAGCGGTAGAGAAAATGGATTCTGAAGTGGGAAACGTGAGTAGCCGTAAGCAAGAGCCCCCCAGACACCAAACCCTGGGAAAGCTGCAAATGCTCGGGTAACATAGAGCTTCCTCAGGAATGTTTCACCACAGTTCTGAGGCCCATACACTGAGGCTGACAGTGAGGGGCGGGGCTGAGTAGCGTGATGCCCTCTGTCCAGTCACAGTTTGGAAGAGCTGTTTTAGTAGCCCAAAATGGTGTGGGCATGCCCAAGTCCTCCATCAGAGGCAGGAACGTGTGACGTGCGTGAATCAGGGTATCCTGTGAAGCCGTGTGCAGGCAAGGGTGTGGGGATATCAAAGCCTGTGAGGAATCAGTGTGACCGCATGGGTGCAGGCACCTGTAACCCCAGGAACCTCTGTGTTCCTCTGTGCCTCTTATGCAGAAGGAATGGGGCCAGAAGATAGGTGGTTCAGGCCAAGCCAGGCTGTTTTGTAGATCTCCATGTTTTAGTTCTTTCATAGCCACACGATCAATGTGAAGGTGATGTTGCAGGTACTGGTGCTGGAAAGGGAGGGGCCTTGAGAATATAACCTGTCCATGTAAGCAGGGACACTTGGGTGTCCAGGAGTGAGATGTCCCTAACCCCCACCCACATTCCTTCTGCAGGTGGAGGGAGCCAGACATGCCAGGGATGATGGCAAGGTTAACTGTCCTTTTGTAGCAAATCATACTAATGCAGTACTGCCACTGTGAAGGAGTATCTCATTACCATCACAGGCGGGAGCAGGCTCTCTCTATGGGCAGCAGCAGGAAGTGCATAGAACTTGAAAGGTGATGTGCCCTTCTCCACACACTCCTCATGCTGCAGGATACAGTGCATCCTATGCCTCTTGCATTCAGTGGTGCCAGCATTATGAACGATGGGCCAACAGCTCCAGGCACCAGAACAGCAGCCTTAACTACTTCAACTAGTTCTCTGCCCACAGCGTGGCAGGGTCTGACAGGATTGCTGAGGTGGAGGCTTGCTTGCAATGCCCTAAGAGAGCTTGGTGTGTTCCCCTGCTTTTGGATTTTTAGTCAGATCCCTGCCGTCTCTGGACGATCACTTTTTGCTCTGCCAGAAAATCAGTAAGGACTACTTGAGGATGTTGGAACCAGGAGAAGGCACTTAGAGGACATGTGAGGAGATGCCAGTGGGGCTCCCCCTTGGGTTGTCAGGTAGCTGGGACATTTTTCTCTCACATGAACACCCTGAGGCTCGGAAGGATAGCCTATGACGCCAGGCCACTGCGGCATTGGGAAGAGACAGAAAGTCTGAAGAACTGCAGTGTGGCATCATGTTCAGGCAGGAAGCTGA
The DNA here is from genome assembly GCF_964146895.1 of Miniopterus schreibersii. Taxonomy (NCBI): domain Eukaryota; kingdom Metazoa; phylum Chordata; class Mammalia; order Chiroptera; family Miniopteridae; genus Miniopterus; species Miniopterus schreibersii. The sequence goes on along the minus strand of NC_138120.1, from coordinate 13,984,650 downwards.
AGGAAGATGCAGGAGTGTGCATGTCTACCGTCACTCAGAATCAAAGCAGATTCATGTACCCATTCCTGTGAGCTATTGTAAATTGTGCTGCTCTGAACAGAGGGGTTTATATATTCTTCCTGATCGATGTTCCTGGTTTCGTAGGACATATTCCAAGCAGTGGGGCCACTGGGTTCAATGGCAGTTCTGTATTTCAATTTTTGAGAAAACCTCCTATGTCATAAGGTTTTCCATACAGGCTGCACGAGTCTGCATTCCCACCAGCAGTATACTAGGGTGAGCTTTTCTGCACACCCTCACAGGCACTTTCTGTTTATTGACTTATTGAAAACATAGCCATTCTGGAAGACCTCAGGTGATACCCCATTATTGTTTTAATTTTCATCTCTCTGGTGATTAGTGACACTGAGCAGTTTTCATATGTCTCTTGGACATGTTTATGCGCTCTTTGGAGAAGTGTCTACTTAGGTCTTTGCTCGTTTTTTAATTGGATCGTTTGTCTTCCTCTTGTGAAGGTGTGTTTCTTAAAATATTAGGGGTAGTAACCCTTTATCAGATGTATCATCGGCAAATATGTTCTCCCATATAATGAGTTCCCTTTGCATTTTGTTGATGGTATCTTTGTGCAGAATCTTTTTATTTTGCTGTAGTCCATTTGTTTATTTTCTCCTTTGCTTCCATTGCCCTAGGCAGTGTATTGGTAAGCATATTGCAATGAGAGATGTCTGAGATCATGCTGCCTCCATTTCCTTCTAGGATTTTTAATGGTTTCATGTTTTACCTTTAAGTTTTTTATCCAGTTGGAGTTGATCCTTGTGTGTGGTGCAAGATAGTGGTCTAGTTGCATTATTTTGAAAGTTCCTGTCCAATTTTCCCAACACCATTTATTGAAGAGACTTCCTTTACTCCACTGTATGCTCTGCCTCCTTTGTAAAATCTCAATTGAGTGTAATGAGTTGGGTCAATTCCTGGGTTCTCTGTTCAGTTCCATTTATGTCATTAAGTCTGTTCTTCTGCCAGTTCCATTCTGTTTCGATTAAAATGGCTTTACTATATCTTGATATGTATTATTTTGATTCCTTCCACTTTTTTCTTCCTCCCAAAATTGCTGCAGCGATTTGGGGTCCTGTCCTTTTTGTGTCCTTTAAATTTTTGCACTACTTCTTCTAGGTCTGTGATATCGGACATTGGTATTTTATGAATAGTTTGAATCTATAGATTGCTTTGGGGAGTACGGACATCTGAATGAGGTTGATTCTAGCAATCCATTAGCATGGTATATTCTTACACTTGTTTATATCTTCCTCTATCTCTTTTTTGAACATATTTGTTTTGCAAGTACACGTCTTTCACCCCTTTGGTTAAGTTAATTCCTAAGTATCTTAATTTTATTGTTGCACGTTAAATGTGTTTTTGTTTGTTTGTTTGTTTGTTTTAGTTTCTCTTTCTGAGAGATCATGAATGTTGTTTAAAAATGCCATTTACTTCTGGGCATTAATTTTCCATCCTGCTGCATAGCTGGGTTCATTTATTATTAAATCTAGAAGTCTTTTGGTGACCTCTTTAGTGTTCTCAGCATACAATATCAGGTCATCTGCAAACAGTGACAGTTTTATTTCTCCTTTCCAATTTGGATGCCTTTTATGTTTTCTCCTTGTCTGATCGCTGTGGCAAGGACTTCCAACACTCTGTTGAATAAAAGATGGTGAAAGTGTGCCGGGGCCAGCCGGCAGGCGAACGAGGACCTGATTGAGGGGGTGAGGATTAGAAAAGAAAGACTCATAGAAAAGGATGGGATCGGGAGGGCTACAGCCAAGGCAGAGCTGAGCTGAGCTGAGCCGGGCTGCGCCCCGAGTTTATTGATTACAAGCTTTTTATAGTGCACCCAGACCACCATACCCAAAACAGTGACCTTTTACCCAGTTCCTGCTCTGCACAAACATTCTTGTTTGTCTAGACACTCTGTCTCCAAGTCAAGGTCTTTGTGCAGGGTTTCTACTCCCTAAAGCAAAGGATACTATGTAATCTTAACTAAGCTACAGGAGGCAGAGGTGCTAGCTCTGCCGACCCACCCTGCGGGTCAACGTGCCAGAGATTTCTCTCTAAGGCGACGCTAGGGTCGGCGAGCCCCTGGAGAGACTCCAGGGCAGCACCCTACCAGGCAGAGGTGCTAGCTCTGCCGACCCACCCTGCGGGTCAACGTGCCAGAGATTTCTCTCTAAGGCGACGCTAGGGTCGGCGAGCCCCTGGAGAGACTCCAGGGCAGCACCCTACCAGGGAGACTATTCATGAGGGGCAGCCAGCCGGCTCCCCACAAAAGTGGACGTCCCTGTCTTGTTCCTCTTATTAGGGGATATGTTTTAGTTTTTGCCCATTGAGTATGAAGTTGACTGAAGGTTTGTCCTATAAGGACTTTAATGTGTTTAGGCATGATCCCTCTATTCCCACTGTGCTGAGAGTTTTTCTCAAAAATGGGCGCTGGGTTTTGTTGCTCTTTCTGCACCTACTGAGATGATCATGAGATTTTTGTTTGTCAAATGGTTCCTGTGAGGCATCACATTTATAGATTTGTGAATACTGTACCAAACCTGCATCCCTGGAATAAACCCCACTTGGTCATGGGGTGTGATCTGTTTAACATATTGCTTGATCCAATTTGCTAATATTTGTTTGAAGATTTTAGCATCTTTGTTTATCACGGATATTGGCCTGTAATTCTTTCTTTGCAAGGTCTTTACCTGGATTTGTAGTTGGGATTATTCAGGCTGCCTAAAAAGAGCTTGGGAGTGTTTGTTCCTCTCGGACTTTTTGGAACAATTTGAATTATTTTTTGAATGTTTGATAAAACTCCCCTCTGAAACTGTCTGGGCCTGGCCCTTTTTTTCTTGGGCATTTTTTAAAAAATCACTGTTCCAATTTCACCAGTTTTTATCAACGTGTTCAGCATGCCTGATTCTTCCTCACTGAGTATTGGAAGGTTGTGTATTTCCAGAAATTTGTCTATTTCATCCAGGTTGTTGGCATATAGTTGTTCAGGGTATTTGCTTACAACCCTTTGTATTTCAGTGGTATCAGTTGTTACTTCACTTCTTTTGTTCCTCAATTTATTTATTTTTGACCTCTGTCTTTGGTTTTTGGTGAGTTGGGTTAAAAGTTCATCACACTGATTGTCTATTCAAAGACAAGCTCTTGGTTGCATTGACCTTTTTTAATTTTTTAGTCTCTACGTTATTTATTTAGGCTCTGGTTCTTTATTATTTTCTTCCTTTTACTTCCTCTGGGCCTTTTCTTGGTTTCTGTTCTCTTTCTAAATCTTTCAGTTGTAGTGTTAGATAGTTTAGTAGAAATTTTTCTGGTTCTCATTGCTATAAAAGTTTTTAACAAAAAAAGTTCGTATACACTACTCTATTTGGACCCTGATCTAAAAGTGTTTCCTCCCTGCTACATACAAACTGTTGCAAAATTAATGCCAGTAATATAATAGTGGCAAATCACCAATGAAAACATGAGTAAAACTAAAGAAATCATTTTAAAACCTCTACCAATTTCAAGTTAAATATACCTACAAACTTCATATTTAAAAAGGCATATCTACCCTGGGCAGCGGGGCTCAGTGGTATAGTGTCGGCCTGCACACTGAAGGGTCTCCGGTTTGATTCCCAGTTGAGGGCACATACCTAGGTTGTAGATTCATTCCTCATCCCAGGTGTGCAGCGAATTAGAAAAGCAACCAATGTCTGTGTCTCTAACACTGAGGCACCTCTCTCTCTCTACCCCTTCTTCCATGCCACTCTCTCTGGAAGTCAATGAAAACAATATCCTCTAGTGAGGGTTAACAACAACGACAATAGCAATAGCATAGCCATGGAGATGGGAAAGACATCAGTGTAAATGAGGAAATAGTCCAGAGTAGAATTGGGTATACTCTTTAAATGGGATGAGGCTTTCTTTTATGTTGACATTAAGGTTTCAGAAGTGAAAAGATGACGGTTGTGTTACAGGGGATACAGGCAGAAGGCCTCAGCTCTTGTCATCTTGAAGGAAAGATTTCAATCAAGAGAAAAAAATGAAGAAAAAAACCCAAAGCTTTAATGGCTGTAATAAAAATGTACTTAGGATGGTGAACCAAGGCAGGTGCATAGACGAAGTAACAGGATAGCCTAGGCTGGGCTGCCTTTGCTCACTGGGAAGTCAGAGAAAAGGGGGCCTTGGACACATTTCCAAGACCTTTCAGACAGTTTCAGAAGACAAGCCTGGGATGAGCTGCCACTGCCCATTGCTCCCCTGGTTGAAAGCACCATGGGGCCCCCGCAGAAGGAAGGAGGAAACTGGCGCTGTCACGCTTTCCTGTGGTGTAGGGGAGCTCACACTTGGTCCTTTGTCCTGAGCATATTTATCTCCCTTGCAGGTGGAAAATCTTATGGGAGGCTTAAGGGGAGTTCTCAAGAGAATATTCATCAGCTTTCCAGGGGTGCCCTTTCAGGGTGCTGGTCGCCACTGATTAGTCCATGCCAGGAAGGGCCTCATTTGTCAATGTGTCTGGTCCTGAGTCCACTCCAATGCCACTTGTCTTGTCTTAATGCTTTTATGGGCCTGGAGCTGAAATACAACTGAGACTTAAAAGGTATCTTTAGGGAGGAATGCTTAGGGGGTCTCCACCGCATGACCCATGACATGCTCTGGGAGAATAGATTACCTGGGGACAAAGTTCTTGTTTTCCCAGTCTTTGTCCCTTGTAGGCCTCTGGGGGTTCCTGTCCAGGTGGTTTCCTGTGCCCTAGTCTCTGCACCTGGGTTTCTGCATCTTTCCCATCTAATACAAACTATTTATTCTCCAGTGCCTTTGGCTTAGGGAAGATAGGCTTAACTCAAACTGCTGTCTAAAAATCTATCTCAGTTTCCCTTTCAACTTGTCCTGGAATTTTTCTAGCTTCTTGTTATGCTGTAACAGTTCTACATTATTCCAATTTTAAAACCACTGGAGCGTATAGTTTAAAATGTTTAGTTTTAGATGACGTATATTCTACATCAATTTCTGAAGGGGCATAAATCTGCTATCAGAGATTAAAATAAAACACAGAATTCAGAATGTAAAGTCATTTTTATATCTTATGTAAGTAAGAAAACAAAAACAACAACCCAATATTAAAAAGGGAAGAGGACCTGAACATTTCGAGGAGATGCAGAAGAAAGAAAATAGTGAAGATCAGAACAGAAATGAACGACACAGAGACCAAAAACACAGTACAAAATATCAATGAAAGTAAGAACTAGTTTTCTGACAGAAATAAGATCGATGAGTCTTTAGCCAGACGCACCAAAAAACAAACGGTGAGGACCCAAGAAAACAAAATCAGATGTGAAAGAGGCGATATAACAACTGACATGACAGAAACAGAAAGAATACTAAGAAAACACTATGCACAACAATAAAGTGGGGAAGCTGCGTAAAATGGACACATTCCTCAAAACTACAATCTGCTAAAACTCAATCGGAAAGAATCAGAAAACCTGGAGGGCCAGTAAAAATGGATGCAATTGAAGAAGTAATAAGAAAAAAACTTCCAGCAAACAAGTGTCTGGGGCCAGATGGATTTACATGCGAGCTTACCTAAACATTTAAAGAAGAATTAAAACCCACTCTCCTCAAAATATTTTAGAAAATTCCAGAGGAGGGAGATATTTTTATGAGACCAGTATTATAATAAACCCCAAAACCAGATGAAGATCCTGCAAATAAAGAATTTCACAGACCAACGTCCCTCATGAACATAGGTGCCAAAATCCTCAGAAAATATATTACCAAATTTTATCCAGCAATACATTAAATAAGATCATACACCATGACCAAGTGTGATTTATTCTGGAGACGCAGCGCTGGTATAATATTCGCAAATCAAGAAATGTGAGAGCTAAACAAAATGAAGGACAAAAATCTTATGATCATATCAATAGATACAGAGAAAATATTCTAGAAAATCCAGCACCCATTTTGGAAAAAACTGGGAGCAAAGTGGAAATAGAGGGAATATATTTCAACATAATAAAGGCCATATACAACATACCTGGGGCCAAAATCATACTCAACGTGCAAAGGCTAAAACCATATCCCCTAAGAAGAGGAATAAGACACGGTTGCCCCTTTCACCACTACTGCTCAGCATACTACTGGAAGTCCTAGCCACAGCGAGCAGACAAAAAGAGAACATAAAAGGCATCCGTATCGGAAGAGAGAAGGTTAACTGTCATTACTTGCAGATGACATGATATTGTACATAAAAAACTAAAGAGTCCACCGAGTACTTGTGGATATAATTAATGAATTTGGCAAGGAAGCTGGAAGCAAAATTAACATCAACACATTGATGGCATTTTTTTTACACCGATTATGAACTCTTAGAAAAGACTATACCATTTACCATTGCAACTGAAAAAATAAGACACCTAGGAGTAAAGTCAAAGGAGGATGTAAAAGACTTGTATTCAGAAACAGGACATTGAAAAAAGAAATAGAGGAAGATACAAAGGAGTGAAAGAATTATAGACTGAAAGAATTAACATTATCAAAATATCCATGCTACCCAAAACAATCTATAAATTCAACACAATTGTCATCAATCCCAACAGTGTGTTTCACAGAGCTGGAAAAAATGTTTCGAAAATTTATAGGAAACCAAAAAAGACCCCGTGCACCCACAGTATTCTTGAGAAAGAACAGAGTTGTAGGATCACATTACTGAATATCCTGCTGTAGGGCAAAGCCACTGTGATCAGAACAACCTGCTTCTGGCACAGGAACAGGCACATAGATCAATGGAAAAGTACAGAATCCTGAAATTGACCCATGCCATCATGGTCAATTAATATTTGACCAAAGGGTCAAGAATAAGCCATACAGTAAAGACAGACACTTCAGGTCCGGATATGGGTTCTTGCTGTGCTCAGTGTGGTCTCACTGAGCCTACAGACAGGGGCTTGGGATGTGGTCACGTAGCGTGGAAAAGGCTCCTGGACACCCCACTCGCTCCCCTTTGCTGTTGGGCTTCTGAAACATTTCTTCCAAACTGTGAGACTACAGCAGGCATCATCGTATTCAGCCCTGCCCCTCACTGTGAGCCTCAGTGTATGGGCCTTGTACCTGTAGAGAAACGTTCCTGAGGAAGTCCTATTTTGCCTTAGCATCTTTAGGTTTCCTTCGGTTCGGTGTCTAGTGGGCTCTTTCTTAAGGCAACTCACGTTTCCCACTTCAGAATTCGTTTTCTTTAACACTTCCCACACATCCACAGGGACCCCTGGTAATATCCACAGGGAGAAATGCCCGGGCAGTAGAGGCTATTCCAGTATAAGGCATATCTGAGACTGAAGTGAGAGTCAAAGGGAAGAACTGTGGCTGGAGAGGACTGTAGCCTACATTCTGGTAGAGTTGGATCATCAGGATTATTACCGCCAAGATAAGGTCTCAGTCTGACTCCTTTTAGATTAGTAACTTTTTATTTGTTTCCATTGCTTTTGCTCTTTTGGTCTTTCTCTCATTCTGACTTTCTCTCATCCACTCCTTGGGTTTCAGTGACGAGTAGCAAGGATGACTTGATATTGCTTAAGGATTAGTTGGTTGCACAAGGGCTTGGTCTGAAGGAACAAAGTCAATAAACAATCATATTCACAGGAGGCCATTTCCATTTGAGGAAACGTAAAAAGTGTCAAAAACGGGCAAGGTGTACTGACTGTGGACATCATAGTCCAGAGATTGCCCAACACAAATTCATGTCCATGCCTTTGCCTCTGTGTGTGTGCATGTGTGTGTGTGTGCTTGTGTGTGCTTGTGTGTGAGGGCTGTGGCACACTCTCCTTCTTATTGTCCCTCTGCTCATTTACTCTTCCAGCAGGGGATTCTTGCCCAAATGAACCTAATACACTTCTGACTTCCCACACGCCTTGACTCAATTCGCCACAGGTATCTGTGCACCTTATTCCACTCCTTGCTAAATGTCGCTTGGGATCTTCGGCCTCAGAGACTGATTCTCTCAGCAAAACACTGTGCAGTCATACTTCTAGAGAGGGACTTTGGTTCAACTGTGAAGTCTCCCACCTGGTTGCCTGTTCCTAATGTGTGACCGACTCCCTACAGGGAGGATACTTAGAAATCCATCATTTTTTAGGACCCAACACTGGACATTTATGCAAGTTTATTTGGTAGGCTCAGAAGGCATTCTTACATTTGTCCAGCCGATGGCCTATATGTTCACTCTGGTGATTATTTTGTAGATGCTGAAAATGCATTCTCAAGATTATCCATTAAGAGGCAGCACTGTTCCTAGAATGATTTTATTGGGAATAACGTCAAGGCAGTCTTACGCTTGCCCACATGGAAGCGGCATCTTTGACCCAAACAATTTTATTGGGGATCCTGGCATTTGCTTCCAACGTTCGAACATAATACGGAACTGAGCTCTCACAGGGATTTTACTGAGAAATCTGGCAATGCATTATCAAGATTTTCCGTTAGGCTCTGCTTCCTTGCAAGTCCATATTCTCCATCTCTAACTTATGTGCCTGGAGCACCTCCAGCGGGCACCAGGTGCACTGGTCGACAAATAGGAAAACGCACGGCGAGCATCCCCAACAAAATCATTAGCTAAAAAATGCTGCCAACGGATGCTTGAGAATGACAATTCATTGCCAGTATCCCGCAAATAATAAGTTTTTGGGAAAGTTTTGCCACCTATGAAAAAGATTACGAATGCAGTGCCAGCATGCCCAATAAAATCATACTGTGGAAAACCTGCCTTCTGGTTGACAAGTGCAAGAATGGCTGCGTAGCATCTCCCATAAAATTATTTGATTGAAAATGCTGTCCTACGTGGACAATCGTGAGAATACATTGCCAGCATCCCCAGTAAGGTCATTTGTACGGAAATACTGCCAATTCTCAGATAAGTCTGAGAATGTATTGTCAGAATCACCACAAAACCTCTCTGTCGGCAAAATGCAAAAGGGTGAGAATGCGCTGATAGTATCCCCAATCCAATCATGTGGTTGAAAACTACTGTGACCTCATGTAGAGACCTGAGACTGCCTTGCAGGCATCCTCAATAAAATCATTTGGGGCGAAACGCTGCCACGCATCCCCGCAAAAAAACTTTCTCTGGGACAAATGCTGCCAAGTGTGGGACAAACGTGAGCATCCATTGCCAGCCCCTGTAAAATTATTTGGTTGAAAAAATGCTGCCCCTTTGAATAAAAGGTGATAATGTATTTCAGGCATCTCCCGTAAAAACGTTTGATGAGAAATTACCTGACATTGTTTACAAATGTGAGAGAGCATTCCCGGCATTCCCAAGAAAAGCGTTTGTTTTAAAAATGCTGCCACCTTGTGGAGGTAAGTGGGAGAGCATTAAACGCATCCCCTTTAAAAAAAACTTGGTGGAAATATTCTGCCCCCTGGTGGACAAGGTGAAGCATGCATTGACTGCATCCCCAACAAAATCACTCTTTGAGAAAAAGGCCACCAGGTGCTAAAGGACTGTATGAATGATTTCCCAGAATCCCCAATGAAACCCCTACTGAGATCAAGGTGCCAACTGGTGGACAAGAGTGAGAACGCATGCTCTGGAATCACAATAAAGTGATTTGGGCCTAAAATTCTGATAGCCAATGTCCACGTGTGAGAATTCAAAACCAACATCCACACCCACACACACAATATCACTTTAGGGGAAAACTGCGGCGAATAGTTGGACAAAGGTGAGAATGTACAGCCAGCAGCAATAAAGTCGCTTGGTGGAAAAATTCCGCAACTGGCTGAACAAACGTAAGAATGCATTCTCAGCTTACCAAACAAAATCACTTGTGATGTCAAGGTGCCGACGGGTGGACAAGCGGGAGAAACCATTGCCTTTATGTGCAATAATAACATTTGGTGGAAAAATGCGGGCTTGTTGTAAACAGGCTTCACAATGCATTGCCAGCAGCCCCAATAATATCAGTTGTTGGAAAAAGGCCGCCACATGTTTGACAAGTGTGAGAATGCGTTGCCCGCATCCTCATGAAAATCCCTTCTGAGATGATGCTGGCTGCCAAATGGCGGACACATTTGAAAATACATTGCCAAGATTCACAATGAAAATCTCTTGTGGGAAAAATGCCCTTATCTTGTCGACTTGTGTGAGTGTTCATTGCCAGCATCCCCAGTGAAATCACTTGTGGGAAAATGCTTCCACCTATTGGACAAGAGTGAAAATGCATCGCCAGAAGCCCCAGTGAAGTTACATGGTGGAAAATAGCTGCCACTTGTTCTCCAAGGAGGAGCATGCAGTGCCAGGATCCTCAATAATATCATTTGGTGGGAAAATACTGCACCTGGTGTTTGAGTGTCAGAAGGAATTGCCAGCAGCCTTAAAACAATCATTTGTAAATAAGAAACCAGTCACCTTTCTACAAATGTGAAAATGCAGTTACAGCATCTCCAATAAGATCACTTGTGGAGAAAATGCTGTCACCTGGTATTCGAGCAAGGGAATGCATTGCCAGCGTTCTCAGGAAAATCCCTTGGTAAACAAAAGTGGCCACCTTGTGGACAGATGTGGGAATGCATTGCCAGCACAACCAAAGGAATCGTTTGGTGGAAAATGTGGCCTCTTGTTTGAGAGACTGAAGAATGCATTGCCCGCATCCGCAATAAAATCATTTTGTGGAAAAGTACTTCTACGAAGTACGTTGGACGAACGTGCTTCCAGCATTCCCCAAACGATACTTTGTGGTGAAAGTGTTGCCAGCTATTGAACAAAAGTGAAAGTGCCATGCCACTATTCCCAATGGAATCATTTTTGGGAAAGTAGGTTCAATGGCTGTTAAAACGTGAGAATGCCTTGTCAACATCCACAAAATAATCACATTTGTGGAAAATGTAGCCAAGTCTTTTTCAAACTTGAGACTGAATTTTCAACACCCCCAATAATATAATTTGGTAGTAAAAATGCTTCCACAAACGTGTTAAGACAAACGTGGGAAAGCATTGCCAGCATCTCAAACAGAATCGTTGGTGGAAAAATGCTGCCATCTCATGTTTCAGCGCCAAAATGCATTGCCAGTTTCCCCAAAATGGGACAGTGGAGGGAAAATGCAGACAGCTGTAGAAAACAACGTGGGAATGCCTTGCCAGCATCCTCAGTAAAAGTACTTTGTGGGGAAATTCTGCCACCTGGTGGAAAAGCGTGAGAATGCACTTCCAGAACATTCCTGATATTCACTAGTGAAATATTGACGCCAACTGATAAATATAGAACCATTGCAAGCATCTCCAGCGAAATCGTGCGGTAAAATAATTCTGCTGCCTGCTTGACACACATTAGCTTCCATTGTCAGCATAGCCAATAAAATCTCGTGGTGTCAAAATGCCACCACCTGGTGGACAAACGAGAAAATGCATCTTCTGCATCTCCACAAGCATCCCAACTATGATCCTCAGTTCGAACAATACTGCCACCTGGTGGGTAAACGTGAGAATGCATCCACGAGTTCACCAATGGATTCATCCTGTTGAAAATGTTTCCACCTGTTGAATGGAATTGTGAATGCTTTTCCAGCATCCCCAATAAAATTACTCGTGAAATCATGCCGACACCTGGTGGAAAAGTGTGAGAATGCATTGCCAGCATCCCCAGAACAATCGTTGGTAAGAAACTTTCTGCCGCCTCTGGACAAAAGTAAGAATTCAGAGTGAGCATCTGCAATAATACCATTTGAGGAGAAAATGCTGCCACGTGGTGTTTCAGCATGAGAATGCAAAGGCTGAGGCTGCTCTGGAACCACTTGCCTCTATTGATCATCACAACCACCATATATTTCCTTAAGTGTCTCCTTATTCCTCCACAGGTCATCCTGAAAACACTGCCCGTTATAAACGGGTTGTGGCGGCACATGTTGAACACAGGGCTGGTGGAAACTTAAGAGATCCCACTGGCGGCAGTGACCCATTTTACAGATTGGGGATTATTCAGTATTCTTTAGTAATAGTCAGAGGAGACAATAGGAGGTTTGTTGTGTTCAGGGGACCTCCCACACTGTGAGATAAATAGGAGGGACTGTCCATTTTACTTCAAAGAAGAGTCGTGCACATGAGAAGCTTTCTCAGCGAAATATGTGTTTTCAAGCAAACATTGTTTCCCTGCACAGGAAATAGATGCAGAATGTCCCTGTGGGAAAGCATTGAGATGCGGAGACATCCAGAGCATGGCATGTAGTTAGAAAGATAAATTAAGAGCAAGTACCGTGTCTGTCTGTCTGTCTGTCTGTCTGTCTGTCTGTCTGTCGTTTGTGTGTTGGTTTGAGCCTTACGATTGGCTGCCTTGGAATGATCGACCAGTCCCTGGGAGGGCTGGGCCTTACAGTTGCAGAAGTGGGTAAGTTATGCTTTGGCAGAGGAAATGTATCATGAGTTTCTACAAGGGCCAGACAGGGTGGAGCAGGGAGAGGAGAAGGAATTGATTGAGGAGGAATTAATTGGCAGGGAGCAGTTTGTCCTGGGTGAGAGGACGCCATAAAAGTCATGAAGGTAGTGGTTGATGTTGAGCCTCAGGCACAGATAGAAACAAAACATCCACAAGAAGAGCCAGTCGAGCAGGAGCACGAAGAGGATTGGCTCAGTGGGAAGTGCACCTGGTCCCCACTGGATGTGCTCCGGGCACTTAAGTTAGGAATGTAGCCCGTGAACTTACAAGTGAGCAGATCCTTCTGCTGGCTCAAGCCCAGTACCTGGCAGCGGCGGCAGCCCTGTTTAGAACTGAAAAGCACAAACGTTCAGTGCATTGCCAGATGCTGAGTCAATAGTGTATCCTTGACTCTACAGAAGGGAACGCAATATGCCTGCCCTAGTGCATGAGAAATGTATTAGTGGGGATCGGTAGCTCAGAATCAAATAGACACATTGGAGTGAAGCTCAGGATAGTGAGAACAGTGTGATCCAAAATCTCAGAGACACCCTTTTATCTCACCAGTACCACAAAAACTCTCCCTGGGCTTCAGGAGCGCCATCCCAGATCAGACTCATGCGCAGAACAAGGGCCATTGCCTCCACACTGCTCTGTGTCACTCAGGTTCTTCTTGGGGTAATGCTGCACTCGAGGGGGGCTGCGTGTCCAAGTCCTCTGTATATCCAAGTCAGTGAGAGGCAGGAATGAGTGATGTCCACAAATAAAGGTATCCTGTTAAGCACTCAGCAGGCAAGTATGTAGGCGAGGTCAAAGGCTGTCAGGAAAACAGTGTGCCCGTGTGTGTATAAACACATGGAGCCCACAAGAACCACTGTGCTCTCTTTTTGCATCTTATGGTGAAGGAGCTGGGCTAGGGGTTAGAGAGGTGGGAGCAATCCAAGCTGCTTTAAGGATCTGCTCCTTTTTGTAGCTGTTTCATGTTCAGCTTGCAGCGTGCAGGCGTTTTGACCTGCTGCAATTTGTCAACAATCTGGAATTGTCAGCCATTATCAGTGACCAAGATGAAACCATGCTCAGCCACATGATCAATCTGAAGGTCAGGCTGTGCAGACCACGGCTGGGGAGGTAGAGAGCTTGTGAAAAAATCCTATCCCTGCAGGAAGGAATAGGCGGGAGTTCTGGAATAAGTTATCACCCTAAACCGGATCCACTATCCTTTTGCAGGTGAAGGAAGCCTGGCATGGCAGCAATCGCTGCAAGACTGTGCTGCTCTTTCACAAAAACCCCTACATCCACGATACTGTGATTGTGAAGGATCCTCTCATAACCATCACAGGAGAGAGGAGGCTCCCTGCATGGCCTGCGGCAAGAAGTGTGTCCAAGTTGGAAGGTGACAGGTTCCTCTCCACACACTCCTCAAGCTGCAGGATACAGGGTGACCCATTCCACTCACATTCAGTGGTACCTGCAGTATGAACGACAGGCCTACAACTGCAGGCAGAACAGCAGCATTCACTTCTTCAACTTCGTCTCTGATCACCATGTTTCGGGATCTGACAGGATTGCTTAGGTGGGTCCTTGCAGGAAATGCCATTAGAGAGCTTGGTGTGATCCCCTGCTTTTTGGGTTTGTGGTTTAGACGCCTGCCCTCTCCTGTGGAGCCCATTTTTCCTTTCCAGATCAACAGTGAGAACTATGAGTGTATGTTGGCATCAGGAGAGGGGACATAGATGATAACAGGTGAGCAGAGACCAACTCTTCACTTGCCTCTGGATTGCCAGGTAGCTGGGACATTGTTTTCTCACATGAACACACTGAAGCTGGGAGAAATACAGCCTGTGACATCATCACGGTATGAGGATGAGGCTGGAAGTTCTGAGCACCGCAGTGCCAATCATGTTCACTTGGGGGAGGCTGAAGGATGATGAGGTCATGTCTGTTTCCTCTGTCACTCAGAATGAAAGTAGATTCTTTGGCCTATTTCTCTGATCTCACACCTCAGGTCACCAACACCACCCTCAGGCCTGCCTACCATGCATTAAAGAGAAGTTCTGTGATGTGCTTCCTAGAACCCCCTCCACAACTTTCCAGTATCCTCCTTCATGAAAATGCTGAGGCTGCTGTGCCACCACATCCCTCTATTGATCATCACAACCACCATGTATTTCCTGAATTGTATCGCTGGCCTTCCTGGGTACACTGCCCATCACAACCAAGTTGTGGTGGGAACTGTTGAATGCATGGCTGGAGAAAACGGAAGAGATTCCAACTTTGTCAGGTTTGGGCTTGACATGATTTTTAAATACTTTTTGATTATCCTCAGAGGAGATGATACCAGATTTGCTGTGTTAACTGCACGCATTTAACGTGTGAGAACTATAGGAGGAACCTTCCAATATAAGTAGTGCACGTGAGAAGCTTTTTCAGATTAAAAGGTGTTTCAAGCAAAGATTCTTTTCCTGCGTAGAAATTAGGTGCAGAATGTCCCTGTGGAAAGGCATTCAGCCATGGACATATGCAGCACATGGAATAAATGGCAAGATAAAGCGAGAGCATCTAATGTGCCTGTTTATGTATTGTTTGCCTTGACAATGGACTCTCTGAATTACCCGCCCCGTGAATGCATGGCCTTTACAATTGCAGAAGTGGCTAAGTTGTGTTTTCTGATGGTATCAGAAGCCAAAATTCTTTCTGTGTGGTAGAGACTGTGGTGGATTAAGAAATCAGTGAAAGTCCAATAGAGTTTACCATTTTCCCTTGGGTGATAAGGGAGTTCAAGGAAAGGCCTTGTGTGCAAGGGTCGGAATTTGCAGTGATAAGTTATAAAGGATGATGCGTTTGCCATACCCTCGCTTTAGGGAGTCGGCTCACACAGTGACAGCAGGGAACCAGGCCGGGGTTTTACGTTCATTTCACAGTTAAACCAAATTCCCTTTGTAGAAGTATGTGCAAACTGTATTTTTCTGTTAGAAGCCGCCTTTTGGCACGTGCGGACATAACTGCATGCTGTGACTGTTCAAGAATGAGAATCCATTTCCAGCATCACGAAAGAAATGACATTTTGAGGTAAATGCAAACAACTCTTGGGCATACCTGAGCATGCCTACCGTGCATGCCAATGAAATCATTTGGTGGAAAAGTGCTGCCACCTGGTGGAGAAACGAGGGAATGCAGTGGTACCATCCCGAATGAAATGACATGTGAAGTCATGCTGCCATCTCGTGGACAAGTGTGGATATGCATTGCCAGCCTGCTCAGTAACTTTATTTGTAAAAAAAAGCTGCCATGTTTTGACAAGCATGAGAATGAATTGCCAACATCCCCAATAACATGATTTGAAACGAAAAGCTGCCATCTATTGGATAAGCGTGAGAATGCCTTTCCAGCATTCCCGACAATGTTATTTAGGAGAAAAATGCTGCGACCTGGAAGGATATGACAGGATACTGAGGCTGGGCCTCGGTGGCAATGCAGAAGGAGAGCTTTGGGTTCCCCTACCTCTTGGGTTCGTAAAGTGAGATCCCTGGCTTCTTCTGACTAGTCCTGTTTGCCCTACTAGAACATCTGTAATAGAAGTGTGGTCTAATCATCTCAAGTACTGTGCGAGGAGCTTGGCCCCAGGAGAGTGAAGGTAGAGGAGTACAGGTGAGGGGGACTGTTCCTGGACACTCGCCCCTAGTTTGCTAGGTAGCTGGGTCATTGCTTTCTCTCATGGACGCCCTGATACTGGGAGGAATAGAGCCTGTTATGTCAGGTCCTCAGAGAATCAGGTTGAGAAAGGAAGTATGTAGCACTGCAGTGGGAATTATATTCAGACAGGGACACCTGATGTAAAATGAGGAAGTGTGCATGTGCAAAATCATTCAGCATCAAAGCAGATTCATTGACCCACTCCTCTGAACTCTCGCTCCAGGCCACCTCCCTCACCCTTAGGCCCGTCTACTATTCCTTAAATGGAGGCTCCCATGATGTCCTTCCTCTGACCCTTCCCACACTTGTCCAGGAGTCTTTTCATACAAAGGCCGAGGCTGCTGTGCCACCACTTCCTTTTATGGATCATTGCAACCATCAAATATTTCCTTAGGTGTGTCCAAATTCCTAACTGGGTGATCCTGAGGTCATTGCTCATTAAAAAGGTGGTGTGGTGTGATGCATCCAACACAAGGCAGCAGGAAATTTAAGAGATCCTAATTTCAGCAATGACCGACTCTTCATGTTAGGGCCACCAATAATTATACTATACTCTTTAGGAATTTTGCTAGGAGATGATAGTCAATTATTGTGTTAGGGTATCTCCCACAGTGTGAGTTAAATAGGAGGGACCATCCATTTTCCTTCAAATAGAGAAGTGCACATAAGAAGGTTTTGACATGAGTATGTGTTTTCAAGCAGACATTATGTTCCTGCACAGGACAATGGAGCAGAATGTCTGTGTGACCAGGTATTCAGTCACAGAGAGATCGGGAGCATGGTATGAAATGGAAAGTTAAAGCAGGAGCATCAGCTCTGTTTGTCTGTTTGTCGTGTGTTCTTGGAACACATAAATCAAGAGCATCAATAGCGTCTGTCTCTGTGGTGTTTGTCCCTAGTTTGGGGCATTACAACTGGCTGCCTGTGAATGACCATTGCCTGTGAGGGCTGGGCCTGTGCAGTGGCAGTGGCGGTTAAGTTGTTATGCTTTAGGACAGTATGAGAAGACAGAATTCTTTCTGTGTGCTGGAGGCTGGGGAGGAGGGAGAACTAAGAGTAAGTCCATTGAAGTGGGTGATACTAATGGACCCAGGGACATAAGGTAGCTCAAGGAAAGGGATTTGGGAGCAAGGGCCTGAATGTCCACTGCGAGCTCCGAAAGGATGATGGATTTCCAGGTTCCTTTCTGTCGGAGGTCAGCTCACACATTGACAGCAGGCAACGCGGTGGGAGGCTTCCCAGTGCATTTCACACTTGAAGCAGAAGCCCTCCCTAGAAGTATGAGAGCACTGTATTTGCTGCGAGAATCATCCTCTGAGCCCAGGATTCAGAACCACACTTAGCCAGTGGGAGTATAAATTGCATGTAGGAGTTGTGGGGAAGAGAGCAAAGGCATGTGAGCAGTCAGTCTGGATATTAGGTTCACTTGGGGTCGAATCCCCAGCTGGAAGGGTAAATGACCAGAGGGACAATAAGATGCAGAGTGTTCTATAGCCCTCACACACAACACACACAGAGGCACAGGCATGTACGTGAAGTTGTGTTGGGCAATCTCTGGACCATGGTGTCCACAGCCAGTACATCTTGTGCATTTTTGACGGTATTACATTTCCTCACATAACAATGGCCTCGTGTGAATATGATTGTTTATTTACTTTGTTCCTTCAGACCGAGCCTTTCTCCTGCAATGAAGAAACCCTTAGGCAGCATCAAGTCGTTCTTTCTACGGGTCACTGAAACCCAATGGGTAGATGGAAGAAAGAGTCAGAATGAGGAAAAGACAGAAAGAGCAAGAGTAATGGAAACAAAAACAAGAGAACTGATGTAAAAGGAGTCAGATTGAGACCGTATCTTGGCCGTAGTTATCCTGATCACCCAACTCTACCAGAATGTAGGCTACAGTCCTCTCCAGCCACAGTTCTTCCCTTTGCCTGTCACTTCAGCCTCAGATATCCCACAGACTGGGCAGCCTGTAATGTCCCCGGCATTTCTCCCTGTGGATATTACTAGGGGTCACTGTGGATCTGTGGGAAAGCGGTAGAGAAAATGGATTCTGAAGTGGGAAACGTGAGTAGCCGTAAGCAAGAGCCCCCCAGACACCAAACCCTGGGAAAGCTGCAAATGCTCGGGTAACATAGAGCTTCCTCAGGAATGTTTCACCACAGTTCTGAGGCCCATACACTGAGGCTGACAGTGAGGGGCGGGGCTGAGTAGCGTGATGCCCTCTGTCCAGTCACAGTTTGGAAGAGCTGTTTTAGTAGCCCAAAATGGTGTGGGCATGCCCAAGTCCTCCATCAGAGGCAGGAACGTGTGACGTGCGTGAATCAGGGTATCCTGTGAAGCCGTGTGCAGGCAAGGGTGTGGGGATATCAAAGCCTGTGAGGAATCAGTGTGACCGCATGGGTGCAGGCACCTGTAACCCCAGGAACCTCTGTGTTCCTCTGTGCCTCTTATGCAGAAGGAATGGGGCCAGAAGATAGGTGGTTCAGGCCAAGCCAGGCTGTTTTGTAGATCTCCATGTTTTAGTTCTTTCATAGCCACACGATCAATGTGAAGGTGATGTTGCAGGTACTGGTGCTGGAAAGGGAGGGGCCTTGAGAATATAACCTGTCCATGTAAGCAGGGACACTTGGGTGTCCAGGAGTGAGATGTCCCTAACCCCCACCCACATTCCTTCTGCAGGTGGAGGGAGCCAGACATGCCAGGGATGATGGCAAGGTTAACTGTCCTTTTGTAGCAAATCATACTAATGCAGTACTGCCACTGTGAAGGAGTATCTCATTACCATCACAGGCGGGAGCAGGCTCTCTCTATGGGCAGCAGCAGGAAGTGCATAGAACTTGAAAGGTGATGTGCCCTTCTCCACACACTCCTCATGCTGCAGGATACAGTGCATCCTATGCCTCTTGCATTCAGTGGTGCCAGCATTATGAACGATGGGCCAACAGCTCCAGGCACCAGAACAGCAGCCTTAACTACTTCAACTAGTTCTCTGCCCACAGCGTGGCGGGGTCTGACAGGATTGCTGAGGTGGAGGCTTGCTTGCAATGCCCTAAGAGAGCTTGGTGTGTTCCCCTGCTTTTGGATTTTTAGTCAGATCCCTGCCGTCTCTGGACGATCACTTTTTGCTCTGCCAGAAAATCAGTAAGGACTACTTGAGGATGTTGGAACCAGGAGAAGGCACTTAGAGGACATGTGAGGAGATGCCAGTGGGGCTCCCCCTTGGGTTGTCAGGTAGCTGGGACATTTTTCTCTCACATGAACACCCTGAGGCTCGGAAGGATAGCCTATGACGCCAGGCCACTGCGGCATTGGGAAGAGACAGAAAGTCTGAAGAACTGCAGTGTGGCATCATGTTCAGGCAGGAAGCTGAAGGAAGATGCAGGAGTGTGCATGTCTACCGTCACTCAGAATCAAAGCAGATTCATGTACCCATTCCTGTGAGCTATTGTAAATTGTGCTGCTCTGAACAGAGGGGTTTATATATTCTTCCTGATCGATGTTCCTGGTTTCGTAGGACATATTCCAAGCAGTGGGGCCACTGGGTTCAATGGCAGTTCTGTATTTCAATTTTTGAGAAAACCTCCTATGTCATAAGGTTTTCCATACAGGCTGCACGAGTCTGCATTCCCACCAGCAGTATACTAGGGTGAGCTTTTCTGCACACCCTCACAGGCACTTTCTGTTTATTGACTTATTGAAAACATAGCCATTCTGGAAGACCTCAGGTGATACCCCATTATTGTTTTAATTTTCATCTCTCTGGTGATTAGTGACACTGAGCAGTTTTCATATGTCTCTTGGACATGTTTATGCGCTCTTTGGAGAAGTGTCTACTTAGGTCTTTGCTCGTTTTTTAATTGGATCGTTTGTCTTCCTCTTGTGAAGGTGTGTTTCTTAAAATATTAGGGGTAGTAACCCTTTATCAGATGTATCATCGGCAAATATGTTCTCCCATATGATGAGTTCCCTTTGCATTTTGTTGATGGTTTCTTTGTGCAGAATCTTTTTATTTTGCTGTAGTCCCATTTGTTTATTTTCTCCTTTGCTTCCATTGCCCTAGGCAGTGTATTGGTAAGCATATTGCAATGAGAGATGTCTGAGATCATGCTGCCTCCATTTCCTTCTAGGATTTTTAATGGTTTCATGTTTTACCTTTAAGTTTTTTATCCAGTTGGAGTTGATCCTTGTGTGTGGTGCAAGATAGTGGTCTAGTTGCATTATTTTGAAAGTTCCTGTCCAATTTTCCCAACACCATTTATTGAAGAGACTTCCTTTACTCCACTGTATGCTCTGCCTCCTTTGTAAAATCTCAATTGAGTGTAATGAGTTGGGTCAATTCCTGGGTTCTCTGTTCAGTTCCATTTATGTCATTAAGTCTGTTCTTCTGCCAGTTCCATTCTGTTTCGATTAAAATGGCTTTACTATATCTTGATATGTATTATTTTGATTCCTTCCACTTTTTTCTTCCTCCCAAAATTGCTGCAGCGATTTGGGGTCCTGTCCTTTTTGTGTCCTTTAAATTTTTGCACTACTTCTTCTAGGTCTGTGATATCGGACATTGGTATTTTATGAATAGTTTGAATCTATAGATTGCTTTGGGGAGTACGCACATCTGAATGAGGTTGATTCTAGCAATCCATTAGCATGGTATATTCTTACACTTGTTTATATCTTCCTCTATCTCTTTTTTGAACATATTTGTTTTGCAAGTACACGTCTTTCACCCCTTTGGTTAAGTTAATTCCTAAGTATCTTAATTTTATTGTTGCACGTTAAATGTGTTTTTGTTTGTTTGTTTGTTTGTTTTAGTTTCTCTTTCTGAGAGATCATGAATGTTGTTTAAAAATGCCATTTACTTCTGGGCATTAATTTTCCATCCTGCTGCATAGCTGGGTTCATTTATTATTAAATCTAGAAGTCTTTTGGTGACCTCTTTAGTGTTCTCAGCATACAATATCAGGTCATCTGCAAACAGTGACAGTTTTATTTCTCCTTTCCAATTTGGATGCCTTTTATGTTTTCTCCTTGTCTGATCGCTGTGGCAAGGACTTCCAACACTCTGTTGAATAAAAGATGGTGAAAGTGGACGTCCCTGTCTTGTTCCTCTTATTAGGGGATATGTTTTAGTTTTTGCCCATTGAGTATGAAGTTGACTGAAGGTTTGTCCTATAAGGACTTTAATGTGTTTAGGCATGATCCCTCTATTCCCACTGTGCTGAGAGTTTTTCTCAAAAATGGGCGCTGGGTTTTGTTGCTCTTTCTGCACCTACTGAGATGATCATGAGATTTTTGTTTGTCAAATGGTTCCTGTGATGCATCACATTTATAGATTTGTGAATACTGTACCAAACCTGCATCCCTGGAATAAACCCCACTTGGTCATGGGGTGTGATCTGTTTAACATATTGCTTGATCCAATTTGCTAATATTTGTTTGAAGATTTTAGCATCTTTGTTTATCACGGATATTGGCCTGTAATTCTTTCTTTGCAAGGTCTTTACCTGGATTTGTAGTTGGGATTATTCAGGCTGCCTAAAAAGAGCTTGGGAGTGTTTGTTCCTCTCGGACATTTTGGAACAATTTGAATTATTTTTTGAATGTTTGATAAAACTCCCCTCTGAAACTGTCTGGGCCTGGCCCTTTTTTTCTTGGGCATTTTTTAAAAAATCACTGTTCCAATTTCACCAGTTTTTATCAACGTGTTCAGCATGCCTGATTCTTCCTCACTGAGTATTGGAAGGTTGTGTATTTCCAGAAATTTGTCTATTTCATCCAGGTCGTTGGCATATAGTTGTTCAGGGTATTTGCTTACAACCCTTTGTATTTCAGTGGTATCAGTTGTTACTTCACTTCTTTTGTTCCTCAATTTATTTATTTTTGACCTCTGTCTTTGGTTTTTGGTGAGTTGGGATAAAAGTTCATCACACTGATTGTCTATTCAAAGACAAGCTCTTGGTTGCATTGACCTTTTTTAATTTTTTAGTCTCTACGTTATTTATTTAGGCTCTGGTTCTTTATTATTTTCTTCCGTTTACTTCCTCTGGGCCTTTTCTTGGTTTCTGTTCTCTTTCTAAATCTTTCAGTTGTAGTGTTAGATAGTTTAGTAGAAATTTTTCTGGTTCTCATTGCTATAAAAGTTTTTAACAAAAAAAGTTCGTATACACTACTCTATTTGGACCCTGATCTAAAAGTGTTTCCTCCCTGCTACATACAAACTGTTGCAAAATTAATGCCAGTAATATAATAGTGGCAAATCACCAATGAAAACATGAGTAAAAATAAAGAAATCATTTTAAAACCTCTACCAATTTCAAGTTAAATATACCTACAAACTTCATATTTAAAAAGGCATATCTACCCTGGGCAGCGGGGCTCAGTGGTATAGTGTCCGCTTGCACACTGAAGGGTCTCAGGTTTGATTCCCAGTTGAGGGCACATACCTAGGTTGTAGATTCATTCCTCATCCCAGGTGTGCAGCGAATTAGAAAAGCAACCAATGTCTGTGTCTCTAACACTGAGGCACCTCTCTCTCTCTACCCCTTCTTCCATGCCACTCTCTCTGGAAGTCAATGAAAAAAATATCCTCTAGTGAGGGTTAACAACAACGACAATAGCAATAGCATAGCCATGGAGATGGGAAAGACATCAGTGTAAATGAGGAAATAGTCCAGAGTAGAATTGGGTATACTCTTTAAATGGGATGAGGCTTTCTTTTATGTTGACATTAAGGTTTCAGAAGTGAAAAGATGACGGTTGTGTTACAGGGGATACAGGCAGAAGGCCTCAGCTCTTGTCATCTTGAAGGAAAGATTTCAATCAAGAGAAAAAAATGAAGAAAAAAACCCAAAGCTTTAATGGCTGTAATAAAAATGTACTTAGGATGGTGAACCAAGGCAGGTGCATAGACGAAGTAACAGGATAGCCTAGGCTGGGCTGCCTTTGCTCACTGGGAAGTCAGAGAAAAGGGGGCCTTGGACACATTTCCAAGACCTTTCAGACAGTTTCAGAAGACAAGCCTGGGATGAGCTGCCACTGCCCATTGCTCCCCTGGTTGAAAGCACCATGGGGCCCCCGCAGAAGGAAGGAGGAAACTGGCGCTGTCACGCTTTCCTGTGGTGTAGGGGAGCTCACACTTGGTCCTTTGTCCTGAGCATATTTATCTCCCTTGCAGGTGGAAAATCTTATGGGAGGCTTAAGGGGAGTTCTCAAGAGAATATTCATCAGCTTTCCAGGGGTGCCCTTTCAGGGTGCTGGTCGCCACTGATTAGTCCATGCCAGGAAGGGCCTCATTTGTCAATGTGTCTGGTCCTGAGTCCACTCCAATGCCACTTGTCTTGTCTTAATGCTTTTATGGGCCTGGAGCTGAAATACAACTGAGACTTAAAAGGTATCTTTAGGGAGGAATGCTTAGGGGGTCTCCACCGCATGACCCATGACATGCTCTGGGAGAATAGATTACCTGGGGACAAAGTTCTTGTTTTCCCAGTCTTTGTCCCTTGTAGGCCTCTGGGGGTTCCTGTCCAGGTGGTTTCCTGTGCCCTAGTCTCTGCACCTGGGTTTCTGCATCTTTCCCATCTAATACAAACTATTTATTCTCCAGTGCCTTTGGCTTAGGGAAGATAGGCTTAACTCAAACTGCTGTCTAAAAATCTATCTCAGTTTCCCTTTCAACTTGTCCTGGAATTTTTCTAGCTTCTTGTTATGCTGTAACAGTTCTACATTATTCCAATTTTAAAACCACTGGAGCGTATAGTTTAAAATGTTTAGTTTTAGATGACGTATATTCTACATCAATTTCTGAAGGGGCATAAATCTGCTATCAGAGATTAAAATAAAACACAGAATTCAGAATGTAAAGTCATTTTTATATCTTATGTAAGTAAGAAAACAAAAACAACAACCCAATATTAAAAAGGGAAGAGGACCTGAACATTTCGAGGAGATGCAGAAGAAAGAAAATAGTGAAGATCAGAACAGAAATGAACGACACAGAGACCAAAAACACAGTACAAAATATCAATGAAAGTAAGAACTAGTTTTCTGACAGAAATAAGATCGATGAGTCTTTAGCCAGACGCACCAAAAAACAAACGGTGAGGACCCAAGAAAACAAAATCAGATGTGAAAGAGGCGATATAACAACTGACATGACAGAAACAGAAAGAATACTAAGAAAACACTATGCACAACAATAAAGTGGGGAAGCTGCGTAAAATGGACACATTCCTCAAAACTACAATCTGCTAAAACTCAATCGGAAAGAATCAGAAAACCTGGAGGGCCAGTAAAAATGGATGCAATTGAAGAAGTAATAAGAAAAAAACTTCCAGCAAACAAGTGTCTGGGGCCAGATGGATTTACATGCGAGCTTACCTAAACATTTAAAGAAGAATTAAAACCCACTCTCCTCAAAATATTTTAGAAAATTCCAGAGGAGGGAGATATTTTTATGAGACCAGTATTATAATAATCCCAAAACCAGATGAAGATCCTGCAAATAAAGAATTTCACAGACCAACGTCCCTCATGAACATAGGTGCCAAAATCCTCAGAAAATATATTACCAAATTTTATCCAGCAATACATTAAATAAGATCATACACCATGACCAAGTGTGATTTATTCTGGAGACGCAGCGCTGGTATAATATTCGCAAATCAAGAAATGTGAGAGCTAAACAAAATGAAGGACAAAAATCTTATGATCATATCAATAGATACAGAGAAAATATTCTAGAAAATCCAGCACCCATTTTGGAAAAAACTGGGAGCAAAGTGGAAATAGAGGGAATATATCTCAACATAATAAAGGCCATATACAACATACCTGGGGCCAAAATCATACTCAACGTGCAAAGGCTAAAACCATATCCCCTAAGAAGAGGAATAAGACACGGTTGCCCCTTTCACCACTACTGCTCAGCATACTACTGGAAGTCCTAGCCACAGCGAGCAGACAAAAAGAGAACATAAAAGGCATCCGTATCGGAAGAGAGAAGGTTAACTGTCATTACTTGCAGATGACATGATATTGTACATAAAAAACTAAAGAGTCCACCGAGTACTTGTGGATATAATTAATGAATTTGGCAAGGAAGCTGGAAGCAAAATTAACATCAACACATTGATGGCATTTTTTTTACACCGATTATGAACTCTTAGAAAAGACTATACCATTTACCATTGCAACTGAAAAAATAAGACACCTAGGAGTAAAGTCAAAGAAGGATGTAAAAGACTTGTATTCAGAAACAGGACATTGAAAAAAGAAACAGAGGAAGATACAAAGGAGTGAAAGAATTATAGACTGAAAGAATTAACATTATCAAAATATCCATGCTACCCAAAACAATCTATAAATTCAACACAATTGTCATCAATCCCAACAGTGTGTTTCACAGAGCTGGAAAAAATGTTTCGAAAATTTATAGGAAACCAAAAAAGACCCCGTGCACCCACAGTATTCTTGAGAAAGAACAGAGTTGTAGGATCACATTACTGAATATCCTGCTGTAGGGCAAAGCCACTGTGATCAGAACAACCTGCTTCTGGCACAGGAACAGGCACATAGATCAATGGAAAAGTACAGAATCCTGAAATTGACCCATGCCATCATGGTCAATTAATATTTGACCAAAGGGTCAAGAATAAGCCATACAGTAAAGACAGACACTTCAGGTCCGGATATGGGTTCTTGCTGTGCTCAGTGTGGTCTCACTGAGCCTACAGACAGGGGCTTGGGATGTGGTCACGTAGCGTGGAAAAGGCTCCTGGACACCCCACTCGCTCCCCTTTGCTGTTGGGCTTCTGAAACATTTCTTCCAAACTGTGAGACTACAGCAGGCATCATCGTATTCAGCCCCGCCCCTCACTGTGAGCCTCAGTGTATGGGCCTTGTACCTGTAGAGAAACATTCCTGAGGAAGTCCTATTTTGCCTTAGCATCTTTAGGTTTCCTTCGGTTCGGTGTCTAGTGGGCTCTTTCTTAAGGCAACTCACGTTTCCCACTTCAGAATTCGTTTTCTTTAACACTTCCCACACATCCACAGGGACCCCTGGTAATATCCACAGGGAGAAATGCCCGGGCAGTAGAGGCTATTCCAGTATAAGGGATATCTGAGACTGAAGTGAGAGTCAAAGGGAAGAACTGTGGCTGGAGAGGACTGTAGCCTACATTCTGGTAGAGTTGGATCATCAGGATTATTACCGCCAAGATAAGGTCTCAGTCTGACTCCTTTTAGATTAGTAACTTTTTATTTGTTTCCATTGCTTTTGCTCTTTTGGTCGTTCTCTCATTCTGACTTTCTCTCATCCACTCCTTGGGTTTCAGTGACGAGTAGCAAGGATGACTTGATATTGCTTAAGGATTAGTTGGTTGCACAAGGGCTTGGTCTGAAGGAACAAAGTCAATAAACAATCATATTCACAGGAGGCCATTTCCATTTGAGGAAACGTAAAAAGTGTCAAAAACGGGCAAGGTGTACTGACTGTGGACATCATAGTCCAGAGATTGCCCAACACAAATTCATGTCCATGCCTTTGCCTCTGTGTGTGTGCATGTGTGTGTGTGTGCTTGTGTGTGCTTGTGTGTGCGGGCTGTGGCACACTCTCCTTCTTATTGTCCCTCTGCTCATTTACTCTTCCAGCAGGGGATTCTTGCCCAAATGAACCTAATACACTTCTGACTTCCCACACGCCTTGACTCAATTCGCCACAGGTATCTGTGCACCTTATTCCACCCCTTGCTAAATGTCGCTTGGGATCTTCGGCCTCAGAGACTGATTCTCTCAGCAAAACACTGTGCAGTCATACTTCTAGAGAGGGACTTTGGTTCAACTGTGAAGTCTCCCACCTGGTTGCCTGTTCCTAATGTGTGACCGACTCCCTACAGGGAGGATACTTAGAAATCCATCATTTTTTAGGACCCAACACTGGACATTTATGCAAGTTTATTTGGTAGGCTCAGAAGGCATTCTTACATTTGTCCAGCCGATGGCCTATATGTTCACTCTGGTGATTATTTTGTAGATGCTGAAAATGCATTCTCAAGATTATCCATTAAGAGGCAGCACTGTTCCTAGAATGATTTTATTGGGAATAACGTCAAGGCAGTCTTACGCTTGCCCACATGGAAGCGGCATCTTTGACCCAAACAATTTTATTGGGGATCCTGGCATTTGCTTCCAACGTTCGAACATAATACGGAACTGAGCTCTCACAGGGATTTTACTGAGAAATCTGGCAATGCATTATCAAGATTTTCCGTTAGGCTCTGCTTCCTTGCAAGTCCATATTCTCCATCTCTAACTTATGTGCCTGGAGCACCTCCAGCGGGCACCAGGTGCACTGGTCGACAAATAGGAAAACGCACGGCGAGCATCCCCAACAAAATCATTAGCTAAAAAATGCTGCCAACGGATGCTTGAGAATGACAATTCATTGCCAGTATCCCGCAAATAATAAGTTTTTGGGAAAGTTTTGCCACCTATGAAAAAGATTACGAATGCAGTGCCAGCATGCCCAATAAAATCATACTGTGGAAAACCTGCCTTCTGGTTGACAAGTGCAAGAATGGCTGCGTAGCATCTCCCATAAAATTATTTGATTGAAAATGCTGTCCTCCGTGGACAATCGTGAGAATACATTGCCAGCATCCCCAGTAAGGTCATTTGTACGGAAATACTGCCAATTCTCAGATAAGTCTGAGAATGTATTGTCAGAATCACCACAAAACCTCTCTGTCGGCAAAATGCAAAAGGGTGAGAATGCGCTGATAGTATCCCCAATCCAATCATGTGGTTGAAAACTACTGCGACGTCATGTAGAGACCTGAGACTGCCTTGCAGGCATCCTCAATAAAATCATTTGGGGCGAAACGCTGCCACGCATCCCCGCAAAAAAACTTTCTCTGGGACAAATGCTGCCAAGTGTGGGACAAACGTGAGCATCCATTGCCAGCCCCTGTAAAATTATTTGGTTGAAAAAATGCTGCCCCTTTGAATAAAAGGTGATAATGTATTTCAGGCATCTCCCGTAAAAACGTTTGATGAGAAATTACCTGACATTGTTTACAAATGTGAGAGAGCATTCCCGGCATTCCCAAGAAAAGCATTTGTTTTAAAAATGCTGCCACCTTGTGGAGGTAAGTGGGAGAGCATTAAACGCATCCCCTTTTAAAAAAACTTGGTGGAAATATACTGCCCCCTGGTGGACAAGGTGAAGCATGCATTGACTGCATCCCCAACAAAATCACTCTTTGAGAAAAAGGCCACCAGGTGCTAAAGGACTGTATGAATGATTTCCCAGAATCCCCAATGAAACCCCTACTGAGATCAAGGTGCCAACTGGTGGACAAGAGTGAGAACGCATGCTCTGGAATCACAATAAAGTGATTTGGGCCTAAAATTCTGATAGCCAATGTCCACGTGTGAGAATTCAAAACCAACATCCACACCCACACACACAATATCACTTTAGGGGAAAACTGCGGCGAATAGTTGGACAAACGTGAGAATGTACAGCCAGCAGCAATAAAGTCACTTGGTGGAAAAATTCCGCAACTGGCTGAACAAACGTAAGAATGCATTCTCAGCTTACCAAACAAAATCACTTGTGATGTCAAGGTGCCAACGGGTGGACAAGCGGGAGAAACCATTGCCTTTATGTGCAATAATAACATTTGGTGGAAAAATGCGGGCTTGTTGTAAACAGGCTTCACAATGCA
Source organism: Miniopterus schreibersii (assembly GCF_964146895.1). Lineage (NCBI taxonomy): Eukaryota > Metazoa > Chordata > Mammalia > Chiroptera > Miniopteridae > Miniopterus > Miniopterus schreibersii. Next base: position 13,955,805 of record NC_138120.1, on the reverse strand, counting down.
TTGCCAGCAGCCCCAATAATATCAGTTGTTGGAAAAAGGCCGCCACATGTTTGACAAGTGTGAGAATGCGTTGCCCGCATCCTCATGAAAATCCCTTCTGAGATGATGATGGCTGCCAAATGGCGGACACATTTGAAAATACATTGCCAAGATTCACAATGAAAATCTCTTGTGGGAAAAATGCCCTTATCTTGTCGACTTGTGTGAGTGTTCATTGCCAGCATCCCCAGTGAAATCACTTGTGGGAAAATGCTTCCACCTATTGGACAAAAGTGAAAATGCATCGCCAGAAGCCCCAGTGAAGTTACATGGTGGAAAATAGCTGCCACTTGTTCTCCAAGGAGGAGCATGCAGTGCCAGGATCCTCAATAATATCATTTGGTGGGAAAATACTGCACCTGGTGTTTGAGTGTCAGAAGGAATTGCCAGCAGCCTTAAAACAATCATTTGTAAATAAGAAACCAGTCACCTTTCTACAAATGTGAAAATGCAGTTACAGCATCTCCAATAAGATCACTTGTGGAGAAAATGCTGTCACCTGGTATTCGAGCAAGGGAATGCATTGCCAGCGTTCTCAGGAAAATCCCTTGGTAAACAAAAGTGGCCACCTTGTGGACAGATGTGGGAATGCATTGCCAGCACAACCAAAGGAATCGTTTGGTGGAAAATGTGGCCTCTTGTTTGAGAGACTGAAGAATGCATTGCCCGCATCCGCAATAAAATCATTTTGTGGAAAAGTACTTCTACGAAGTACGTTGGACGAACGTGCTTCCAGCATTCCCCAAACGATACTTTGTGGTGAAAGTGTTGCCAGCTATTGAACAAAAGTGAAAGTGCCATGCCACTATTCCCAATAGAATCATTTTTGGGAAAGTAGGTTCAATGGCTGTTAAAACGTGAGAATGCCTTGTCAACATCCACAAAATAATCACATTTGTGGAAAATGTAGCCAAGTCTTTTTCAAACTTGAGACTGAATTTTCAACACCCCCAATAATATAATTTGGTAGTAAAAATGCTTCCACAAACGTGTTAAGACAAACGTGGGAAAGCATTGCCAGCATCTCAAACAGAATCGTTGGTGGAAAAATGCTGCCATCTCATGTTTCAGCGCCAAAATGCATTGCCAGTTTCCCCAAAATGGGACAGTGGAGGGAAAATGCAGACAGCTGTAGAAAAAAACGTGGGAATGCCTTGCCAGCATCCTCAGTAAAAGTACTTTGTGGGGAAATTCTGCCACCGGGTGGAAAAGCGTGAGAATGCACTTCCAGAACATTCCTGATATTCACTAGCGGAATATTGACGCCAACTGATAAATATAGAACCATTGCAAGCATCTCCAGCGAAATCGTGCGGTAAAATAATTCTGCTGCCTGCTTGACACACATTAGCTTCCATTGTCAGCATAGCCAATAAAATCTCGTGGTGTCAAAATGCCACCACCTGGTGGACAAACGAGAAAATGCATCTTCTGCATCTCCACAAGCATCCCAAATATGATCCTCAGTTGGAACAATACTGCCACCTGGTGGGTAAACGTGAGAATGCATCCACGAGTTCACCAATGGATTCATCCTGTTGAAAATGTTTCCACCTGTTGAATGGAATTGTGAATGCTTTTCCAGCATCCCCAATAAAATTACTCGTGAAATCATGCCGACACCTGGTGGAAAAGTGTGAGAATGCATTGCCAGCATCCCCAGAACAATCGTTGGTAAGAAACTTTCTGCCGCCTCTGGACAAAAGTAAGAATTCAGAGTGAGCATCTGCAATAATACCATTTGAGGAGAAAATGCTGCCACGTGGTGTTTCAGCATGAGAATGCAAAGGCTGAGGCTGCTCTGGAACCACTTGCCTCTATTGATCATCACAACCACCATATATTTCCTTAAGTGTCTCCTTATTCCTCCACAGGTCATCCTGAAAACACTGCCCGTTATAAACGGGTTGTGGCGGCACATGTTGAACACAGGGCTGGTGGAAACTTAAGAGATCCCACTGGCGGCAGTGACCCATTTTACAGATTGGGGATTATTCAGTATTCTTTAGTAATAGTCAGAGGAGACAATAGGAGGTTTGTTGTGTTCAGGGGACCTCCCACACTGTGAGATAAATAGGAGGGACTGTCCATTTTACTTCAAAGAAGAGTCGTGCACATGAGAAGCTTTCTCAGCGAAATATGTGTTTTCAAGCAAACATTGTTTCCCTGCACAGGAAATAGATGCAGAATGTCCCTGTGGGAAAGCATTGAGATGCGGAGACATCCAGAGCATGGCATGTAGTTAGAAAGATAAATTAAGAGCAAGTACCGTGTCTGTCTGTCTATCTGTCTGTCTTTCTGTCTGTCTGTTGTTTGTGTGTTGGTTTGAGCCTTACGATTGGCTGCCTTGGAATGATCGACCAGTCCCTGGGAGGGCTGGGCCTTACAGTTGCAGAAGTGGGTAAGTTATGCTTTGGCAGAGGAAATGTATCATGAGTTTCTACAAGGGCCAGACAGGGTGGAGCAGGGAGAGGAGAAGGAATTGATTGAGGAGGAATTAATTGGCAGGGAGCAGTTTGTCCACGGTGAGAGGACGTCATAAAAGTCATGAAGGTGGTGGTTGATGTTGAGCCTCAGGCACAGATAGAAACAAAACATCCACAAGAAGAGCCAGTCGAGCAGGAGCACGAAGAGGATAGGCTGAGTGGGCAGTGCACCTGGTCCCCACTGGATGTGCTCCGGGCACTTAAGTTAGGAATGTAGCCCGTGAACTTACAAGTGAGCAGATCCTTCTGCTGGCTCAAGCCCAGTACCTGGCAGCGGCGGCAGCCCTGTTTAGAACTGAAAAGCACAAACGTTCAGTGCATTGCCAGATGCTGAGTCAATAGTGTATCCTTGACTCTACAGAAGGGAACGCAATATGCCTGCCCTAGTGCATGAGAAATGTATTAGTGGGGATCGGTAGCTCAGAATCAAATAGACACATTGGAGTGAAGCTCAGGATAGTGAGAACAGTGTGATCCAAAATCTCAGAGACACCCTTTTATCTCACCAGTACCACAAAAACTCTCCCTGGGCTTCAGGAGCGCCGTCCCAGATCAGACTCATGCGCAGAACAAGGGCCATTGCCTCCACACTGCTCTGTGTCACTCAGGTTCTTCTTGGGGTAATGCTGCACTCGAGGGGGGCTGCATGTCCAAGTCCTCTGTATGTCCAAGTCAGTGAGAGGCAGGAATGAGTGATGTCCACAAATAAAGGTATCCTGTTAAGCACTCAGCAGGCAAGTATGTAGGCGAGGTCAAAGGCTGTCAGGAAAACAGTGTGCCTGTGTGTGTATAAACACATGGAGCCCACAAGAACCACTGTGCTCTCTTTTTGCATCTTATGGTGAAGGAGCTGGGCTAGGGGTTAGAGAGGTGGGAGCAATCCAAGCTGCTTTAAGGATCTGCTCCTTTTTGTAGCTGTTTCATGTTCAGCTTGCAGCGTGCAGGCGTTTTGACCTGCTGCAATTTGTCAACAATCTGGAATTGTCAGCCATTATCAGTGACCAAGATGAAACCATGCTCAGCCACATGATCAATCTGAAGGTCAGGCTGTGCAGACCACGGCTGGGGAGGTAGAGAGCTTGTGAAAAAATCCTATCCCTGCAGGAAGGAATAGGCGGGAGTTCTGGAATAAGTTATCACCCTAAACCGGATCCACTATCCTTTTGCAGGTGAAGGAAGCCTGGCATGGCAGCAATCGCTGCAAGACTGTGCTGCTCTTTCACAAAAACCCCTACATCCATGATACTGTGATTGTGAAGGATCCTCTCATAGCCATCACAGGAGAGAGGAGGCTCCCTGCATGGCCTGCGGCAAGAAGTGTGTCAAAGTTGGAAGGTGACAGGTTCCTCTCCACACACTCCTCAAGCTGCAGGATACAGGGTGACCCATTCCACTCACATTCAGTGGTACCTGCAGTATGAACGACAGGCCTACAACTGCAGGCAGAACAGCAGCATTCACTTCTTCAACTTCGTCTCTGATCACTATGTTTCGGGATCTGACAGGATTGCTTAGGTGGGTCCTTGCAGGAAATGCCATTAGAGAGCTTGGTGTGATCCCCTGCTTTTTGGGTTTGTGGTTTAGACGCCTGCCCTCTCCTGTGGAGCCCATTTTTCCTTTCCAGATCACCAGTGAGAACTATGAGTGGGTGTTGGCATCGGGAGAGGGGACATAGATGATAACAGGTGAGCAGAGACCAACTCTTCACTTGCCTCTGGATTGCCAGGTAGCTGGGACATTGTTTTCTCACATGAACACACTGAAGCTGGGAGAAATACAGCCTGTGACATCATCACGGTATGAGGATGAGGCTGGAAGTTCTGAGCACCGCATGGCAATCATGTTCACTTGGGGGAGGCTGAAGGATGATGAGGTCATGTCTGTTTCCTCTGTCACTCAGAATGAAAGTAGATTCTTTGGCCTATTTCTCTGATCTCACACCTCAGGTCACCAACACCACCCTCAGGCCTGCCTACCATGCATTAAAGAGAAGTTCTGTGATGTGCTTCCTAGAACCCCCTCCACAATTTTCCAGTATCCTCCTTCATGAAAATGCTGAGGCTGCTGTGCCACCACATCCCTCTATTGATCATCACAACCACCATGTATTTACTGAATTGTATCGCTGGCCTTCCTGGGTACACTGCCCATCACAACCAAGTTGTGGTGGGAACTGTTGAATGCATGGCTGGAGAAAACGGAAGAGATTCCAACTTTGTCAGGTTTGGGCTTGACATGATTTTTAAATACTTTTTGATTATCCTCAGAGGAGATGATACCAGATTTGCTGTGTTAACTGCACGGATTTAACGTGTGAGAACTATAGGAGGGACCTTCCAATATAAGTAGTGCACGTGAGAAGCTTTTTCAGATTAAAAGGTGTTTCAAGCAAAGATTCTTTTCCTGCGTAGAAATTAGGTGCAGAATGTCCCTGTGGAAAGGCATTCAGCCATGGATATATGCAGCACATGGAATAAATGGCAAGATAAAGCGAGAGCATCTAATGTGCCTGTTTATGTATTGTTTGCCTTGACAATGGACTCTCTGAATTACCCGCCCCGTGAATGCATGGCCTTTACAATTGCAGAAGTGGCTAAGTTGTGTTTTCTGATGGTATCAGAAGCCAAAATTCTTTCTGTGTGGTAGAGACTGTGGTGGATTAAGAAATCAGTGAAAGTCCAATAGAGTTTACCATTTTCCCTTGGGTGATAAGGGAGTTCAAGGAAAGGCCTTGTGTGCAAGGGTCGGAATTTGCAGTGATAAGTTATAAAGGATGATGCGTTTGCCATACCCTCGCTTTAGGGAGACAGCAGGGAACCAGGCCGGGGTTTTACGTTCATTTCACAGTTAAACCAAATTCCCTTTGTAGAAGTATGTGCAAACTGTATTTTTCTGTTAGAAGCCGCCTTTTGGCACGTGCGGACATAACTGCATGCTGTGACTGTTCAAGAATGAGAATCCATTTCCAGCATCACGAAAGAAATGACATTTTGAGGTAAATGCAAACAACTCTTGGGCATACCTGAGCATGCCTACCGTGCATGCCCAATGAAATCATTTGGTGGAAAAGTGCTGCCACCTGGTGGAGAAACGAGGGAATGCAGTGGTACCATCCCGAATGAAATGACATGTGAAGTCATGCTGCCATCTCGTGGACAAGTGTGGATATGCATTGCCAGCCTGCTCAGTAACTTTATTTGTAAAAAAAAGCTGCCATGTTTTGACAAGCATGAGAATGAATTGCCAACATCCCCAATAACATGATTTGAAACGAAAAGCTGCCATCTATTGGATAAGCGTGAGAATGCCTTTCCAGCATTCCCGACAATGTTATTTAGGAGAAAAATGCTGCGACCTGGAAGGATATGACAGGATACTGAGGTTGGGCCTCGGTGGCAATGCAGAAGGAGAGCTTTGGGTTCCCCTACCTCTTGGGTTCGTAAAGTGAGATCCCTGGCTTCTTCTGACTAGTCCTGTTTGCCCTACTAGAACATCAGTAATAGAAGTGTGGTCTAATCATCTCAAGTACTGTGCGAGGAGCTTGGCCCCAGGAGAGTGAAGGTAGAGGAGTACAGGTGAGGGGGACTGTTCCTGGACACTCGCCCCTAGTTTGCTAGGTAGCTGGGTCATTGCTTTCTCTCATGGACGCCCTGATACTGGGAGGAGTAGAGCCTGTTATGTCAGGTCCTCAGAGAATCAGGTTGAGAAAGGAAGTATGTAGCACTGCAGTGGGAATTATATTCAGACAGGGACACCTGATGTAAAATGAGGAAGTGTGCATGTGCAAAATCATTCAGCATCAAAGCAGATTCATTGACCCACTCCTCTGAACTCTCGCTCCAGGCCACCTCCCTCACCCTTAGGCCCGTCTACTATTCCTTAAATGGAGGCTCCCATGATGTCCTTCCTCTGACCCTTCCCACACTTGTCCAGGAGTCTTTTCATACAAAGGCTGAGGCTGCTGTGCCACCACTTCCTTTTATGGATCATTGCAACCATCAAATATTTCCTTAGGTGTGTCCAAATTCCTAACTGGGTGATCCTGAGGTCATTGCTCATTAAAAAGGTGGTGTGGTGTGATGCATCCAACACAAGGCAGCAGGAAATTTAAGAGATCCTAATTTCAGCAATGACCGACTCTTCATGTTAGGGCCACCAGTAATTATACTATACTCTTTAGGAATTTTGCTAGGAGATGATAGTCAATTATTGTGTTAGGGTATCTCCCACAGTGTGAGTTAAATAGGAGGGACCATCCATTTTCCTTCAAATAGAGAAGTGCACATAAGAAGGTTTTGACATGAGTATGTGTTTTCAAGCAGACATTATGTTCCTGCACAGGACAATGGAGCAGAATGTCTGTGTGACCAGGTATTCAGTCACAGAGAGATCGGGAGCATGGTATGAAATGGAAAGTTAAAGCAGGAGCATCAGCTCTGTTTGTCTGTTTGTCGTGTGTTCTTGGAACACATAAATCAAGAGCATCAATAGCGTCTGTCTCTGTGGTGTTTGTCCCTAGTTTGGGGCATTACAACTGGCTGCCTGTGAATGACCATTGCCTGTGAGGGCTGGGCCTGTGCAGTGGCAGTGGCGGTTAAGTTGTTATGCTTTAGGACAGTATGAGAAGACAGAATTCTTTCTGTGTGCTGGAGGCTGGGGAGGAGGGAGAACTAAGAGTAAGTCCATTGAAGTGGGTGATACTAATGGACCCAGGGACATAAGGAAGCTCAAGGAAAGGGATTTGGGAGCAAGGGCCTGAATGTCCACTGCGAGCTCCGAAAGGATGATGGATTTCCAGGTTCCTTTCTGTCGGAGGTCAGCTCACACATTGACAGCAGGCAAAGCGGTGGGAGGCTTCCCAGTGCATTTCACACTTGAAGCAGAAGCCCTCCCTAGAAGTATGAGAGCACTGTATTTGCTGCGAGAATCATCCTCTGAGCCCAGGATTCAGAACCACACTTAGCCAGTGGGAGTATAAATTGCATGTAGGAGTTGTGGGGAAGAGAGCAAAGGCATGTGAGCAGTCAGTCTGGATATTAGGTTCACTTGTGGTCGAATCCCCAGCTGGAAGGGTAAATGACCAGAGGGACAATAAGATGCAGAGTGTTCTATAGCCCTCACACACAACACACACAGAGGCACAGGCATGTACGTGAAGTTGTGTTGGGCAATCTCTGGACCATGGTGTCCACAGCCAGTACATCTTGTGCATTTTTTACGGTATTACATTTCCTCACATAACAATGGCCTCGTGTGAATATGATTGTTTATTTACTTTGTTCCTTCAGACCGAGCCTTTCTCCTGCAATGAAGAAACACTTAGGCAGCATCAAGTCGTTCTTTCTACCGGTCACTGAAACCCAATGGGTAGATGGAAGAAAGAGTCAGAATGAGGAAAAGACAGAAAGAGCAAGAGTAATGGAAACAAAAACAAGAGAACTGATGTAAAAGGAGTCAGATTGAGACCGTATCTTGGCCGTAGTTATCCTGATCACCCAACTCTACCAGAATGTAGGCTACAGTCCTCTCCAGCCACAGTTCTTCCCTTTGCCTGTCACTTCAGCCTCAGATATCCCACAGACTGGGCAGCCTGTAATGTCCCGGGCATTTCTCCCTGTGGATATTACTAGGGGTCACTGTGGATCTGTGGGAAAGCGGTAGAGAAAATGGATTCTGAAGTGGGAAACGTGAGTAGCCGTAAGCAAGAGCCCCCCAGACACCAAACCCTGGGAAAGCTGCAAATGCTCGGGTAACATAGAGCTTCCTCAGGAATGTTTCACCACAGTTCTGAGGCCCATACACTGAGGCTGACAGTGAGGGGCGGGGCTGAGTAGCGTGATGCCCTCTGTCCAGTCACAGTTTGGAAGAGCTGTTTTAGTAGCCCAAAATGGTGTGGGCATGCCCAAGTCCTCCATCAGAGGCAGGAACGTGTGACGTGCGTGAATCAGGGTATCCTGTGAAGCCGTGTGCAGGCAAGGGTGTGGGGATATCAAAGCCTGTGAGGAATCAGTGTGACCGCATGGGTGCAGGCACCTGTAACCCCAGGAACCTCTGTGTTCCTCTGTGCCTCTTATGCAGAAGGAATGGGGCCAGAAGATAGGTGGTTCAGGCCAAGCCAGGCTGTTTTGTAGATCTCCATGTTTTAGTTCTTTCATAGCCACACGATCAATGTGAAGGTGATGTTGCAGGTACTGGTGCTGGAAAGGGAGGGGCCTTGAGAATATAACCTGTCCATGTAAGCAGGGACACTTGGGTGTCCAGGAGTGAGATGTCCCTAACCCCCACCCACATTCCTTCTGCAGGTGGAGGGAGCCAGACATGCCAGGGATGATGGCAAGGTTAACTGTCCTTTTGTAGCAAATCATACTAATGCAGTACTGCCACTGTGAAGGAGTATCTCATTACCATCACAGGCGGGAGCAGGCTCTCTCTATGGGCAGCAGCAGGAAGTGCATAGAACTTGAAAGGTGATGTGCCCTTCTCCACACACTCCTCATGCTGCAGGATACAGTGCATCCTATGCCTCTTGCATTCAGTGGTGCCAGCATTATGAACGATGGGCCAACAGCTCCAGGCACCAGAACAGCAGCCTTAACTACTTCAACTAGTTCTCTGCCCACAGCGTGGCAGGGTCTGACAGGATTGCTGAGGTGGAGGCTTGCTTGCAATGCCCTAAGAGAGCTTGGTGTGTTCCCCTGCTTTTGGATTTTTAGTCAGATCCCTGCCGTCTCTGGACGATCACTTTTTGCTCTGCCAGAAAATCAGTAAGGACTACTTGAGGATGTTGGAACCAGGAGAAGGCACTTAGAGGACATGTGAGGAGATGCCAGTGGGGCTCCCCCTTGGGTTGTCAGGTAGCTGGGACATTTTTCTCTCACATGAACACCCTGAGGCTCGGAAGGATAGCCTATGACGCCAGGCCACTGCGGCATTGGGAAGAGACAGAAAGTCTGAAGAACTGCAGTGTGGCATCATGTTCAGGCAGGAAGCTGAAGGAAGATGCAGGAGTGTGCATGTCTACCGTCACTCAGAATCAAAGCAGATTCATGTACCCATTCCTGTGAGCTATTGTAAATTGTGCTGCTCTGAACAGAGGGGTTTATATATTCTTCCTGATCGATGTTCCTGGTTTCGTAGGACATATTCCAAGCAGTGGGGCCACTGGGTTCAATGGCAGTTCTGTATTTCAATTTTTGAGAAAACCTCCTATGTCATAAGGTTTTCCATACAGGCTGCACGAGTCTGCATTCCCACCAGCAGTATACTAGGGTGAGCTTTTCTGCACACCCTCACAGGCACTTTCTGTTTATTGACTTATTGAAAACATAGCCATTCTGGAAGACCTCAGGTGATACCCCATTATTGTTTTAATTTTCATCTCTCTGGTGATTAGTGACACTGAGCAGTTTTCATATGTCTCTTGGACATGTTTATGCGCTCTTTGGAGAAGTGTCTACTTAGGTCTTTGCTCGTTTTTTAATTGGATCGTTTGTCTTCCTCTTGTGAAGGTGTGTTTCTTAAAATATTAGGGGTAGTAACCCTTTATCAGATGTATCATCGGCAAATATGTTCTCCCATATAATGAGTTCCCTTTGCATTTTGTTGATGGTATCTTTGTGCAGAATCTTTTTATTTTGCTGTAGTCCCATTTGTTTATTTTCTCCTTTGCTTCCATTGCCCTAGGCAGTGTATTGGTAAGCATATTGCAATGAGAGATGTCTGAGATCATGCTGCCTCCATTTCCTTCTAGGATTTTTAATGGTTTCATGTTTTACCTTTAAGTTTTTTATCCAGTTGGAGTTGATCCTTGTGTGTGGTGCAAGATAGTGGTCTAGTTGCATTATTTTGAAAGTTCCTGTCCAATTTTCCCAACACCATTTATTGAAGAGACTTCCTTTACTCCACTGTATGCTCTGCCTCCTTTGTAAAATCTCAATTGAGTGTAATGAGTTGGGTCAATTCCTGGGTTCTCTGTTCAGTTCCATTTATGTCATTAAGTCTGTTCTTCTGCCAGTTCCATTCTGTTTCGATTAAAATGGCTTTACTATATCTTGATATGTATTATTTTGATTCCTTCCACTTTTTTCTTCCTCCCAAAATTGCTGCAGCGATTTGGGGTCCTGTCCTTTTTGTGTCCTTTAAATTTTTGCACTACTTCTTCTAGGTCTGTGATATCGGACATTGGTATTTTATGAATAGTTTGAATCTATAGATTGCTTTGGGGAGTACGGACATCTGAATGAGGTTGATTCTAGCAATCCATTAGCATGGTATATTCTTACACTTGTTTATATCTTCCTCTATCTCTTTTTTGAACATATTTGTTTTGCAAGTACACGTCTTTCACCCCTTTGGTTAAGTTAATTCCTAAGTATCTTAATTTTATTGTTGCACGTTAAATGTGTTTTTGTTTGTTTGTTTGTTTGTTTTAGTTTCTCTTTCTGAGAGATCATGAATGTTGTTTAAAAATGCCATTTACTTCTGGGCATTAATTTTCCATCCTGCTGCATAGCTGGGTTCATTTATTATTAAATCTAGAAGTCTTTTGGTGACCTCTTTAGTGTTCTCAGCATACAATATCAGGTCATCTGCAAACAGTGACAGTTTTATTTCTCCTTTCCAATTTGGATGCCTTTTATGTTTTCTCCTTGTCTGATCGCTGTGGCAAGGACTTCCAACACTCTGTTGAATAAAAGATGGTGAAAGTGTGCCGGGGCCAGCCGGCAGGCGAACGAGGACCTGATTGAGGGGGTGAGGATTAGAAAAGAAAGACTCATAGAAAAGGATGGGATCGGGAGGGCTACAGCCAAGGCAGGGCTGAGCTGAGCTGAGCCGGGCTGCGCCCCGAGTTTATTGATTACAAGCTTTTTATAGTGCACCCAGACCACCATACCCAAAACAGTGACCTTTTACCCAGTTCCTGCTCTGCACAAACATTCTTGTTTGTCTAGACACTCTGTCTCCAAGTCAAGGTCTTTGTGCAGGGTTTCTACTCCCTAAAGCAAAGGATACTATGTAATCTTAACTAAGCTACAGGAGGCAGAGGTGCTAGCTCTGCCGACCCACCCTGCGGGTCAACGTGCCAGAGATTTCTCTCTAAGGCGACGCTAGGGTCGGCGAGCCCCTGGAGAGACTCCAGGGCAGCACCCTACCAGGCAGAGGTGCTAGCTCTGCCGACCCACCCTGCGGGTCAACGTGCCAGAGATTTCTCTCTAAGGCGACGCTAGGGTCGGCGAGCCCCTGGAGAGACTCCAGGGCAGCACCCTACCAGGGAGACTATTCATGAGGGGCAGCCAGCCGGCTCCCCACATCTCCCCCTTTCTTTTCTAAACTAAAGACTTAGGCTCTAAAGTTTTTGGGCGGGTATGCAGGTGGAGAGTATGTAGTCCTATTTTTAGGACTTTAATATCTCTCATGAGTGTTTTCAGTATGCAGGGTGTTATTAAAAAACTAAGGACAACGAGAGTAGCCAATCCGGCCACTCCGAGAATTCCATGTTTCCAATCTGTTGCTGAGAGGAAATGTCCCCTCATTCCATTAACCCAAGATTGCGCCATTTCTGCAAGTGAGGTGTCTATCTTAGGCGCTTCCCTCTACAGTTCATCCAATGTGGTTGCTTTGTACGATTGGTGAGATCAGGTTCACAGATAGGCACCCCCTCTGGGGGATTCGTGGCGCTTCCCATAGCGATCTTACTGGGATACCATAGGTTCACATGCCAATGTGTCCAATCTGAAACCGACAAAGTCTAAGGCTGTTGACGGCATCCTCCTCGCCTGGTCGGTCAGTTGCGCGAGGGTCTCCGTCACCGAGTTCTGGGGCGCTGGGTTCCGTCGAGATGGAGCTCGGCCGCGCAGGGGCGTTCTGGAACGCATGCCGTACCAGCCTCTCCGGGAGCCACCGCGGCGCTTCAGCATCCTGTGGAAAAACACACACATGCCCTCGGCCCCAGATTAATACCGGATCTGGCCCATGCCAAGCCCCATCAAGCGGATCCTTCCATCTCACCAAGGCTTGGTGCTTAGATGAACTCGGCTGCCAAAGCCTTTGGGCTGCAGAGTGGCCTTCAGCATCCAAAATTAAAAAATTAAGAATAAAAAGAGCATGATTTAACTGATTCTGGGGGGTTAGGGGGTACAGCTCCCCCTTTTTTATTCTAATTAATTGATTTTTGAGGGTGCTGTGCGCACGCTCGACTATGCCTTGGCCCTGTGGGTTGTAAGGGATTCCAGTCTTGCTCTGAATTCCTAGTTGGGCGCAAAAATTCTGAAAACGCTGGCTAGTGTAACCAGGGCCATTATCAGTTTTTATTATTTTAGGTTGTCCTATAATGGCCATGCAGCGTAAGCAGTGAGCAATAACTTGAGTACTGGACTCACCCGGCAAGGCCGAGGCTATTATAAAGCCTGAATACGTGTCCACTGTAACATGAACAAATTTTTGTCTACCAAAGCTAGGGATATGGGTGACATCCATTTGCCACAGATGGTTGGGCAGCAGCCCTCGGGGGTTGACTCCATAATGAGGAATAGTAGTAAGAGCAGGACATGTGGGGCAGTCTTTTACTATTTGACGAGCCGCCTCTCTGGTGATTTTGAACTGGAGTCGGAGAGTATGCGCATTTTGGTGGTGTAGGGCATGGGATGCCTGGGCGGCGGGCACTCCGACGAGGTAAAGTCGGGTGGCTTCGTCTGCCCGTCTATTGCCATCAGCTAAAGGCCCAGGTAAATTAGTGTGGGCGCGGATGTGCCCAAAATAACAAGAGTGACTGCGATTTAAAATGGCTGTTTGTATGGCCAGAAATAATTGCTGCACAGTGGATTTAGTGGTGCCAATAAAGGGCACAGTTTCAATACATGAGAGCCCTCGGACTACATAGTGACTGTCAGATATGATGTTTATAGGCTTGTGTGCAAAGTCAATAAGCACCCGACATACAGCAGCTAATTCAATCTCTTGGACTGAAGAATAGGGGGTGGTCCATCGGACAACTCGTTGCTCATGCACATAGGCGGTGGTGCCCGATGAAGAGCCATCAGTAAACACCGTGTCAGCATCAGGCAAAGGCTGGTCCGTCACTATCTTGGGAAAGATAACAGAATGCCTGAGAAAAAACTGTAAAAGTTTATTTGGAGGGTAATGATTGTCCACCTGTCCTGGGAATTCAGCTAGAGCAATGCCCCAAGGTGTGCATTTCTGGAATAACCAGTTTATCTGGGCCTGAGAATAAGGCACTAAGATGGCCGCAGGCTCTCGTCCGAAATATCGGCAAGATTCTTCTCGAGCCTGTTGGATAAGAATTGCCACATGCTCGTAATAAGGGGTTAACACTCGAGCAGGTGAAGATGGGAGATGCACCCAGCGGAGTGGGCGGTCCTGCCATAGGACGGCCGTGGGGGAATGGGTGGTGGCCAGGATGCAGGCATACCAAGGCTTGCTATAATCACAAAAAGTCGCCTGCTGTGATTTTATGGCTGTCTCGACCCTTTGTAGGGCCGCCCGTCCCGCCTGTGTAAGTTGTCTTGGCGAAGACGGGCTTGAGTCACCCTTGAGAATGTCAAACAGGGGTTTTAACTCTCCAGTAGTTAAGCCTAAATAAGGTCTGATCCAATTAATGTCTCCAAGCAGCTTTTGAAAGTCATTTAAAGTACGGAGGTCGTCCACTCTGAGGGACACCTTCTGACAAGAAAATAGGTCAGGCTGAAGATGAAATCCCAAGTAAGCAAATGGAGGATGACGCTGCACCTTCTCTGGGGCAATAATCAACCCCTGCTTACTCAAGTCCTGTTCAAGGTCTGCAAAAGCCCTAAGTAAAATTCCTTCTTGACTAGCTGCAATTAATATATCATCCATATAGTGACACAAATAGATAGTGGGATAGATCCGCCGGACTCGGGACAGAGTTGCGGCTACAAATTTTTGACACAAGGTGGGGCTATTTGCCATCCCCTGCGGCAGCACTCTCCACTGGTATCGTTGCATGGGTTCTTTGAAATTTGCTGATGGGACACTAAAAGCAAATCTCTTGCAATCCTGTGGATGAAGGGGAATAGTATAAAAACAGTCTTTCAGGTCAATAATTATTTTGAAAGTGCCTCGGGGGATGGCCGCAGGAGTGGGCAGTCCTGGCTGAAGAGCGCCCATAAGTTCCATAGTCTCATTAACTTTTCTTAAATCCTGGAGCAATCTCCACTTTCCAGATTTCTTTTTAATAACAAATATGGGGGAATTCCAGGGGGAGTTAGAAGGCTCTATGTGGCCCTGCCGGAGCTGGTCCTGCACCAGGTCCTTAGCGGCAGCTATTTTTTCCTCAGACAGGGGCCATTGATCTACCCACACAGGCTGATCTGATTTCCAAGTTATCTTATCAGCGTGGGTAACAGGAATATCAAAGGCCCCACCTAAAAATACCCTAGGCCTGTGCGACTAGGGCGTGGCTGGGGCTGCAAAGGTTCCGTAATTCCATCTCCAGCCTTTTCTGTGCTAGGGCAAACAGGGCACGCTCTCGGGGGTCTAGTATTTTAACCCCTGCCTGTCCAGCGTGCGGCAAGGCAGTCCTCGCTGCAGCAACACCAAAACCCGTCCCAGGGTAACTAGAGGGGTCATCTGTACCTCCTCTCATCCCGCCAGAGCCTGGACCCTGTAAGAGATCTCTCATCTGTTGTAACATTCCCCGCATCTTGCTCTGTACCTCCTCCGCGGTGGCTGCGGAGGGGGTAGGGCCAGACCTTTTTGTGCACTCTTCAGAAAGAAAAGCAAACTCCCCATATCTCTCTCTCTCATACTCTGCAGCGGCTTCTTCAAGATCTCCCTCTTCCTTTGGGGTTAGTCTATCAGGCCGGCTATTGCCAATAAGAGGCCCCGGCTCCAGCGGGGGAGCGGTGGCCACATCCTCAGAGTGTGGATCTTTCACAGAGTCAGCACGGACCTCTAGGGGAGGATTCATGCGGGTGCCTTCATGGCGTGGGTCAAGGCTGTCCCTAACCAAATTCCAAAGAGAAAAAGTTTCTACTGGCATCTTTTGGGGTCCATGGGCCTGAAAATATCCCTGCAAGCGTTCTCCTACCTTATTCCAAGTTTCTAAATTCACCGTGCCCTCCTCAGGGAACCAGGGGCACACTTCCTCCACAAACTGCAAAAATGTACGCAGTTGTGAGGTACTAACCTTGGCGCCCCTAGAACGGAGCATTGTTTTTAAGACTTGTGCGAACAGCATTCTGCTATTCTCCTGTCCCATGATTTCCTTACTCCCGATGTACTAACCGCCCTCTCCGCTACCGTGGTTGCACTTACCCAGTAGCAATGCGCGCTCCCCGAGCGGTGTCCTCTACCGTTGTCCCAGGTTTTCAGGTCCCTGTTCGGGCGCCACTTGCCGGGGCCAGCCGGCAGGCGAACGAGGACCTGATTGAGGGGGTGAGGATTAGAAAAGAAAGACTCATAGAAAAGGATGGGATCGGGAGGGCTACAGCCAAGGCAGAGCTGAGCTGAGCTGAGCCGGGCTGCGCCCCGAGTTTATTGATTACAAGCTTTTTATAGTGCACCCAGACCACCATACCCAAAACAGTGACCTTTTACCCAGTTCCTGCTCTGCACAAACATTCTTGTTTGTCTAGACACTCTGTCTCCAAGTCAAGGTCTTTGTGCAGGGTTTCTACTCCCTAAAGCAAAGGATACTATGTAATCTTAACTAAGCTACAGGAGGCAGAGGTGCTAGCTCTGCCGACCCACCCTGCGGGTCAACGTGCCAGAGATTTCTCTCTAAGGCGACGCTAGGGTCGGCGAGCCCCTGGAGAGACTCCAGGGCAGCACCCTACCAGGCAGAGGTGCTAGCTCTGCCGACCCACCCTGCGGGTCAACGTGCCAGAGATTTCTCTCTAAGGCGACGCTAGGGTCGGCGAGCCCCTGGAGAGACTCCAGGGCAGCACCCTACCAGGGAGACTATTCATGAGGGGCAGCCAGCCGGCTCCCCACAAAAGTGGACGTCCCTGTCTTGTTCCTCTTATTAGGGGATATGTTTTAGTTTTTGCCCATTGAGTATGAAGTTGACTGAAGGTTTGTCCTATAAGGACTTTAATGTGTTTAGGCATGATCCCTCTATCCCCACTGTGCTGAGAGTTTTTCTCAAAAATGGGCGCTGGGTTTTGTTGCTCTTTCTGCACCTACTGAGATGATCATGAGATTTTTGTTTGTCAAATGGTTCCTGTGAGGCATCACATTTATAGATTTGTGAATACTGTACCAAACCTGCATCCCTGGAATAAACCCCACTTGGTCATGGGGTGTGATCTGTTTAACATATTGCTTGATCCAATTTGCTAATATTTGTTTGAAGATTTTAGCATCTTTGTTTATCACGGATATTGGCCTGTAATTCTTTCTTTGCAAGGTCTTTACCTGGATTTGTAGTTGGGATTATTCAGGCTGCCTAAAAAGAGCTTGGGAGTGTTTGTTCCTCTCGGACTTTTTGGAACAATTTGAATTATTTTTTGAATGTTTGATAAAACTCCCCTCTGAAACTGTCTGGGCCTGGCCCTTTTTTTCTTGGGCATTTTTAAAAAAATCACTGTTCCAATTTCACCAGTTTTTATCAACGTGTTCAGCATGCCTGATTCTTCCTCACTGAGTATTGGAAGGTTGTGTATTTCCAGAAATTTGTCTATTTCATCCAGGTT
Organism: Miniopterus schreibersii; assembly: GCF_964146895.1. Taxonomy (NCBI): domain Eukaryota; kingdom Metazoa; phylum Chordata; class Mammalia; order Chiroptera; family Miniopteridae; genus Miniopterus; species Miniopterus schreibersii. The sequence continues at coordinate 13,938,608 of NC_138120.1, read as the reverse complement.
GTTGGCATATAGTTGTTCAGGGTATTTGCTTACAACCCTTTGTATTTCAGTGGTATCAGTTGTTACTTCACTTCTTTTGTTCCTCAATTTATTTATTTTTGACCTCTGTCTTTGGTTTTTGGTGAGTTGGGTTAAAAGTTCATCACACTGATTGTCTATTCAAAGACAAGCTCTTGGTTGCATTGACCTTTTTTAATTTTTTAGTCTCTACGTTATTTATTTAGGCTCTGGTTCTTTATTATTTTCTTCCTTTTACTTCCTCTGGGCCTTTTCTTGGTTTCTGTTCTCTTTCTAAATCTTTCAGTTGTAGTGTTAGATAGTTTAGTAGAAATTTTTCTGGTTCTCATTGCTATAAAAGTTTTTAACAAAAAAAGTTCGTATACACTACTCTATTTGGACCCTGATCTAAAAGTGTTTCCTCCCTGCTACATACAAACTGTTGCAAAATTAATGCCAGTAATATAATAGTGGCAAATCACCAATGAAAACATGAGTAAAACTAAAGAAATCATTTTAAAACCTCTACCAATTTCAAGTTAAATATACCTACAAACTTCATATTTAAAAAGGCATATCTACCCTGGGCAGCGGGGCTCAGTGGTATAGTGTCGGCCTGCACACTGAAGGGTCTCCGGTTTGATTCCCAGTTGAGGGCACATACCTAGGTTGTAGATTCATTCCTCATCCCAGGTGTGCAGCGAATTAGAAAAGCAACCAATGTCTGTGTCTCTAACACTGAGGCAACTCTCTCTCTCTACCCCTTCTTCCATGCCACTCTCTCTGGAAGTCAATGAAAACAATATCCTCTAGTGAGGGTTAACAACAACGACAATAGCAATAGCATAGCCATGGAGATGGGAAAGACATCAGTGTAAATGAGGAAATAGTCCAGAGTAGAATTGGGTATACTCTTTAAATGGGATGAGGCTTTCTTTTATGTTGACATTAAGGTTTCAGAAGTGAAAAGATGACGGTTGTGTTACAGGGGATACAGGCAGAAGGCCTCAGCTCTTGTCATCTTGAAGGAAAGATTTCAATCAAGAGAAAAAAATGAAGAAAAAAACCCAAAGCTTTAATGGCTGTAATAAAAATGTACTTAGGCTGGTGAACCAAGGCAGGTGCATAGACGAAGTAACAGGATAGCCTAGGCTGGGCTGCCTTTGCTCACTGGGAAGTCAGAGAAAAGGGGGCCTTGGACACATTTCCAAGACCTTTCAGACAGTTTCAGAAGACAAGCCTGGGATGAGCTGCCACTGCCCATTGCTCCCCTGGTTGAAAGCACCATGGGGCCCCCGCAGAAGGAAGGAGGAAACTGGCGCTGTCACGCTTTCCTGTGGTGTAGGGGAGCTCACACTTGGTCCTTTGTCCTGAGCATATTTATCTCCCTTGCAGGTGGAAAATCTTATGGGAGGCTTAAGGGGAGTTCTCAAGAGAATATTCATCAGCTTTCCAGGGGTGCCCTTTCAGGGTGCTGGTCGCCACTGATTAGTCCATGCCAGGAAGGGCCTCATTTGTCAATGTGTCTGGTCCTGAGTCCACTCCAATGCCACTTGTCTTGTCTTAATGCTTTTATGGGCCTGGAGCTGAAATACAACTGAGACTTAAAAGGTATCTTTAGGGAGGAATGCTTAGGGGGTCTCCACCGCATGACCCATGACATGCTCTGGGAGCATAGATTACCTGGGGACAAAGTTCTTGTTTTCCCAGTCTTTGTCCCTTGTAGGCCTCTGGGGGTTCCTGTCCAGGTGGTTTCCTGTGCCCTAGTCTCTGCACCTGGGTTTCTGCATCTTTCCCATCTAATACAAACTATTTATTCTCCAGTGCCTTTGGCTTAGGGAAGATAGGCTTAACTCAAACTGCTGTCTAAAAATCTATCTCAGTTTCCCTTTCAACTTGTCCTGGAATTTTTCTAGCTTCTTGTTATGCTGTAACAGTTCTACATTATTCCAATTTTAAAACCACTGGAGCGTATAGTTTAAAATGTTTAGTTTTAGATGACGTATATTCTACATCAATTTCTGAAGGGGCATAAATCTGCTATCAGAGATTAAAATAAAACACAGAATTCAGAATGTAAAGTCATTTTTATATCTTATGTAAGTAAGAAAACAAAAACAACAACCCAATATTAAAAAGGGAAGAGGACCTGAACATTCCGAGGAGATGCAGAAGAAAGAAAATAGTGAAGATCAGAACAGAAATGAACGACACAGAGACCAAAAACACAGTACAAAATATCAATGAAAGTAAGAACTAGTTTTCTGACAGAAATAAGATCGATGAGTCTTTAGCCAGACGCACCAAAAAACAAACGGTGAGGACCCAAGAAAACAAAATCAGATGTGAAAGAGGCGATATAACAACTGACATGACAGAAACAGAAAGAATACTAAGAAAACACTATGCACAACAATAAAGTGGGGAAGCTGCGTAAAATGGACACATTCCTCAAAACTACAATCTGCTAAAACTCAATCGGAAAGAATCAGAAAACCTGGAGGGCCAGTAAAAATGGATGCAATTGAAGAAGTAATAAGAAAAAAACTTCCAGCAAACAAGTGTCTGGGGCCAGATGGATTTACATGCGAGCTTACCTAAACATTTAAAGAAGAATTAAAACCCACTCTCCTCAAAATATTTTAGAAAATTCCAGAGGAGGGAGATATTTTTATGAGACCAGTATTATAATAAACCCCAAAACCAGATGAAGATCCTGCAAATAAAGAATTTCACAGACCAACGTCCCTCATGAACATAGGTGCCAAAATCCTCAGAAAATATATTACCAAATTTTATCCAGCAATACATTAAATAAGATCATACACCATGACCAAGTGTGATTTATTCTGGAGACGCAGCGCTGGTATAATATTCGCAAATCAAGAAATGTGAGAGCTAAACAAAATGAAGGACAAAAATCTTATGATCATATCAATAGATACAGAGAAAATATTCTAGAAAATCCAGCACCCATTTTGGAAAAAACTGGGAGCAAAGTGGAAATAGAGGGAATATATCTCAACATAATAAAGGCCATATACAACATACCTGGGGCCAAAATCATACTCAACGTGCAAAGGCTAAAACCATATCCCCTAAGAAGAGGAATAAGACACGGTTGCCCCTTTCACCACTACTGCTCAGCATACTACTGGAAGTCCTAGCCACAGCGAGCAGACAAAAAGAGAACATAAAAGGCATCCGTATCGGAAGAGAGAAGGTTAACTGTCATTACTTGCAGATGACATGATATTGTACATAAAACACTAAAGAGTCCACCGAGTACTTGTGGATATAATTAATGAATTTGGCAAGGAAGCTGGAAGCAAAATTAACATCAACACATTGATGGCATTTTTTTTACACCGATTATGAACTCTTAGAAAAGACTATACCATTTACCATTGCAACTGAAAAAATAAGACACCTAGGAGTAAAGTCAAAGGAGGATGTAAAAGACTTGTATTCAGAAACAGGACATTGAAAAAAGAAATAGAGGAAGATACAAAGGAGTGAAAGAATTATAGACTGAAAGAATTAACATTATCAAAATATCCATGCTACCCAAAACAATCTATAAATTCAACACAATTGTCATCAATCCCAACAGTGTGTTTCACAGAGCTGGAAAAAATGTTTCGAAAATTTATAGGAAACCAAAAAAGACCCCGTGCACCCACAGTATTCTTGAGAAAGAACAGAGTTGTAGGATCACATTACTGAATATCCTGCTGTAGGGCAAAGCCACTGTGATCAGAACAACCTGCTTCTGGCACAGGAACAGGCACATAGATCAATGGAAAAGTACAGAATCCTGAAATTGACCCATGCCATCATGGTCAATTAATATTTGACCAAAGGGTCAAGAATAAGCCATACAGTAAAGACAGACACTTCAGGTCCGGATATGGGTTCTTGCTGTGCTCAGTGTGGTCTCACTGAGCCTACAGACAGGGGCTTGGGATGTGGTCACGTAGCGTGGAAAAGGCTCCTGGACACCCCACTCGCTCCCCTTTGCTGTTGGGCTTCTGAAACATTTCTTCCAAACTGTGAGACTACAGCAGGCATCATCGTATTCAGCCCTGCCCCTCACTGTGAGCCTCAGTGTATGGGCCTTGTACCTGTAGAGAAACGTTCCTGAGGAAGTCCTATTTTGCCTTAGCATCTTTAGGTTTCCTTCGGTTCGGTGTCTAGTGGGCTCTTTCTTAAGGCAACTCACGTTTCCCACTTCAGAATTCGTTTTCTTTAACACTTCCCACACATCCACAGGGACCCCTGGTAATATCCACAGGGAGAAATGCCCGGGCAGTAGAGGCTATTCCAGTATAAGGGATATCTGAGACTGAAGTGAGAGTCAAAGGGAAGAACTGTGGCTGGAGAGGACTGTAGCCTACATTCTGGTAGAGTTGGATCATCAGGATTATTACCGCCAAGATAAGGTCTCAGTCTGACTCCTTTTAGATTAGTAACTTTTTATTTGTTTCCATTGCTTTTGCTCTTTTGGTCTTTCTCTCATTCTGACTTTCTCTCATCCACTCCTTGGGTTTCAGTGACGAGTAGCAAGGATGACTTGATATTGCTTAAGGATTAGTTGGTTGCACAAGGGCTTGGTCTGAAGGAACAAAGTCAATAAACAATCATATTCACAGGAGGCCATTTCCATTTGAGGAAACGTAAAAAGTGTCAAAAACGGGCAAGGTGTACTGACTGTGGACATCATAGTCCAGAGATTGCCCAACACAAATTCATGTCCATGCCTTTGCCTCTGTGTGTGTGCATGTGTGTGTGTGTGCTTGTGTGTGCTTGTGTGTGAGGGCTGTGGCACACTCTCCTTCTTATTGTCCCTCTGCTCATTTACTCTTCCAGCAGGGGATTCTTGCCCAAATGAACCTAATACACTTCTGACTTCCCACACGCCTTGACTCAATTCGCCACAGGTATCTGTGCACCTTATTCCACTCCTTGCTAAATGTCGCTTGGGATCTTCGGCCTCAGAGACTGATTCTCTCAGCAAAACACTGTGCAGTCATACTTCTAGAGAGGGACTTTGGTTCAACTGTGAAGTCTCCCACCTGGTTGCCTGTTCCTAATGTGTGACCGACTCCCTACAGGGAGGATACTTAGAAATCCATCATTTTTTAGGACCCAACACTGGACATTTATGCAAGTTTATTTGGTAGGCTCAGAAGGCATTCTTACATTTGTCCAGCCGATGGCCTATATGTTCACTCTGGTGATTATTTTGTAGATGCTGAAAATGCATTCTCAAGATTATCCATTAAGAGGCAGCACTGTTCCTAGAATGATTTTATTGGGAATAACGTCAAGGCAGTCTTACGCTTGCCCACATGGAAGCGGCATCTTTGACCCAAACAATTTTATTGGGGATCCTGGCATTTGCTTCCAACGTTCGAACATAATACGGAACTGAGCTCTCACAGGGATTTTACTGAGAAATCTGGCAATGCATTATCAAGATTTTCCGTTAGGCTCTGCTTCCTTGCAAGTCCATATTCTCCATCTCTAACTTATGTGCCTGGAGCACCTCCAGCGGGCACCAGGTGCACTGGTCGACAAATAGGAAAACGCACGGCGAGCATCCCCAACAAAATCATTAGCTAAAAAATGCTGCCAACGGATGCTTGAGAATGACAATTCATTGCCAGTATCCCGCAAATAATAAGTTTTTGGGAAAGTTTTGCCACCTATGAAAAAGATTACGAATGCAGTGCCAGCATGCCCAATAAAATCATACTGTGGAAAACCTGCCTTCTGGTTGACAAGTGCAAGAATGGCTGCGTAGCATCTCCCATAAAATTATTTGATTGAAAATGCTGTCCTACGTGGACAATCGTGAGAATACATTGCCAGCATCCCCAGTAAGGTCATTTGTACGGAAATACTGCCAATTCTCAGATAAGTCTGAGAATGTATTGTCAGAATCACCACAAAACCTCTCTGTCGGCAAAATGCAAAAGGGTGAGAATGCGCTGATAGTATCCCCAATCCAATCATGTGGTTGAAAACTACTGTGACCTCATGTAGAGACCTGAGACTGCCTTGCAGGCATCCTCAATAAAATCATTTGGGGCAAAACGCTGCCACGCATCCCCGCAAAAAAACTTTCTCTGGGACAAATGCTGCCAAGTGTGGGACAAACGTGAGCATCCATTGCCAGCCCCTGTAAAATTATTTGGTTGAAAAAATGCTGCCCCTTTGAATAAAAGGTGATAATGTATTTCAGGCATCTCCCGTAAAAACGTTTGATGAGAAATTACCTGACATTGTTTACAAATGTGAGAGAGCATTCCCGGCATTCCCAAGAAAAGCATTTGTTTTAAAAATGCTGCCACCTTGTGGAGGTAAGTGGGAGAGCATTAAACGCATCCCCTTTAAAAAAAACTTGGTGGAAATATTCTGCCCCCTGGTGGACAAGGTGAAGCATGCATTGACTGCATCCCCAACAAAATCACTCTTTGAGAAAAAGGCCACCAGGTGCTAAAGGACTGTATGAATGATTTCCCAGAATCCCCAATGAAACCCCTACTGAGATCAAGGTGCCAACTGGTGGACAAGAGTGAGAACGCATGCTCTGGAATCACAATAAAGTGATTTGGGCCTAAAATTCTGATAGCCAATGTCCACGTGTGAGAATTCAAAACCAACATCCACACCCACACACACAATATCACTTTAGGGGAAAACTGCGGCGAATAGTTGGACAAACGTGAGAATGTACAGCCAGCAGCAATAAAGTCGCTTGGTGGAAAAATTCCGCAACTGGCTGAACAAACGTAAGAATGCATTCTCAGCTTACCAAACAAAATCACTTGTGATGTCAAGGTGCCGACGGGTGGACAAGCGGGAGAAACCATTGCCTTTATGTGCAATAATAACATTTGGTGGAAAAATGCGGGCTTGTTGTAAACAGGCTTCACAATGCATTGCCAGCAGCCCCAATAATATCAGTTGTTGGAAAAAGGCCGCCACATGTTTGACAAGTGTGAGAATGCATTGCCCGCATCCTCATGAAAATCCCTTCTGAGATGATGCTGGCTGCCAAATGGCGGACACATTTGAAAATACATTGCCAAGATTCACAATGAAAATCTCTTGTGGGAAAAATGCCCTTATCTTGTCGACTTGTGTGAGTGTTCATTGCCAGCATCCCCAGTGAAATCACTTGTGGGAAAATGCTTCCACCTATTGGACAAGAGTGAAAATGAATCGCCAGAAGCCCCAGTGAAGTTACATGGTGGAAAATAGCTGCCACTTGTTCTCCAAGGAGGAGCATGCAGTGCCAGGATCCTCAATAATATCATTTGGTGGGAAAATACTGCACCTGGTGTTTGAGTGTCAGAAGGAATTGCCAGCAGCCTTAAAACAATCATTTGTAAATAAGAAACCAGTCACCTTTCTACAAATGTGAAAATGCAGTTACAGCATCTCCAATAAGATCACTTGTGGAGAAAATGCTGTCACCTGGTATTCGAGCAAGGGAATGCATTGCCAGCGTTCTCAGGAAAATCCCTTGGTAAACAAAAGTGGCCACCTTGTGGACAGATGTGGGAATGCATTGCCAGCACAACCAAAGGAATCGTTTGGTGGAAAATGTGGCCTCTTGTTTGAGAGACTGAAGAATGCATTGCCCGCATCCGCAATAAAATCATTTTGTGGAAAAGTACTTCTACGAAGTACGTTGGACGAACGTGCTTCCAGCATTCCCCAAACGATACTTTGTGGTGAAAGTGTTGCCAGCTATTGAACAAAAGTGAAAGTGCCATGCCACTATTCCCAATAGAATCATTTTTGGGAAAGTAGGTTCAATGGCTGTTAAAACGTGAGAATGCCTTGTCAACATCCACAAAATAATCACATTTGTGGAAAATGTAGCCAAGTCTTTTTCAAACTTGAGACTGAATTTTCAACACCCCCAATAATATAATTTGGTAGTAAAAATGCTTCCACAAACGTGTTAAGACAAACGTGGGAAAGCATTGCCAGCATCTCAAACAGAATCGTTGGTGGAAAAATGCTGCCATCTCATGTTTCAGCGCCAAAATGCATTGCCAGTTTCCCCAAAATGGGACAGTGGAGGGAAAATGCAGACAGCTGTAGAAAACAACGTGGGAATGCCTTGCCAGCATCCTCAGTAAAAGTACTTTGTGGGGAAATTCTGCCACCTGGTGGAAAAGCGTGAGAATGCACTTCCAGAACATTCCTGATATTCACTAGTGGAATATTGACGCCAACTGATAAATATAGAACCATTGCAAGCATCTCCAGCGAAATCGTGCGGTAAAATAATTCTGCTGCCTGCTTGACACACATTAGCTTCCATTGTCAGCATAGCCAATAAAATCTCGTGGTGTCAAAATGCCACCACCTGGTGGACAAACGAGAAAATGCATCTTCTGCATCTCCACAAGCATCCCAAATATGATCCTCAGTTGGAACAATACTGCCACCTGGTGGGTAACCGTGAGAATGCATCCACGAGTTCACCAATGGATTCATCCTGTTGAAAATGTTTCCACCTGTTGAATGGAATTGTGAATGCTTTTCCAGCATCCCCAATAAAATTACTCGTGAAATCATGCCGACACCTGGTGGAAAAGTGTGAGAATGCATTGCCAGCATCCCCAGAACAATCGTTGGTAAGAAACTTTCTGCCGCCTCTGGACAAAAGTAAGAATTCAGAGTGAGCATCTGCAATAATACCATTTGAGGAGAAAATGCTGCCACGTGGTGTTTCAGCATGAGAATGCAAAGGCTGAGGCTGCTCTGGAACCACTTGCCTCTATTGATCATCACAACCACCATATATTTCCTTAAGTGTCTCCTTATTCCTCCACAGGTCATCCTGAAAACACTGCCCGTTATAAACGGGTTGTGGCGGCACATGTTGAACACAGGGCTGGTGGAAACTTAAGAGATCCCACTGGCGGCAGTGACCCATTTTACAGATTGGGGATTATTCAGTATTCTTTAGTAATAGTCAGAGGAGACAATAGGAGGTTTGTTGTGTTCAGGGGACCTCCCACACTGTGAGATAAATAGGAGGGACTGTCCATTTTACTTCAAAGAAGAGTCGTGCACATGAGAAGCTTTCTCAGCGAAATATGTGTTTTCAAGCAAACATTGTTTCCCTGCACAGGAAATAGATGCAGAATGTCCCTGTGGGAAAGCATTGAGATGCGGAGACATCCAGAGCATGGCATGTAGTTAGAAAGATAAATTAAGAGCAAGTACCGTGTCTGTCTGTCTGTCTGTCTGTCTGTCTGTCTGTTGTTTGTGTGTTGGTTTGAGCCTTACGATTGGCTGCCTTGGAATGATCGACCAGTCCCTGGGAGGGCTGGGCCTTACAGTTGCAGAAGTGGGTAAGTTATGCTTTGGCAGAGGAAATGTATCATGAGTTTCTACAAGGGCCAGACAGGGTGGAGCAGGGAGAGGAGAAGGAATTGATTGAGGAGGAATTAATTGGCAGGGAGCAGTTTGTCCTGGGTGAGAGGATGCCATAAAAGTCATGAAGGTAGTGGTTGATGTTGAGCCTCAGGCACAGATAGAAACAAAACATCCACAAGAAGAGCCAGTCGAGCAGGAGCACGAAGAGGATTGGCTCAGTGGGAAGTGCACCTGGTCCCCACTGGATGTGCTCCGGGCACTTAAGTTAGGAATGTAGCCCGTGAACTTACAAGTGAGCAGATCCTTCTGCTGGCTCAAGCCCAGTACCTGGCAGCGGCGGCAGCCCTGTTTAGAACTGAAAAGCACAAACGTTCAGTGCATTGCCAGATGCTGAGTCAATAGTGTATCCTTGACTCTACAGAAGGGAACGCAATATGCCTGCCCTAGTGCATGAGAAATGTATTAGTGGGGATCGGTAGCTCAGAATCAAATAGACACATTGGAGTGAAGCTCAGGATAGTGAGAACAGTGTGATCCAAAATCTCAGAGACACCCTTTTATCTCACCAGTACCACAAAAACTCTCCCTGGGCTTCAGGAGCGCCGTCCCAGATCAGACTCATGCGCAGAACAAGGGCCATTGCCTCCACACTGCTCTGTGTCACTCAGGTTCTTCTTGGGGTAATGCTGCACTCGAGGGGGGCTGCGTGTCCAAGTCCTCTGTATATCCAAGTCAGTGAGAGGCAGGAATGAGTGATGTCCACAAATAAAGGTATCCTGTTAAGCACTCAGCAGGCAAGTATGTAGGCGAGGTCAAAGGCTGTCAGGAAAACAGTGTGCCCGTGTGTGTATAAACACATGGAGCCCACAAGAACCACTGTGCTCTCTTTTTGCATCTTATGGTGAAGGAGCTGGGCTAGGGGTTAGAGAGGTGGGAGCAATCCAAGCTGCTTTAAGGATCTGCTCCTTTTTGTAGCTGTTTCATGTTCAGCTTGCAGCGTGCAGGCGTTTTGACCTGCTGCAATTTGTCAACAATCTGGAATTGTCAGCCATTATCAGTGACCAAGATGAAACCATGCTCAGCCACATGATCAATCTGAAGGTCAGGCTGTGCTGACCACGGCTGGGGAGGTAGAGAGCTTGTGAAAAAATCCTATCCCTGCAGGAAGGAATAGGCGGGAGTTCTGGAATAAGTTATCACCCTAAACCGGATCCACTATCCTTTTGCAGGTGAAGGAAGCCTGGCATGGCAGCAATCGCTGCAAGACTGTGCTGCTCTTTCACAAAAACCCCTACATCCACGATACTGTGATTGTGAAGGATCCTCTCATAACCATCACAGGAGAGAGGAGGCTCCCTGCATGGCCTGCGGCAAGAAGTGTGTCCAAGTTGGAAGGTGACAGGTTCCTCTCCACACACTCCTCAAGCTGCAGGATACAGGGTGACCCATTCCACTCACATTCAGTGGTACCTGCAGTATGAACGACAGGCCTACAACTGCAGGCAGAACAGCAGCATTCACTTCTTCAACTTCGTCTCTGATCACCATGTTTCGGGATCTGACAGGATTGCTTAGGTGGGTCCTTGCAGGAAATGCCATTAGAGAGCTTGGTGTGATCCCCTGCTTTTTGGGTTTGTGGTTTAGACGCCTGCCCTCTCCTGTGGAGCCCATTTTTCCTTTCCAGATCAACAGTGAGAACTATGAGTGTATGTTGGCATCAGGAGAGGGGACATAGATGATAACAGGTGAGCAGAGACCAACTCTTCACTTGCCTCTGGATTGCCAGGGAGCTGGGACATTGTTTTCTCACATGAACACACTGAAGCTGGGAGAAATACAGCCTGTGACATCATCACGGTATGAGGATGAGGCTGGAAGTTCTGAGCACCGCAGTGCCAATCATGTTCACTTGGGGGAGGCTGAAGGATGATGAGGTCATGTCTGTTTCCTCTGTCACTCAGAATGAAAGTAGATTCTTTGGCCTATTTCTCTGATCTCACACCTCAGGTCACCAACACTACCCTCAGGCCTGCCTACCATGCATTAAAGAGAAGTTCTGTGATGTGCTTCCTAGAACCCCCTCCACAACTTTCCAGTATCCTCCTTCATGAAAATGCTGAGGCTGCTGTGCCACCACATCCCTCTATTGATCATCACAACCACCATGTATTTACTGAATTGTATCGCTGGCCTTCCTGGGTACACTGCCCATCACAACCAAGTTGTGGTGGGAACTGTTGAATGCATGGCTGGAGAAAACGGAAGAGATTCCAACTTTGTCAGGTTTGGGCTTGACATGATTTTTAAATACTTTTTGATTATCCTCAGAGGAGATGATACCAGATTTGCTGTGTTAACTGCACGCATTTAACGTGTGAGAACTATAGGAGGGACCTTCCAATATAAGTAGTGCACGTGAGAAGCTTTTTCAGATTAAAAGGTGTTTCAAGCAAAGATTCTTTTCCTGCGTAGAAATTAGGTGCAGAATGTCCCTGTGGAAAGGCATTCAGCCATGGACATATGCAGCACATGGAATAAATGGCAAGATAAAGCGAGAGCATCTAATGTGCCTGTTTATGTATTGTTTGCCTTGACAATGGACTCTCTGAATTACCCGCCCCGTGAATGCATGGCCTTTACAATTGCAGAAGTGGCTAAGTTGTGTTTTCTGATGGTATCAGAAGCCAAAATTCTTTCTGTGTGGTAGAGACTGTGGTGGATTAAGAAATCAGTGAAAGTCCAATAGAGTTTACCATTTTCCCTTGGGTGATAAGGGAGTTCAAGGAAAGGCCTTGTGTGCAAGGGTCGGAATTTGCAGTGATAAGTTATAAAGGATGATGCGTTTGCCATACCCTCGCTTTAGGGAGACAGCAGGGAACCAGGCCGGGGTTTTACGTTCATTTCACAGTTAAACCAAATTCCCTTTGTAGAAGTATGTGCAAACTGTATTTTTCTGTTAGAAGCCGCCTTTTGGCACGTGCGGACATAACTGCATGCTGTGACTGTTCAAGAATGAGAATCCATTTCCAGCATCACGAAAGAAATGACATTTTGAGGTAAATGCAAACAACTCTTGGGCATACCTGAGCATGCCTACCGTGCATGCCCAATGAAATCATTTGGTGGAAAAGTGCTGCCACCTGGTGGAGAAACGAGGGAATGCAGTGGTACCATCCCGAATGAAATGACATGTGAAGTCATGCTGCCATCTCGTGGACAAGTGTGGATATGCATTGCCAGCCTGCTCAGTAACTTTATTTGTAAAAAAAAGCCGCCATGTTTTGACAAGCATGAGAATGAATTGCCAACATCCCCAATAACATGATTTGAAACGAAAAGCTGCCATCTATTGGATAAGCGTGAGAATGCCTTTCCAGCATTCCCGACAATGTTATTTAGGAGAAAAATGCTGCGACCTGGAAGGATATGACAGGATACTGAGGTTGGGCCTCGGTGGCAATGCAGAAGGAGAGCTTTGGGTTCCCCTACCTCTTGGGTTCGTAAAGTGAGATCCCTGGCTTCTTCTGACTAGTCCTGTTTGCCCTACTAGAACATCAGTAATAGAAGTGTGGTCTAATCATCTCAAGTACTGTGCGAGGAGCTTGGCCCCAGGAGAGTGAAGGTAGAGGAGTACAGGTGAGGGGGACTGTTCCTGGACACTCGCCCCTAGTTTGCTAGGTAGCTGGGTCATTGCTTTCTCTCATGGACGCCCTGATACTGGGAGGAGTAGAGCCTGTTATGTCAGGTCCTCAGAGAATCAGGTTGAGAAAGGAAGTATGTAGCACTGCAGTGGGAATTATATTCAGACAGGGACACCTGATGTAAAATGAGGAAGTGTGCATGTGCAAAATCATTCAGCATCAAAGCAGATTCATTGACCCACTCCTCTGAACTCTCGCTCCAGGCCACCTCCCTCACCCTTAGGCCCGTCTACTATTCCTTAAATGGAGGCCCCCATGATGTCCTTCCTCTGACCCTTCCCACACTTGTCCAGGAGCCTTTTCATACAAAGGCTGAGGCTGCTGTGCCACCACTTCCTTTTATGGATCATTGCAACCATCAAATATTTCCTTAGGTGTGTCCAAATTCCTAACTGGGTGATCCTGAGGTCATTGCTCATTAAAAAGGTGGTGTGGTGTGATGCATCCAACACAAGGCAGCAGGAAATTTAAGAGATCCTAATTTCAGCAATGACCGACTCTTCATGTTAGGGCCACCAATAATTATACTATACTCTTTAGGAATTTTGCTAGGAGATGATAGTCAATTATTGTGTTAGGGTATCTCCCACAGTGTGAGTTAAATAGGAGGGACCATCCATTTTCCTTCAAATAGAGAAGTGCACATAAGAAGGTTTTGACATGAGTATGTGTTTTCAAGCAGACATTATGTTCCTGCACAGGACAATGGAGCAGAATGTCTGTGTGACCAGGTATTCAGTCACAGAGAGATCGGGAGCATGGTATGAAATGGAAAGTTAAAGCAGGAGCATCAGCTCTGTTTGTCTGTTTGTCGTGTGTTCTTGGAACACATAAATCAAGAGCATCAATAGCGTCTGTCTCTGTGGTGTTTGTCCCTAGTTTGGGGCATTACAACTAGCTGCCTGTGAATGACCATTGCCTGTGAGGGCTGGGCCTGTGCAGTGGCAGTGGCGGTTAAGTTGTTATGCTTTAGGACAGTATGAGAAGACAGAATTCTTTCTGTGTGCTGGAGGCTGGGGAGGAGGGAGAACTAAGAGTAAGTCCATTGAAGTGGGTGATACTAATGGACCCAGGGACATAAGGTAGCTCAAGGAAATGGATTTGGGAGCAAGGGCCTGAATGTCCACTGCGAGCTCCGAAAGGATGATGGATTTCCAGGTTCCTTTCTGTCGGAGGTCAGCTCACACACTGACAGCAGGCAACGCGGTGGGAGGCTTCCCAGTGCATTTCACACTTGAAGCAAAATCCCTCCCTAGAAGTATGAGAGCACTGTATTTGCTGAGAGAATCATCCTCTGAACCCAGGATTCAGAACCACACTTAGCCAGTGGGAGTATAAATTGCATGTAGGAGTTGTGGGGAAGAGAGCAAAGGCATGTGAGCAGTCAGTCTGGATATTAGGTTCACTTGGGGTCGAATCCCCAGCTGGAAGGGTAAATGCCCAGAGGGACAATAACATGAAGAGTGTTCTATAGCCCTCACACACAACACACACAGAGGCACAGGCATGTACGTGAAGTTGTGTTGGGCAATCTCTGGACCATGGTGTCCACAGCCAGTACATCTTGTGCATTTTTGACGGTATTACATTTCCTCACATAACAATGGCCTCCTGTGAATATGATTGTTTATTTACTTTGTTCCTTCAGACCGAGCCTTTCTCCTGCAATGAAGAAACCCTTAGGCAGCATCAAGTCGTTCTTTCTACGGGTCACTGAAACCCAATGGGTAGATGGAAGAAAGAGTCAGAATGAGGAAAAGACAGAAAGAGCAAGAGTAATGGAAACAAAAACAAGAGAACTGATGTAAAAGGAGTCAGATTGAGACCGTACCTTGGCCGTAGTTATCCTGATCATCCAACTCTACCGGAATGTAGGCTACAGTCCTCTCCAGCCACAGTTCTTCCCTTTGCCTGTCACTTCAGCCTCAGATATCCCACAGACTGGGCAGCCTGTAATGTCCCGGGCATTTCTCCCTGTGCATATTACTAGGGGTCACTGTGGATCTGTGGGAAAGCGGTAGAGAAAATGGATTCTGAAGTGGGAAACGTGAGTAGCCGTAAGCAAGAGCCCCCCAGACACCAAACCCTGGGAAAGCTGCAAATGCTCGGGTAACATAGAGCTTCCTCAGGAATGTTTCACCACAGTTCTGAGGCCCATACACTGAGGCTGACAGTGAGGGGCGGGGCTGAGTAGCGTGATGCCCTCTGTCCAGTCACAGTTTGGAAGAGCTGTTTTAGTAGCCCAAAATGGTGTGGGCATGCCCAAGTCCTCCATCAGAGGCAGGAACGTGTGACGTGCGTGAATCAGGGTATCCTGTGAAGCCGTGTGCAGGCAAGGGTGTGGGGATATCAAAGCCTGTGAGGAATCAGTGTGACCGCATGGGTGCAGGCACCTGTAACCCCAGGAACCTCTGTGTTCCTCTGTGCCTCTTATGCAGAAGGAATGGGGCCAGAAGATAGGTGGTTCAGGCCAAGCCAGGCTGTTTTGTAGATCTCCATGTTTTAGTTCTTTCATAGCCACACGATCAATGTGAAGGTGATGTTGCAGGTACTGGTGCTGGAAAGGGAGGGGCCTTGAGAATATAACCTGTCCATGTAAGCAGGGACACTTGGGTGTCCAGGAGTGAGATGTCCCTAACCCCCACCCACATTCCTTCTGCAGGTGGAGGGAGCCAGACATGCCAGGGATGATGGCAAGGTTAACTGTCCTTTTGTAGCAAATCATACTAATGCAGTACTGCCACTGTGAAGGAGTATCTCATTACCATCACAGGCGGGAGCAGGCTCTCTCTATGGGCAGCAGCAGGAAGTGCATAGAACTTGAAAGGTGATGTGCCCTTCTCCACACACTCCTCATGCTGCAGGATACAGTGCATCCTATGCCTCTTGCATTCAGTGGTGCCAGCATTATGAACGATGGGCCAACAGCTCCAGGCACCAGAACAGCAGCCTTAACTACTTCAACTAGTTCTCTGCCCACAGCGTGGCAGGGTCTGACAGGATTGCTGAGGTGGAGGCTTGCTTGCAATGCCCTAAGAGAGCTTGGTGTGTTCCCCTGCTTTTGGATTTTTAGTCAGATCCCTGCCGTCTCTGGACGATCACTTTTTGCTCTGCCAGAAAATCAGTAAGGACTACTTGAGGATGTTGGAACCAGGAGAAGGCACTTAGAGGACATGTGAGGAGATGCCAGTGGGGCTCCCCCTTGGGTTGTCAGGTAGCTGGGACATTTTTCTCTCACATGAACACCCTGAGGCTCGGAAGGATAGCCTATGACGCCAGGCCACTGCGGCATTGGGAAGAGACAGAAAGTCTGAAGAACTGCAGTGTGGCATCATGTTCAGGCAGGAAGCTGAAGGAAGATGCAGGAGTGTGCATGTCTACCGTCACTCAGAATCAAAGCAGATTCATGTACCCATTCCTGTGAGCTATTGTAAATTGTGCTGCTCTGAACAGAGGGGTTTATATATTCTTCCTGATCGATGTTCCTGGTTTCGTAGGACATATTCCAAGCAGTGGGGCCACTGGGTTCAATGGCAGTTCTGTATTTCAATTTTTGAGAAAACCTCCTATGTCATAAGGTTTTCCATACAGGCTGCACGAGTCTGCATTCCCACCAGCAGTATACTAGGGTGAGCTTTTCTGCACACCCTCACAGGCACTTTCTGTTTATTGACTTATTGAAAACATAGCCATTCTGGAAGACCTCAGGTGATACCCCATTATTGTTTTAATTTTCATCTCTCTGGTGATTAGTGACACTGAGCAGTTTTCATATGTCTCTTGGACATGTTTATGCGCTCTTTGGAGAAGTGTCTACTTAGGTCTTTGCTCGTTTTTTAATTGGATCGTTTGTCTTCCTCTTGTGAAGGTGTGTTTCTTAAAATATTAGGGGTAGTAACCCTTTATCAGATGTATCATCGGCAAATATGTTCTCCCATATAATGAGTTCCCTTTGCATTTTG
Organism: Miniopterus schreibersii; assembly: GCF_964146895.1. Taxonomy (NCBI): domain Eukaryota; kingdom Metazoa; phylum Chordata; class Mammalia; order Chiroptera; family Miniopteridae; genus Miniopterus; species Miniopterus schreibersii. Next base: position 13,921,540 of record NC_138120.1, on the reverse strand, counting down.
TTGATGGTATCTTTGTGCAGAATCTTTTTATTTTGCTGTAGTCCCATTTGTTTATTTTCTCCTTTGCTTCCATTGCCCTAGGCAGTGTATTGGTGAGCATATTGCAATGAGAGATGTCTGAGATCATGCTGCCTCCATTTCCTTCTAGGATTTTTAATGGTTTCATGTTTTACCTTTAAGTTTTTTATCCAGTTGGAGTTGATCCTTGTGTGCGGTGCAAGATATTGGTCTAGTTGCATTATTTTGAAAGTTCCTGTCCAATTTTCCCAACACCATTTATTGAAGAGACTTCCTTTACTCCACTGTATGCTCTGCCTCCTTTGTAAAATCTCAATTGAGTGTAATGAGTTGGGTCAATTCCTGGGTTCTCTGTTCAGTTCCATTTATGTCATTAAGTCTGTTCTTCTGCCAGTTCCATTCTGTTTCGATTAAAATGGCTTTACTATATCTTGATATGTATTATTTTGATTCCTTCCACTTTTTTCTTCCTCCCAAAATTGCTGCAGCGATTTGGGGTCCTGTCCTTTTTGTGTCCTTTAAATTTTTGCACTACTTCTTCTAGGTCTGTGATATCGGACATTGGTATTTTATGAATAGTTTGAATCTATAGATTGCTTTGGGGAGTACGCACATCTGAATGAGGTTGATTCTAGCAATCCATTAGCATGGTATATTCTTACACTTGTTTATATCTTCCTCTATCTCTTTTTTGAACATATTTGTTTTGCAAGTACACGTCTTTCACCCCTTTGGTTAAGTTAATTCCTAAGTATCTTAATTTTATTGTTGCACGTTAAATGTGTTTTTGTTTGTTTGTTTGTTTGTTTTAGTTTCTCTTTCTGAGAGATCATGAGTGTTGTTTAAAAATGCCATTTACTTCTGGGCATTAATTTTCCATCCTGCTGCATAGCTGAGTTCATTTATTATTAAATCTAGAAGTCTTTTGGTGACATCTTTAGTGTTCTCAGCATACAATATCAGGTCATCTGCAAACAGTGACAGTTTTATTTCTCCTTTCCAATTTGGATGCCTTTTATGTTTTCTCCTTGTCTGATCGCTGTGGCAAGGACTTCCAACACTCTGTTGAATAAAAGATGGTGAAAGTGGACGTCCCTGTCTTGTTCCTCTTATTAGGGGATATGTTTTAGTTTTTGCCCATTGAGTATGAAGTTGACTGAAGGTTTGTCCTATAAGGACTTTAATGTGTTTAGGCATGATCCCTCTATCCCCACTGTGCTGAGAGTTTTTCTCAAAAATGGGCGCTGGGTTTTGTTGCTCTTTCTGCACCTACTGAGATGATCATGAGATTTTTGTTTGTCAAATGGTTCCTGTGAGGCATCACATTTATAGATTTGTGAATACTGTACCAAACCTGCATCCCTGGAATAAACCCCACTTGGTCATGGGGTGTGATCTGTTTAACATATTGCTTGATCCAATTTGCTAATATTTGTTTGAAGATTTTAGCATCTCTGTTTATCACGGATATTGGCCTGTAATTCTTTCTTTGCAAGGTCTTTACCTGGATTTGTAGTTGGGATTATTCAGGCTGCCTAAAAAGAGCTTGGGAGTGTTTGTTCCTCTCGGACTTTTTGGAACAATTTGAATTATTTTTTGAATGTTTGATAAAACTCCCCTCTGAAACTGTCTGGGCCTGGCCCTTTTTTTCTTGGGCATTTTTTAAAAAATCACTGTTCCAATTTCACCAGTTTTTATCAACGTGTTCAGCATGCCTGATTCTTCCTCACTGAGTATTGGAAGGTTGTGTATTTCCAGAAATTTGTCTATTTCATCCAGGTTGTTGGCATATAGTTGTTCAGGGTATTTGCTTACAACCCTTTGTATTTCAGTGGTATCAGTTGTTACTTCACTTCTTTTGTTCCTCAATTTATTTATTTTTGACCTCTGTCTTTGGTTTTTGGTGAGTTGGGTTAAAAGTTCATCACACTGATTGTCTATTCAAAGACAAGCTCTTGGTTGCATTGACCTTTTTTAATTTTTTAGTCTCTACGTTATTTATTTAGGCTCTGGTTCTTTATTATTTTCTTCCTTTTACTTCCTCTGGGCCCTTTCTTGTTTTCTGTTCTCTTTCTAAATCTTTCAGTTGTAGTGTTAGATAGTTTAGTAGAAATTTTTCTGGTTCTCATTGCTATAAAAGTTTTTAACAAAAAAAGTTCGTATACACTACTCTATTTGGACCCTGATCTAAAAGTGTTTCCTCCCTGCTACATACAAACTGTTGCAAAATTAATGCCAGTAATATAATAGTGGCAAATCACCAATGAAAACATGAGTAAAACTAAAGAAATCATTTTAAAACCTCTACCAATTTCAAGTTAAATATACCTACAAACTTTATATTTAAAAAGGCATATCTACCCTGGGCAGCGGGGCTCAGTGGTATAGTGTCGGCCTGCACACTGAAGGGTCTCCGGTTTGATTCCCAGTTGAGGGCACATACCTAGGTTGTAGATTCATTCCTCATCCCAGGTGTGCAGCGAATTAGAAAAGCAACCAATGTCTGTGTCTCTAACACTGAGGCACCTCTCTCTCTCTACCCCTTCTTCCATGCCACTCTCTCTGGAAGTCAATGAAAAAAATATCCTCTAGTGAGGGTTAACAACAACGACAATAGCAATAGCATAGCCATGGAGATGGGAAAGACATCAGTGTAAATGAGGAAATAGTCCAGAGTAGAATTGGGTATACTCTTTAAATGGGATGAGGCTTTCTTTTATGTTGACATTAAGGTTTCAGAAGTGAAAAGATGACGGTTGTGTTACAGGGGAGACAGGCAGAAGGCCTCAGCTCTTGTCATCTTGAAGGAAAGATTTCAATCAAGAGAAAAAAATGAAGAAAAAAACCCAAAGCTTTAATGGCTGTAATAAAAATGTACTTAGGCTGGTGAACCAAGGCAGGTGCATAGACGAAGTAACAGGATAGCCTAGGCTGGGCTGCCTTTGCTCACTGGGAAGTCAGAGAAAAGGGGGCCTTGGACACATTTCCAAGACCTTTCAGACAGTTTCAGAAGACAAGCCTGGGATGAGCTGCCACTGCCCATTGCTCCCCTGGTTGAAAGCACCATGGGGCCCCCGCAGAAGGAAGGAGGAAACTGGCGCTGTCACGCTTTCCTGTGGTGTAGGGGAGCTCACACTTGGTCCTTTGTCCTGAGCATATTTATCTCCCTTGCAGGTGGAAAATCTTATGGGAGGCTTAAGGGGAGTTCTCAAGAGAATATTCATCAGCTTTCCAGGGGTGCCCTTTCAGGGTGCTGGTCGCCACTGATTAGTCCATGCCAGGAAGGGCCTCATTTGTCAATGTGTCTGGTCCTGAGTCCACTCCAATGCCACTTGTCTTGTCTTAATGCTTTTATGGGCCTGGAGCTGAAATACAACTGAGACTTAAAAGGTATCTTTAGGGAGGAATGCTTAGGGGGTCTCCACCGCATGACCCATGACATGCTCTGGGAGCATAGATTACCTGGGGACAAAGTTCTTGTTTTCCCAGTCTTTGTCCCTTGTAGGCCTCTGGGGGTTCCTGTCCAGGTGGTTTCCTGTGCCCTAGTCTCTGCACCTGGGTTTCTGCATCTTTCCCATCTAATACAAACTATTTATTCTCCAGTGCCTTTGGCTTAGGGAAGATAGGCTTAACTCAAACTGCTGTCTAAAAATCTATCTCAGTTTCCCTTTCAACTTGTCCTGGAATTTTTCTAGCTTCTTGTTATGCTGTAACAGTTCTACATTATTCCAATTTTAAAACCACTGGAGCGTATAGTTTAAAATGTTTAGTTTTAGATGACGTATATTCTACATCAATTTCTGAAGGGGCATAAATCTGCTATCAGAGATTAAAATAAAACACAGAATTCAGAATGTAAAGTCATTTTTATTTCTTATGTAAGTAACAAAACAAAAACAACAACCCAATATTAAAAAGGGAAGAGGACCTGAACATTTCGAGGAGATGCAGAAGAAAGAAAATAGTGAAGATCAGAACAGAAATGAACGACACAGAGACCAAAAACACAGTACAAAATATCAATGAAAGTAAGAACTAGTTTTCTGACAGAAATAAGATCGATGAGTCTTTAGCCAGACGCACCAAAAAACAAACGGTGAGGACCCAAGAAAACAAAATCAGATGTGAAAGAGGCGATATAACAACTGACATGACAGAAACAGAAAGAATACTAAGAAAACACTATGCACAACAATAAAGTGGGGAAGCTGCGTAAAATGGACACATTCCTCAAAACTACAATCCGCTAAAACTCAATCGGAAAGAATCAGAAAACCTGGAGGGCCAGTAAAAATGGATGCAATTGAAGAAGTAATAAGAAAAAAACTTCCAGCAAACAAGTGTCTGGGGCCAGATGGATTTACATGCGAGCTTACCTAAACATTTAAAGAAGAATTAAAACCCACTCTCCTCAAAATATTTTAGAAAATTCCAGAGGAGGGAGATATTTTTATGAGACCAGTATTATAATAAACCCCAAAACCAGATGAAGATCCTGCAAATAAAGAATTTCACAGACCAACGTCCCTCATGAACATAGGTGCCAAAATCCTCAGAAAATATATTACCAAATTTTATCCAGCAATACATTAAATAAGATCATACACCATGACCAAGTGTGATTTATTCTGGAGACGCAGCGCTGGTATAATATTCGCAAATCAAGAAATGTGAGAGCTAAACAAAATGAAGGACAAAAATCTTATGATCATATCAATAGATACAGAGAAAATATTCTAGAAAATCCAGCACCCATTTTGGAAAAAACTGGGAGCAAAGTGGAAATAGAGGGAATATATCTCAACATAATAAAGGCCATATACAACATACCTGGGGCCAAAATCATACTCAACGTGCAAAGGCTAAAACCATATCCCCTAAGAAGAGGAATAAGACACGGTTGCCCCTTTCACCACTACTGCTCAGCATACTACTGGAAGTCCTAGCCACAGCGAGCAGACAAAAAGAGAACATAAAAGGCATCCGTATCGGAAGAGAGAAGGTTAACTGTCATTACTTGCAGATGACATGATATTGTACATAAAAAACTAAAGAGTCCACCGAGTACTTGTGGATATAATTAATGAATTTGGCAAGGAAGCTGGAAGCAAAATTAACATCAACACATTGATGGCATTTTTTTTACACCGATTATGAACTCTTAGAAAAGACTATACCATTTACCATTGCAACTGAAAAAATAAGACACCTAGGAGTAAAGTCAAAGGAGGATGTAAAAGACTTGTATTCAGAAACAGGACATTGAAAAAAGAAATAGAGGAAGATACAAAGGAGTGAAAGAATTATAGACTGAAAGAATTAACATTATCAAAATATCCATGCTACCCAAAACAATCTATAAATTCAACACAATTGTCATCAATCCCAACAGTGTGTTTCACAGAGCTGGAAAAAATGTTTCGAAAATTTATAGGAAACCAAAAAAGACCCCGTGCACCCACAGTATTCTTGAGAAAGAACAGAGTTGTAGGATCACATTACTGAATATCCTGCTGTAGGGCAAAGCCACTGTGATCAGAACAACCTGCTTCTGGCACAGGAACAGGCACATAGATCAATGGAAAAGTACAGAATCCTGAAATTGACCCATGCCATCATGGTCAATTAATATTTGACCAAAGGGTCAAGAATAAGCCATACAGTAAAGACAGACACTTCAGGTCCGGATATGGGTTCTTGCTGTGCTCAGTGTGGTCTCACTGAGCCTACAGACAGGGGCTTGGGATGTGGTCACGTAGCGTGGAAAAGGCTCCTGGACACCCCACTCGCTCCCCTTTGCTGTTGGGCTTCTGAAACATTTCTTCCAAACTGTGAGACTACAGCAGGCATCATCGTATTCAGCCCCGCCCCTCACTGTGAGCCTCAGTGTATGGGCCTTGTACCTGTAGAGAAACGTTCCTGAGGAAGTCCTATTTTGCCTTAGCATCTTTAGGTTTCCTTCGGTTCGGTGTCTAGTGGGCTCTTTCTTAAGGCAACTCACGTTTCCCACTTCAGAATTCGTTTTCTTTAACACTTCCCACACATCCACAGGGACCCCTGGTAATATCCACAGGGAGAAATGCCCGGGCAGTAGAGGCTATTCCAGTATAAGGGATATCTGAGACTGAAGTGAGAGTCAAAGGGAAGAACTGTGGCTGGAGAGGACTGTAGCCTACATTCTGGTAGAGTTGGATCATCAGGATTATTACCGCCAAGATAAGGTCTCAGTCTGACTCCTTTTAGATTAGTAACTTTTTATTTGTTTCCATTGCTTTTGCTCTTTTGGTCTTTCTCTCATTCTGACTTTCTCTCATCCACTCCTTGGGTTTCAGTGACGAGTAGCAAGGATGACTTGATATTGCTTAAGGATTAGTTGGTTGCACAAGGGCTTGGTCTGAAGGAACAAAGTCAATAAACAATCATATTCACAGGAGGCCATTTCCATTTGAGGAAACGTAAAAAGTGTCAAAAACGGGCAAGGTGTACTGACTGTGGACATCATAGTCCAGAGATTGCCCAACACAAATTCATGTCCATGCCTTTGCCTCTGTGTGTGTGCATGTGTGTGTGTGTGCTTGTGTGTGCTTGTGTGTGAGGGCTGTGGCACACTCTCCTTCTTATTGTCCCTCTGCTCATTTACTCTTCCAGCAGGGGATTCTTGCCCAAATGAACCTAATACACTTCTGACTTCCCACACGCCTTGACTCAATTCGCCACAGGTATCTGTGCACCTTATTCCACTCCTTGCTAAATGTCGCTTGGGATCTTCGGCCTCAGAGACTGATTCTCTCAGCAAAACACTGTGCAGTCATACTTCTAGAGAGGGACTTTGGTTCAACTGTGAAGTCTCCCACCTGGTTGCCTGTTCCTAATGTGTGACCGACTCCCTACAGGGAGGATACTTAGAAATCCATCATTTTTTAGGACCCAACACTGGACATTTATGCAAGTTTATTTGGTAGGCTCAGAAGGCATTCTTACATTTGTCCAGCCGATGGCCTATATGTTCACTCTGGTGATTATTTTGTAGATGCTGAAAATGCATTCTCAAGATTATCCATTAAGAGGCAGCACTGTTCCTAGAATGATTTTATTGGGAATAACGTCAAGGCAGTCTTACGCTTGCCCACATGGAAGCGGCATCTTTGACCCAAACAATTTTATTGGGGATCCTGGCATTTGCTTCCAACGTTCGAACATAATACGGAACTGAGCTCTCACAGGGATTTTACTGAGAAATCTGGCAATGCATTATCAAGATTTTCCGTTAGGCTCTGCTTCCTTGCAAGTCCATATTCTCCATCTCTAACTTATGTGCCTGGAGCACCTCCAGCGGGCACCAGGTGCACTGGTCGACAAATAGGAAAACGCACGGCGAGCATCCCCAACAAAATCATTAGCTAAAAAATGCTGCCAACGGATGCTTGAGAATGACAATTCATTGCCAGTATCCCGCAAATAATAAGTTTTTGGGAAAGTTTTGCCACCTATGAAAAAGATTACGAATGCAGTGCCAGCATGCCCAATAAAATCATACTGTGGAAAACCTGCCTTCTGGTTGACAAGTGCAAGAATGGCTGCGTAGCATCTCCCATAAAATTATTTGATTGAAAATGCTGTCCTACGTGGACAATCGTGAGAATACATTGCCAGCATCCCCAGTAAGGTCATTTGTACGGAAATACTGCCAATTCTCAGATAAGTCTGAGAATGTATTGTCAGAATCACCACAAAACCTCTCTGTCGGCAAAATGCAAAAGGGTGAGAATGCGCTGATAGTATCCCCAATCCAATCATGTGGTTGAAAACTACTGCGACCTCATGTAGAGACCTGAGACTGCCTTGCAGGCATCCTCAATAAAATCACTTGGGGCGAAACGCTGCCACGCATCCCCGCAAAAAAACTTTCTCTGGGACAAATGCTGCCAAGTGTGGGACAAACGTGAGCATCCATTGCCAGCCCCTGTAAAATTATTTGGTTGAAAAAATGCTGCCCCTTTGAATAAAAGGTGATAATGTATTTCAGGCATCTCCCGTATAAACGTTTGATGAGAAATTACCTGACATTGTTTACAAATGTGAGAGAGCATTCCCGGCATTCCCAAGAAAAGCATTTGTTTTAAAAATGCTGCCACCTTGTGGAGGTAAGTGGGAGAGCATTAAACGCATCCCCTTTAAAAAAAACTTGGTGGAAATATTCTGCCCCCTGGTGGACAAGGTGAAGCATGCATTGACTGCATCCCCAACAAAATCACTCTTTGAGAAAAAGGCCACCAGGTGCTAAAGGACTGTATGAATGATTTCCCAGAATCCCCAATGAAACCCCTACTGAGATCAAGGTGCCAACTGGTGGACAAGAGTGAGAACGCATGCTCTGGAATCACAATAAAGTGATTTGGGCCTAAAATTCTGATAGCCAATGTCCACGTGTGAGAATTCAAAACCAACATCCACACCCACACACACAATATCACTTTAGGGGAAAACTGCGGCGAATAGTTGGAGAAACGTGAGAATGTACAGCCAGCAGCAATAAAGTCGCTTGGTGGAAAAATTTCGCAACTGGCTGAACAAACGTAAGAATGCATTCTCAGCTTACCAAACAAAATCACTTGTGATGTCAAGGTGCCAACGGGTGGACAAGCGGGAGAAACCATTGCCTTTATGTGCAATAATAACATTTGGTGGAAAAATGCGGGCTTGTTGTAAACAGGCTTCACAATGCATTGCCAGCAGCCCCAATAATATCAGTTGTTGGAAAAAGGCCGCCACATGTTTGACAAGTGTGAGAATGCGTTGCCCGCATCCTCATGAAAATCCCTTCTGAGATGATGCTGGCTGCCAAATGGCGGACACATTTGAAAATACATTGCCAAGATTCACAATGAAAATCTCTTGTGGGAAAAATGCCCTTATCTTGTCGACTTGTGTGAGTGTTCTTTGCCAGCATCCCCAGTGAAATCACTTGTGGGAAAATGCTTCCACCTATTGGACAAAGTGAAAATGCATCGCCAGAAGCCCCAGTGAAGTTACATGGTGGAAAATAGCTGCCACTTGTTCTCCAAGGAGGAGCATGCAGTGCCAGGATCCTCAATAATATCATTTGGTGGGAAAATACTGCACCTGGTGTTTGAGTGTCAGAAGGAATTGCCAGCAGCCTTAAAACAATCATTTGTAAATAAGAAACCAGTCACCTTTCTACAAATGTGAAAATGCAGTTACAGCATCTCCAATAAGATCACTTGTGGAGAAAATGCTGTCACCTGGTATTCGAGCAAGGGAATGCATTGCCAGCGTTCTCAGGAAAATCCCTTGGTAAACAAAAGTGGCCACCTTGTGGACAGATGTGGGAATGCATTGCCAGCACAACCAAAGGAATCGTTTGGTGGAAAATGTGGCCTCTTGTTTGAGAGACTGAAGAATGCATTGCCCGCATCCGCAATAAAATCATTTTGTGGAAAAGTACTTCTACGAAGTACGTTGGACGAACGTGCTTCCAGCATTCCCCAAACGATACTTTGTGGTGAAAGTGTTGCCAGCTATTGAACAAAAGTGAAAGTGCCATGCCACTATTCCCAATAGAATCATTTTTGGGAAAGTAGGTTCAATGGCTGTTAAAACGTGAGAATGCCTTGTCAACATCCACAAAATAATCACATTTGTGGAAAATGTAGCCAAGTCTTTTTCAAACTTGAGACTGAATTTTCAACACCCCCAATAATATAATTTGGTAGTAAAAATGCTTCCACAAACGTGTTAAGACAAACGTGGGAAAGCATTGCCAGCATCTCAAACAGAATCGTTGGTGGAAAAATGCTGCCATCTCATGTTTCAGCGCCAAAATGCATTGCCAGTTTCCCCAAAATGGGACAGTGGAGGGAAAATGCAGACAGCTGTAGAAAACAACGTGGGAATGCCTTGCCAGCATCCTCAGTAAAAGTACTTTGTGGGGAAATTCTGCCACCTGGTGGAAAAGCGTGAGAATGCACTTCCAGAACATTCCTGATATTCACTAGTGGAATATTGACGCCAACTGATAAATATAGAACCATTGCAAGCATCTCCAGCGAAATCGTGCGGTAAAATAATTCTGCTGCCTGCTTGACACACATTAGCTTCCATTGTCAGCATAGCCAATAAAATCTCGTGGTGTCAAAATGCCACCACCTGGTGGACAAACGAGAAAATGCATCTTCTGCATCTCCACAAGCATCCCAAATATGATCCTCAGTTGGAACAATACTGCCACCTGGTGGGTAACCGTGAGAATGCATCCACGAGTTCACCAATGGATTCATCCTGTTGAAAATGTTTCCACCTGTTGAATGGAATTGTGAATGCTTTTCCAGCATCCCCAATAAAATTACTCGTGAAATCATGCCGACACCTGGTGGAAAAGTGTGAGAATGCATTGCCAGCATCCCCAGAACAATCGTTGGTAAGAAACTTTCTGCCGCCTCTGGACAAAAGTAAGAATTCAGAGTGAGCATCTGCAATAATACCATTTGAGGAGAAAATGCTGCCACGTGGTGTTTCAGCATGAGAATGCAAAGGCTGAGGCTGCTCTGGAACCACTTGCCTCTATTGATCATCACAACCACCATATATTTCCTTAAGTGTCTCCTTATTCCTCCACAGGTCATCCTGAAAACACTGCCCGTTATAAACGGGTTGTGGCGGCACATGTTGAACACAGGGCTGGTGGAAACTTAAGAGATCCCACTGGCGGCAGTGACCCATTTTACAGATTGGGGATTATTCAGTATTCTTTAGTAATAGTCAGAGGAGACAATAGGAGGTTTGTTGTGTTCAGGGGACCTCCCACACTGTGAGATAAATAGGAGGGACTGTCCATTTTACTTCAAAGAAGAGTCGTGCACATGAGAAGCTTTCTCAGCGAAATATGTGTTTTCAAGCAAACATTGTTTCCCTGCACAGGAAATAGATGCAGAATGTCCCTGTGGGAAAGCATTGAGATGCGGAGACATCCAGAGCATGGCATGTAGTTAGAAAGATAAATTAAGAGCAAGTACCGTGTCTGTCTGTCTGTCTGTCTGTCTGTCTGTCTGTTGTTTGTGTGTTGGTTTGAGCCTTACGATTGGCTGCCTTGGAATGATCGACCAGTCCCTGGGAGGGCTGGGCCTTACAGTTGCAGAAGTGGGTAAGTTATGCTTTGGCAGAGGAAATGTATCATGAGTTTCTACAAGGGCCAGACAGGGTGGAGCAGGGAGAGGAGAAGGAATTGATTGAGGAGGAATTAATTGGCAGGGAGCAGTTTGTCCTGGGTGAGAGGATGCCATAAAAGTCATGAAGGTAGTGGTTGATGTTGAGCCTCAGGCACAGATAGAAACAAAACATCCACAAGAAGAGCCAGTCGAGCAGGAGCACGAAGAGGATTGGCTCAGTGGGAAGTGCACCTGGTCCCCACTGGATGTGCTCCGGGCACTTAAGTTAGGAATGTAGCCCGTGAACTTACAAGTGAGCAGATCCTTCTGCTGGCTCAAGCCCAGTACCTGGCAGCGGCGGCAGCCCTGTTTAGAACTGAAAAGCACAAACGTTCAGTGCATTGCCAGATGCTGAGTCAATAGTGTATCCTTGACTCTACAGAAGGGAACGCAATATGCCTGCCCTAGTGCATGAGAAATGTATTAGTGGGGATCGGTAGCTCAGAATCAAATAGACACATTGGAGTGAAGCTCAGGATAGTGAGAACAGTGTGATCCAAAATCTCAGAGACACCCTTTTATCTCACCAGTACCACAAAAACTCTCCCTGGGCTTCAGGAGCGCCGTCCCAGATCAGACTCATGCGCAGAACAAGGGCCATTGCCTCCACACTGCTCTGTGTCACTCAGGTTCTTCTTGGGGTAATGCTGCACTCGAGGGGGGCTGCGTGTCCAAGTCCTCTGTATATCCAAGTCAGTGAGAGGCAGGAATGAGTGATGTCCACAAATAAAGGTATCCTGTTAAGCACTCAGCAGGCAAGTATGTAGGCGAGGTCAAAGGCTGTCAGGAAAACAGTGTGCCCGTGTGTGTATAAACACATGGAGCCCACAAGAACCACTGTGCTCTCTTTTTGCATCTTATGGTGAAGGAGCTGGGCTAGGGGTTAGAGAGGTGGGAGCAATCCAAGCTGCTTTAAGGATCTGCTCCTTTTTGTAGCTGTTTCATGTTCAGCTTGCAGCGTGCAGGCGTTTTGACCTGCTGCAATTTGTCAACAATCTGGAATTGTCAGCCATTATCAGTGACCAAGATGAAACCATGCTCAGCCACATGATCAATCTGAAGGTCAGGCTGTGCTGACCACGGCTGGGGAGGTAGAGAGCTTGTGAAAAAATCCTATCCCTGCAGGAAGGAATAGGCGGGAGTTCTGGAATAAGTTATCACCCTAAACCGGATCCACTATCCTTTTGCAGGTGAAGGAAGCCTGGCATGGCAGCAATCGCTGCAAGACTGTGCTGCTCTTTCACAAAAACCCCTACATCCACGATACTGTGATTGTGAAGGATCCTCTCATAACCATCACAGGAGAGAGGAGGCTCCCTGCATGGCCTGCGGCAAGAAGTGTGTCCAAGTTGGAAGGTGACAGGTTCCTCTCCACACACTCCTCAAGCTGCAGGATACAGGGTGACCCATTCCACTCACATTCAGTGGTACCTGCAGTATGAACGACAGGCCTACAACTGCAGGCAGAACAGCAGCATTCACTTCTTCAACTTCGTCTCTGATCACCATGTTTCGGGATCTGACAGGATTGCTTAGGTGGGTCCTTGCAGGAAATGCCATTAGAGAGCTTGGTGTGATCCCCTGCTTTTTGGGTTTGTGGTTTAGACGCCTGCCCTCTCCTGTGGAGCCCATTTTTCCTTTCCAGATCAACAGTGAGAACTATGAGTGTATGTTGGCATCAGGAGAGGGGACATAGATGATAACAGGTGAGCAGAGACCAACTCTTCACTTGCCTCTGGATTGCCAGGGAGCTGGGACATTGTTTTCTCACATGAACACACTGAAGCTGGGAGAAATACAGCCTGTGACATCATCACGGTATGAGGATGAGGCTGGAAGTTCTGAGCACCGCAGTGCCAATCATGTTCACTTGGGGGAGGCTGAAGGATGATGAGGTCATGTCTGTTTCCTCTGTCACTCAGAATGAAAGTAGATTCTTTGGCCTATTTCTCTGATCTCACACCTCAGGTCACCAACACTACCCTCAGGCCTGCCTACCATGCATTAAAGAGAAGTTCTGTGATGTGCTTCCTAGAACCCCCTCCACAACTTTCCAGTATCCTCCTTCATGAAAATGCTGAGGCTGCTGTGCCACCACATCCCTCTATTGATCATCACAACCACCATGTATTTACTGAATTGTATCGCTGGCCTTCCTGGGTACACTGCCCATCACAACCAAGTTGTGGTGGGAACTGTTGAATGCATGGCTGGAGAAAACGGAAGAGATTCCAACTTTGTCAGGTTTGGGCTTGACATGATTTTTAAATACTTTTTGATTATCCTCAGAGGAGATGATACCAGATTTGCTGTGTTAACTGCACGCATTTAACGTGTGAGAACTATAGGAGGGACCTTCCAATATAAGTAGTGCACGTGAGAAGCTTTTTCAGATTAAAAGGTGTTTCAAGCAAAGATTCTTTTCCTGCGTAGAAATTAGGTGCAGAATGTCCCTGTGGAAAGGCATTCAGCCATGGACATATGCAGCACATGGAATAAATGGCAAGATAAAGCGAGAGCATCTAATGTGCCTGTTTATGTATTGTTTGCCTTGACAATGGACTCTCTGAATTACCCGCCCCGTGAATGCATGGCCTTTACAATTGCAGAAGTGGCTAAGTTGTGTTTTCTGATGGTATCAGAAGCCAAAATTCTTTCTGTGTGGTAGAGACTGTGGTGGATTAAGAAATCAGTGAAAGTCCAATAGAGTTTACCATTTTCCCTTGGGTGATAAGGGAGTTCAAGGAAAGGCCTTGTGTGCAAGGGTCGGAATTTGCAGTGATAAGTTATAAAGGATGATGCGTTTGCCATACCCTCGCTTTAGGGAGACAGCAGGGAACCAGGCCGGGGTTTTACGTTCATTTCACAGTTAAACCAAATTCCCTTTGTAGAAGTATGTGCAAACTGTATTTTTCTGTTAGAAGCCGCCTTTTGGCACGTGCGGACATAACTGCATGCTGTGACTGTTCAAGAATGAGAATCCATTTCCAGCATCACGAAAGAAATGACATTTTGAGGTAAATGCAAACAACTCTTGGGCATACCTGAGCATGCCTACCGTGCATGCCCAATGAAATCATTTGGTGGAAAAGTGCTGCCACCTGGTGGAGAAACGAGGGAATGCAGTGGTACCATCCCGAATGAAATGACATGTGAAGTCATGCTGCCATCTCGTGGACAAGTGTGGATATGCATTGCCAGCCTGCTCAGTAACTTTATTTGTAAAAAAAAGCCGCCATGTTTTGACAAGCATGAGAATGAATTGCCAACATCCCCAATAACATGATTTGAAACGAAAAGCTGCCATCTATTGGATAAGCGTGAGAATGCCTTTCCAGCATTCCCGACAATGTTATTTAGGAGAAAAATGCTGCGACCTGGAAGGATATGACAGGATACTGAGGTTGGGCCTCGGTGGCAATGCAGAAGGAGAGCTTTGGGTTCCCCTACCTCTTGGGTTCGTAAAGTGAGATCCCTGGCTTCTTCTGACTAGTCCTGTTTGCCCTACTAGAACATCAGTAATAGAAGTGTGGTCTAATCATCTCAAGTACTGTGCGAGGAGCTTGGCCCCAGGAGAGTGAAGGTAGAGGAGTACAGGTGAGGGGGACTGTTCCTGGACACTCGCCCCTAGTTTGCTAGGTAGCTGGGTCATTGCTTTCTCTCATGGACGCCCTGATACTGGGAGGAGTAGAGCCTGTTATGTCAGGTCCTCAGAGAATCAGGTTGAGAAAGGAAGTATGTAGCACTGCAGTGGGAATTATATTCAGACAGGGACACCTGATGTAAAATGAGGAAGTGTGCATGTGCAAAATCATTCAGCATCAAAGCAGATTCATTGACCCACTCCTCTGAACTCTCGCTCCAGGCCACCTCCCTCACCCTTAGGCCCGTCTACTATTCCTTAAATGGAGGCCCCCATGATGTCCTTCCTCTGACCCTTCCCACACTTGTCCAGGAGCCTTTTCATACAAAGGCTGAGGCTGCTGTGCCACCACTTCCTTTTATGGATCATTGCAACCATCAAATATTTCCTTAGGTGTGTCCAAATTCCTAACTGGGTGATCCTGAGGTCATTGCTCATTAAAAAGGTGGTGTGGTGTGATGCATCCAACACAAGGCAGCAGGAAATTTAAGAGATCCTAATTTCAGCAATGACCGACTCTTCATGTTAGGGCCACCAATAATTATACTATACTCTTTAGGAATTTTGCTAGGAGATGATAGTCAATTATTGTGTTAGGGTATCTCCCACAGTGTGAGTTAAATAGGAGGGACCATCCATTTTCCTTCAAATAGAGAAGTGCACATAAGAAGGTTTTGACATGAGTATGTGTTTTCAAGCAGACATTATGTTCCTGCACAGGACAATGGAGCAGAATGTCTGTGTGACCAGGTATTCAGTCACAGAGAGATCGGGAGCATGGTATGAAATGGAAAGTTAAAGCAGGAGCATCAGCTCTGTTTGTCTGTTTGTCGTGTGTTCTTGGAACACATAAATCAAGAGCATCAATAGCGTCTGTCTCTGTGGTGTTTGTCCCTAGTTTGGGGCATTACAACTAGCTGCCTGTGAATGACCATTGCCTGTGAGGGCTGGGCCTGTGCAGTGGCAGTGGCGGTTAAGTTGTTATGCTTTAGGACAGTATGAGAAGACAGAATTCTTTCTGTGTGCTGGAGGCTGGGGAGGAGGGAGAACTAAGAGTAAGTCCATTGAAGTGGGTGATACTAATGGACCCAGGGACATAAGGTAGCTCAAGGAAATGGATTTGGGAGCAAGGGCCTGAATGTCCACTGCGAGCTCCGAAAGGATGATGGATTTCCAGGTTCCTTTCTGTCGGAGGTCAGCTCACACACTGACAGCAGGCAACGCGGTGGGAGGCTTCCCAGTGCATTTCACACTTGAAGCAAAATCCCTCCCTAGAAGTATGAGAGCACTGTATTTGCTGAGAGAATCATCCTCTGAACCCAGGATTCAGAACCACACTTAGCCAGTGGGAGTATAAATTGCATGTAGGAGTTGTGGGGAAGAGAGCAAAGGCATGTGAGCAGTCAGTCTGGATATTAGGTTCACTTGGGGTCGAATCCCCAGCTGGAAGGGTAAATGCCCAGAGGGACAATAACATGAAGAGTGTTCTATAGCCCTCACACACAACACACACAGAGGCACAGGCATGTACGTGAAGTTGTGTTGGGCAATCTCTGGACCATGGTGTCCACAGCCAGTACATCTTGTGCATTTTTGACGGTATTACATTTCCTCACATAACAATGGCCTCCTGTGAATATGATTGTTTATTTACTTTGTTCCTTCAGACCGAGCCTTTCTCCTGCAATGAAGAAACCCTTAGGCAGCATCAAGTCGTTCTTTCTACGGGTCACTGAAACCCAATGGGTAGATGGAAGAAAGAGTCAGAATGAGGAAAAGACAGAAAGAGCAAGAGTAATGGAAACAAAAACAAGAGAACTGATGTAAAAGGAGTCAGATTGAGACCGTACCTTGGCCGTAGTTATCCTGATCATCCAACTCTACCGGAATGTAGGCTACAGTCCTCTCCAGCCACAGTTCTTCCCTTTGCCTGTCACTTCAGCCTCAGATATCCCACAGACTGGGCAGCCTGTAATGTCCCGGGCATTTCTCCCTGTGCATATTACTAGGGGTCACTGTGGATCTGTGGGAAAGCGGTAGAGAAAATGGATTCTGAAGTGGGAAACGTGAGTAGCCGTAAGCAAGAGCCCCCCAGACACCAAACCCTGGGAAAGCTGCAAATGCTCGGGTAACATAGAGCTTCCTCAGGAATGTTTCACCACAGTTCTGAGGCCCATACACTGAGGCTGACAGTGAGGGGCGGGGCTGAGTAGCGTGATGCCCTCTGTCCAGTCACAGTTTGGAAGAGCTGTTTTAGTAGCCCAAAATGGTGTGGGCATGCCCAAGTCCTCCATCAGAGGCAGGAACGTGTGACGTGCGTGAATCAGGGTATCCTGTGAAGCCGTGTGCAGGCAAGGGTGTGGGGATATCAAAGCCTGTGAGGAATCAGTGTGACCGCATGGGTGCAGGCACCTGTAACCCCAGGAACCTCTGTGTTCCTCTGTGCCTCTTATGCAGAAGGAATGGGGCCAGAAGATAGGTGGTTCAGGCCAAGCCAGGCTGTTTTGTAGATCTCCATGTTTTAGTTCTTTCATAGCCACACGATCAATGTGAAGGTGATGTTGCAGGTACTGGTGCTGGAAAGGGAGGGGCCTTGAGAATATAACCTGTCCATGTAAGCAGGGACACTTGGGTGTCCAGGAGTGAGATGTCCCTAACCCCCACCCACATTCCTTCTGCAGGTGGAGGGAGCCAGACATGCCAGGGATGATGGCAAGGTTAACTGTCCTTTTGTAGCAAATCATACTAATGCAGTACTGCCACTGTGAAGGAGTATCTCATTACCATCACAGGCGGGAGCAGGCTCTCTCTATGGGCAGCAGCAGGAAGTGCATAGAACTTGAAAGGTGATGTGCCCTTCTCCACACACTCCTCATGCTGCAGGATACAGTGCATCCTATGCCTCTTGCATTCAGTGGTGCCAGCATTATGAACGATGGGCCAACAGCTCCAGGCACCAGAACAGCAGCCTTAACTACTTCAACTAGTTCTCTGCCCACAGCGTGGCAGGGTCTGACAGGATTGCTGAGGTGGAGGCTTGCTTGCAATGCCCTAAGAGAGCTTGGTGTGTTCCCCTGCTTTTGGATTTTTAGTCAGATCCCTGCCGTCTCTGGACGATCACTTTTTGCTCTGCCAGAAAATCAGTAAGGACTACTTGAGGATGTTGGAACCAGGAGAAGGCACTTAGAGGACATGTGAGGAGATGCCAGTGGGGCTCCCCCTTGGGTTGTCAGGTAGCTGGGACATTTTTCTCTCACATGAACACCCTGAGGCTCGGAAGGATAGCCTATGACGCCAGGCCACTGCGGCATTGGGAAGAGACAGAAAGTCTGAAGAACTGCAGTGTGGCATCATGTTCAGGCAGGAAGCTGAAGGAAGATGCAGGAGTGTGCATGTCTACCGTCACTCAGAATCAAAGCAGATTCATGTACCCATTCCTGTGAGCTATTGTAAATTGTGCTGCTCTGAACAGAGGGGTTTATATATTCTTCCTGATCGATGTTCCTGGTTTCGTAGGACATATTCCAAGCAGTGGGGCCACTGGGTTCAATGGCAGTTCTGTATTTCAATTTTTGAGAAAACCTCCTATGTCATAAGGTTTTCCATACAGGCTGCACGAGTCTGCATTCCCACCAGCAGTATACTAGGGTGAGCTTTTCTGCACACCCTCACAGGCACTTTCTGTTTATTGACTTATTGAAAACATAGCCATTCTGGAAGACCTCAGGTGATACCCCATTATTGTTTTAATTTTCATCTCTCTGGTGATTAGTGACACTGAGCAGTTTTCATATGTCTCTTGGACATGTTTATGCGCTCTTTGGAGAAGTGTCTACTTAGGTCTTTGCTCGTTTTTTAATTGGATCGTTTGTCTTCCTCTTGTGAAGGTGTGTTTCTTAAAATATTAGGGGTAGTAACCCTTTATCAGATGTATCATCGGCAAATATGTTCTCCCATATAATGAGTTCCCTTTGCATTTTGTTGATGGTATCTTTGTGCAGAATCTTTTTATTTTGCTGTAGTCCCATTTGTTTATTTTCTCCTTTGCTTCCATTGCCCTAGGCAGTGTATTGGTGAGCATATTGCAATGAGAGATGTCTGAGATCATGCTGCCTCCATTTCCTTCTAGGATTTTTAATGGTTTCATGTTTTACCTTTAAGTTTTTTATCCAGTTGGAGTTGATCCTTGTGTGCGGTGCAAGATATTGGTCTAGTTGCATTATTTTGAAAGTTCCTGTCCAATTTTCCCAACACCATTTATTGAAGAGACTTCCTTTACTCCACTGTATGCTCTGCCTCCTTTGTAAAATCTCAATTGAGTGTAATGAGTTGGGTCAATTCCTGGGTTCTCTGTTCAGTTCCATTTATGTCATTAAGTCTGTTCTTCTGCCAGTTCCATTCTGTTTCGATTAAAATGGCTTTACTATATCTTGATATGTATTATTTTGATTCCTTCCACTTTTTTCTTCCTCCCAAAATTGCTGCAGCGATTTGGGGTCCTGTCCTTTTTGTGTCCTTTAAATTTTTGCACTACTTCTTCTAGGTCTGTGATATCGGACATTGGTATTTTATGAATAGTTTGAATCTATAGATTGCTTTGGGGAGTACGCACATCTGAATGAGGTTGATTCTAGCAATCCATTAGCATGGTATATTCTTACACTTGTTTATATCTTCCTCTATCTCTTTTTTGAACATATTTGTTTTGCAAGTACACGTCTTTCACCCCTTTGGTTAAGTTAATTCCTAAGTATCTTAATTTTATTGTTGCACGTTAAATGTGTTTTTGTTTGTTTGTTTGTTTGTTTTAGTTTCTCTTTCTGAGAGATCATGAGTGTTGTTTAAAAATGCCATTTACTTCTGGGCATTAATTTTCCATCCTGCTGCATAGCTGAGTTCATTTATTATTAAATCTAGAAGTCTTTTGGTGACATCTTTAGTGTTCTCAGCATACAATATCAGGTCATCTGCAAACAGTGACAGTTTTATTTCTCCTTTCCAATTTGGATGCCTTTTATGTTTTCTCCTTGTCTGATCGCTGTGGCAAGGACTTCCAACACTCTGTTGAATAAAAGATGGTGAAAGTGGACGTCCCTGTCTTGTTCCTCTTATTAGGGGATATGTTTTAGTTTTTGCCCATTGAGTATGAAGTTGACTGAAGGTTTGTCCTATAAGGACTTTAATGTGTTTAGGCATGATCCCTCTATCCCCACTGTGCTGAGAGTTTTTCTCAAAAATGGGCGCTGGGTTTTGTTGCTCTTTCTGCACCTACTGAGATGATCATGAGATTTTTGTTTGTCAAATGGTTCCTGTGAGGCATCACATTTATAGATTTGTGAATACTGTACCAAACCTGCATCCCTGGAATAAACCCCACTTGGTCATGGGGTGTGATCTGTTTAACATATTGCTTGATCCAATTTGCTAATATTTGTTTGAAGATTTTAGCATCTCTGTTTATCACGGATATTGGCCTGTAATTCTTTCTTTGCAAGGTCTTTACCTGGATTTGTAGTTGGGATTATTCAGGCTGCCTAAAAAGAGCTTGGGAGTGTTTGTTCCTCTCGGACTTTTTGGAACAATTTGAATTATTTTTTGAATGTTTGATAAAACTCCCCTCTGAAACTGTCTGGGCCTGGCCCTTTTTTTCTTGGGCATTTTTTAAAAAATCACTGTTCCAATTTCACCAGTTTTTATCAACGTGTTCAGCATGCCTGATTCTTCCTCACTGAGTATTGGAAGGTTGTGTATTTCCAGAAATTTGTCTATTTCATCCAGGTTGTTGGCATATAGTTGTTCAGGGTATTTGCTTACAACCCTTTGTATTTCAGTGGTATCAGTTGTTACTTCACTTCTTTTGTTCCTCAATTTATTTATTTTTGACCTCTGTCTTTGGTTTTTGGTGAGTTGGGTTAAAAGTTCATCACACTGATTGTCTATTCAAAGACAAGCTCTTGGTTGCATTGACCTTTTTTAATTTTTTAGTCTCTACGTTATTTATTTAGGCTCTGGTTCTTTATTATTTTCTTCCTTTTACTTCCTCTGGGCCCTTTCTTGTTTTCTGTTCTCTTTCTAAATCTTTCAGTTGTAGTGTTAGATAGTTTAGTAGAAATTTTTCTGGTTCTCATTGCTATAAAAGTTTTTAACAAAAAAAGTTCGTATACACTACTCTATTTGGACCCTGATCTAAAAGTGTTTCCTCCCTGCTACATACAAACTGTTGCAAAATTAATGCCAGTAATATAATAGTGGCAAATCACCAATGAAAACATGAGTAAAACTAAAGAAATCATTTTAAAACCTCTACCAATTTCAAGTTAAATATACCTACAAACTTTATATTTAAAAAGGCATATCTACCCTGGGCAGCGGGGCTCAGTGGTATAGTGTCGGCCTGCACACTGAAGGGTCTCCGGTTTGATTCCCAGTTGAGGGCACATACCTAGGTTGTAGATTCATTCCTCATCCCAGGTGTGCAGCGAATTAGAAAAGCAACCAATGTCTGTGTCTCTAACACTGAGGCACCTCTCTCTCTCTACCCCTTCTTCCATGCCACTCTCTCTGGAAGTCAATGAAAAAAATATCCTCTAGTGAGGGTTAACAACAACGACAATAGCAATAGCATAGCCATGGAGATGGGAAAGACATCAGTGTAAATGAGGAAATAGTCCAGAGTAGAATTGGGTATACTCTTTAAATGGGATGAGGCTTTCTTTTATGTTGACATTAAGGTTTCAGAAGTGAAAAGATGACGGTTGTGTTACAGGGGAGACAGGCAGAAGGCCTCAGCTCTTGTCATCTTGAAGGAAAGATTTCAATCAAGAGAAAAAAATGAAGAAAAAAACCCAAAGCTTTAATGGCTGTAATAAAAATGTACTTAGGCTGGTGAACCAAGGCAGGTGCATAGACGAAGTAACAGGATAGCCTAGGCTGGGCTGCCTTTGCTCACTGGGAAGTCAGAGAAAAGGGGGCCTTGGACACATTTCCAAGACCTTTCAGACAGTTTCAGAAGACAAGCCTGGGATGAGCTGCCACTGCCCATTGCTCCCCTGGTTGAAAGCACCATGGGGCCCCCGCAGAAGGAAGGAGGAAACTGGCGCTGTCACGCTTTCCTGTGGTGTAGGGGAGCTCACACTTGGTCCTTTGTCCTGAGCATATTTATCTCCCTTGCAGGTGGAAAATCTTATGGGAGGCTTAAGGGGAGTTCTCAAGAGAATATTCATCAGCTTTCCAGGGGTGCCCTTTCAGGGTGCTGGTCGCCACTGATTAGTCCATGCCAGGAAGGGCCTCATTTGTCAATGTGTCTGGTCCTGAGTCCACTCCAATGCCACTTGTCTTGTCTTAATGCTTTTATGGGCCTGGAGCTGAAATACAACTGAGACTTAAAAGGTATCTTTAGGGAGGAATGCTTAGGGGGTCTCCACCGCATGACCCATGACATGCTCTGGGAGCATAGATTACCTGGGGACAAAGTTCTTGTTTTCCCAGTCTTTGTCCCTTGTAGGCCTCTGGGGGTTCCTGTCCAGGTGGTTTCCTGTGCCCTAGTCTCTGCACCTGGGTTTCTGCATCTTTCCCATCTAATACAAACTATTTATTCTCCAGTGCCTTTGGCTTAGGGAAGATAGGCTTAACTCAAACTGCTGTCTAAAAATCTATCTCAGTTTCCCTTTCAACTTGTCCTGGAATTTTTCTAGCTTCTTGTTATGCTGTAACAGTTCTACATTATTCCAATTTTAAAACCACTGGAGCGTATAGTTTAAAATGTTTAGTTTTAGATGACGTATATTCTACATCAATTTCTGAAGGGGCATAAATCTGCTATCAGAGATTAAAATAAAACACAGAATTCAGAATGTAAAGTCATTTTTATTTCTTATGTAAGTAACAAAACAAAAACAACAACCCAATATTAAAAAGGGAAGAGGACCTGAACATTTCGAGGAGATGCAGAAGAAAGAAAATAGTGAAGATCAGAACAGAAATGAACGACACAGAGACCAAAAACACAGTACAAAATATCAATGAAAGTAAGAACTAGTTTTCTGACAGAAATAAGATCGATGAGTCTTTAGCCAGACGCACCAAAAAACAAACGGTGAGGACCCAAGAAAACAAAATCAGATGTGAAAGAGGCGATATAACAACTGACATGACAGAAACAGAAAGAATACTAAGAAAACACTATGCACAACAATAAAGTGGGGAAGCTGCGTAAAATGGACACATTCCTCAAAACTACAATCCGCTAAAACTCAATCGGAAAGAATCAGAAAACCTGGAGGGCCAGTAAAAATGGATGCAATTGAAGAAGTAATAAGAAAAAAACTTCCAGCAAACAAGTGTCTGGGGCCAGATGGATTTACATGCGAGCTTACCTAAACATTTAAAGAAGAATTAAAACCCACTCTCCTCAAAATATTTTAGAAAATTCCAGAGGAGGGAGATATTTTTATGAGACCAGTATTATAATAAACCCCAAAACCAGATGAAGATCCTGCAAATAAAGAATTTCACAGACCAACGTCCCTCATGAACATAGGTGCCAAAATCCTCAGAAAATATATTACCAAATTTTATCCAGCAATACATTAAATAAGATCATACACCATGACCAAGTGTGATTTATTCTGGAGACGCAGCGCTGGTATAATATTCGCAAATCAAGAAATGTGAGAGCTAAACAAAATGAAGGACAAAAATCTTATGATCATATCAATAGATACAGAGAAAATATTCTAGAAAATCCAGCACCCATTTTGGAAAAAACTGGGAGCAAAGTGGAAATAGAGGGAATATATCTCAACATAATAAAGGCCATATACAACATACCTGGGGCCAAAATCATACTCAACGTGCAAAGGCTAAAACCATATCCCCTAAGAAGAGGAATAAGACACGGTTGCCCCTTTCACCACTACTGCTCAGCATACTACTGGAAGTCCTAGCCACAGCGAGCAGACAAAAAGAGAACATAAAAGGCATCCGTATCGGAAGAGAGAAGGTTAACTGTCATTACTTGCAGATGACATGATATTGTACATAAAAAACTAAAGAGTCCACCGAGTACTTGTGGATATAATTAATGAATTTGGCAAGGAAGCTGGAAGCAAAATTAACATCAACACATTGATGGCATTTTTTTTACACCGATTATGAACTCTTAGAAAAGACTATACCATTTACCATTGCAACTGAAAAAATAAGACACCTAGGAGTAAAGTCAAAGGAGGATGTAAAAGACTTGTATTCAGAAACAGGACATTGAAAAAAGAAATAGAGGAAGATACAAAGGAGTGAAAGAATTATAGACTGAAAGAATTAACATTATCAAAATATCCATGCTACCCAAAACAATCTATAAATTCAACACAATTGTCATCAATCCCAACAGTGTGTTTCACAGAGCTGGAAAAAATGTTTCGAAAATTTATAGGAAACCAAAAAAGACCCCGTGCACCCACAGTATTCTTGAGAAAGAACAGAGTTGTAGGATCACATTACTGAATATCCTGCTGTAGGGCAAAGCCACTGTGATCAGAACAACCTGCTTCTGGCACAGGAACAGGCACATAGATCAATGGAAAAGTACAGAATCCTGAAATTGACCCATGCCATCATGGTCAATTAATATTTGACCAAAGGGTCAAGAATAAGCCATACAGTAAAGACAGACACTTCAGGTCCGGATATGGGTTCTTGCTGTGCTCAGTGTGGTCTCACTGAGCCTACAGACAGGGGCTTGGGATGTGGTCACGTAGCGTGGAAAAGGCTCCTGGACACCCCACTCGCTCCCCTTTGCTGTTGGGCTTCTGAAACATTTCTTCCAAACTGTGAGACTACAGCAGGCATCATCGTATTCAGCCCCGCCCCTCACTGTGAGCCTCAGTGTATGGGCCTTGTACCTGTAGAGAAACGTTCCTGAGGAAGTCCTATTTTGCCTTAGCATCTTTAGGTTTCCTTCGGTTCGGTGTCTAGTGGGCTCTTTCTTAAGGCAACTCACGTTTCCCACTTCAGAATTCGTTTTCTTTAACACTTCCCACACATCCACAGGGACCCCTGGTAATATCCACAGGGAGAAATGCCCGGGCAGTAGAGGCTATTCCAGTATAAGGGATATCTGAGACTGAAGTGAGAGTCAAAGGGAAGAACTGTGGCTGGAGAGGACTGTAGCCTACATTCTGGTAGAGTTGGATCATCAGGATTATTACCGCCAAGATAAGGTCTCAGTCTGACTCCTTTTAGATTAGTAACTTTTTATTTGTTTCCATTGCTTTTGCTCTTTTGGTCTTTCTCTCATTCTGACTTTCTCTCATCCACTCCTTGGGTTTCAGTGACGAGTAGCAAGGATGACTTGATATTGCTTAAGGATTAGTTGGTTGCACAAGGGCTTGGTCTGAAGGAACAAAGTCAATAAACAATCATATTCACAGGAGGCCATTTCCATTTGAGGAAACGTAAAAAGTGTCAAAAACGGGCAAGGTGTACTGACTGTGGACATCATAGTCCAGAGATTGCCCAACACAAATTCATGTCCATGCCTTTGCCTCTGTGTGTGTGCATGTGTGTGTGTGTGCTTGTGTGTGCTTGTGTGTGAGGGCTGTGGCACACTCTCCTTCTTATTGTCCCTCTGCTCATTTACTCTTCCAGCAGGGGATTCTTGCCCAAATGAACCTAATACACTTCTGACTTCCCACACGCCTTGACTCAATTCGCCACAGGTATCTGTGCACCTTATTCCACTCCTTGCTAAATGTCGCTTGGGATCTTCGGCCTCAGAGACTGATTCTCTCAGCAAAACACTGTGCAGTCATACTTCTAGAGAGGGACTTTGGTTCAACTGTGAAGTCTCCCACCTGGTTGCCTGTTCCTAATGTGTGACCGACTCCCTACAGGGAGGATACTTAGAAATCCATCATTTTTTAGGACCCAACACTGGACATTTATGCAAGTTTATTTGGTAGGCTCAGAAGGCATTCTTACATTTGTCCAGCCGATGGCCTATATGTTCACTCTGGTGATTATTTTGTAGATGCTGAAAATGCATTCTCAAGATTATCCATTAAGAGGCAGCACTGTTCCTAGAATGATTTTATTGGGAATAACGTCAAGGCAGTCTTACGCTTGCCCACATGGAAGCGGCATCTTTGACCCAAACAATTTTATTGGGGATCCTGGCATTTGCTTCCAACGTTCGAACATAATACGGAACTGAGCTCTCACAGGGATTTTACTGAGAAATCTGGCAATGCATTATCAAGATTTTCCGTTAGGCTCTGCTTCCTTGCAAGTCCATATTCTCCATCTCTAACTTATGTGCCTGGAGCACCTCCAGCGGGCACCAGGTGCACTGGTCGACAAATAGGAAAACGCACGGCGAGCATCCCCAACAAAATCATTAGCTAAAAAATGCTGCCAACGGATGCTTGAGAATGACAATTCATTGCCAGTATCCCGCAAATAATAAGTTTTTGGGAAAGTTTTGCCACCTATGAAAAAGATTACGAATGCAGTGCCAGCATGCCCAATAAAATCATACTGTGGAAAACCTGCCTTCTGGTTGACAAGTGCAAGAATGGCTGCGTAGCATCTCCCATAAAATTATTTGATTGAAAATGCTGTCCTACGTGGACAATCGTGAGAATACATTGCCAGCATCCCCAGTAAGGTCATTTGTACGGAAATACTGCCAATTCTCAGATAAGTCTGAGAATGTATTGTCAGAATCACCACAAAACCTCTCTGTCGGCAAAATGCAAAAGGGTGAGAATGCGCTGATAGTATCCCCAATCCAATCATGTGGTTGAAAACTACTGCGACCTCATGTAGAGACCTGAGACTGCCTTGCAGGCATCCTCAATAAAATCACTTGGGGCGAAACGCTGCCACGCATCCCCGCAAAAAAACTTTCTCTGGGACAAATGCTGCCAAGTGTGGGACAAACGTGAGCATCCATTGCCAGCCCCTGTAAAATTATTTGGTTGAAAAAATGCTGCCCCTTTGAATAAAAGGTGATAATGTATTTCAGGCATCTCCCGTATAAACGTTTGATGAGAAATTACCTGACATTGTTTACAAATGTGAGAGAGCATTCCCGGCATTCCCAAGAAAAGCATTTGTTTTAAAAATGCTGCCACCTTGTGGAGGTAAGTGGGAGAGCATTAAACGCATCCCCTTTAAAAAAAACTTGGTGGAAATATTCTGCCCCCTGGTGGACAAGGTGAAGCATGCATTGACTGCATCCCCAACAAAATCACTCTTTGAGAAAAAGGCCACCAGGTGCTAAAGGACTGTATGAATGATTTCCCAGAATCCCCAATGAAACCCCTACTGAGATCAAGGTGCCAACTGGTGGACAAGAGTGAGAACGCATGCTCTGGAATCACAATAAAGTGATTTGGGCCTAAAATTCTGATAGCCAATGTCCACGTGTGAGAATTCAAAACCAACATCCACACCCACACACACAATATCACTTTAGGGGAAAACTGCGGCGAATAGTTGGAGAAACGTGAGAATGTACAGCCAGCAGCAATAAAGTCGCTTGGTGGAAAAATTTCGCAACTGGCTGAACAAACGTAAGAATGCATTCTCAGCTTACCAAACAAAATCACTTGTGATGTCAAGGTGCCAACGGGTGGACAAGCGGGAGAAACCATTGCCTTTATGTGCAATAATAACATTTGGTGGAAAAATGCGGGCTTGTTGTAAACAGGCTTCACAATGCATTGCCAGCAGCCCCAATAATATCAGTTGTTGGAAAAAGGCCGCCACATGTTTGACAAGTGTGAGAATGCGTTGCCCGCATCCTCATGAAAATCCCTTCTGAGATGATGCTGGCTGCCAAATGGCGGACACATTTGAAAATACATTGCCAAGATTCACAATGAAAATCTCTTGTGGGAAAAATGCCCTTATCTTGTCGACTTGTGTGAGTGTTCTTTGCCAGCATCCCCAGTGAAATCACTTGTGGGAAAATGCTTCCACCTATTGGACAAAGTGAAAATGCATCGCCAGAAGCCCCAGTGAAGTTACATGGTGGAAAATAGCTGCCACTTGTTCTCCAAGGAGGAGCATGCAGTGCCAGGATCCTCAATAATATCATTTGGTGGGAAAATACTGCACCTGGTGTTTGAGTGTCAGAAGGAATTGCCAGCAGCCTTAAAACAATCATTTGTAAATAAGAAACCAGTCACCTTTCTACAAATGTGAAAATGCAGTTACAGCATCTCCAATAAGATCACTTGTGGAGAAAATGCTGTCACCTGGTATTCGAGCAAGGGAATGCATTGCCAGCGTTCTCAGGAAAATCCCTTGGTAAACAAAAGTGGCCACCTTGTGGACAGATGTGGGAATGCATTGCCAGCACAACCAAAGGAATCGTTTGGTGGAAAATGTGGCCTCTTGTTTGAGAGACTGAAGAATGCATTGCCCGCATCCGCAATAAAATCATTTTGTGGAAAAGTACTTCTACGAAGTACGTTGGACGAACGTGCTTCCAGCATTCCCCAAACGATACTTTGTGGTGAAAGTGTTGCCAGCTATTGAACAAAAGTGAAAGTGCCATGCCACTATTCCCAATAGAATCATTTTTGGGAAAGTAGGTTCAATGGCTGTTAAAACGTGAGAATGCCTTGTCAACATCCACAAAATAATCACATTTGTGGAAAATGTAGCCAAGTCTTTTTCAAACTTGAGACTGAATTTTCAACACCCCCAATAATATAATTTGGTAGTAAAAATGCTTCCACAAACGTGTTAAGACAAACGTGGGAAAGCATTGCCAGCATCTCAAACAGAATCGTTGGTGGAAAAATGCTGCCATCTCATGTTTCAGCGCCAAAATGCATTGCCAGTTTCCCCAAAATGGGACAGTGGAGGGAAAATGCAGACAGCTGTAGAAAAAAACGTGGGAATGCCTTGCCAGCATCCTCAGTAAAAGTACTTTGTGGGGAAATTCTGCCACCTGGTGGAAAAGCGTGAGAATGCACTTCCAGAACATTCCTGATATTCACTAGTGGAATATTGACGCCAACTGATAAATATAGAACCATTGCAAGCATCTCCAGCGAAATCGTGCGGTAAAATAATTCTGCTGCCTGCTTGACACACATTAGCTTCCATTGTCAGCATAGCCAATAAAATCTCGTGGTGTCAAAATGCCACCACCTGGTGGACAAACGAGAAAATGCATCTTCTGCATCTCCACAAGCATCCCAAATATGATCCTCAGTTGGAACAATACTGCCACCTGGTGGGTAAACGTGAGAATGCATCCACGAGTTCACCAATGGATTCATCCTGTTGAAAATGTTTCCACCTGTTGAATGGAATTGTGAATGCTTTTCCAGCATCCCCAATAAAATTACTCGTGAAATCATGCCGACACCTGGTGGAAAAGTGTGAGAATGCATTGCCAGCATCCCCAGAACAATCGTTGGTAAGAAACTTTCTGCCGCCTCTGGACAAAAGTAAGAATTCAGAGTGAGCATCTGCAATAATACCATTTGAGGAGAAAATGCTGCCACGTGGTGTTTCAGCATGAGAATGCAAAGGCTGAGGCTGCTCTGGAACCACTTGCCTCTATTGATCATCACAACCACCATATATTTCCTTAAGTGTCTCCTTATTCCTCCACAGGTCATCCTGAAAACACTGCCCGTTATAAACGGGTTGTGGCGGCACATGTTGAACACAGGGCTGGTGGAAACTTAAGAGATCCCACTGGCGGCAGTGACCCATTTTACAGATTGGGGATTATTCAGTATTCTTTAGTAATAGTCAGAGGAGACAATAGGAGGTTTGTTGTGTTCAGGGGACCTCCCACACTGTGAGATAAATAGGAGGGACTGTCCATTTTACTTCAAAGAAGAGTCATGCACATGAGAAGCTTTCTCAGCGAAATATGTGTTTTCAAGCAAACATTGTTTCCCTGCACAGGAAATAGATGCAGAATGTCCCTGTGGGAAAGCATTGAGATGCGGAGACATCCAGAGCATGGCATGTAGTTAGAAAGATAAATTAAGAGCAAGTACCGTGTCTGTCTGTCTGTCTGTCTGTTGTTTGTGTGTTGGTTTGAGCCTTACGATTGGCTGCCTTGGAATGATCGACCAGTCCCTGGGAGGGCTGGGCCTTACAGTTGCAGAAGTGGGTAAGTTATGCTTTGGCAGAGGAAATGTATCATGAGTTTCTACAAGGGCCAGACAGGGTGGAGCAGGGAGAGGAGAAGGAATTGATTGAGGAGGAATTAATTGGCAGGGAGCAGTTTGTCCTGGGTGAGAGGAGGCCATAAAACTCATGAAGGTAGCGGTTGATGTTGAGCCTCAGGCACAGATAGAAACAAAACATCCACAAGAAGAGCCAGTCGAGCAGGAGCACGAAGAGGATTGGCTCAGTGGGAAGTGCACCTGGTCCCCACTGGATGTGCTCCGGGCACTTAAGTTAGGAATGTAGCCCGTGAACTTACAAGTGAGCAGATCCTTCTGCTGGCTCAAGCCCAGTACCTGGCAGCGGCGGCAGCCCTGTTTAGAACTGAAAAGCATAAACGTTCAGTGCATTGCCAGATGCTGAGTCAATAGTGTATCCTTGACTCTACAGAAGGGAACGCAATATGCCTGCCCTAGTGCGTGAGAAATGTATTAGTGG
Organism: Miniopterus schreibersii; assembly: GCF_964146895.1. Lineage (NCBI taxonomy): Eukaryota > Metazoa > Chordata > Mammalia > Chiroptera > Miniopteridae > Miniopterus > Miniopterus schreibersii. The sequence goes on along the minus strand of NC_138120.1, from coordinate 13,891,012 downwards.
GGATCGGTAGCTCAGAATCAAATAGACACATTGGAGTGAAGCTCAGGATAGTGAGAACAGTGTGATCCAAAATCTCAGAGACACCCTTTTATCTCACCAGTACCACAAAAACTCTCCCTGGGCTTCAGGAGCGCCGTCCCAGATCAGACTCATGCGCAGAACAAGGGCCATTGCCTCCACACTGCTCTGTGTCACTCAGGTTCTTCTTGGGGTAATGCTGCACTCGAGGGGGGCTGCGTGTCCAAGTCCTATGTATATCCAAGTCAGTGAGAGGCAGGAATGAGTGATGTCCACAAATAAAGGTATCCTGTTAAGCACTCAGCAGGCAAGTATGTAGGCGAGGTCAAAGGCTGTCAGGAAAACAGTGTGCCCGTGTGTGTATAAACACATGGAGCCCACAAGAACCACTGTGCTCTCTTTTTGCATCTTATGGTGAAGGAGCTGGGCTAGGGGTTAGAGAGGTGGGAGCAATCCAAGCTGCTTTAAGGATCTGCTCCTTTTTGTAGCTGTTTCATGTTCAGCTTGCAGCGTGCAGGCGTTTTGACCTGCTGCAATTTGTCAACAATCTGGAATTGTCAGCCATTATCAGTGACCAAGATGAAACCATGCTCAGCCACATGATCAATCTGAAGGTCAGGCTGTGCAGACCATGGCTGGGGAGGTAGAGAGCTTGTGAAAAAATCCTATCCCTGCAGGAAGGAATAGGCGGGAGTTCTGGAATAAGTTATCACCCTAAACCGGATCCACTATCCTTTTGCAGGTGAAGGAAGCCTGGCATGGCAGCAATCGCTGCAAGACTGTGCTGCTCTTTCACAAAAACCCCTACATCCACGATACTGTGATTGTGAAGGATCCTCTCATAACCATCACAGGAGAGAGGAGGCTCCCTGCATGGCCTGCGGCAAGAAGTGTGTCCAAGTTGGAAGGTGACAGGTTCCTCTCCACACACTCCTCAAGCTGCAGGATACAGGGTGACCCATTCCACTCACATTCAGTGGTACCTGCAGTATGAACGACAGGCCTACAACTGCAGGCAGAACAGCAGCATTCACTTCTTCAACTTCGTCTCTGATCACCATGTTTCGGGATCTGACAGGATTGCTTAGGTGGGTCCTTGCAGGAAATGCCATTAGAGAGCTTGGTGTGATCCCCTGCTTTTTGGGTTTGTGGTTTAGACGCCTGCCCTCTCCTGTGGAGCCCATTTTTCCTTTCCAGATCAACAGTGAGAACTATAAGTGGGTGTTGGCTTCGGGAGAGGGGACATAGATGATAACAGGTGAGCAGAGACCAACTCTTCACTTGCCTCTGGATTGCCAGGTAGCTGGGACATTGTTTTCTCACATGAACACACTGAAGCTGGGAGAAATACAGCCTGTGACATCATCACGGTATGAGGATGAGGCTGGAAGTTCTGAGCACCGCAGTGCCAATCATGTTCACTTGGGGGAGGTTGAAGGATGATGAGGTCATGTCTGTTTCCTCTGTCACACAGAATGAAAGTAGATTCTTTGGCATATTTCTCTGATCTCACACTTCAGGTCACCAACACCACCCTCAGGCCTGCCTACCATGCATTAAAGAGAAGTTCTGTGATGTGCTTCCTAGAACCCCCTCCACAATTTTCCATTATCCTCCTTCATGAAAATGCTGAGGCTGCTGTGCCACCACATCCCTCTATTGATCATCACAACCACCATGTATTTACTGAATTGTATCCCTGGCCTTCCTGGGTACACTGCCCATCACAACCAAGTTGTGGTGGGAACTGTTGAATGCATGGCTGGAGAAAACGGAAGAGATTCCAACTTTGTCAGGTTTGGGCTTGACATGATTTTTAAATACTTTTTGATTATCCTCAGAGGAGATGATACCAGATTTGCTGTGTTAACTGCCGCATTTAACGTGTGAGAACTATAGGAGGGACCTTCCAATATAAGTAGTGCACGTGAGAAGCTTTTTCAGATTAAAAGGTGTTTCAAGCAAAGATTCTTTTCCTGCGTAGAAATTAGGTGCAGAATGTCCCTGTGAAAAGGCATTCAGCCATGGATATATGCAGCACATGGAATAAATGGCAAGATAAAGCGAGAGCATCTAATTTGCCTGTTTATGTATTGTTTGCCTTGACAATGGACTCCCTGAATTACCCGCCCCGTGAATGCATGGCCTTTACAATTGCAGAAGTGGCTACGTTGTGTTTTCTGATGGTATCAGAAGCCAAAATTCTTTCTGTGTGGTAGAGACTGTGGTGGATTAAGAAATCAGTGAAAGTCCAATAGAGTTTACCATTTTCCCTTGGGTGATAAGGGAGTTCAAGGAAAGGCCTTGTGTGCAAGGGTCGGAATTTGCAGTGACAAGTTATAAAGGATGATGCGTTTGCCATACCCTCGCTTTAGGGAGTCGGCTCACACAGTGACAGCAGGGAACCAGGCCGGGGTTTTACGTTCATTTCACAGTTAAACCAAATTCCCTTTGTAGAAGTATGTGCAAACTGTATTTTTCTGTTAGAAGCCGCCTTTTGGCACGTGCGGACATAACTGCATGCTGTGACTGTTCAAGAATGAGAATCCATTTCCAGCATCACGAAAGAAATGACATTTTGAGGTAAATGCAAACAACTCTTGGGCATACCTGAGCATGCCTACCGTGCATGCCCAATGAAATCATTTGGTGGAAAAGTGCTGCCACCTGGTGGAGAAACGAGGGAATGCAGTGGTACCATCCCGAATGAAATGACATGTGAAGTCATGCTGCCATCTCGTGGACAAGTGTGGATATGCATTGCCAGCCTGCTCAGTAACTTTATTTGTAAAAAAAAGCTGCCATGTTTTGACAAGCATGAGAATGAATTGCCAACATCCCCAATAACATGATTTGAAACGAAAAGCTGCCATCTATTGGATAAGCGTGAGAATGCCTTTCCAGCATTCCCGACAATGTTATTTAGGAGAAAAATGCTGCGACCTGGAAGGATATGACAGGATACTGAGGTTGGGCCTCGGTGGCAATGCAGAAGGAGAGCTTTGGGTTCCCCTACCTCTTGGGTTCGTAAAGTGAGATCCCTGGCTTCTTCTGACTAGTCCTGTTTGCCCTACTAGAACATCAGTAATAGAAGTGTGGTCTAATCATCTCAAGTACTGTGCGAGGAGCTTGGCCCCAGGAGAGTGAAGGTAGAGGAGTACAGGTGAGGGGGACTGTTCCTGGACACTCGCCCCTAGTTTGCTAGGTAGCTGGGTCATTGCTTTCTCTCATGGACGCCCTGATACTGGGAGGAGTAGAGCCTGTTATGTCAGGTCCTCAGAGAATCAGGTTGAGAAAGGAAGTATGTAGCACTGCAGTGGGAATTATATTCAGACAGGGACACCTGATGTAAAATGAGGAAGTGTGCATGTGCAAAATCATTCAGCATCAAAGCAGATTCATTGACCCACTCCTCTGAACTCTCGCTCCAGGCCACCTCCCTCACCCTTAGGCCCGTCTACTATTCCTTAAATGGAGGCTCCCATGATGTCCTTCCTCTGACCCTTCCCACACTTGTCCAGGAGTCTTTTCATACAAAGGCTGAGGCTGCTGTGCCACCACTTCCTTTTATGGATCATTGCAACCATCAAATATTTCCTTAGGTGTGTCCAAATTCCTAACTGGGTGATCCTGAGGTCATTGCTCATTAAAAAGGTGGTGTGGTGTGATGCATCCAACACAAGGCAGCAGGAAATTTAAGAGATCCTAATTTCAGCAATGACCGACTCTTCATGTTAGGGCCACCAATAATTATACTATACTCTTTAGGAATTTTGCTAGGAGATGATAGTCAATTATTGTGTTAGGGTATCTCCCACAGTGTGAGTTAAATAGGAGGGACCATCCATTTTCCTTCAAATAGAGAAGTGCACATAAGAAGGTTTTGACATGAGTATGTGTTTTCAAGCAGACATTATGTTCCTGCACAGGACAATGGAGCAGAATGTCTGTGTGACCAGGTATTCAGTCACAGAGAGATCGGGAGCATGGTATGAAATGGAAAGTTAAAGCAGGAGCATCAGCTCTGTTTGTCTGTTTGTCGTGTGTTCTTGGAACACATAAATCAAGAGCATCAATAGCGTCTGTCTCTGTGGTGTTTGTCCCTAGTTTGGGGCATTACAACTGGCTGCCTGTGAATGACCATTGCCTGTGAGGGCTGGGCCTGTGCAGTGGCAGTGGCGGTTAAGTTGTTATGCTTTAGGACAGTATGAGAAGACAGAATTCTTTCTGTGTGCTGGAGGCTGGGGAGGAGGGAGAACTAAGAGTAAGTCCATTGAAGTGGGTGATACTAATGGACCCAGGGACATAAGGTAGCTCAAGGAAAGGGATTTGGGAGCAAGGGCCTGAATGTCCACTGCGAGCTCCGAAAGGATGATGGATTTCCAGGTTCCTTTCTGTCGGAGGTCAGCTCACACATTGACAGCAGGCAACGCGGTGGGAGGCTTCCCAGTGCATTTCACACTTGAAGCAGAAGCCCTCCCTAGAAGTATGAGAGCACTGTATTTGCTGCGAGAATCATCCTCTGAGCCCAGGATTCAGAACCACACTTAGCCAGTGGGAGTATAAATTGCATGTAGGAGTTGTGGGGAAGAGAGCAAAGGCATGTGAGCAGTCAGTCTGGATATTAGGTTCACTTGGGGTCGAATCCCCAGCTGGAAGGGTAAATGACCAGAGGGACAATAAGATGCAGAGTGTTCTATAGCCCTCACACACAACACACACAGAGGCACAGGCATGTACGTGAAGTTGTGTTGGGCAATCTCTGGACCATGGTGTCCACAGCCAGTACATCTTGTGCATTTTTGACGGTATTACATTTCCTCACATAACAATGGCCTCGTGTGAATATGATTGTTTATTTACTTTGTTCCTTCAGACCGAGCCTTTCTCCTGCAATGAAGAAACTCTTAGGCAGCATCAAGTCATTCTTTCTACGGGTCACTGAAACCCAATGGGTAGATGGAAGAAAGAGTCAGAATGAGGAAAAGACAGAAAGAGCAAGAGTAATGGAAACAAAAACAAGAGAACTGATGTAAAAGGAGTCAGATTGAGACCGTATCTTGGCCGAAGTTATCCTGATCACCCAACTCTACCAGAATGTAGGCTACAGTCCTCTCCAGCCACAGTTCTTCCCTTTGCCTGTCACTTCAGCCTCAGATATCCCACAGACTGGGCAGCCTGTAATGTCCCGGGCATTTCTCCCTGTGGATATTACTAGGGGTCACTGTGGATCTGTGGGAAAGCGGTAGAGAAAATGGATTCTGAAGTGGGAAACGTGAGTAGCCGTAAGCAAGAGCCCCCCAGACACCAAACCCTGGGAAAGCTGCAAATGCTCGGGTAACATAGAGCTTCCTCAGGAATGTTTCACCACAGTTCTGAGGCCCATACACTGAGGCTGACAGTGAGGGGTGGGGCTGAGTAGCGTGATGCCCTCTGTCCAGTCACAGTTTGGAAGAGCTGTTTTAGTAGCCCAAAATGGTGTGGGCATGCCCAAGTCCTCCATCAGAGGCAGGAACGTGTGACGTGCGTGAATCAGGGTATCCTGTGAAGCCGTGTGCAGGCAAGGGTGTGGGGATATCAAAGCCTGTGAGGAATCAGTGTGACCGCATGGGTGCAGGCACCTGTAACCCCAGGAACCTCTGTGTTCCTCTGTGCCTCTTATGCAGAAGGAATGGGGCCAGAAGATAGGTGGTTCAGGCCAAGCCAGGCTGTTTTGTAGATCTCCATGTTTTAGTTCTTTCATAGCCACACGATCAATGTGAAGGTGATGTTGCAGGTACTGGTGCTGGAAAGGGAGGGGCCTTGAGAATATAACCTGTCCATGTAAGCAGGGACACTTGGGTGTCCAGGAGTGAGATGTCCCTAACCCCCACCCACATTCCTTCTGCAGGTGGAGGGAGCCAGACATGCCAGGGATGATGGCAAGGTTAACTGTCCTTTTGTAGCAAATCATACTAATGCAGTACTGCCACTGTGAAGGAGTATCTCATTACCATCACAGGCGGGAGCAGGCTCTCTCTATGGGCAGCAGCAGGAAGTGCATAGAACTTGAAAGGTGATGTGCCCTTCTCCACACACTCTTCATGCTGCAGGATACAGTGCATCCTATGCCTCTTGCATTCAGTGGTGCCAGCATTATGAACGATGGGCCAACAGCTCCAGGTACCAGAACAGCAGCTTTAACTACTTCAACTAGTTCTCTGCCCACAGCGTGGCAGGGTCTGACAGGATTGCTGAGGTGGAGGCTTGCTTGCAATGCCCTAAGAGAGCTTGGTGTGTTCCCCTGCTTTTGGATTTTTAGTCAGATCCCTGCTGTCTCTGGACGATCACATTTTGCTCTGCCAGAAAATCAGTAAGGACTACTTGAGGATGTTGGAACCAGGAGAAGGCACTTAGAGGACATGTGAGGAGATGCCAGTGGGGCTCCCCCTTGGGTTGTCAGGTAGCTGGGACATTTTTCTCTCACATGAACACCCTGAGGCTCGGAAGGATAGCCTATGACGCCAGGCCACTGCGGCATTGGGAAGAGACAGAAAGTCTGAAGAACTGCAGTGTGGCATCATGTTCAGGCAGGAAGCTGAAGGAAGATGCAGGAGTGTGCATGTCTACCGTCACTCAGAATCAAAGCAGATTCATGTACCCATTCCTGTGAGCTATTGTAAATTGTGCTGCTCTGAAGAGGGTTTTATATATTCTTCCTGATCGATGTTCCTGGTTTCGTAGGACATATTCCAAGCAGTGGGGCCACTGGGTTCAATGGCAGTTCTGTATTTCAATTTTTGAGAAAACCTCCTATGTCATAATGTTTTCCATACAGGCTGCATGAGTCTGCATTCCCACCAGCAGTATACTAGGGTGAGCTTTTCTGCACACCCTCACAGGCACTTTCTGTTTATTGACTTATTGAAAACATAGCCATTCTGGAAGACCTCAGGTGATACCCCATTATTGTTTTAATTTTCATCTCTCTGGTGATTAGTGACACTGAGCAGTTTTCATATGTCTCTTGGACATGTTTATGCGCTCTTTGGAGAAGTGTCTACTTAGGTCTTTGCTCGTTTTTTAATTGGATCGTTTGTCTTCCTCTTGTGAAGGTGTGTTTCTTAAAATATTAGGGGTAGTAACCCTTTATCAGATGTATCATCGGCAAATATGTTCTCCCATATAATGAGTTCCCTTTGCATTTTGTTGATGGTATCTTTGTGCAGAATCTTTTTATTTTGCTGTAGTCCCATTTGTTTATTTTCTCCTTTGCTTCCATTGCCCTAGGCAGTGTATTGGTGAGCATATTGCAATGAGAGATGTCTGAGATCATGCTGCCTCCATTTCCTTCTAGGATTTTTAATGGTTTCATGTTTTACCTTTAAGTTTTTTATCCAGTTGGAGTTGATCCTTGTGTGCGGTGCAAGATAGTGGTCTAGTTGCATTATTTTGAAAGTTCCTGTCCAATTTTCCCAACACCATTTATTGAAGAGACTTCCTTTACTCCACTGTATGCTCTGCCTCCTTTGTAAAATCTCAATTGAGTGTAATGAGTTGGGTCAATTCCTGGGTTCTCTGTTCAGTTCCATTTATGTCATTAAGTCTGTTCTTCTGCCAGTTCCATTCTGTTTCGATTAAAATGGCTTTACTATATCTTGATATGTATTATTTTGATTCCTTCCACTTTTTTCTTCCTCCCAAAATTGCTGCAGCGATTTGGGGTCCTGTCCTTTTTGTGTCCTTTAAATTTTTGCACTACTTCTTCTAGGTCTGTGATATCGGACATTGGTATTTTATGAATAGTTTGAATCTATAGATTGCTTTGGGGAGTACGGACATCTGAATGAGGTTGATTCTAGCAATCCATTAGCATGGTATATTCTTACACTTGTTTATATCTTCCTCTATCTCTTTTTTGAACATATTTGTTTTGCAAGTACACGTCTTTCACCCCTTTGGTTAAGTTAATTCCTAAGTATCTTAATTTTATTGTTGCACGTTAAATGTGTTTTTGTTTGTTTGTTTGTTTGTTTTAGTTTCTCTTTCTGAGAGATCATGAGTGTTGTTTAAAAATGCCATTTACTTCTGGGCATTAATTTTCCATCCTGCTGCATAGCTGAGTTCATTTATTATTAAATCTAGAAGTCTTTTGGTGACATCTTTAGTGTTCTCAGCATACAATATCAGGTCATCTGCAAACAGTGACAGTTTTATTTCTCCTTTCCAATTTGGATGCCTTTTATGTTTTCTCCTTGTCTGATCGCTGTGGCAAGGACTTCCAACACTCTGTTGAATAAAAGATGGTGAAAGTGGACGTCCCTGTCTTGTTCCTCTTATTAGGGGATATGTTTTAGTTTTTGCCCATTGAGTATGAAGTTGACTGAAGGTTTGTCCTATAAGGACTTTAATGTGTTTAGGCATGATCCCTCTATCCCCACTGTGCTGAGAGTTTTTCTCAAAAATGGGCGCTGGGTTTTGTTGCTCTTTCTGCACCTACTGAGATGATCATGAGATTTTTGTTTGTCAAATGGTTCCTGTGAGGCATCACATTTATAGATTTGTGAATACTGTACCAAACCTGCATCCCTGGAATAAACCCCACTTGGTCATGGGGTGTGATCTGTTTAACATATTGCTTGATCCAATTTGCTAATATTTGTTTGAAGATTTTAGCATCTCTGTTTATCACGGATATTGGCCTGTAATTCTTTCTTTGCAAGGTCTTTACCTGGATTTGTAGTTGGGATTATTCAGGCTGCCTAAAAAGAGCTTGGGAGTGTTTGTTCCTCTCGGACTTTTTGGAACAATTTGAATTATTTTTTGAATGTTTGATAAAACTCCCCTCTGAAACTGTCTGGGCCTGGCCCTTTTTTTCTTGGGCATTTTTTAAAAAATCACTGTTCCAATTTCACCAGTTTTTATCAACGTGTTCAGCATGCCTGATTCTTCCTCACTGAGTATTGGAAGGTTGTGTATTTCCAGAAATTTGTCTATTTCATCCAGGTTGTTGGCATATAGTTGTTCAGGGTATTTGCTTACAACCCTTTGTATTTCAGTGGTATCAGTTGTTACTTCACTTCTTTTGTTCCTCAATTTATTTATTTTTGACCTCTGTCTTTGGTTTTTGGTGAGTTGGGTTAAAAGTTCATCACACTGATTGTCTATTCAAAGACAAGCTCTTGGTTGCATTGACCTTTTTTAATTTTTTAGTCTCTACGTTATTTATTTAGGCTCTGGTTCTTTATTATTTTCTTCCTTTTACTTCCTCTGGGCCCTTTCTTGTTTTCTGTTCTCTTTCTAAATCTTTCAGTTGTAGTGTTAGATAGTTTAGTAGAAATTTTTCTGGTTCTCATTGCTATAAAAGTTTTTAACAAAAAAAGTTCGTATACACTACTCTATTTGGACCCTGATCTAAAAGTGTTTCCTCCCTGCTACATACAAACTGTTGCAAAATTAATGCCAGTAATATAATAGTGGCAAATCACCAATGAAAACATGAGTAAAACTAAAGAAATCATTTTAAAACCTCTACCAATTTCAAGTTAAATATACCTACAAACTTTATATTTAAAAAGGCATATCTACCCTGGGCAGCGGGGCTCAGTGGTATAGTGTCGGCCTGCACACTGAAGGGTCTCCGGTTTGATTCCCAGTTGAGGGCACATACCTAGGTTGTAGATTCATTCCTCATCCCAGGTGTGCAGCGAATTAGAAAAGCAACCAATGTCTGTGTCTCTAACACTGAGGCACCTCTCTCTCTCTACCCCTTCTTCCATGCCACTCTCTCTGGAAGTCAATGAAAAAAATATCCTCTAGTGAGGGTTAACAACAACGACAATAGCAATAGCATAGCCATGGAGATGGGAAAGACATCAGTGTAAATGAGGAAATAGTCCAGAGTAGAATTGGGTATACTCTTTAAATGGGATGAGGCTTTCTTTTATGTTGACATTAAGGTTTCAGAAGTGAAAAGATGACGGTTGTGTTACAGGGGAGACAGGCAGAAGGCCTCAGCTCTTGTCATCTTGAAGGAAAGATTTCAATCAAGAGAAAAAAATGAAGAAAAAAACCCAAAGCTTTAATGGCTGTAATAAAAATGTACTTAGGCTGGTGAACCAAGGCAGGTGCATAGACGAAGTAACAGGATAGCCTAGGCTGGGCTGCCTTTGCTCACTGGGAAGTCAGAGAAAAGGGGGCCTTGGACACATTTCCAAGACCTTTCAGACAGTTTCAGAAGACAAGCCTGGGATGAGCTGCCACTGCCCATTGCTCCCCTGGTTGAAAGCACCATGGGGCCCCCGCAGAAGGAAGGAGGAAACTGGCGCTGTCACGCTTTCCTGTGGTGTAGGGGAGCTCACACTTGGTCCTTTGTCCTGAGCATATTTATCTCCCTTGCAGGTGGAAAATCTTATGGGAGGCTTAAGGGGAGTTCTCAAGAGAATATTCATCAGCTTTCCAGGGGTGCCCTTTCAGGGTGCTGGTCGCCACTGATTAGTCCATGCCAGGAAGGGCCTCATTTGTCAATGTGTCTGGTCCTGAGTCCACTCCAATGCCACTTGTCTTGTCTTAATGCTTTTATGGGCCTGGAGCTGAAATACAACTGAGACTTAAAAGGTATCTTTAGGGAGGAATGCTTAGGGGGTCTCCACCGCATGACCCATGACATGCTCTGGGAGCATAGATTACCTGGGGACAAAGTTCTTGTTTTCCCAGTCTTTGTCCCTTGTAGGCCTCTGGGGGTTCCTGTCCAGGTGGTTTCCTGTGCCCTAGTCTCTGCACCTGGGTTTCTGCATCTTTCCCATCTAATACAAACTATTTATTCTCCAGTGCCTTTGGCTTAGGGAAGATAGGCTTAACTCAAACTGCTGTCTAAAAATCTATCTCAGTTTCCCTTTCAACTTGTCCTGGAATTTTTCTAGCTTCTTGTTATGCTGTAACAGTTCTACATTATTCCAATTTTAAAACCACTGGAGCGTATAGTTTAAAATGTTTAGTTTTAGATGACGTATATTCTACATCAATTTCTGAAGGGGCATAAATCTGCTATCAGAGATTAAAATAAAACACAGAATTCAGAATGTAAAGTCATTTTTATTTCTTATGTAAGTAACAAAACAAAAACAACAACCCAATATTAAAAAGGGAAGAGGACCTGAACATTTCGAGGAGATGCAGAAGAAAGAAAATAGTGAAGATCAGAACAGAAATGAACGACACAGAGACCAAAAACACAGTACAAAATATCAATGAAAGTAAGAACTAGTTTTCTGACAGAAATAAGATCGATGAGTCTTTAGCCAGACGCACCAAAAAACAAACGGTGAGGACCCAAGAAAACAAAATCAGATGTGAAAGAGGCGATATAACAACTGACATGACAGAAACAGAAAGAATACTAAGAAAACACTATGCACAACAATAAAGTGGGGAAGCTGCGTAAAATGGACACATTCCTCAAAACTACAATCCGCTAAAACTCAATCGGAAAGAATCAGAAAACCTGGAGGGCCAGTAAAAATGGATGCAATTGAAGAAGTAATAAGAAAAAAACTTCCAGCAAACAAGTGTCTGGGGCCAGATGGATTTACATGCGAGCTTACCTAAACATTTAAAGAAGAATTAAAACCCACTCTCCTCAAAATATTTTAGAAAATTCCAGAGGAGGGAGATATTTTTATGAGACCAGTATTATAATAAACCCCAAAACCAGATGAAGATCCTGCAAATAAAGAATTTCACAGACCAACGTCCCTCATGAACATAGGTGCCAAAATCCTCAGAAAATATATTACCAAATTTTATCCAGCAATACATTAAATAAGATCATACACCATGACCAAGTGTGATTTATTCTGGAGACGCAGCGCTGGTATAATATTCGCAAATCAAGAAATGTGAGAGCTAAACAAAATGAAGGACAAAAATCTTATGATCATATCAATAGATACAGAGAAAATATTCTAGAAAATCCAGCACCCATTTTGGAAAAAACTGGGAGCAAAGTGGAAATAGAGGGAATATATCTCAACATAATAAAGGCCATATACAACATACCTGGGGCCAAAATCATACTCAACGTGCAAAGGCTAAAACCATATCCCCTAAGAAGAGGAATAAGACACGGTTGCCCCTTTCACCACTACTGCTCAGCATACTACTGGAAGTCCTAGCCACAGCGAGCAGACAAAAAGAGAACATAAAAGGCATCCGTATCGGAAGAGAGAAGGTTAACTGTCATTACTTGCAGATGACATGATATTGTACATAAAACACTAAAGAGTCCACCGAGTACTTGTGGATATAATTAATGAATTTGGCAAGGAAGCTGGAAGCAAAATTAACATCAACACATTGATGGCATTTTTTTTACACCGATTATGAACTCTTAGAAAAGACTATACCATTTACCATTGCAACTGAAAAAATAAGACACCTAGGAGTAAAGTCAAAGGAGGATGTAAAAGACTTGTATTCAGAAACAGGACATTGAAAAAAGAAATAGAGGAAGATACAAAGGAGTGAAAGAATTATAGACTGAAAGAATTAACATTATCAAAATATCCATGCTACCCAAAACAATCTATAAATTCAACACAATTGTCATCAATCCCAACAGTGTGTTTCACAGAGCTGGAAAAAATGTTTCGAAAATTTATAGGAAACCAAAAAAGACCCCGTGCACCCACAGTATTCTTGAGAAAGAACAGAGTTGTAGGATCACATTACTGAATATCCTGCTGTAGGGCAAAGCCACTGTGATCAGAACAACCTGCTTCTGGCACAGGAACAGGCACATAGATCAATGGAAAAGTACAGAATCCTGAAATTGACCCATGCCATCATGGTCAATTAATATTTGACCAAAGGGTCAAGAATAAGCCATACAGTAAAGACAGACACTTCAGGTCCGGATATGGGTTCTTGCTGTGCTCAGTGTGGTCTCACTGAGCCTACAGACAGGGGCTTGGGATGTGGTCACGTAGCGTGGAAAAGGCTCCTGGACACCCCACTCGCTCCCCTTTGCTGTTGGGCTTCTGAAACATTTCTTCCAAACTGTGAGACTACAGCAGGCATCATCGTATTCAGCCCCGCCCCTCACTGTGAGCCTCAGTGTATGGGCCTTGTACCTGTAGAGAAACGTTCCTGAGGAAGTCCTATTTTGCCTTAGCATCTTTAGGTTTCCTTCGGTTCGGTGTCTAGTGGGCTCTTTCTTAAGGCAACTCACGTTTCCCACTTCAGAATTCGTTTTCTTTAACACTTCCCACACATCCACAGGGACCCCTGGTAATATCCACAGGGAGAAATGCCCGGGCAGTAGAGGCTATTCCAGTATAAGGGATATCTGAGACTGAAGTGAGAGTCAAAGGGAAGAACTGTGGCTGGAGAGGACTGTAGCCTACATTCTGGTAGAGTTGGATCATCAGGATTATTACCGCCAAGATAAGGTCTCAGTCTGACTCCTTTTAGATTAGTAACTTTTTATTTGTTTCCATTGCTTTTGCTCTTTTGGTCTTTCTCTCATTCTGACTTTCTCTCATCCACTCCTTGGGTTTCAGTGACGAGTAGCAAGGATGACTTGATATTGCTTAAGGATTAGTTGGTTGCACAAGGGCTTGGTCTGAAGGAACAAAGTCAATAAACAATCATATTCACAGGAGGCCATTTCCATTTGAGGAAACGTAAAAAGTGTCAAAAACGGGCAAGGTGTACTGACTGTGGACATCATAGTCCAGAGATTGCCCAACACAAATTCATGTCCATGCCTTTGCCTCTGTGTGTGTGCATGTGTGTGTGTGTGCTTGTGTGTGCTTGTGTGTGAGGGCTGTGGCACACTCTCCTTCTTATTGTCCCTCTGCTCATTTACTCTTCCAGCAGGGGATTCTTGCCCAAATGAACCTAATACACTTCTGACTTCCCACACGCCTTGACTCAATTCGCCACAGGTATCTGTGCACCTTATTCCACTCCTTGCTAAATGTCGCTTGGGATCTTCGGCCTCAGAGACTGATTCTCTCAGCAAAACACTGTGCAGTCATACTTCTAGAGAGGGACTTTGGTTCAACTGTGAAGTCTCCCACCTGGTTGCCTGTTCCTAATGTGTGACCGACTCCCTACAGGGAGGATACTTAGAAATCCATCATTTTTTAGGACCCAACACTGGACATTTATGCAAGTTTATTTGGTAGGCTCAGAAGGCATTCTTACATTTGTCCAGCCGATGGCCTATATGTTCACTCTGGTGATTATTTTGTAGATGCTGAAAATGCATTCTCAAGATTATCCATTAAGAGGCAGCACTGTTCCTAGAATGATTTTATTGGGAATAACGTCAAGGCAGTCTTACGCTTGCCCACATGGAAGCGGCATCTTTGACCCAAACAATTTTATTGGGGATCCTGGCATTTGCTTCCAACGTTCGAACATAATACGGAACTGAGCTCTCACAGGGATTTTACTGAGAAATCTGGCAATGCATTATCAAGATTTTCCGTTAGGCTCTGCTTCCTTGCAAGTCCATATTCTCCATCTCTAACTTATGTGCCTGGAGCACCTCCAGCGGGCACCAGGTGCACTGGTCGACAAATAGGAAAACGCACGGCGAGCATCCCCAACAAAATCATTAGCTAAAAAATGCTGCCAACGGATGCTTGAGAATGACAATTCATTGCCAGTATCCCGCAAATAATAAGTTTTTGGGAAAGTTTTGCCACCTATGAAAAAGATTACGAATGCAGTGCCAGCATGCCCAATAAAATCATACTGTGGAAAACCTGCCTTCTGGTTGACAAGTGCAAGAATGGCTGCGTAGCATCTCCCATAAAATTATTTGATTGAAAATGCTGTCCTACGTGGACAATCGTGAGAATACATTGCCAGCATCCCCAGTAAGGTCATTTGTACGGAAATACTGCCAATTCTCAGATAAGTCTGAGAATGTATTGTCAGAATCACCACAAAACCTCTCTGTCGGCAAAATGCAAAAGGGTGAGAATGCGCTGATAGTATCCCCAATCCAATCATGTGGTTGAAAACTACTGCGACCTCATGTAGAGACCTGAGACTGCCTTGCAGGCATCCTCAATAAAATCACTTGGGGCGAAACGCTGCCACGCATCCCCGCAAAAAAACTTTCTCTGGGACAAATGCTGCCAAGTGTGGGACAAACGTGAGCATCCATTGCCAGCCCCTGTAAAATTATTTGGTTGAAAAAATGCTGCCCCTTTGAATAAAAGGTGATAATGTATTTCAGGCATCTCCCGTATAAACGTTTGATGAGAAATTACCTGACATTGTTTACAAATGTGAGAGAGCATTCCCGGCATTCCCAAGAAAAGCATTTGTTTTAAAAATGCTGCCACCTTGTGGAGGTAAGTGGGAGAGCATTAAACGCATCCCCTTTAAAAAAAACTTGGTGGAAATATTCTGCCCCCTGGTGGACAAGGTGAAGCATGCATTGACTGCATCCCCAACAAAATCACTCTTTGAGAAAAAGGCCACCAGGTGCTAAAGGACTGTATGAATGATTTCCCAGAATCCCCAATGAAACCCCTACTGAGATCAAGGTGCCAACTGGTGGACAAGAGTGAGAACGCATGCTCTGGAATCACAATAAAGTGATTTGGGCCTAAAATTCTGATAGCCAATGTCCACGTGTGAGAATTCAAAACCAACATCCACACCCACACACACAATATCACTTTAGGGGAAAACTGCGGCGAATAGTTGGAGAAACGTGAGAATGTACAGCCAGCAGCAATAAAGTCGCTTGGTGGAAAAATTTCGCAACTGGCTGAACAAACGTAAGAATGCATTCTCAGCTTACCAAACAAAATCACTTGTGATGTCAAGGTGCCAACGGGTGGACAAGCGGGAGAAACCATTGCCTTTATGTGCAATAATAACATTTGGTGGAAAAATGCGGGCTTGTTGTAAACAGGCTTCACAATGCATTGCCAGCAGCCCCAATAATATCAGTTGTTGGAAAAAGGCCGCCACATGTTTGACAAGTGTGAGAATGCGTTGCCCGCATCCTCATGAAAATCCCTTCTGAGATGATGCTGGCTGCCAAATGGCGGACACATTTGAAAATACATTGCCAAGATTCACAATGAAAATCTCTTGTGGGAAAAATGCCCTTATCTTGTCGACTTGTGTGAGTGTTCTTTGCCAGCATCCCCAGTGAAATCACTTGTGGGAAAATGCTTCCACCTATTGGACAAAGTGAAAATGCATCGCCAGAAGCCCCAGTGAAGTTACATGGTGGAAAATAGCTGCCACTTGTTCTCCAAGGAGGAGCATGCAGTGCCAGGATCCTCAATAATATCATTTGGTGGGAAAATACTGCACCTGGTGTTTGAGTGTCAGAAGGAATTGCCAGCAGCCTTAAAACAATCATTTGTAAATAAGAAACCAGTCACCTTTCTACAAATGTGAAAATGCAGTTACAGCATCTCCAATAAGATCACTTGTGGAGAAAATGCTGTCACCTGGTATTCGAGCAAGGGAATGCATTGCCAGCGTTCTCAGGAAAATCCCTTGGTAAACAAAAGTGGCCACCTTGTGGACAGATGTGGGAATGCATTGCCAGCACAACCAAAGGAATCGTTTGGTGGAAAATGTGGCCTCTTGTTTGAGAGACTGAAGAATGCATTGCCCGCATCCGCAATAAAATCATTTTGTGGAAAAGTACTTCTACGAAGTACGTTGGACGAACGTGCTTCCAGCATTCCCCAAACGATACTTTGTGGTGAAAGTGTTGCCAGCTATTGAACAAAAGTGAAAGTGCCATGCCACTATTCCCAATAGAATCATTTTTGGGAAAGTAGGTTCAATGGCTGTTAAAACGTGAGAATGCCTTGTCAACATCCACAAAATAATCACATTTGTGGAAAATGTAGCCAAGTCTTTTTCAAACTTGAGACTGAATTTTCAACACCCCCAATAATATAATTTGGTAGTAAAAATGCTTCCACAAACGTGTTAAGACAAACGTGGGAAAGCATTGCCAGCATCTCAAACAGAATCGTTGGTGGAAAAATGCTGCCATCTCATGTTTCAGCGCCAAAATGCATTGCCAGTTTCCCCAAAATGGGACAGTGGAGGGAAAATGCAGACAGCTGTAGAAAAAAACGTGGGAATGCCTTGCCAGCATCCTCAGTAAAAGTACTTTGTGGGGAAATTCTGCCACCTGGTGGAAAAGCGTGAGAATGCACTTCCAGAACATTCCTGATATTCACTAGTGGAATATTGACGCCAACTGATAAATATAGAACCATTGCAAGCATCTCCAGCGAAATCGTGCGGTAAAATAATTCTGCTGCCTGCTTGACACACATTAGCTTCCATTGTCAGCATAGCCAATAAAATCTCGTGGTGTCAAAATGCCACCACCTGGTGGACAAACGAGAAAATGCATCTTCTGCATCTCCACAAGCATCCCAAATATGATCCTCAGTTGGAACAATACTGCCACCTGGTGGGTAAACGTGAGAATGCATCCACGAGTTCACCAATGGATTCATCCTGTTGAAAATGTTTCCACCTGTTGAATGGAATTGTGAATGCTTTTCCAGCATCCCCAATAAAATTACTCGTGAAATCATGCCGACACCTGGTGGAAAAGTGTGAGAATGCATTGCCAGCATCCCCAGAACAATCGTTGGTAAGAAACTTTCTGCCGCCTCTGGACAAAAGTAAGAATTCAGAGTGAGCATCTGCAATAATACCATTTGAGGAGAAAATGCTGCCACGTGGTGTTTCAGCATGAGAATGCAAAGGCTGAGGCTGCTCTGGAACCACTTGCCTCTATTGATCATCACAACCACCATATATTTCCTTAAGTGTCTCCTTATTCCTCCACAGGTCATCCTGAAAACACTGCCCGTTATAAACGGGTTGTGGCGGCACATGTTGAACACAGGGCTGGTGGAAACTTAAGAGATCCCACTGGCGGCAGTGACCCATTTTACAGATTGGGGATTATTCAGTATTCTTTAGTAATAGTCAGAGGAGACAATAGGAGGTTTGTTGTGTTCAGGGGACCTCCCACACTGTGAGATAAATAGGAGGGACTGTCCATTTTACTTCAAAGAAGAGTCATGCACATGAGAAGCTTTCTCAGCGAAATATGTGTTTTCAAGCAAACATTGTTTCCCTGCACAGGAAATAGATGCAGAATGTCCCTGTGGGAAAGCATTGAGATGCGGAGACATCCAGAGCATGGCATGTAGTTAGAAAGATAAATTAAGAGCAAGTACCGTGTCTGTCTGTCTGTCTGTCTGTTGTTTGTGTGTTGGTTTGAGCCTTACGATTGGCTGCCTTGGAATGATCGACCAGTCCCTGGGAGGGCTGGGCCTTACAGTTGCAGAAGTGGGTAAGTTATGCTTTGGCAGAGGAAATGTATCATGAGTTTCTACAAGGGCCAGACAGGGTGGAGCAGGGAGAGGAGAAGGAATTGATTGAGGAGGAATTAATTGGCAGGGAGCAGTTTGTCCTGGGTGAGAGGAGGCCATAAAACTCATGAAGGTAGCGGTTGATGTTGAGCCTCAGGCACAGATAGAAACAAAACATCCACAAGAAGAGCCAGTCGAGCAGGAGCACGAAGAGGATTGGCTCAGTGGGAAGTGCACCTGGTCCCCACTGGATGTGCTCCGGGCACTTAAGTTAGGAATGTAGCCCGTGAACTTACAAGTGAGCAGATCCTTCTGCTGGCTCAAGCCCAGTACCTGGCAGCGGCGGCAGCCCTGTTTAGAACTGAAAAGCATAAACGTTCAGTGCATTGCCAGATGCTGAGTCAATAGTGTATCCTTGACTCTACAGAAGGGAACGCAATATGCCTGCCCTAGTGCGTGAGAAATGTATTAGTGGGGATCGGTAGCTCAGAATCAAATAGACACATTGGAGTGAAGCTCAGGATAGTGAGAACAGTGTGATCCAAAATCTCAGAGACACCCTTTTATCTCACCAGTACCACAAAAACTCTCCCTGGGCTTCAGGAGCGCCGTCCCAGATCAGACTCATGCGCAGAACAAGGGCCATTGCCTCCACACTGCTCTGTGTCACTCAGGTTCTTCTTGGGGTAATGCTGCACTCGAGGGGGGCTGCGTGTCCAAGTCCTATGTATATCCAAGTCAGTGAGAGGCAGGAATGAGTGATGTCCACAAATAAAGGTATCCTGTTAAGCACTCAGCAGGCAAGTATGTAGGCGAGGTCAAAGGCTGTCAGGAAAACAGTGTGCCCGTGTGTGTATAAACACATGGAGCCCACAAGAACCACTGTGCTCTCTTTTTGCATCTTATGGTGAAGGAGCTGGGCTAGGGGTTAGAGAGGTGGGAGCAATCCAAGCTGCTTTAAGGATCTGCTCCTTTTTGTAGCTGTTTCATGTTCAGCTTGCAGCGTGCAGGCGTTTTGACCTGCTGCAATTTGTCAACAATCTGGAATTGTCAGCCATTATCAGTGACCAAGATGAAACCATGCTCAGCCACATGATCAATCTGAAGGTCAGGCTGTGCAGACCATGGCTGGGGAGGTAGAGAGCTTGTGAAAAAATCCTATCCCTGCAGGAAGGAATAGGCGGGAGTTCTGGAATAAGTTATCACCCTAAACCGGATCCACTATCCTTTTGCAGGTGAAGGAAGCCTGGCATGGCAGCAATCGCTGCAAGACTGTGCTGCTCTTTCACAAAAACCCCTACATCCACGATACTGTGATTGTGAAGGATCCTCTCATAACCATCACAGGAGAGAGGAGGCTCCCTGCATGGCCTGCGGCAAGAAGTGTGTCCAAGTTGGAAGGTGACAGGTTCCTCTCCACACACTCCTCAAGCTGCAGGATACAGGGTGACCCATTCCACTCACATTCAGTGGTACCTGCAGTATGAACGACAGGCCTACAACTGCAGGCAGAACAGCAGCATTCACTTCTTCAACTTCGTCTCTGATCACCATGTTTCGGGATCTGACAGGATTGCTTAGGTGGGTCCTTGCAGGAAATGCCATTAGAGAGCTTGGTGTGATCCCCTGCTTTTTGGGTTTGTGGTTTAGACGCCTGCCCTCTCCTGTGGAGCCCATTTTTCCTTTCCAGATCAACAGTGAGAACTATAAGTGGGTGTTGGCTTCGGGAGAGGGGACATAGATGATAACAGGTGAGCAGAGACCAACTCTTCACTTGCCTCTGGATTGCCAGGTAGCTGGGACATTGTTTTCTCACATGAACACACTGAAGCTGGGAGAAATACAGCCTGTGACATCATCACGGTATGAGGATGAGGCTGGAAGTTCTGAGCACCGCAGTGCCAATCATGTTCACTTGGGGGAGGTTGAAGGATGATGAGGTCATGTCTGTTTCCTCTGTCACACAGAATGAAAGTAGATTCTTTGGCATATTTCTCTGATCTCACACTTCAGGTCACCAACACCACCCTCAGGCCTGCCTACCATGCATTAAAGAGAAGTTCTGTGATGTGCTTCCTAGAACCCCCTCCACAATTTTCCATTATCCTCCTTCATGAAAATGCTGAGGCTGCTGTGCCACCACATCCCTCTATTGATCATCACAACCACCATGTATTTACTGAATTGTATCCCTGGCCTTCCTGGGTACACTGCCCATCACAACCAAGTTGTGGTGGGAACTGTTGAATGCATGGCTGGAGAAAACGGAAGAGATTCCAACTTTGTCAGGTTTGGGCTTGACATGATTTTTAAATACTTTTTGATTATCCTCAGAGGAGATGATACCAGATTTGCTGTGTTAACTGCCGCATTTAACGTGTGAGAACTATAGGAGGGACCTTCCAATATAAGTAGTGCACGTGAGAAGCTTTTTCAGATTAAAAGGTGTTTCAAGCAAAGATTCTTTTCCTGCGTAGAAATTAGGTGCAGAATGTCCCTGTGAAAAGGCATTCAGCCATGGATATATGCAGCACATGGAATAAATGGCAAGATAAAGCGAGAGCATCTAATTTGCCTGTTTATGTATTGTTTGCCTTGACAATGGACTCCCTGAATTACCCGCCCCGTGAATGCATGGCCTTTACAATTGCAGAAGTGGCTACGTTGTGTTTTCTGATGGTATCAGAAGCCAAAATTCTTTCTGTGTGGTAGAGACTGTGGTGGATTAAGAAATCAGTGAAAGTCCAATAGAGTTTACCATTTTCCCTTGGGTGATAAGGGAGTTCAAGGAAAGGCCTTGTGTGCAAGGGTCGGAATTTGCAGTGACAAGTTATAAAGGATGATGCGTTTGCCATACCCTCGCTTTAGGGAGTCGGCTCACACAGTGACAGCAGGGAACCAGGCCGGGGTTTTACGTTCATTTCACAGTTAAACCAAATTCCCTTTGTAGAAGTATGTGCAAACTGTATTTTTCTGTTAGAAGCCGCCTTTTGGCACGTGCGGACATAACTGCATGCTGTGACTGTTCAAGAATGAGAATCCATTTCCAGCATCACGAAAGAAATGACATTTTGAGGTAAATGCAAACAACTCTTGGGCATACCTGAGCATGCCTACCGTGCATGCCCAATGAAATCATTTGGTGGAAAAGTGCTGCCACCTGGTGGAGAAACGAGGGAATGCAGTGGTACCATCCCGAATGAAATGACATGTGAAGTCATGCTGCCATCTCGTGGACAAGTGTGGATATGCATTGCCAGCCTGCTCAGTAACTTTATTTGTAAAAAAAAGCTGCCATGTTTTGACAAGCATGAGAATGAATTGCCAACATCCCCAATAACATGATTTGAAACGAAAAGCTGCCATCTATTGGATAAGCGTGAGAATGCCTTTCCAGCATTCCCGACAATGTTATTTAGGAGAAAAATGCTGCGACCTGGAAGGATATGACAGGATACTGAGGTTGGGCCTCGGTGGCAATGCAGAAGGAGAGCTTTGGGTTCCCCTACCTCTTGGGTTCGTAAAGTGAGATCCCTGGCTTCTTCTGACTAGTCCTGTTTGCCCTACTAGAACATCAGTAATAGAAGTGTGGTCTAATCATCTCAAGTACTGTGCGAGGAGCTTGGCCCCAGGAGAGTGAAGGTAGAGGAGTACAGGTGAGGGGGACTGTTCCTGGACACTCGCCCCTAGTTTGCTAGGTAGCTGGGTCATTGCTTTCTCTCATGGACGCCCTGATACTGGGAGGAGTAGAGCCTGTTATGTCAGGTCCTCAGAGAATCAGGTTGAGAAAGGAAGTATGTAGCACTGCAGTGGGAATTATATTCAGACAGGGACACCTGATGTAAAATGAGGAAGTGTGCATGTGCAAAATCATTCAGCATCAAAGCAGATTCATTGACCCACTCCTCTGAACTCTCGCTCCAGGCCACCTCCCTCACCCTTAGGCCCGTCTACTATTCCTTAAATGGAGGCTCCCATGATGTCCTTCCTCTGACCCTTCCCACACTTGTCCAGGAGTCTTTTCATACAAAGGCTGAGGCTGCTGTGCCACCACTTCCTTTTATGGATCATTGCAACCATCAAATATTTCCTTAGGTGTGTCCAAATTCCTAACTGGGTGATCCTGAGGTCATTGCTCATTAAAAAGGTGGTGTGGTGTGATGCATCCAACACAAGGCAGCAGGAAATTTAAGAGATCCTAATTTCAGCAATGACCGACTCTTCATGTTAGGGCCACCAATAATTATACTATACTCTTTAGGAATTTTGCTAGGAGATGATAGTCAATTATTGTGTTAGGGTATCTCCCACAGTGTGAGTTAAATAGGAGGGACCATCCATTTTCCTTCAAATAGAGAAGTGCACATAAGAAGGTTTTGACATGAGTATGTGTTTTCAAGCAGACATTATGTTCCTGCACAGGACAATGGAGCAGAATGTCTGTGTGACCAGGTATTCAGTCACAGAGAGATCGGGAGCATGGTATGAAATGGAAAGTTAAAGCAGGAGCATCAGCTCTGTTTGTCTGTTTGTCGTGTGTTCTTGGAACACATAAATCAAGAGCATCAATAGCGTCTGTCTCTGTGGTGTTTGTCCCTAGTTTGGGGCATTACAACTGGCTGCCTGTGAATGACCATTGCCTGTGAGGGCTGGGCCTGTGCAGTGGCAGTGGCGGTTAAGTTGTTATGCTTTAGGACAGTATGAGAAGACAGAATTCTTTCTGTGTGCTGGAGGCTGGGGAGGAGGGAGAACTAAGAGTAAGTCCATTGAAGTGGGTGATACTAATGGACCCAGGGACATAAGGTAGCTCAAGGAAAGGGATTTGGGAGCAAGGGCCTGAATGTCCACTGCGAGCTCCGAAAGGATGATGGATTTCCAGGTTCCTTTCTGTCGGAGGTCAGCTCACACATTGACAGCAGGCAACGCGGTGGGAGGCTTCCCAGTGCATTTCACACTTGAAGCAGAAGCCCTCCCTAGAAGTATGAGAGCACTGTATTTGCTGCGAGAATCATCCTCTGAGCCCAGGATTCAGAACCACACTTAGCCAGTGGGAGTATAAATTGCATGTAGGAGTTGTGGGGAAGAGAGCAAAGGCATGTGAGCAGTCAGTCTGGATATTAGGTTCACTTGGGGTCGAATCCCCAGCTGGAAGGGTAAATGACCAGAGGGACAATAAGATGCAGAGTGTTCTATAGCCCTCACACACAACACACACAGAGGCACAGGCATGTACGTGAAGTTGTGTTGGGCAATCTCTGGACCATGGTGTCCACAGCCAGTACATCTTGTGCATTTTTGACGGTATTACATTTCCTCACATAACAATGGCCTCGTGTGAATATGATTGTTTATTTACTTTGTTCCTTCAGACCGAGCCTTTCTCCTGCAATGAAGAAACTCTTAGGCAGCATCAAGTCATTCTTTCTACGGGTCACTGAAACCCAATGGGTAGATGGAAGAAAGAGTCAGAATGAGGAAAAGACAGAAAGAGCAAGAGTAATGGAAACAAAAACAAGAGAACTGATGTAAAAGGAGTCAGATTGAGACCGTATCTTGGCCGAAGTTATCCTGATCACCCAACTCTACCAGAATGTAGGCTACAGTCCTCTCCAGCCACAGTTCTTCCCTTTGCCTGTCACTTCAGCCTCAGATATCCCACAGACTGGGCAGCCTGTAATGTCCCGGGCATTTCTCCCTGTGGATATTACTAGGGGTCACTGTGGATCTGTGGGAAAGCGGTAGAGAAAATGGATTCTGAAGTGGGAAACGTGAGTAGCCGTAAGCAAGAGCCCCCCAGACACCAAACCCTGGGAAAGCTGCAAATGCTCGGGTAACATAGAGCTTCCTCAGGAATGTTTCACCACAGTTCTGAGGCCCATACACTGAGGCTGACAGTGAGGGGTGGGGCTGAGTAGCGTGATGCCCTCTGTCCAGTCACAGTTTGGAAGAGCTGTTTTAGTAGCCCAAAATGGTGTGGGCATGCCCAAGTCCTCCATCAGAGGCAGGAACGTGTGACGTGCGTGAATCAGGGTATCCTGTGAAGCCGTGTGCAGGCAAGGGTGTGGGGATATCAAAGCCTGTGAGGAATCAGTGTGACCGCATGGGTGCAGGCACCTGTAACCCCAGGAACCTCTGTGTTCCTCTGTGCCTCTTATGCAGAAGGAATGGGGCCAGAAGATAGGTGGTTCAGGCCAAGCCAGGCTGTTTTGTAGATCTCCATGTTTTAGTTCTTTCATAGCCACACGATCAATGTGAAGGTGATGTTGCAGGTACTGGTGCTGGAAAGGGAGGGGCCTTGAGAATATAACCTGTCCATGTAAGCAGGGACACTTGGGTGTCCAGGAGTGAGATGTCCCTAACCCCCACCCACATTCCTTCTGCAGGTGGAGGGAGCCAGACATGCCAGGGATGATGGCAAGGTTAACTGTCCTTTTGTAGCAAATCATACTAATGCAGTACTGCCACTGTGAAGGAGTATCTCATTACCATCACAGGCGGGAGCAGGCTCTCTCTATGGGCAGCAGCAGGAAGTGCATAGAACTTGAAAGGTGATGTGCCCTTCTCCACACACTCTTCATGCTGCAGGATACAGTGCATCCTATGCCTCTTGCATTCAGTGGTGCCAGCATTATGAACGATGGGCCAACAGCTCCAGGTACCAGAACAGCAGCTTTAACTACTTCAACTAGTTCTCTGCCCACAGCGTGGCAGGGTCTGACAGGATTGCTGAGGTGGAGGCTTGCTTGCAATGCCCTAAGAGAGCTTGGTGTGTTCCCCTGCTTTTGGATTTTTAGTCAGATCCCTGCTGTCTCTGGACGATCACATTTTGCTCTGCCAGAAAATCAGTAAGGACTACTTGAGGATGTTGGAACCAGGAGAAGGCACTTAGAGGACATGTGAGGAGATGCCAGTGGGGCTCCCCCTTGGGTTGTCAGGTAGCTGGGACATTTTTCTCTCACATGAACACCCTGAGGCTCGGAAGGATAGCCTATGACGCCAGGCCACTGCGGCATTGGGAAGAGACAGAAAGTCTGAAGAACTGCAGTGTGGCATCATGTTCAGGCAGGAAGCTGAAGGAAGATGCAGGAGTGTGCATGTCTACCGTCACTCAGAATCAAAGCAGATTCATGTACCCATTCCTGTGAGCTATTGTAAATTGTGCTGCTCTGAAGAGGGTTTTATATATTCTTCCTGATCGATGTTCCTGGTTTCGTAGGACATATTCCAAGCAGTGGGGCCACTGGGTTCAATGGCAGTTCTGTATTTCAATTTTTGAGAAAACCTCCTATGTCATAATGTTTTCCATACAGGCTGCATGAGTCTGCATTCCCACCAGCAGTATACTAGGGTGAGCTTTTCTGCACACCCTCACAGGCACTTTCTGTTTATTGACTTATTGAAAACATAGCCATTCTGGAAGACCTCAGGTGATACCCCATTATTGTTTTAATTTTCATCTCTCTGGTGATTAGTGACACTGAGCAGTTTTCATATGTCTCTTGGACATGTTTATGCGCTCTTTGGAGAAGTGTCTACTTAGGTCTTTGCTCGTTTTTTAATTGGATCGTTTGTCTTCCTCTTGTGAAGGTGTGTTTCTTAAAATATTAGGGGTAGTAACCCTTTATCAGATGTATCATCGGCAAATATGTTCTCCCATATAATGAGTTCCCTTTGCATTTTGTTGATGGTATCTTTGTGCAGAATCTTTTTATTTTGCTGTAGTCCCATTTGTTTATTTTCTCCTTTGCTTCCATTGCCCTAGGCAGTGTATTGGTGAGCATATTGCAATGAGAGATGTCTGAGATCATGCTGCCTCCATTTCCTTCTAGGATTTTTAATGGTTTCATGTTTTACCTTTAAGTTTTTTATCCAGTTGGAGTTGATCCTTGTGTGCGGTG
The DNA here is from genome assembly GCF_964146895.1 of Miniopterus schreibersii. Lineage (NCBI taxonomy): Eukaryota > Metazoa > Chordata > Mammalia > Chiroptera > Miniopteridae > Miniopterus > Miniopterus schreibersii. The sequence continues at coordinate 13,864,722 of NC_138120.1, read as the reverse complement.
CAAGATAGTGGTCTAGTTGCATTATTTTGAAAGTTCCTGTCCAATTTTCCCAACACCATTTATTGAAGAGACTTCCTTTACTCCACTGTATGCTCTGCCTCCTTTGTAAAATCTCAATTGAGTGTAATGAGTTGGGTCAATTCCTGGGTTCTCTGTTCAGTTCCATTTATGTCATTAAGTCTGTTCTTCTGCCAGTTCCATTCTGTTTCGATTAAAATGGCTTTACTATATCTTGATATGTATTATTTTGATTCCTTCCACTTTTTTCTTCCTCCCAAAATTGCTGCAGCGATTTGGGGTCCTGTCCTTTTTGTGTCCTTTAAATTTTTGCACTACTTCTTCTAGGTCTGTGATATCGGACATTGGTATTTTATGAATAGTTTGAATCTATAGATTGCTTTGGGGAGTACGGACATCTGAATGAGGTTGATTCTAGCAATCCATTAGCATGGTATATTCTTACACTTGTTTATATCTTCCTCTATCTCTTTTTTGAACATATTTGTTTTGCAAGTACACGTCTTTCACCCCTTTGGTTAAGTTAATTCCTAAGTATCTTAATTTTATTGTTGCACGTTAAATGTGTTTTTGTTTGTTTGTTTGTTTGTTTTAGTTTCTCTTTCTGAGAGATCATGAATGTTGTTTAAAAATGCCATTTACTTCTGGGCATTAATTTTCCATCCTGCTGCATAGCTGGGTTCCTTTATTATTAAATCTAGAAGTCTTTTGGTGACCTCTTTAGTGTTCTCAGCATACAATATCAGGTCATCTGCAAACAGTGACAGTTTTATTTCTCCTTTCCAATTTGGATGCCTTTTATGTTTTCTCCTTGTCTGATCGCTGTGGCAAGGACTTCCAACACTCTGTTGAATAAAAGATGGTGAAAGTGGACGTCCCTGTCTTGTTCCTCTTATTAGGGGATATGTTTTAGTTTTTGCCCATTGAGTATGAAGTTGACTGAAGGTTTGTCCTATAAGGACTTTAATGTGTTTAGGCATGATCCCTCTATTCCCACTGTGCTGAGAGTTTTTCTCAAAAATGGGCGCTGGGTTTTGTTGCTCTTTCTGCACATACTGAGATGATCATGAGATTTTTGTTTGTCAAATGGTTCCTGTGAGGCATCACATTTATAGATTTGTGAATACTGTACCAAACCTGCATCCCTGGAATAAACCCCACTTGGTCATGGGGTGTGATCTGTTTAACATATTGCTTGATCCAATTTGCTAATATTTGTTTGAAGATTTTAGCATCTTTGTTTATCACGGATATTGGCCTGTAATTCTTTCTTTGCAAGGTCTTTACCTGGATTTGTAGTTGGGATTATTCAGGCTGCCTAAAAAGAGCTTGGGAGTGTTTGTTCCTCTCGGACTTTTTGGAACAATTTGAATTATTTTTTGAATGTTTGATAAAACTCCCCTCTGAAACTGTCTGGGCCTGGCGCTTTTTTTCTTGGGCATTTTTAAAAAAATCATTGTTCCAATTTCACCAGTTTTTATCAACGTGTTCAGCATGCCTGATTCTTCCTCACTGAGTATTGGAAGGTTGTGTATTTCCAGAAATTTGTCTATTTCATCCAGGTTGTTGGCATATAGTTGTTCAGGGTATTTGCTTACAACCCTTTGTATTTCAGTGGTATCAGTTGTTACTTCACTTCTTTTGTTCCTCAATTTATTTATTTTTGACCTCTGTCTTTGGTTTTTGGTGAGTTGGGTTAAAAGTTCATCACACTGATTGTCTATTCAAAGACAAGCTCTTGGTTGCATTGACCTTTTTTAATTTTTTAGTCTCTACGTTATTTATTTAGGCTCTGGTTCTTTATTATTTTCTTCCTTTTACTTCCTCTGGGCCTTTTCGTGGTTTCTGTTCTCTTTCTAAATCTTTCAGTTGTAGTGTTAGATAGTTTAGTAGAAATTTTTCTGGTTCTCATTGCTATAAAAGCTTTTAACAAAAAAAGTTCGTATACGCTACTCTATTTGGACCCTGATCTAAAAGTGTTTCCTCCCTGCTACATACAAACTGTTGCAAAATTAATGCCAGTAATATAATAGTGGCAAATCACCAATGAAAACATGAGTAAAACTAAAGAAATCATTTTAAAACCTCTACCAATTTCAAGTTAAATATACCTACAAACTTCATATTTAAAAAGGCATATCTACCCTGGGCAGCGGGGCTCAGTGGTATAGTGTCGGCCTGCACACTGAAGGGTCTCAGGTTTGATTCCCAGTTGAGGGCACATACCTAGGTTGTAGATTCATTCCTCATCCCAGGTGTGCAGCGAATTAGAAAAGCAACCAATGTCTGTGTCTCTAACACTGAGGCACCTCTCTCTCTCTACCCCTTCTTCCATGCCACTCTCTCTGGAAGTCAATGAAAAAAATATCCTCTAGTGAGGGTTAACAACAACGACAATAGCAATAGCATAGCCATGGAGATGGGAAAGACATCAGTGTAAATGAGGAAATAGTCCAGAGTAGAATTGGGTATACTCTTTAAATGGGATGAGGCTTTCTTTTATGTTGACATTAAGGTTTCAGAAGTGAAAAGATGACGGTTGTGTTACAGGGGATACAGGCAGAAGGCCTCAGCTCTTGTCATCTTGAAGGAAAGATTTCAATCAAGAGAAAAAAATGAAGAAAAAAACCCAAAGCTTTAATGGCTGTAATAAAAATGTACTTAGGCTGGTGAACCAAGGCAGGTGCATAGATGAAGTAACAGGATAGCCTAGGCTGGGCTGCCTTTGCTCACTGGGAAGTCAGAGAAAAGGGGGCCTTGGACACATTTCCAAGACCTTTCAGACAGTTTCAGAAGACAAGCCTGGGATGAGCTGCCACTGCCCATTGCTCCCCTGGTTGAAAGCACCATGGGGCCCCCGCAGAAGGAAGGAGGAAACTGGCGCTGTCACGCTTTCCTGTGGTGTAGGGGAGCTCACACTTGGTCCTTTGTCCTGAGCATATTTATCTCCCTTGCAGGTGGAAAATCTTATGGGAGGCTTAAGGGGAGTTCTCAAGAGAATATTCATCAGCTTTCCAGGGGTGCCCTTTCAGGGTGCTGGTCGCCACTGATTAGTCCATGCCAGGAAGGGCCTCATTTGTCAATGTGTCTGGTCCTGAGTCCACTCCAATGCCACTTGTCTTGTCTTAATGCTTTTATGGGCCTGGAGCTGAAATACAACTGAGACTTAAAAGGTATCTTTAGGGAGGAATGCTTAGGGGGTCTCCACCGCATGACCCATGACATGCTCTGGGAGAATAGATTACCTGGGGACAAAGTTCTTGTTTTCCCAGTCTTTGTCCCTTGTAGGCCTCTGGGGGTTCCTGTCCAGGTGGTTTCCTGTGCCCTAGTCTCTACACCTGGGTTTCTGCATCTTTCCCATCTAATACAAACTATTTATTCTCCAGTGCCTTTGGCTTAGGGAAGATAGGCTTAACTCAAACTGCTGTCTAAAAATCTATCTCAGTTTCCCTTTCAACTTGTCCTGGAATTTTTCTAGCTTCTTGTTATGCTGTAACAGTTCTACATTATTCCAATTTTAAAACCACTGGAGCGTATAGTTTAAAATGTTTAGTTTTAGATGACGTATATTCTACATCAATTTCTGAAGGGGCATAAATCTGCTATCAGAGATTAAAATAAAACACAGAATTCAGAATGTAAAGTCATTTTTATTTCTTATGTAAGTAACAAAACAAAAACAACAACCCAATATTAAAAAGGGAAGAGGACCTGAACATTTCGAGGAGATGTAGAAGAAAGAAAATAGTGAAGATCAGAACAGAAATGAACGACACAGAGACCAAAAACACAGTACAAAATATCAATGAAAGTAAGAACTAGTTTTCTGACAGAAATAAGATCGATGAGTCTTTAGCCAGACGCACCAAAAAACAAACGGTGAGGACCCAAGAAAACAAAATCAGATGTGAAAGAGGCGATATAACAACTGACATGACAGAAACAGAAAGAATACTAAGAAAACACTATGCACAACAATAAAGTGGGGAAGCTGCGTAAAATGGACACATTCCTCAAAACTACAATCTGCTAAAACTCAATCGGAAAGAATCAGAAAACCTGGAGGGCCAGTAAAAATGGATGCAATTGAAGAAGTAATAAGAAAAAAACTTCCAGCAAACAAGTGTCTGGGGCCAGATGGATTTACATGCGAGCTTACCTAAACATTTAAAGAAGAATTAAAACCCACTCTCCTCAAAATATTTTAGAAAATTCCAGAGGAGGGAGATATTTTTATGAGACCAGTATTATAATAATCCCAAAACCAGATGAAGATCCTGCAAATAAAGAATTTCACAGACCAACGTCCCTCATGAACATAGGTGCCAAAATCCTCAGAAAATATATTACCAAATTTTATCCAGCAATACATTAAATAAGATCATACACCATGACCAAGTGTGATTTATTCTGGAGACGCAGCGCTGGTATAATATTCGCAAATCAAGAAATGTGAGAGCTAAACAAAATGAAGGACAAAAATCTTATGATCATATCAATAGATACAGAGAAAATATTCTAGAAAATCCAGCACCCATTTTGGAAAAAACTGGGAGCAAAGTGGAAATAGAGGGAATATATCTCAACATAATAAAGGCCATATACAACATACCTGGGGCCAAAATCATACTCAACGTGCAAAGGCTAAAACCATATCCCCTAAGAAGAGGAATAAGACACGGTTGCCCCTTTCACCACTACTGCTCAGCATACTACTGGAAGTCCTAGCCACAGCGAGCAGACAAAAAGAGAACATAAAAGGCATCCGTATCGGAAGAGAGAAGGTTAACTGTCATTACTTGCAGATGACATGATATTGTACATAAAAAACTAAAGAGTCCACCGAGTACTTATGGATATAATTAATGAATTTGGCAAGGAAGCTGGAAGCAAAATTAACATCAACACATTGATGGCATTTTTTTTACACCGATTATGAACTCTTAGAAAAGACTATACCATTTACCATTGCAACTGAAAAAATAAGACACCTAGGAGTAAAGTCAAAGAAGGATGTAAAAGACTTGTATTCAGAAACAGGACATTGAAAAAAGAAATAGAGGAAGATACAAAGGAGTGAAAGAATTATAGACTGAAAGAATTAACATTATCAAAATATCCATGCTACCCAAAACAATCTATAAATTCAACACAATTGTCATCAATCCCAACAGTGTGTTTCACAGAGCTGGAAAAAATGTTTCGAAAATTTATAGGAAACCAAAAAAGACCCCGTGCACCCACAGTATTCTTGAGAAAGAACAGAGTTGTAGGATCACATTACTGAATATCCTGCTGTAGGGCAAAGCCACTGTGATCAGAACAACCTGCTTCTGGCACAGGAACAGGCACATAGATCAATGGAAAAGTACAGAATCCTGAAATTGACCCATGCCATCATGGTCAATTAATATTTGACCAAAGGGTCAAGAATAAGCCATACAGTAAAGACAGACACTTCAGGTCCGGATATGGGTTCTTGCTGTGCTCAGTGTGGTCTCACTGAGCCTACAGACAGGGGCTTGGGATGTGGTCACGTAGCGTGGAAAAGGCTCCTGGGCACCCCACTCGCTCCCCTTTGCTGTTGGGCTTCTGAAACATTTCTTCCAAACTGTGAGACTACAGCAGGCATCATCGTATTCAGCCCCGCCCCTCACTGTGAGCCTCAGTGTATGGGCCTTGTACCTGTAGAGAAACGTTCCTGAGGAAGTCCTATTTTGCCTTAGCATCTTTAGGTTTCCTTTGGTTCGGTGTCTAGTGGGCTCTTTCTTAAGGCAACTCACGTTTCCCACTTCAGAATTCGTTTTCTTTAACACTTCCCACACATCCACAGGGACCCCTGGTAATATCCACAGGGAGAAATGCCCGGGCAGTAGAGGCTATTCCAGTATAAGGGATATCTGAGACTGAAGTGAGAGTCAAAGGGAAGAACTGTGGCTGGAGAGGACTGTAGCCTACATTCTGGTAGAGTTGGATCATCAGGATTATTACCGCCAAGATAAGGTCTCAGTCTGACTCCTTTTAGATTAGTAACTTTTTATTTGTTTCCATTGCTTTTGCTCTTTTGGTCGTTCTCTCATTCTGACTTTCTCTCATCCACTCCTTGGGTTTCAGTGACGAGTAGCAAGGATGACTTGATATTGCTTAAGGATTAGTTGGTTGCACAAGGGCTTGGTCTGAAGGAACAAAGTCAATAAACAATCATATTCACAGGAGGCCATGTCCATTTGAGGAAACGTAAAAAGTGTCAAAAACGGGCAAGGTGTACTGACTGTGGACATCATAGTCCAGAGATTGCCCAACACAAATTCATGTCCATGCCTTTGCCTCTGTGTGTGTGCATGTGTGTGTGTGTGCTTGTGTGTGCTTGTGTGTGAGGGCTGTGGCACACTCTCCTTCTTATTGTCCCTCTGCTCATTTACTCTTCCAGCAGGGGATTCTTGCCCAAATGAACCTAATACACTTCTGACTTCCCACTCGCCTTGACTCAATTCGCCACAGGTATCTGTGCACCTTATTCCACCCCTTGCTAAATGTCGCTTGGGATCTTCGGCCTCAGAGACTGATTCTCTCAGCAAAACACTGTGCAGTCATACTTCTAGAGAGGGACTTTGGTTCAACTGTGAAGTCTCCCACCTGGTTGCCTGTTCCTAATGTGTGACCGACTCCCTACAGGGAGGATACTTAGAAATCCATCATTTTTTAGGACCCAACACTGGACATTTATGCAAGTTTATTTGGTAGGCTCAGAAGGCATTCTTACATTTGTCCAGCCGATGGCCTATATGTTCACTCTGGTGATTATTTTGTAGATGCTGAAAATGCATTCTCAAGATTATCCATTAAGAGGCAGCACTGTTCCTAGAATGATTTTATTGGGAATAACGTCAAGGCAGTCTTACGCTTGCCCACATGGAAGCGGCATCTTTGACCCAAACAATTTTATTGGGGATCCTGGCATTTGCTTCCAACGTTCGAACATAATACGGAACTGAGCTCTCACAGGGATTTTACTGAGAAATCTGGCAATGCATTATCAAGATTTTCCGTTAGGCTCTGCTTCCTTGCAAGTCCATATTCTCCATCTCTAACTTATGTGCCTGGAGCACCTCCAGCGGGCACCAGGTGCACTGGTCGACAAATAGGAAAACGCACGGCGAGCATCCCCAACAAAATCATTAGCTAAAAAATGCTGCCAACGGATGCTTGAGAATGACAATTCATTGCCAGTATCCCGCAAATAATAAGTTTTTGGGAAAGTTTTGCCACCTATGAAAAAGATTACGAATGCAGTGCCAGCATGCCCAATAAAATCATACTGTGGAAAACCTGCCTTCTGGTTGACAAGTGCAAGAATGGCTGCGTAGCATCTCCCATAAAATTATTTGATTGAAAATGCTGTCCTCCGTGGACAATCGTGAGAATACATTGCCAGCATCCCCAGTAAGGTCATTTGTACGGAAATACTGCCAATTCTCAGATAAGTCTGAGAATGTATTGTCAGAATCACCACAAAACCTCTCTGTCGGCAAAATGCAAAAGGGTGAGAATGCGCTGATAGTATCCCCAATCCAATCATGTGGTTGAAAACTACTGCGACCTCATGTAGAGACCTGAGACTGCCTTGCAGGCATCCTCAATAAAATCATTTGGGGCGAAACGCTGCCACGCATCCCCGCAAAAAAACTTTCTCTGGGACAAATGCTGCCAAGTGTGGGACAAACGTGAGCATCCATTGCCAGCCCCTGTAAAATTATTTGGTTGAAAAAATGCTGCCCCTTTGAATAAAAGGTGATAATGTATTTCAGGCATCTCCCGTATAAACGTTTGATGAGAAATTACCTGACATTGTTTACAAATGTGAGAGAGCATTCCCGGCATTCCCAAGAAAAGCATTTGTTTTAAAAATGCTGCCACCTTGTGGAGGTAAGTGGGAGAGCATTAAACGCATCCCCTTTGAAAAAAACTTGGTGGAAATATTCTGCCCCCTGGTGGACAAGGTGAAGCATGCATTGACTGCATCCCCAACAAAATCACTCTTTGAGAAAAAGGCCACCAGGTGCTAAAGGACTGTATGAATGATTTCCCAGAATCCCCAATGAAACCCCTACTGAGATCAAGGTGCCAACTGGTGGACAAGAGTGAGAACGCATGCTCTGGAATCACAATAAAGTGATTTGGGCCTAAAATTCTGATAGCCAATGTCCACGTGTGAGAATTCAAAACCAACATCCACACCCACACACACAATATCACTTTAGGGGAAAACTGCGGCGAATAGTTGGACAAAGGTGAGAATGTACAGCCAGCAGCAATAAAGTCGCTTGGTGGAAAAATTCCGCAACTGGCTGAACAAACGTAAGAATGCATTCTCAGCTTACCAAACAAAATCACTTGTGATGTCAAGGTGCCGACGGGTGGACAAGCGGGAGAAACCATTGCCTTTATGTGCAATAATAACATTTGGTGGAAAAATGCGGGCTTGTTGTAAACAGGCTTCACAATGCATTGCCAGCAGCCCCAATAATATCAGTTGTTGGAAAAAGGCCGCCACATGTTTGACAAGTGTGAGAATGCGTTGCCCGCATCCTCATGAAAATCCCTTCTGAGATGATGCTGGCTGCCAAATGGCGGACACATTTGAAAATACATTGCCAAGATTCACAATGAAAATCTCTTGTGGGAAAAATGCCCTTATCTTGTCGACTTGTGTGAGTGTTCATTGCCAGCATCCCCAGTGAAATCACTTGTGGGAAAATGCTTCCACCTATTGGACAAGAGTGAAAATGCATCGCCAGAAGCCCCAGTGAAGTTACATGGTGGAAAATAGCTGCCACTTGTTCTCCAAGGAGGAGCATGCAGTGCCAGGATCCTCAATAATATCATTTGGTGGGAAAATACTGCACCTGGTGTTTGAGTGTCAGAAGGAATTGCCAGCAGCCTTAAAACAATCATTTGTAAATAAGAAACCAGTCACCTTTCTACAAATGTGAAAATGCAGTTACAGCATCTCCAATAAGATCACTTGTGGAGAAAATGCTGTCACCTGGTATTCGAGCAAGGGAATGCATTGCCAGCGTTCTCAGGAAAATCCCTTGGTAAACAAAAGTGGCCACCTTGTGGACAGATGTGGGAATGCATTGCCAGCACAACCAAAGTAATCGTTTGGTGGAAAATGTGGCCTCTTGTTTGAGAGACTGAAGAATGCATTGCCCGCATCCGCAATAAAATCATTTTGTGGAAAAGTACTTCTACGAAGTACGTTGGACGAACGTGCTTCCAGCATTCCCCAAACGATACTTTGTGGTGAAAGTGTTGCCAGCTATTGAACAAAAGTGAAAGTGCCATGCCACTATTCCCAATAGAATCATTTTTGGGAAAGTAGGTTCAATGGCTGTTAAAACATGAGAATGCCTTGTCAACATCCACAAAATAATCACATTTGTGGAAAATGTAGCCAAGTCTTTTTCAAACTTGAGACTGAATTTTCAACACCCCCAATAATATAATTTGGTAGTAAAAATGCTTCCACAAACGTGTTAAGACAAACGTGGGAAAGCATTGCCAGCATCTCAAACAGAATCGTTGGTGGAAAAATGCTGCCATCTCATGTTTCAGCGCCAAAATGCATTGCCAGTTTCCCCAAAATGGGACAGTGGAGGGAAAATGCAGACAGCTGTAGAAAACAACGTGGGAATGCCTTGCCAGCATCCTCAGTAAAAGTACTTTGTGGGGAAATTCTGCCACCTGGTGGAAAAGCGTGAGAATGCACTTCCAGAACATTCCTGATATTCACTAGTGGAATATTGACGCCAACTGATAAATATAGAACCATTGCAAGCATCTCCAGCGAAATCGTGCGGTAAAATAATTCTGCTGCCTGCTTGACACACATTAGCTTCCATTGTCAGCATAGCCAATAAAATCTCGTGGTGTCAAAATGCCACCACCTGGTGGACAAACGAGAAAATGCATCTTCTGCATCTCCACAAGCATCCCAACTATGATCCTCAGTTCGAACAATACTGCCACCTGGTGGGTAAACGTGAGAATGCATCCACGAGTTCACCAATGGATTCATCCTGTTGAAAATGTTTCCACCTGTTGAATGGAATTGTGAATGCTTTTCCAGCATCCCCAATAAAATTACTCGTGAAATCATGCCGACACCTGGTGGAAAAGTGTGAGAATGCATTGCCAGCATCCCCAGAACAATCGTTGGTAAGAAACTTTCTGCCGCCTCTGGACAAAAGTAAGAATTCAGAGTGAGCATCTGCAATAATACCATTTGAGGAGAAAATGCTGCCACGTGGTGTTTCAGCATGAGAATGCAAAGGCTGAGGCTGCTCTGGAACCACTTGCCTCTATTGATCATCACAACCACCATATATTTCCTTAAGTGTCTCCTTATTCCTCCACAGGTCATCCTGAAAACACTGCCCGTTATAAACGGGTTGTGGCGGCACATGTTGAACACAGGGCTGGTGGAAACTTAAGAGATCCCACTGGCGGCAGTGACCCATTTTACAGATTGGGGATTATTCAGTATTCTTTAGTAATAGTCAGAGGAGACAATAGGAGGTTTGTTGTGTTCAGGGGACCTCCCACACTGTGAGATAAATAGGAGGGACTGTCCATTTTACTTCATAGAAGAGTCATGCACATGAGAAGCTTTCTCAGCGAAATATGTGTTTTCAAGCAAACATTGTTTCCCTGCACAGGAAATAGATGCAGAATGTCCCTGTGGGAAAGCATTGAGATGCGGAGACATCCAGAGCATGGCATGTAGTTAGAAAGATAAATTAAGAGCAAGTACCGTGTCTGTCTGTCTGTCTGTCTGTCTGTCTGTTGTTTGTGTGTTGGTTTGAGCCTTACGATTGGCTGCCTTGGAATGATCGACCAGTCCCTGGGAGGGCTGGGCCTTACAGTTGCAGAAGTGGGTAAGTTATGCTTTGGCAGAGGAAATGTATCATGAGTTTCTACAAGGGCCAGACAGGGTGGAGCAGGGAGAGGAGAAGGAATTGATTGAGGAGGAATTAATTGGCAGGGAGCAGTTTGTCCTGGGTGAGAGGACGCCATAAAAGTCATGAAGGTAGTGGTTGATGTTGAGCCTCAGGCACAGATAGAAACAAAACATCCACAAGAAGAGCCAGTCGAGCAGGAGCACGAAGAGGATAGGCTGAGTGGGCAGTGCACCTGGTCCCCACTGGATGTGCTCCGGGCACTTAAGTTAGGAATGTAGCCCGTGAACTTACAAGTGAGCAGATCCTTCTGCTGGCTCAAGCCCAGTACCTGGCAGCGGCGGCAGCCCTGTTTAGAACTGAAAAGCACAAACGTTCAGTGCATTGCCAGATGCTGAGTCAATAGTGTATCCTTGACTCTACAGAAGGGAACGCAATATGCCTGCCCTAGTGCATGAGAAATGTATTAGTGGGGATCGGTAGCTCAGAATCAAATAGACACATTGGAGTGAAGCTCAGGATAGTGAGAACAGTGTGATCCAAAATCTCAGAGACACCCTTTTATCTCACCAGTACCACAAAAACTCTCCCTGTGCTTCAGGAGCGCCGTCCCAGATCAGACTCATGCGCAGAACAAGGGCCATTGCCTCCACACTGCTCTGTGTCACTCAGGTTCTTCTTGGGGTAATGCTGCACTCGAGGGGGCTGCGTGTCCAAGTCCTCTGTATGTCCAAGTCAGTGAGAGGCAGGAATGAGTGATGTCCACAAATAAAGGTATCCTGTTAAGCACTCAGCAGGCAAGTATGTAGGCGAGGTCAAAGGCTGTCAGGAAAACAGTGTGCCTGTGTGTGTATAAACACATGGAGCCCACAAGAACCACTGTGCTCTCTTTTTGCATCTTATGGTGAAGGAGCTGGGCTAGGGGTTAGAGAGGTGGGAGCAATCCAAGCTGCTTTAAGGATCTGCTCCTTTTTGTAGCTGTTTCATGTTCAGCTTGCAGCGTGCAGGCGTTTTGACCTGCTGCAATTTGTCAACAATCTGGAATTGTCAGCCATTATCAGTGACCAAGATGAAACCATGCTCAGCCACATGATCAATCTGAAGGTCAGGCTGTGCAGACCACGGCTGGGGAGGTAGAGAGCTTGTGAAAAAATCCTATCCCTGCAGGAAGGAATAGGCGGGAGTTCTGGAATAAGTTATCACCCTAAACCGGATCCACTATCCTTTTGCAGGTGAAGGAAGCCTGGCATGGCAGCAATCGCTGCAAGACTGTGCTGCTCTTTCACAAAAACCCCTACATCCATGATACTGTGATTGTGAAGGATCCTCTCATAGCCATCACAGGAGAGAGGAGGCTCCCTGCATGGCCTGCGGCAAGAAGTGTGTCCAAGTTGGAAGGTGACAGGTTCCTCTCCACACACTCCTCAAGCTGCAGGATACAGGGTGACCCATTCCACTCACATTCAGTGGTACCTGCAGTATGAACGACAGGCCTACAACTGCAGGCAGAACAGCAGCATTCACTTCTTCAACTTCGTCTCTGATCACTATGTTTCGGGATCTGACAGGATTGCTTAGGTGGGTCCTTGCAGGAAATGCCATTAGAGAGCTTGGTGTGATCCCCTGCTTTTTGGGTTTGTGGTTTAGACGCCTGCCCTCTCCTGTGGAGCCCATTTTTCCTTTCCAGATCACCAGTGAGAACTATGAGTGGGTGTTGGCATCGGGAGAGGGGACATAGATGATAACAGGTGAGCAGAGACCAACTCTTCACTTGCCTCTGGATTGCCAGGTAGCTGGGACATTGTTTTCTCACATGAACACACTGAAGCTGGGAGAAATACAGCCTGTGACATCATCACGGTATGAGGATGAGGCTGGAAGTTCTGAGCACCGCAGTGCCAATCATGTTCACTTGGGGGAGGCTGAAGGATGATGAGGTCATGTCTGTTTCCTCTGTCACTCAGAATGAAAGTAGATTCTTTGGCCTATTTCTCTGATCTCACACCTCAGGTCACCAACACCACCCTCAGGCCTGCCTACCATGCATTAAAGAGAAGTTCTGTGATGTGCTTCCTAGAACCCCCTCCACAATTTTCCAGTATCCTCCTTCATGAAAATGCTGAGGCTGCTGTGCCACCACATCCCTCTATTGATCATCACAACCACCATGTATTTACTGAATTGTATCGCTGGCCTTCCTGGGTACACTGCCCATCACAACCAAGTTGTGGTGGGAACTGTTGAATGCATGGCTGGAGAAAACGGAAGAGATTCCAACTTTGTCAGGTTTGGGCTTGACATGATTTTTAAATACTTTTTGATTATCCTCAGAGGAGATGATACCAGATTTGCTGTGTTAACTGCACGTATTTAACGTGTGAGAACTATAGGAGGGACCTTCCAATATAAGTAGTGCACGTGAGAAGCTTTTTCAGATTAAAAGGTGTTTCAAGCAAAGATTCTTTTCCTGCGTAGAAATTAGGTGCAGAATGTCCCTGTGGAAAGGCATTCAGCCATGGATATATGCAGCACATGGAATAAATGGCAAGATAAAGCGAGAGCATCTAATGTGCCTGTTTATGTATTGTTTGCCTTGACAATGGACTCTCTGAATTACCCGCCCCGTGAATGCATGGCCTTTACAATTGCAGAAGTGGCTAAGTTGTGTTTTCTGATGGTATCAGAAGCCAAAATTCTTTCTGTGTGGTAGAGACTGTGGTGGATTAAGAAATCAGTGAAAGTCCAATAGAGTTTACCATTTTCCCTTGGGTGATAAGGGAGTTCAAGGAAAGGCCTTGTGTGCAAGGGTCGGAATTTGCAGTGATAAGTTATAAAGGATGATGCGTTTGCCATACCCTCGCTTTAGGGAGACAGCAGGGAACCAGGCCGGGGTTTTACGTTCATTTCACAGTTAAACCAAATTCCCTTTGTAGAAGTATGTGCAAACTGTATTTTTCTGTTAGAAGCCGCCTTTTGGCACGTGCGGACATAACTGCATGCTGTGACTGTTCAAGAATGAGAATCCATTTCCAGCATCACGAAAGAAATGACATTTTGAGGTAAATGCAAACAACTCTTGGGCATACCTGAGCATGCCTACCGTGCATGCCCAATGAAATCATTTGGTGGAAAAGTGCTGCCACCTGGTGGAGAAACGAGGGAATGCAGTGGTACCATCCCGAATGAAATGACATGTGAAGTCATGCTGCCATCTCGTGGACAAGTGTGGATATGCATTGCCAGCCTGCTCAGTAACTTTATTTGTAAAAAAAAGCTGCCATGTTTTGACAAGCATGAGAATGAATTGCCAACATCCCCAATAACATGATTTGAAACGAAAAGCTGCCATCTATTGGATAAGCGTGAGAATGCCTTTCCAGCATTCCCGACAATGTTATTTAGGAGAAAAATGCTGCGACCTGGAAGGATATGACAGGATACTGAGGTTGGGCCTCGGTGGCAATGCAGAAGGAGAGCTTTGGGTTCCCCTACCTCTTGGGTTCGTAAAGTGAGATCCCTGGCTTCTTCTGACTAGTCCTGTTTGCCCTACTAGAACATCAGTAATAGAAGTGTGGTCTAATCATCTCAAGTACTGTGCGAGGAGCTTGGCCCCAGGAGAGTGAAGGTAGAGGAGTACAGGTGAGGGGGACTGTTCCTGGACACTCGCCCCTAGTTTGCTAGGTAGCTGGGTCATTGCTTTCTCTCATGGACGCCCTGATACTGGGAGGAGTAGAGCCTGTTATGTCAGGTCCTCAGAGAATCAGGTTGAGAAAGGAAGTATGTAGCACTGCAGTGGGAATTATATTCAGACAGGGACACCTGATGTAAAATGAGGAAGTGTGCATGTGCAAAATCATTCAGCATCAAAGCAGATTCATTGACCCACTCCTCTGAACTCTCGCTCCAGGCCACCTCCCTCACCCTTAGGCCCGTCTACTATTCCTTAAATGGAGGCTCCCATGATGTCCTTCCTCTGACCCTTCCCACACTTGTCCAGGAGTCTTTTCATACAAAGGCTGAGGCTGCTGTGCCACCACTTCCTTTTATGGATCATTGCAACCATCAAATATTTCCTTAGGTGTGTCCAAATTCCTAACTGGGTGATCCTGAGGTCATTGCTCATTAAAAAGGTGGTGTGGTGTGATGCATCCAACACAAGGCAGCAGGAAATTTAAGAGATCCTAATTTCAGCAATGACCGACTCTTCATGTTAGGGCCACCAGTAATTATACTATACTCTTTAGGAATTTTGCTAGGAGATGATAGTCAATTATTGTGTTAGGGTATCTCCCACAGTGTGAGTTAAATAGGAGGGACCATCCATTTTCCTTCAAATAGAGAAGTGCACATAAGAAGGTTTTGACATGAGTATGTGTTTTCAAGCAGACATTATGTTCCTGCACAGGACAATGGAGCAGAATGTCTGTGTGACCAGGTATTCAGTCACAGAGAGATCGGGAGCATGGTATGAAATGGAAAGTTAAAGCAGGAGCATCAGCTCTGTTTGTCTGTTTGTCGTGTGTTCTTGGAACACATAAATCAAGAGCATCAATAGCGTCTGTCTCTGTGGTGTTTGTCCCTAGTTTGGGGCATTACAACTGGCTGCCTGTGAATGACCATTGCCTGTGAGGGCTGGGCCAGTGCAGTGGCAGTGGCGGTTAAGTTGTTATGCTTTAGGACAGTATGAGAAGACAGAATTCTTTCTGTGTGCTGGAGGCTGGGGAGGAGGGAGAACTAAGAGTAAGTCCATTGAAGTGGGTGATACTAATGGACCCAGGGACATAAGGTAGCTCAAGGAAAGGGATTTGGGAGCAAGGGCCTGAATGTCCACTGCGAGCTCCGAAAGGATGATGGATTTCCAGGTTCCTTTCTGTCGGAGGTCAGCTCACACATTGACAGCAGGCAACGCGGTGGGAGGCTTCCCAGTGCATTTCACACTTGAAGCAGAAGCCCTCCCTAGAAGTATGAGAGCACTGTATTTGCTGCGAGAATCATCCTCTGAGCCCAGGATTCAGAACCACACTTAGCCAGTGGGAGTATAAATTGCATGTAGGAGTTGTGGGGAAGAGAGCAAAGGCATGTGAGCAGTCAGTCTGGATATTAGGTTCACTTGGGGTCGAATCCCCAGCTGGAAGGGTAAATGACCAGAGGGACAATAAGATGCAGAGTGTTCTATAGCCCTCACACACAACACACACAGAGGCACAGGCATGTACGTGAAGTTGTGTTGGGCAATCTCTGGACCATGGTGTCCACAGCCAGTACATCTTGTGCATTTTTGACGGTATTACATTTCCTCACATAACAATGGCCTCGTGTGAATATGATTGTTTATTTACTTTGTTCCTTCAGACCGAGCCTTTCTCCTGCAATGAAGAAACCCTTAGGCAGCATCAAGTCGTTCTTTCTACGGGTCACTGAAACCCAATGGGTAGATGAAAGAAAGTGTCAGAATGAGGAAAAGACAGAAAGAGCAAGAGTAATGGAAACAAAAACAAGAGAACTGATGTAAAAGGAGTCAGATTGAGACCGTATCTTGGCCGTAGTTATCCTGATCACCCAACTCTACCAGAATGTAGGCTACAGTCCTCTCCAGCCACAGTTCTTCCCTTTGCCTGTCACTTCAGCCTCAGATATCCCACAGGCTGGGCAGCCTGTAATGTCCCGGGCATTTCTCCCTGTGGATATTACTAGGGGTCACTGTGGATCTGTGGGAAAGCGGTAGAGAAAATGGATTCTGAAGTGGGAAACGTGAGTAGCCGTAAGCAAGAGCCCCCCAGACACCAAACCCTGGGAAAGCTGCAAATGCTCGGGTAACATAGAGCTTCCTCAGGAATGTTTCACCACAGTTCTGAGGCCCATACACTGAGGCTGACAGTGAGGGGCGGGGCTGAGTAGCGTGATGCCCTCTGTCCAGTCACAGTTTGGAAGAGCTGTTTTAGTAGCCCAAAATGGTGTGGGCATGCCCAAGTCCTCCATCAGAGGCAGGAACGTGTGACGTGCGTGAATCAGGGTATCCTGTGAAGCCGTGTGCAGGCAAGGGTGTGGGGATATCAAAGCCTGTGAGGAATCAGTGTGACCGCATGGGTGCAGGCACCTGTAACCCCAGGAACCTCTGTGTTCCTCTGTGCCTCTTATGCAGAAGGAATGGGGCCAGAAGATAGGTGGTTCAGGCCAAGCCAGGCTGTTTTGTAGATCTCCATGTTTTAGTTCTTTCATAGCCACACGATCAATGTGAAGGTGATGTTGCAGGTACTGGTGCTGGAAAGGGAGGGGCCTTGAGAATATAACCTGTCCATGTAAGCAGGGACACTTGGGTGTCCAGGAGTGAGATGTCCCTAACCCCCACCCACATTCCTTCTGCAGGTGGAGGGAGCCAGACATGCCAGGGATGATGGCAAGGTTAACTGTCCTTTTGTAGCAAATCATACTAATGCAGTACTGCCACTGTGAAGGAGTATCTCATTACCATCACAGGCGGGAGCAGGCTCTCTCTATGGGCAGCAGCAGGAAGTGCATAGAACTTGAAAGGTGATGTGCCCTTCTCCACACACTCCTCATGCTGCAGGATACAGTGCATCCTATGCCTCTTGCATTCAGTGGTGCCAGCATTATGAACGATGGGCCAACAGCTCCAGGCACCAGAACAGCAGCCTTAACTACTTCAACTAGTTCTCTGCCCACAGCGTGGCAGGGTCTGACAGGATTGCTGAGGTGGAGGCTTGCTTGCAATGCCCTAAGAGAGCTTGGTGTGTTCCCCTGCTTTTGGATTTTTAGTCAGATCCCTGCCGTCTCTGGACGATCACTTTTTGCTCTGCCAGAAAATCAGTAAGGACTACTTGAGGATGTTGGAACCAGGAGAAGGCACTTAGAGGACATGTGAGGAGATGCCAGTGGGGCTCCCCCTTGGGTTGTCAGGTAGCTGGGACATTTTTCTCTCACATGAACACCCTGAGGCTCGGAAGGATAGCCTATGACGCCAGGCCACTGCGGCATTGGGAAGAGACAGAAAGTCTGAAGAACTGCAGTGTGGCATCATGTTCAGGCAGGAAGCTGAAGGAAGATGCAGGAGTGTGCATGTCTACCGTCACTCAGAATCAAAGCAGATTCATGTACCCATTCCTGTGAGCTATTGTAAATTGTGCTGCTCTGAACAGAGGGGTTTATATATTCTTCCTGATCGATGTTCCTGGTTTCGTAGGACATATTCCAAGCAGTGGGGCCACTGGGTTCAATGGCAGTTCTGTATTTCAATTTTTGAGAAAACCTCCTATGTCATAAGGTTTTCCATACAGGCTGCACGAGTCTGCATTCCCACCAGCAGTATACTAGGGTGAGCTTTTCTGCACACCCTCACAGGCACTTTCTGTTTATTGACTTATTGAAAACATAGCCATTCTGGAAGACCTCAGGTGATACCCCATTATTGTTTTAATTTTCATCTCTCTGGTGATTAGTGACACTGAGCAGTTTTCATATGTCTCTTGGACATGTTTATGCGCTCTTTGGAGAAGTGTCTACTTAGGTCTTTGCTCGTTTTTTAATTGGATCGTTTGTCTTCCTCTTGTGAAGGTGTGTTTCTTAAAATATTAGGGGTAGTAACCCTTTATCAGATGTATCATCGGCAAATATGTTCTCCCATATAATGAGTTCCCTTTGCATTTTGTTGATGGTTTCTTTGTGCAGAATCTTTTTATTTTGCTGTAGTCCCATTTGTTTATTTTCTCCTTTGTTTCCATTGACCTAGGCAGTGTATTGGTAAGCATATTGCAATGAGAGATGTCTGAGATCATGCTGCCTCCATTTCCTTCTAGGATTTTTAATGGTTTCATGTTTTACCTTTAAGTTTTTTATCCAGTTGGAGTTGATCCTTGTGTGTGGTGCAAGATAGTGGTCTAGTTGCATTATTTTGAAAGTTCCTGTCCAATTTTCCCAACACCATTTATTGAAGAGACTTCCTTTACTCCACTGTATGCTCTGCCTCCTTTGTAAAATCTCAATTGAGTGTAATGAGTTGGGTCAATTCCTGGGTTCTCTGTTCAGTTCCATTTATGTCATTAAGTCTGTTCTTCTGCCAGTTCCATTCTGTTTCGATTAAAATGGCTTTACTATATCTTGATATGTATTAGTTTGATTCCTTCCACTTTTTTCTTCCTCCCAAAATTGCTGCAGCGATTTGGGGTCCTGTCCTTTTTGTGTCCTTTAAATTTTTGCACTACTTCTTCTAGGTCTGTGATATCGGACATTGGTATTTTATGAATAGTTTGAATCTATAGATTGCTTTGGGGAGTACGGACATCTGAATGAGGTTGATTCTAGCAATCCATTAGCATGGTATATTCTTACACTTGTTTATATCTTCCTCTATCTCTTTTTTGAACATATTTGTTTTGCAAGTACACGTCTTTCACCCCTTTGGTTAAGTTAATTCCTAAGTATCTTAATTTTATTGTTGCACGTTAAATGTGTTTTTGTTTGTTTGTTTGTTTGTTTTAGTTTCTCTTTCTGAGAGATCATGAATGTTGTTTAAAAATGCCATTTACTTCTGGGCATTAATTTTCCATCCTGCTGCATAGCTGGGTTCCTTTATTATTAAATCTAGAAGTCTTTTGGTGACCTCTTTAGTGTTCTCAGCATACAATATCAGGTCATCTGCAAACAGTGACAGTTTTATTTCTCCTTTCCAATTTGGATGCCTTTTATGTTTTCTCCTTGTCTGATCGCTGTGGCAAGGACTTCCAACACTCTGTTGAATAAAAGATGGTGAAAGTGGACGTCCCTGTCTTGTTCCTCTTATTAGGGGATATGTTTTAGTTTTTGCCCATTGAGTATGAAGTTGACTGAAGGTTTGTCCTATAAGGACTTTAATGTGTTTAGGCATGATCCCTCTATTCCCACTGTGCTGAGAGTTTTTCTCAAAAATGGGCGCTGGGTTTTGTTGCTCTTTCTGCACCTACTGAGATGATCATGAGATTTTTGTTTGTCAAATGGTTCCTGTGATGCATCACATTTATAGATTTGTGAATACTGTACCAAACCTGCATCCCTGGAATAAACCCCACTTGGTCATGGGGTGTGATCTGTTTAACATATTGCTTGATCCAATTTGCTAATATTTGTTTGAAGATTTTAGCATCTTTGTTTATCACGGATATTGGCCTGTAATTCTTTCTTTGCAAGGTCTTTACCTGGATTTGTAGTTGGGATTATTCAGGCTGCCTAAAAAGAGCTTGGGAGTGTTTGTTCCTCTCGGACATTTTGGAACAATTTGAATTATTTTTTGAATGTTTGATAAAACTCCCCTCTGAAACTGTCTGGGCCTGGCCCTTTTTTTCTTGGGCATTTTTTAAAAAATCACTGTTCCAATTTCACCAGTTTTTATCAACGTGTTCAGCATGCCTGATTCTTCCTCACTGAGTATTGGAAGGTTGTGTATTTCCAGAAATTTGTCTATTTCATCCAGGTCGTTGGCATATAGTTGTTCAGGGTATTTGCTTACAACCCTTTGTATTTCAGTGGTATCAGTTGTTACTTCACTTCTTTTGTTCCTCAATTTATTTATTTTTGACCTCTGTCTTTGGTTTTTGGTGAGTTGGGATAAAAGTTCATCACACTGATTGTCTATTCAAAGACAAGCTCTTGGTTGCATTGACCTTTTTTAATTTTTTAGTCTCTACGTTATTTATTTAGGCTCTGGTTCTTTATTATTTTCTTCCGTTTACTTCCTCTGGGCCTTTTCTTGGTTTCTGTTCTCTTTCTAAATCTTTCAGTTGTAGTGTTAGATAGTTTAGTAGAAATTTTTCTGGTTCTCATTGCTATAAAAGTTTTTAACAAAAAAAGTTCGTATACACTACTCTATTTGGACCCTGATCTAAAAGTGTTTCCTCCCTGCTACATACAAACTGTTGCAAAATTAATGCCAGTAATATAATAGTGGCAAATCACCAATGAAAACATGAGTAAAAATAAAGAAATCATTTTAAAACCTCTACCAATTTCAAGTTAAATATACCTACAAACTTCATATTTAAAAAGGCATATCTACCCTGGGCAGCGGGGCTCAGTGGTATAGTGTCCGCCTGCACACTGAAGGGTCTCAGGTTTGATTCCCAGTTGAGGGCACATACCTAGGTTGTAGATTCATTCCTCATCCCAGGTGTGCAGCGAATTAGAAAAGCAACCAATGTCTGTGTCTCTAACACTGAGGCACCTCTCTCTCTCTACCCCTTCTTCCATGCCACTCTCTCTGGAAGTCAATGAAAAAAATATCCTCTAGTGAGGGTTAACAACAACGACAATAGCAATAGCATAGCCATGGAGATGGGAAAGACATCAGTGTAAATGAGGAAATAGTCCAGAGTAGAATTGGGTATAGTCTTTAAATGGGATGAGGCTTTCTTTTATGTTGACATTAAGGTTTCAGAAGTGAAAAGATGACGGTTGTGTTACAGGGGATACAGGCAGAAGGCCTCAGCTCTTGTCATCTTGAAGGAAAGATTTCAATCAAGAGAAAAAAATGAAGAAAAAAACCCAAAGCTTTAATGGCTGTAATAAAAATGTACTTAGGCTGGTGAACCAAGGCAGGTGCATAGACGAAGTAACAGGATAGCCTAGGCTGGGCTGCCTTTGCTCACTGGGAAGTCAGAGAAAAGGGGGCCTTGGACACATTTCCAAGACCTTTCAGACAGTTTCAGAAGACAAGCCTGGGATGAGCTGCCACTGCCCATTGCTCCCCTGGTTGAAAGCACCATGGGGCCCCCGCAGAAGGAAGGAGGAAACTGGCGCTGTCACGCTTTCCTGTGGTGTAGGGGAGCTCACACTTGGTCCTTTGTCCTGAGCATATTTATCTCCCTTGCAGGTGGAAAATCTTATGGGAGGCTTAAGGGGAGTTCTCAAGAGAATATTCATCAGCTTTCCAGGGGTGCCCTTTCAGGGTGCTGGTCGCCACTGATTAGTCCATGCCAGGAAGGGCCTCATTTGTCAATGTGTCTGGTCCTGAGTCCACTCCAATGCCACTTGTCTTGTCTTAATGCTTTTATGGGCCTGGAGCTGAAATACAACTGAGACTTAAAAGGTATCTTTAGGGAGGAATGCTTAGGGGGTCTCCACCGCATGACCCATGACATGCTCTGGGAGAATAGATTACCTGGGGACAAAGTTCTTGTTTTCCCAGTCTTTGTCCCTTGTAGGCCTCTGGGGGTTCCTGTCCAGGTGGTTTCCTGTGCCCTAGTCTCTGCACCTGGGTTTCTGCATCTTTCCCATCTAATACAAACTATTTATTCTCCAGTGCCTTTGGCTTAGGGAAGATAGGCTTAACTCAAACTGCTGTCTAAAAATCTATCTCAGTTTCCCTTTCAACTTGTCCTGGAATTTTTCTAGCTTCTTGTTATGCTGTAACAGTTCTACATTATTCCAATTTTAAAACCACTGGAGCGTATAGTTTAAAATGTTTAGTTTTAGATGACGTATATTCTACATCAATTTCTGAAGGGGCATAAATCTGCTATCAGAGATTAAAATAAAACACAGAATTCAGAATGTAAAGTCATTTTTATTTCTTATGTAAGTAACAAAACAAAAACAACAACCCAATATTAAAAAGGGAAGAGGACCTGAACATTTCGAGGAGATGCAGAAGAAAGAAAATAGTGAAGATCAGAACAGAAATGAACGACACAGAGACCAAAAACACAGTACAAAATATCAATGAAAGTAAGAACTAGTTTTCTGACAGAAATAAGATCGATGAGTCTTTAGCCAGACGCACCAAAAAACAAACGGTGAGGACCCAAGAAAACAAAATCAGATGTGAAAGAGGCGATATAACAACTGACATGACAGAAACAGAAAGAATACTAAGAAAACACTATGCACAACAATAAAGTGGGGAAGCTGCGTAAAATGGACACATTCCTCAAAACTACAATCTGCTAAAACTCAATCGGAAAGAATCAGAAAACCTGGAGGGCCAGTAAAAATGGATGCAATTGAAGAAGTAATAAGAAAAAAACTTCCAGCAAACAAGTGTCTGGGGCCAGATGGATTTACATGCGAGCTTACCTAAACATTTAAAGAAGAATTAAAACCCACTCTCCTCAAAATATTTTAGAAAATTCCAGAGGAGGGAGATATTTTTATGAGACCAGTATTATAATAATCCCAAAACCAGATGAAGATCCTGCAAATAAAGAATTTCACAGACCAACGTCCCTCATGAACATAGGTGCCAAAATCCTCAGAAAATATATTACCAAATTTTATCCAGCAATACATTAAATAAGATCATACACCATGACCAAGTGTGATTTATTCTGGAGACGCAGCGCTGGTATAATATTCGCAAATCAAGAAATGTGATAGCTAAACAAAATGAAGGACAAAAATCTTATGATCATATCAATAGATACAGAGAAAATATTCTAGAAAATCCAGCACCCATTTTGGAAAAAACTGGGAGCAAAGTGGAAATAGAGGGAATATATCTCAACATAACAAAGGCCATATACAACATACCTGGGGCCAAAATCATACTCAACGTGCAAAGGCTAAAACCATATCCCCTAAGAAGAGGAAAAAGACACGGTTGCCCCTTTCACCACTACTGCTCAGCATACTACTGGAAGTCCTAGCCACAGCGAGCAGACAAAAAGAGAACATAAAAGGCATCCGTATCGGAAGAGAGAAGGTTAACTGTCATTACTTGCAGATGACATGATATTGTACATAAAACACTAAAGAGTCCACCGAGTACTTGTGGATATAATTAATGAATTTGGCAAGGAAGCTGGAAGCAAAATTAACATCAACACATTGATGGCATTTTTTTTACACCGATTATGAACTCTTAGAAAAGACTATACCATTTACCATTGCAACTGAAAAAATAAGACACCTAGGAGTAAAGTCAAAGAAGAATGTAAAAGACTTATATTCAGAAACAGGACATTGAAAAAAGAAATAGAGGAAGATACAAAGGAGTGAAAGAATTATAGACTGAAAGAATTAACATTATCAAAATATCCATGCTACCCAAAACAATCTATAAATTCAACACAATTGTCATCAATCCCAACAGTGTGTTTCACAGAGCTGGAAAAAATGTTTCGAAAATTTATAGGAAACCAAAAAAGACCCCGTGCACCCACAGTATTCTTGAGAAAGAACAGAGTTGTAGGATCACATTACTGAATATCCTGCTGTAGGGCAAAGCCACTGTGATCAGAACAACCTGCTTCTGGCACAGGAACAGGCACATAGATCAATGGAAAAGTACAGAATCCTGAAATTGACCCGTGCCATCATGGTCAATTAATATTTGACCAAAGGGTCAAGAATAAGCCATACAGTAAAGACAGACACTTCAGGTCCGGATATGGGTTCTTGCTGTGCTCAGTGTGGTCTCACTGAGCCTACAGACAGGGGCTTGGGATGTGGTCACGTAGCGTGGAAAAGGCTCCTGGACACCCCACTCGCTCCCCTTTGCTGTTGGGCTTCTGAAACATTTCTTCCAAACTGTGAGACTACAGCAGGCATCATCGTATTCAGCCCCGCCCCTCACTGTGAGCCTCAGTGTATGGGCCTTGTACCTGTAGAGAAACATTCCTGAGGAAGTCCTATTTTGCCTTAGCATCTTTAGGTTTCCTTCGGTTCGGTGTCTAGTGGGCTCTTTCTTAAGGCAACTCACGTTTCCCACTTCAGAATTCGTTTTCTTTAACACTTCCCACACATCCACAGGGACCCCTGGTAATATCCACAGGGAGAAATGCCCGGGCAGTAGAGGCTATTCCAGTATAAGGGATATCTGAGACTGAAGTGAGAGTCAAAGGGAAGAACTGTGGCTGGAGAGGACTGTAGCCTACATTCTGGTAGAGTTGGATCATCAGGATTATTACCGCCAAGATAAGGTCTCAGTCTGACTCCTTTTAGATTAGTAACTTTTTATTTGTTTCCATTGCTTTTGCTCTTTTGGTCTTTCTCTCATTCTGACTTTCTCTCATCCACTCCTTGGGTTTCAGTGACGAGTAGCAAGGATGACTTGATATTGCTTAAGGATTAGTTGGTTGCACAAGGGCTTGGTCTGAAGGAACAAAGTCAATAAACAATCATATTCACAGGAGGCCATTTCCATTTGAGGAAACGTAAAAAGTGTCAAAAACGGGCAAGGTGTACTGACTGTGGACATCATAGTCCAGAGATTGCCCAACACAAATTCATGTCCATGCCTTTGCCTCTGTGTGTGTGCATGTGTGTGTGTGTGCTTGTGTGTGCTTGTGTGTGAGGGCTGTGGCACACTCTCCTTCTTATTGTCCCTCTGCTCATTTACTCTTCCAGCAGGGGATTCTTGCCCAAATGAACCTAATACACTTCTGACTTCCCACACGCCTTGACTCAATTCGCCACAGGTATCTGTGCACCTTATTCCACTCCTTGCTAAATGTCGCTTGGGATCTTCGGCCTCAGAGACTGATTCTCTCAGCAAAACACTGTGCAGTCATACTTCTAGAGAGGGACTTTGGTTCAACTGTGAAGTCTCCCACCTGGTTGCCTGTTCCTAATGTGTGACCGACTCCCTACAGGGAGGATACTTAGAAATCCATCATTTTTTAGGACCCAACACTGGACATTTATGCAAGTTTATTTGGTAGGCTCAGAAGGCATTCTTACATTTGTCCAGCCGATGGCCTATATGTTCACTCTGGTGATTATTTTGTAGATGCTGAAAATGCATTCTCAAGATTATCCATTAAGAGGCAGCACTGTTCCTAGAATGATTTTATTGGGAATAACGTCAAGGCAGTCTTACGCTTGCCCACATGGAAGCGGCATCTTTGACCCAAACAATTTTATTGGGGATCCTGGCATTTGCTTCCAACGTTCGAACATAATACGGAACTGAGCTCTCACAGGGATTTTACTGAGAAATCTGGCAATGCATTATCAAGATTTTCCGTTAGGCTCTGCTTCCTTGCAAGTCCATATTCTCCATCTCTAACTTATGTCCCTGGAGCACCTCCAGCGGGCACCAGGTGCACTGGTCGACAAATAGGAAAACGCACGGCGAGCATCCCCAACAAAATCATTAGCTAAAAAATGCTGCCAACGGATGCTTGAGAATGACAATTCATTGCCAGTATCCCGCAAATAATAAGTTTTTGGGAAAGTTTTGCCACCTATGATAAAGATTAAGAATGCAGTGCCAGCATGCCCAATAAAATCATACTGGGGAAAACCTGCCTTCTGGTTGACAAGTGCAAGAATGGCTGCGTAGCATCTCCCATAAAATTATTTGATTGAAAATGCTGTCCTCCGTGGACAATCGTGAGAATACATTGCCAGCATCCCCAGTAAGGTCATTTGTACGGAAATACTGCCAATTCTCAGATAAGTCTGAGAATGTATTGTCAGAATCACCACAAAACCTCTCTGTCGGCAAAATGCAAAAGGGTGAGAATGCGCTGATAGTATCCCCAATCCAATCATGTGGTTGAAAACTACTGTGACCTCATGTAGAGACCTGAGACTGCCTTGCAGGCATCCTCAATTAAATCATTTGGGGCGAAACGCTGCCACGCATCCCCGCAAAAAAACTTTCTCTGGGACAAATGCTGCCAAGTGTGGGACAAACGTGAGCATCCATTGCCAGCCCCTGTAAAATTATTTGGTTGAAAAAATGCTGCCCCTTTGAATAAAAGGTGATAATGTATTTCAGGCATCTCCCGTAAAAACGTTTGATGAGAAATTACCTGACATTGTTTACAAATGTGAGAGAGCATTCCCGGCATTCCCAAGAAAAGCATTTGTTTTAAAAATGCTGCCACCTTGTGGAGGTAAGTGGGAGAGCATTAAACGCATCCCCTTTTAAAAAAACTTGGTGGAAATATTCTGCCCCCTGGTGGACAAGGTGAAGCATGCATTGACTGCATCCCCAACAAAATCACTCTTTGAGAAAAAGGCCACCAGGTGCTAAAGGACTGTATGAATGATTTCCCAGAATCCCCAATGAAACCCCTACTGAGATCAAGGTGCCAACTGGTGGACAAGAGTGAGAACGCATGCTCTGGAATCACAATAAAGTGATTTGGGCCTAAAATTCTGATAGCCAATGTCCACGTGTGAGAATTCAAAACCAACATCCACACCCACACACACAATATCACTTTAGGGGAAAACTGCGGCGAATAGTTGGACAAACGTGAGAATGTACAGCCAGCAGCAATAAAGTCGCTTGGTGGAAAAATTCCGCAACTGGCTGAACAAACGTAAGAATGCATTCTCAGCTTACCAAACAAAATCACTTGTGATGTCAAGGTGCCAACGGGTGGACAAGCGGGAGAAACCATTGCCTTTATGTGCAATAATAACATTTGGTGGAAAAATGCGGGCTTGTTGTAAACAGGCTTCACAATGCATTGCCAGCAGCCCCAATAATATCAGTTGTTGGAAAAAGGCCGCCACATGTTTGACAAGTGTGAGAATGCGTTGCCCGCATCCTCATGAAAATCCCTTCTGAGATGATGCTGGCTGCCAAATGGCGGACACATTTGAAAATACATTGCCAAGATTCACAATGAAAATCTCTTGTGGGAAAAATGCCCTTATCTTGTCGACTTGTGTGAGTGTTCATTGCCAGCATCCCCAGTGAAATCACTTGTGGGAAAATGCTTCCACCTATTGGACAAGAGTGAAAATGCATCGCCAGAAGCCCCAGTGAAGTTACATGGTGGAAAATAGCTGCCACTTGTTCTCCAAGGAGGAGCATGCAGTGCCAGGATCCTCAATAATATCATTTGGTGGGAAAATACTGCACCTGGTGTTTGAGTGTCAGAAGGAATTGCCAGCAGCCTTAAAACAATCATTTGTAAATAAGAAACCAGTCACCTTTCTACAAATGTGAAAATGCAGTTACAGCATCTCCAATAAGATCACTTGTGGAGAAAATGCTGTCACCTGGTATTCGAGCAAGGGAATGCATTGCCAGCGTTCTCAGGAAAATCCCTTGGTAAACAAAAGTGGCCACCTTGTGGACAGATGTGGGAATGCATTGCCAGCACAACCAAAGGAATCGTTTGGTGGAAAATGTGGCCTCTTGTTTGAGAGACTGAAGAATGCATTGCCCGCATCCGCAATAAAATCATTTTGTGGAAAAGTACTTCTACGAAGTACGTTGGACGAACGTGCTTCCAGCATTCCCCAAACGATACTTTGTGGTGAAAGTGTTGCCAGCTATTGAACAAAAGTGAAAGTGCCATGCCACTATTCCCAATAGAATCATTTTTGGGAAAGTAGGTTCAATGGCTGTTAAAACGTGAGAATGCCTTGTCAACATCCACAAAATAATCACATTTGTGGAAAATGTAGCCAAGTCTTTTTCAAACTTGAGACTGAATTTTCAACACCCCCAATAATATAATTTGGTAGTAAAAATGCTTCCACAAACGTGTTAAGACAAACGTGGGAAAGCATTGCCAGCATCTCAAACAGAATCGTTGGTGGAAAAATGCTGCCATCTCATGTTTCAGCGCCAAAATGCATTGCCAGTTTCCCCAAAATGGGACAGTGGAGGGAAAATGCAGACAGCTGTAGACAAAAACGTGGGAATGCCTTGCCAGCATCCTCAGTAAAAGCACGTTGTGGGGAAATTCTGCCACCTGGTGGAAAAGCGTGAGAATGCACTTCCAGAACATTCCTGATATTCACTAGTGGAATATTGACGCCAACTGATAAATATAGAACCATTGCAAGCATCTCCAGCGAAATCGTGCGGTAAAATAATTCTGCTGCCTGCTTGACACACATTAGCTTCCATTGTCAGCATAGCCAATAAAATCTCGTGGTGTCAAAATGCCACCACCTGGTGGACAAACGAGAAAATGCATCTTCTGCATCTCCACAAGCATCCCAACTATGATCCTCAGTTCGAACAATACTGCCACCTGGTGGGTAAACGTGAGAATGCATCCACGAGTTCACCAATGGATTCATCCTGTTGAAAATGTTTCCACCTGTTGAATGGAATTGTGAATGCTTTTCCAGCATCCCCAATAAAATTACTCGTGAAATCATGCCGACACCTGGTGGAAAAGTGTGAGAATGCATTGCCAGCATCCCCAGAACAATCGTTGGTAAGAAACTTTCTGCCGCCTCTGGACAAAAGTAAGAATTCAGAGTGAGCATCTGCAATAATACCATTTGAGGAGAAAATGCTGCCACGTGGTGTTTCAGCATGAGAATGCAAAGGCTGAGGCTGCTCTGGAACCACTTGCCTCTATTGATCATCACAACCACCATATATTTCCTTAAGTGTCTCCTTATTCCTCCACAGGTCATCCTGAAAACACTGCCCGTTATAAACGGGTTGTGGCGGCACATGTTGAACACAGGGCTGGTGGAAACTTAAGAGATCCCACTGGCGGCAGTGACCCATTTTACAGATTGGGGATTATTCAGTATTCTTTAGTAATAGTCAGAGGAGACAATAGGAGGTTTGTTGTGTTCAGGGGACCTCCCACACTGTGAGATAAATAGGAGGGACTGTCCATTTTACTTCAAAGAAGAGTCGTGCACATGAGAAGCTTTCTCAGCGAAATATGTGTTTTCAAGCAAACATTGTTTCCCTGCACAGGAAATAGATGCAGAATGTCCCCGTGGGAAAGCATTGAGATGCGGAGACATCCAGAGCATGGCATGTAGTTAGAAAGATAAATTAAGAGCAAGTACCGTGTCTGTCTGTCTGTCTGTCTGTCTGTCTGACTGTTGTTTGTGTGTTGGTTTGAGCCTTACGATTGGCTGCCTTGGAATGATCGACCAGTCCCTGGGAGGGCTGGGCCTTACAGTTGCAGAAGTGGGTAAGTTATGCTTTGGCAGAGGAAATGTATCATGAGTTTCTACAAGGGCCAGACAGGGTGGAGCAGGGAGAGGAGAAGGAATTGATTGAGGAGGAATTAATTGGCAGGGAGCAGTTTGTCCTGGGTGAGAGGACGCCATAAAAGTCATGAAGGTAGTGGTTGATGTTGAGCCTCAGGCACAGATAGAAACAAAACATCCACAAGAAGAGCCAGTCGAGCAGGAGCACGAAGAGGATTGGCTCAGTGGGAAGTGCACCTGGTCCCCACTGGATGTGCTCCGGGCACTTAAGTTAGGAATGTAGCCCGTGAACTTACAAGTGAGCAGATCCTTCTGCTGGCTCAAGCCCAGTACCTGGCAGCGGCGGCAGCCCTGTTTAGAACTGAAAAGCACAAACGTTCAGTGCATTGCCAGATGCTGAGTCAATAGTGTATCCTTGACTCTACAGAAGGGAACGCAATATGCCTGCCCTAGTGCATGAGAAATGTATTAGTGGGGATCGGTAGCTCAGAATCAAATAGACACATTGGAGTGAAGCTCAGGATAGTGAGAACAGTGTGATCCAAAATCTCAGAGACACCCTTTTATCTCACCAGTACCACAAAAACTCTCCCTGGGCTTCAGGAGCGCCGTCCCAGATCAGACTCATGCGCAGAACAAGGGCCATTGCCTCCACACTGCTCTGTGTCACTCAGGTTCTTCTTGGGGTAATGCTGCACTCGAGGGGGGCTGCGTGTCCAAGTCCTCTGTATATCCAAGTCAGTGAGAGGCAGGAATGAGTGATGTCCACAAATAAAGGTATCCTGTTAAGCACTCAGCAGGCAAGTATGTAGGCGAGGTCAAAGGCTGTCAGGAAAACAGTGTGCCCGTGTGTGTATAAACACATGGAGCCCACAAGAACCACTGTGCTCTCTTTTTGCATCTTATGGTGAAGGAGCTGGGCTAGGGGTTAGAGAGGTGGGAGCAATCCAAGCTGCTTTAAGGATCTGCTCCTTTTTGTAGCTGTTTCATGTTCAGCTTGCAGCGTGCAGGCGTTTTGACCTGCTGCAATTTGTCAACAATCTGGAATTGTCAGCCATTATCAGTGACCAAGATGAAACCATGCTCAGCCACATGATCAATCTGAAGGTCAGGCTGTGCAGACCACGGCTGGGGAGGTAGAGAGCTTGTGAAAAAATCCTATCCCTGCAGGAAGGAATAGGCGGGAGTTCTGGAATAAGTTATCACCCTAAACCGGATCCACTATCCTTTTGCAGGTGAAGGAAGCCTGGCATGGCAGCAATCGCTGCAAGACTGTGCTGCTCTTTCACAAAAACCCCTACATCCACGATACTGTGATTGTGAAGGATCCTCTCATAACCATCACAGGAGAGAGGAGGCTCCCTGCATGGCCTGCGGCAAGAAGTGTGTCCAAGTTGGAAGGTGACAGGTTCCTCTCCACACACTCCTCAAGCTGCAGGATACAGGGTGACCCATTCCACTCACATTCAGTGGTACCTGCAGTATGAACGACAGGCCTACAACTGCAGGCAGAACAGCAGCATTCACTTCTTCAACTTCGTCTCTGATCACCATGTTTCGGGATCTGACAGGATTGCTTAGGTGGGTCCTTGCAGGAAATGCCATTAGAGAGCTTGGTGTGATCCCCTGCTTTTTGGGTTTGTGGTTTAGACGCCTGCCCTCTCCTGTGGAGCCCATTTTTCCTTTCCAGATCAACAGTGAGAACTATGAGTGTATGTTGGCATCAGGAGAGGGGACATAGATGATAACAGGTGAGCAGAGACCAACTCTTCACTTGCCTCTGGATTGCCAGGGAGCTGGGACATTGTTTTCTCACATGAACACACTGAAGCTGGGAGAAATACAGCCTGTGACATCATCACGGTATGAGGATGAGGCTGGAAGTTCTGAGCACCGCAGTGCCAATCATGTTCACTTGGGGGAGGCTGAAGGATGATGAGGTCATGTCTGTTTCCTCTGTCACTCAGAATGAAAGTAGATTCTTTGGCCTATTTCTCTGATCTCACACCTCAGGTCACCAACACCACCCTCAGGCCTGCCTACCATGCATTAAAGAGAAGTTCTGTGATGTGCTTCCTAGAACCCCCTCCACAACTTTCCAGTATCCTCCTTCATGAAAATGCTGAGGCTGCTGTGCCACCACATCCCTCTATTGATCATCACAACCACCATGTATTTACTGAATTGTATCGCTGGCCTTCCTGGGTACACTGCCCATTACAACCAAGTTGTGGTGGGAACTGTTGAATGCATGGCTGGAGAAAACGGAAGAGATTCCAACTTTGTCAGGTTTGGGCTTGACATGATTTTTAAATACTTTTTGATTATCCTCAGAGGAGATGATACCAGATTTGCTGTGTTAACTGCACGTATTTAACGTGTGAGAACTATAGGAGGGACCTTCCAATATAAGTAGTGCACGTGCTAAGCTTTTTCAGATTAAAAGGTGTTTCAAGCAAAGATTCTTTTCCTGCGTAGAAATTAGGTGCAGAATGTCCCTGTGGAAAGGCATTCAGCCATGGATATATGCAGCACATGGAATAAATGGCAAGATAAAGCGAGAGCATCTAATGTGCCTGTTTATGTATTGTTTGCCTTGACAATGGACTCTCTGAATTACCCGCCCCGTGAATGCATGGCCTTTACAATTGCAGAAGTGGCTAAGTTGTGTTTTCTGATGGTATCAGAAGCCAAAATTCTTTCTGTGTGGTAGAGACTGTGGTGGATTAAGAAATCAGTGAAAGTCCAATAGAGTTTACCATTTTCCCTTGGGTGATAAGGGAGTTCAAGGAAAGGCCTTGTGTGCAAGGGTCGGAATTTGCAGTGATAAGTTATAAAGGATGATGCGTTTGCCATACCCTCGCTTTAGGGAGACAGCAGGGAACCAGGCCGGGGTTTTACGTTCATTTCACAGTTAAACCAAATTCCCTTTGTAGAAGTATGTGCAAACTGTATTTTTCTGTTAGAAGCCGCCTTTTGGCACGTGCGGACATAACTGCATGCTGTGACTGTTCAAGAATGAGAATCCATTTCCAGCATCACGAAAGAAATGACATTTTGAGGTAAATGCAAACAACTCTTGGGCATACCTGAGCATGCCTACCGTGCATGCCCAATGAAATCATTTGGTGGAAAAGTGCTGCCACCTGGTGGAGAAACGAGGGAATGCAGTGGTACCATCCCGAATGAAATGACATGTGAAGTCATGCTGCCATCTCGTGGACAAGTGTGGATATGCATTGCCAGCCTGCTCAGTAACTTTATTTGTAAAAAAAAGCCGCCATGTTTTGACAAGCATGAGAATGAATTGCCAACATCCCCAATAACATGATTTGAAACGAAAAGCTGCCATCTATTGGATAAGCGTGAGAATGCCTTTCCAGCATTCCCGACAATGTTATTTAGGAGAAAAATGCTGCGACCTGGAAGGATATGACAGGATACTGAGGTTGGGCCTCGGTGGCAATGCAGAAGGAGAGCTTTGGGTTCCCCTACCTCTTGGGTTCGTAAAGTGAGATCCCTGGCTTCTTCTGACTAGTCCTGTTTGCCCTACTAGAACATCAGTAATAGAAGTGTGGTCTAATCATCTCAAGTACTGTGCGAGGAGCTTGGCCCCAGGAGAGTGAAGGTAGAGGAGTACAGGTGAGGGGGACTGTTCCTGGACACTCGCCCCTAGTTTGCTAGGTAGCTGGGTCATTGCTTTCTCTCATGGACGCCCTGATACTGGGAGGAGTAGAGCCTGTTATGTCAGGTCCTCAGAGAATCAGGTTGAGAAAGGAAGTATGTAGCACTGCAGTGGGAATTATATTCAGACAGGGACACCTGATGTAAAATGAGGAAGTGTGCATGTGCAAAATCATTCAGCATCAAAGCAGATTCATTGACCCACTCCTCTGAACTCTCGCTCCAGGCCACCTCCCTCACCCTTAGGCCCGTCTACTATTCCTTAAATGGAGGCTCCCATGATGTCCTTCCTCTGACCCTTCCCACACTTGTCCAGGAGTCTTTTCATACAAAGGCTGAGGCTGCTGTGCCACCACTTCCTTTTATGGATCATTGCAACCATCAAATATTTCCTTAGGTGTGTCCAAATTCCTAACTGGGTGATCCTGAGGTCATTGCTCATTAAAAAGGTGGTGTGGTGTGATGCATCCAACACAAGGCAGCAGGAAATTTAAGAGATCCTAATTTCAGCAATGACCGACTCTTCATGTTAGGGCCACCAATAATTATACTATACTCTTTAGGAATTTTGCTAGGAGATGATAGTCAATTATTGTGTTAGGGTATCTCCCACAGTGTGAGTTAAATAGGAGGGACCATCCATTTTCCTTCAAATAGAGAAGTGCACATAAGAAGGTTTTGACATGAGTATGTGTTTTCAAGCAGACATTATGTTCCTGCACAGGACAATGGAGCAGAATGTCTGTGTGACCAGGAATTCAGTCACAGAGAGATCGGGAGCATGGTATGAAATGGAAAGTTAAAGCAGGAGCATCAGCTCTGTTTGTCTGTTTGTCGTGTGTTCTTGGAACACATAAATCAAGAGCATCAATAGCGTCTGTCTCTGTGGTGTTTGTCCCTAGTTTGGGGCATTACAACTGGCTGCCTGTGAATGACCATTGCCTGTGAGGGCTGGGCCTGTGCAGTGGCAGTGGCGGTTAAGTTGTTATGCTTTAGGACAGTATGAGAAGACAGAATTCTTTCTGTGTGCTGGAGGCTGGGGAGGAGGGAGAACTAAGAGTAAGTCCATTGAAGTGGGTGATACTAATGGACCCAGGGACATAAGGTAGCTCAAGGAAAGGGATTTGGGAGCAAGGGCCTGAATGTCCACTGCGAGCTCCGAAAGGATGATGGATTTCCAGGTTCCTTTCTGTCGGAGGTCAGCTCACACATTGACAGCAGGCAACGCGGTGGGAGGCTTCCCAGTGCATTTCACACTTGAAGCAGAAGCCCTCCCTAGAAGTATGAGAGCACTGTATTTGCTGCGAGAATCATCCTCTGAGCCCAGGATTCAGAACCACACTTAGCCAGTGGGAGTATAAATTGCATGTAGGAGTTGTGGGGAAGAGAGCAAAGGCATGTGAGCAGTCAGTCTGGATATTAGGTTCACTTGGGGTCGAATCCCCAGCTGGAAGGGTAAATGACCAGAGGGACAATAAGATGCAGAGTGTGCTATAGCCCTCACACACAACACACACAGAGGCACAGGCATGTACGTGAAGTTGTGTTGGGCAATCTCTGGACCATGGTGTCCACAGCCAGTACATCTTGTGCATTTTTGACGGTATTACATTTCCTCACATAACAATGGCCTCGTGTGAATATGATTGTTTATTTACTTTGTTCCTTCAGACCGAGCCTTTCTCCTGCAATGAAGAAACCCTTAGGCAGCATCAAGTCGTTCTTTCTACGGGTCACTGAAACCCAATGGGTAGATGGAAGAAAGAGTCAGAATGAGGAAAAGACAGAAAGAGCAAGAGTAATGGAAACAAAAACAAGAGAACTGATGTAAAAGGAGTCAGATTGAGACCGTATCTTGGCCGTAGTTATCCTGATCACCCAACTCTACCAGAATGTAGGCTACAGTCCTCTCCAGCCACAGTTCTTCCCTTTGCCTGTCACTTCAGCCTCAGATATCCCACAGACTGGGCAGCCTGTAATGTCCCGGGCATTTCTCCCTGTGCATATTACTAGGGGTCACTGTGGATCTGTGGGAAAGCGGTAGAGAAAATGGATTCTGAAGTGGGAAACGTGAGCAGCCGTAAGCAAGAGCCCCCCAGACACCAAACCCTGGGAAAGCTGCAAATGCTCGGGTAACATAGAGCTTCCTCAGGAATGTTTCACCACAGTTCTGAGGCCCATACACTGAGGCTGACAGTGAGGGGCGGGGCTGAGTAGCGTGATGCCCTCTGTCCAGTCACAGTTTGGAAGAGCTGTTTTAGTAGCCCAAAATGGTGTGGGCATGCCCAAGTCCTCCATCAGAGGCAGGAACGTGTGACGTGCGTGAATCAGGGTATCCTGTGAAGCCGTGTGCAGGCAAGGGTGTGGGGATATCAAAGCCTGTGAGGAATCAGTGTGACCGCATGGGTGCAGGCACCTGTAACCCCAGGAACCTCTGTGTTCCTCTGTGCCTCTTATGCAGAAGGAATGGGGCCAGAAGATAGGTGGTTCAGGCCAAGCCAGGCTGTTTTGTAGATCTCCATGTTTTAGTTCTTTCATAGCCACACGATCAATGTGAAGGTGATGTTGCAGGTACTGGTGCTGGAAAGGGAGGGGCCTTGAGAATATAACCTGTCCATGTAAGCAGGGACACTTGGGTGTCCAGGAGTGAGATGTCCCTAACCCCCACCCACATTCCTTCTGCAGGTGGAGGGAGCCAGACATGCCAGGGATGATGGCAAGGTTAACTGTCCTTTTGTAGCAAATCATACTAATGCAGTACTGCCACTGTGAAGGAGTATCTCATTACCATCACAGGCGGGAGCAGGCTCTCTCTATGGGCAGCAGCAGGAAGTGCATAGAACTTGAAAGGTGATGTGCCCTTCTCCACACACTCCTCATGCTGCAGGATACAGTGCATCCTATGCCTCTTGCATTCAGTGGTGCCAGCATTATGAACGATGGGCCAACAGCTCCAGGCACCAGAACAGCAGCCTTAACTACTTCAACTAGTTCTCTGCCCACAGCGTGGCAGGGTCTGACAGGATTGCTGAGGTGGAGGCTTGCTTGCAATGCCCTAAGAGAGCTTGGTGTGTTCCCCTGCTTTTGGATTTTTAGTCAGATCCCTGCCGTCTCTGGACGATCACTTTTTGCTCTGCCAGAAAATCAGTAAGGACTACTTGAGGATGTTGGAACCAGGAGAAGGCACTTAGAGGACATGTGAGGAGATGCCAGTGGGGCTCCCCCTTGGGTTGTCAGGTAGCTGGGACATTTTTCTCTCACATGAACACCCTGAGGCTCGGAAGGATAGCCTATGACGCCAGGCCAATACGGCATTGGGAAGAGACAGAAAGTCTGAAGAACTGCAGTGTGGCATCATGTTCAGGCAGGAAGCTGAAGGAAGATGCAGGAGTGTGCATGTCTACCGTCACTCAGAATCAAAGCAGATTCATGTACCCATTCCTGTGAGCTATTGTAAATTGTGCTGCTCTGAACAGAGGGGTTTATATATTCTTCCTGATCGATGTTCCTGGTTTCGTAGGACATATTCCAAGCAGTGGGGCCACTGGGTTCAATGGCAGTTCTGTATTTCAATTTTTGAGAAAACCTCCTATGTCATAAGGTTTTCCATACAGGCTGCACGAGTCTGCATTCCCACCAGCAGTATACTAGGGTGAGCTTTTCTGCACACCCTCACAGGCACTTTCTGTTTATTGACTTATTGAAAACATAGCCATTCTGGAAGACCTCAGGTGATACCCCATTATTGTTTTAATTTTCATCTCTCTGGTGATTAGTGACACTGAGCAGTTTTCATATGTCTCTTGGACATGTTTATGCGCTCTTTGGAGAAGTGTCTACTTAGGTCTTTGCTCGTTTTTTAATTGGATCGTTTGTCTTCCTCTTGTGAAGGTGTGTTTCTTAAAATATTAGGGGTAGTAACCCTTTATCAGATGTATCATCGGCAAATATGTTCTCCCATATAATGAGTTCCCTTTGCATTTTGTTGATGGTATCTTTGTGCAGAATCTTTTTATTTTGCTGTAGTCCCATTTGTTTATTTTCTCCTTTGCTTCCATTGCCCTAGGCAGTGTATTGGTAAGCATATTGCAATGAGAGATGTCTGAGATCATGCTGCCTCCATTTCCTTCTAGGATTTTTAATGGTTTCATGTTTTACCTTTAAGTTTTTTATCCAGTTGGAGTTGATCCTTGTGTGCGGTGCAAGATAGTGGTCTAGTTGCATTATTTTGAAAGTTCCTGTCCAATTTTCCCAACACCATTTATTGAAGAGACTTCCTTTACTCCACTGTATGCTCTGCCTCCTTTGTAAAATCTCAATTGAGTGTAAAGAGTTGGGTTAATTCCTGGGCTCTCTGTTCAGTCCCATTTATGTCATTAAGTCTGGTCTTCTGCCAGTTCCATTCTGTTTCGATTAAAATGGCTTTACTATATCTTGATATGTATTATTTTGATTCCTTCCACTTTTTTCTTCCTCCCAAAATTGCTGCAGCGATTTGGGGTCCTGTCCTTTTTGTGTCCTTTAAATATTTGCACTACTTCTTCTAGGTCTGTGATATCGGACATTGGTATTTTATGAATAGTTTGAATCTATAGATTGCTTTGGGGAGTACGCACATCTGAATGAGGTTGATTCTAGCAATCCATTAGCATGGTATATTCTTACACTTGTTTATATCTTCCTCTATCTCTTTTTTGAACATATTTGTTTTGCAAGTACACGTCTTTCACCCCTTTGGTTAAGTTAATTCCTAAGTATCTTAATTTTATTGTTGCACGTTAAATGTGTTTTTGTTTGTTTGTTTGTTTGTTTTAGTTTCTCTTTCTGAGAGATCATGAATGTTGTTTAAAAATGCCATTTACTTCTGGGCATTAATTTTCCATCCTGCTGCATAGCTGGGTTCCTTTATTATTAAATCTAGAAGTCTTTTGGTGACCTCTTTAGTGTTCTCAGCATACAATATCAGGTCATCTGCAAACAGTGACAGTTTTATTTCTCCTTTCCAATTTGGATGCCTTTTATGTTTTCTCCTTGTCTGATCGCTGTGACAAGGACTTCCAACACTCTGTTGAATAAAAGATGGTGAAA
The DNA here is from genome assembly GCF_964146895.1 of Miniopterus schreibersii. Classification (NCBI taxonomy): domain Eukaryota; kingdom Metazoa; phylum Chordata; class Mammalia; order Chiroptera; family Miniopteridae; genus Miniopterus; species Miniopterus schreibersii. The sequence goes on along the minus strand of NC_138120.1, from coordinate 13,826,107 downwards.
GTGGACGTCCCTGTCTTGTTCCTCTTATTAGGGGATATGTTTTAGTTTTTGCCCATTGAGTATGAAGTTGACTGAAGGTTTGTCCTATAAGGACTTTAATGTGTTTAGGCATGATCCCTCTATTCCCACTGTGCTGAGAGTTTTTCTCAAAAATGGGCGCTGGGTTTTGTTGCACTTTCTGCACCTACTGAGATGATCATGAGATTTTTGTTTGTCAAATGGTTCCTGTGAGGCATCACATTTATAGATTTGTGAATACTGTACCAAACCTGCATCCCTGGAATAAACCCCACTTGGTCATGGGGTGTGATCTGTTTAACATATTGCTTGATCCAATTTGCTAATATTTGTTTGAAGATTTTAGCATCTTTGTTTATCACGGATATTGGCCTGTAATTCTTTCTTTGCAAGGTCTTTACCTGGATTTGTAGTTGGGATTATTCAGGCTGCCTAAAAAGAGCTTGGGAGTGTTTGTTCCTCTCGGACTTTTTGGAACAATTTGAATTATTTTTTGAATGTTTGATAAAACTCCCCTCTGAAACTGTCTGGGCCTGGCGCTTTTTTTCTTGGGCATTTTTAAAAAAATCATTGTTCCAATTTCACCAGTTTTTATCAACGTGTTCAGCATGCCTGATTCTTCCTCACTGAGTATTGGAAGGTTGTGTATTTCCAGAAATTTGTCTATTTCATCCAGGTTGTTGGCATATAGTTGTTCAGGGTATTTGCTTACAACCCTTTGTATTTCAGTGGTATCAGTTGTTACTTCACTTCTTTTGTTCCTCAATTTATTTATTTTTGACCTCTGTCTTTGGTTTTTGGTGAGTTGGGTTAAAAGTTCATCACACTGATTGTCTATTCAAAGACAAGCTCTTGGTTGCATTGACCTTTTTAAATTTTTTAGTCTCTACGTTATTTATTTAGGCTCTGGTTCTTTATTATTTTCTTCCTTTTACTTCCTCTGGGCCTTTTCTTGGTTTCTGTTCTCTTTCTAAATCTTTCAGTTGTAGTGTTAGATAGTTTAGTAGAAATTTTTCTGGTTCTCATTGCTATAAAAGCTTTTAACAAAAAAAGTTCGTATACACTACTCTATTTGGACCCTGATCTAAAAGTGTTTCCTCCCTGCTACATACAAACTGTTGCAAAATTAATGCCAGTAATATAATAGTGGCAAATCACCAATGAAAACATGAGTAAAACTATAGAAATCATTTTAAAACCTCTACCAATTTCAAGTTAAATATACCTACAAACTTCATATTTAAAAAGGCATATCTACCCTGGGCAGCGGGGCTCAGTGGTATAGTGTCGGCCTGCACACTGAAGAGTCTCCGGTTTGATTCCCAGTTGAGGGCACATACCTAGGTTGTAGATTCATTCCTCATCCCAGGTGTGCAGCGAATTAGAAAAGCAACCAATGTCTGTGTCTCTAACACTGAGGCACCTCTCTCTCTCTACCCCTTCTTCCATGCCACTCTCTCTGGAAGTCAATGAAAAAAATATCCTCTAGTGAGGGTTAACAACAACGACAATAGCAATAGCATAGCCATGGAGATGGGAAAGACATCAGTGTAAATGAGGAAATAGTCCAGAGTAGAATTGGGTATACTCTTTAAATGGGATGAGGCTTTCTTTTATGTTGACATTAAGGTTTCAGAAGTGAAAAGATGACGGTTGTGTTACAGGGGATACAGGCAGAAGGCCTCAGCTCTTGTCATCTTGAAGGAAAGATTTCAATCAAGAGAAAAAAATGAAGAAAAAAACCCAAAGCTTTAATGGCTGTAATAAAAATGTACTTAGGCTGGTGAACCAAGGCAGGTGCATAGACGAAGTAACAGGATAGCCTAGGCTGGGCTGCCTTTGCTCACTGGGAAGTCAGAGAAAAGGGGGCCTTGGACACATTTCCAAGACCTTTCAGACAGTTTCAGAAGACAAGCCTGGGATGAGCTGCCACTGCCCATTGCTCCCCTGGTTGAAAGCACCATGGGGCCCCCGCAGAAGGAAGGAGGAAACTGGCGCTGTCACGCTTTCCTGTGGTGTAGGGGAGCTCACACTTGGTCCTTTGTCCTGAGCATATTTATCTCCCTTGCAGGTGGAAAATCTTATGGGAGGCTTAAGGGGAGTTCTCAAGAGAATATTCATCAGCTTTCCAGGGGTGCCCTTTCAGGGTGCTGGTCGCCACTGATTAGTCCATGCCAGGAAGGGCCTCATTTGTCAATGTGTCTGGTCCTGAGTCCACTCCAATGCCACTTGTCTTGTCTTAATGCTTTTATGGGCCTGGAGCTGAAATACAACTGAGACTTAAAAGGTATCTTTAGGGAGGAATGCTTAGGGGGTCTCCACCGCATGACCCATGACATGCTCTGGGAGCATAGATTACCTGGGGACAAAGTTCTTGTTTTCCCAGTCTTTGTCCCTTGTAGGCCTCTGGGGGTTCCTGTCCAGGTGGTTTCCTGTGCCCTAGTCTCTGCACCTGGGTTTCTGCATCTTTCCCATCTAATACAAACTATTTATTCTCCAGTGCCTTTGGCTTAGGGAAGATAGGCTTAACTCAAACTGCTGTCTAAAAATCTATCTCAGTTTCCCTTTCAACTTGTCCTGGAATTTTTCTAGCTTCTTGTTATGCTGTAACAGTTCTACATTATTCCAATTTTAAAACCACTGGAGCGTATAGTTTAAAATGTTTAGTTTTAGATGACGTATATTCTACATCAATTTCTGAAGGGGCATAAATCTGCTATCAGAGATTAAAATAAAACACAGAATTCAGAATGTAAAGTCATTTTTATTTCTTATGTAAGTAACAAAACAAAAACAACAACCCAATATTAAAAAGGGAAGAGGACCTGAACATTTCGAGGAGATGCAGAAGAAAGAAAATAGTGAAGATCAGAACAGAAATGAACGACACAGAGACCAAAAACACAGTACAAAATATCAATGAAAGTAAGAACTAGTTTTCTGACAGAAATAAGATTGATGAGTCTTTAGCCAGACGCACCAAAAAACAAACGGTGAGGACCCAAGAAAACAAAATCAGATGTGAAAGAGGCGATATAACAACTGACATGACAGAAACAGAAAGAATACTAAGAAAACACTATGCACAACAATAAAGTGGGGAAGCTGCGTAAAATGGACACATTCCTCAAAACTACAATCTGCTAAAACTCAATCGGAAAGAATCAGAAAACCTGGAGGGCCAGTAAAAATGGATGCAATTGAAGAAGTAATAAGAAAAAAACTTCCAGCAAACAAGTGTCTGGGGCCAGATGGATTTACATGCGAGCTTACCTAAACATTTAAAGAAGAATTAAAACCCACTCTCCTCAAAATATTTTAGAAAATTCCAGAGGAGGGAGATATTTTTATGAGACCAGTATTATAATAAACCCCAAAACCAGATGAAGATCCTGCAAATAAAGAATTTCACAGACCAACGTCCCTCATGAACATAGGTGCCAAAATCCTCAGAAAATATATTACCAAATTTTATCCAGCAATACATTAAATAAGATCATACACCATGACCAAGTGTGATTTATTCTGGAGACGCAGCGCTGGTATAATATTCGCAAATCAAGAAATGTGAGAGCTAAACAAAATGAAGGACAAAAATCTTATGATCATATCAATAGATACAGAGAAAATATTCTAGAAAATCCAGCACCCATTTTGGAAAAAACTGGGAGCAAAGTGGAAATAGAGGGAATATATCTCAACATAATAAAGGCCATATACAACATACCTGGGGCCAAAATCATACTCAACGTGCAAAGGCTAAAACCATATCCCCTAAGAAGAGGAATAAGACACGGTTGCCCCTTTCACCACTACTGCTCAGCATACTACTGGAAGTCCTAGCCACAGCGAGCAGACAAAAAGAGAACATAAAAGGCATCCGTATCGGAAGAGAGAAGGTTAACTGTCATTACTTGCAGATGACATGATATTGTACATAAAAAACTAAAGAGTCCACCGAGTACTTGTGGATATAATTAATGAATTTGGCAAGGAAGCTGGAAGCAAAATTAACATCAACACATTGATGGCATTTTTTTTACACCGATTATGAACTCTTAGAAAAGACTATACCATTTACCATTGCAACTGAAAAAATAAGACACCTAGGAGTAAAGTCAAAGGAGGATGTAAAAGACTTGTATTCAGAAACAGGACATTGAAAAAAGAAATAGAGGAAGATACAAAGGAGTGAAAGAATTATAGACTGAAAGAATTAACATTATCAAAATATCCATGCTACCCAAAACAATCTATAAATTCAACACAATTGTCATCAATCCCAACAGTGTGTTTCACAGAGCTGGAAAAAATGTTTCGAAAATTTATAGGAAACCAAAAAAGACCCCGTGCACCCACAGTATTCTTGAGAAAGAACAGAGTTGTAGGATCACATTACTGAATATCCTGCTGTAGGGCAAAGCCACTGTGATCAGAACAACCTGCTTCTGGCACAGGAACAGGCACATAGATCAATGGAAAAGTACAGAATCCTGAAATTGACCCATGCCATCATGGTCAATTAATATTTGACCAAAGGGTCAAGAATAAGCCATACAGTAAAGACAGACACTTCAGGTCCGGATATGGGTTCTTGCTGTGCTCAGTGTGGTCTCACTGAGCCTACAGACAGGGGCTTGGGATGTGGTCACGTAGCGTGGAAAAGGCTCCTGGACACCCCACTCGCTCCCCTTTGCTGTTGGGCTTCTGAAACATTTCTTCCAAACTGTGAGACTACAGCAGGCATCATCGTATTCAGCCCCGCCCCTCACTGTGAGCCTCAGTGTATGGGCCTTGTACCTGTAGAGAAACGTTCCTGAGGAAGTCCTATTTTGCCTTAGCATCTTTAGGTTTCCTTCGGTTCGGTGTCTAGTGGGCTCTTTCTTAAGGCAACTCACGTTTCCCACTTCAGAATTCGTTTTCTTTAACACTTCCCACACATCCACAGGGACCCCTGGTAATATCCACAGGGAGAAATGCCCGGGCAGTAGAGGCTATTCCAGTATAAGGGATATCTGAGACTGAAGTGAGAGTCAAAGGGAAGAACTGTGGCTGGAGAGGACTGTAGCCTACATTCTGGTAGAGTTGGATCATCAGGATTATTACCGCCAAGATAAGGTCTCAGTCTGACTCCTTTTAGATTAGTAACTTTTTATTTGTTTCCATTGCTTTTGCTCTTTTGGTCTTTCTCTCATTCTGACTTTCTCTCATCCACTCCTTGGGTTTCAGTGACGAGTAGCAAGGATGACTTGATATTGCTTAAGGATTAGTTGGTTGCACAAGGGCTTGGTCTGAAGGAACAAAGTCAATAAACAATCATATTCACAGGAGGCCATTTCCATTTGAGGAAACGTAAAAAGTGTCAAAAACGGGCAAGGTGTACTGACTGTGGACATCATAGTCCAGAGATTGCCCAACACAAATTCATGTCCATGCCTTTGCCTCTGTGTGTGTGCATGTGTGTGTGTGTGCTTGTGTGTGCTTGTGTGTGCGGGCTGTGGCACACTCTCCTTCTTATTGTCCCTCTGCTCATTTACTCTTCCAGCAGGGGATTCTTGCCCAAATGAACCTAATACACTTCTGACTTCCCACACGCCTTGACTCAATTCGCCACAGGTATCTGTGCACCTTATTCCACCCCTTGCTAAATGTCGCTTGGGATCTTCGGCCTCAGAGACTGATTCTCTCAGCAAAACACTGTGCAGTCATACTTCTAGAGAGGGACTTTGGTTCAACTGTGAAGTCTCCCACCTGGTTGCCTGTTCCTAATGTGTGACCGACTCCCTACAGGGAGGATACTTAGAAATCCATCATTTTTTAGGACCCAACACTGGACATTTATGCAAGTTTATTTGGTAGGCTCAGAAGGCATTCTTACATTTGTCCAGCCGATGGCCTATATGTTCACTCTGGTGATTATTTTGTAGATGCTGAAAATGCATTCTCAAGATTATCCATTAAGAGGCAGCACTGTTCCTAGAATGATTTTATTGGGAATAACGTCAAGGCAGTCTTACGCTTGCCCACATGGAAGCGGCATCTTTGACCCAAACAATTTTATTGGGGATCCTGGCATTTGCTTCCAACGTTCGAACATAATACGGAACTGAGCTCTCACAGGGATTTTACTGAGAAATCTGGCAATGCATTATCAAGATTTTCCGTTAGGCTCTGCTTCCTTGCAAGTCCATATTCTCCATCTCTAACTTATGTGCCTGGAGCACCTCCAGCGGGCACCAGGTGCACTGGTCGACAAATAGGAAAACGCACGGCGAGCATCCCCAACAAAATCATTAGCTAAAAAATGCTGCCAACGGATGCTTGAGAATGACAATTCATTGCCAGTATCCCGCAAATAATAAGTTTTTGGGAAAGTTTTGCCACCTATGAAAAAGATTACGAATGCAGTGCCAGCATGCCCAATAAAATCATACTGTGGAAAACCTGCCTTCTGGTTGACAAGTGCAAGAATGGCTGCGTAGCATCTCCCATAAAATTATTTGATTGAAAATGCTGTCCTCCGTGGACAATCGTGAGAATACATTGCCAGCATCCCCAGTAAGGTCATTTGTACGGAAATACTGCCAATTCTCAGATAAGTCTGAGAATGTATTGTCAGAATCACCACAAAACCTCTCTGTCGGCAAAATGCAAAAGGGTGAGAATGCGCTGATAGTATCCCCAATCCAATCATGTGGTTGAAAACTACTGCGACCTCATGTAGAGACCTGAGACTGCCTTGCAGGCATCCTCAATAAAATCATTTGGGGCGAAACGCTGCCACGCATCCCCGCAAAAAAACTTTCTCTGGGACAAATGCTGCCAAGTGTGGGACAAACGTGAGCATCCATTGCCAGCCCCTGTAAAATTATTTGGTTGAAAAAATGCTGCCCCTTTGAATAAAAGGTGATAATGTATTTCAGGCATCTCCCGTATAAACGTTTGATGAGAAATTACCTGACATTGTTTACAAATGTGAGAGAGCATTCCCGGCATTCCCAAGAAAAGCATTTGTTTTAAAAATGCTGCCACCTTGTGGAGGTAAGTGGGAGAGCATTAAACGCATCCCCTTTGAAAAAAACTTGGTGGAAATATTCTGCCCCCTGGTGGACAAGGTGAAGCATGCATTGACTGCATCCCCAACAAAATCACTCTTTGAGAAAAAGGCCACCAGGTGCTAAAGGACTGTATGAATGATTTCCCAGAATCCCCAATGAAACCCCTACTGAGATCAAGGTGCCAACTGGTGGACAAGAGTGAGAACGCATGCTCTGGAATCACAATAAAGTGATTTGGGCCTAAAATTCTGATAGCCAATGTCCACGTGTGAGAATTCAAAACCAACATCCACACCCACACACACAATATCACTTTAGGGGAAAACTGCGGCGAATAGTTGGACAAAGGTGAGAATGTACAGCCAGCAGCAATAAAGTCGCTTGGTGGAAAAATTCCGCAACTGGCTGAACAAACGTAAGAATGCATTCTCAGCTTACCAAACAAAATCACTTGTGATGTCAAGGTGCCGACGGGTGGACAAGCGGGAGAAACCATTGCCTTTATGTGCAATAATAACATTTGGTGGAAAAATGCGGGCTTGTTGTAAACAGGCTTCACAATGCATTGCCAGCAGCCCCAATAATATCAGTTGTTGGAAAAAGGCCGCCACATGTTTGACAAGTGTGAGAATGCGTTGCCCGCATCCTCATGAAAATCCCTTCTGAGATGATGCTGGCTGCCAAATGGCGGACACATTTGAAAATACATTGCCAAGATTCACAATGAAAATCTCTTGTGGGAAAAATGCCCTTATCTTGTCGACTTGTGTGAGTGTTCATTGCCAGCATCCCCAGTGAAATCACTTGTGGGAAAATGCTTCCACCTATTGGACAAGAGTGAAAATGCATCGCCAGAAGCCCCAGTGAAGTTACATGGTGGAAAATAGCTGCCACTTGTTCTCCAAGGAGGAGCATGCAGTGCCAGGATCCTCAATAATATCATTTGGTGGGAAAATACTGCACCTGGTGTTTGAGTGTCAGAAGGAATTGCCAGCAGCCTTAAAACAATCATTTGTAAATAAGAAACCAGTCACCTTTCTACAAATGTGAAAATGCAGTTACAGCATCTCCAATAAGATCACTTGTGGAGAAAATGCTGTCACCTGGTATTCGAGCAAGGGAATGCATTGCCAGCGTTCTCAGGAAAATCCCTTGGTAAACAAAAGTGGCCACCTTGTGGACAGATGTGGGAATGCATTGCCAGCACAACCAAAGGAATCGTTTGGTGGAAAATGTGGCCTCTTGTTTGAGAGACTGAAGAATGCATTGCCCGCATCCGCAATAAAATCATTTTGTGGAAAAGTACTTCTACGAAGTACGTTGGACGAACGTGCTTCCAGCATTCCCCAAACGATACTTTGTGGTGAAAGTGTTGCCAGCTATTGAAGAAAAGTGAAAGTGCCATGCCACTATTCCCAATAGAATCATTTTTGGGAAAGTAGGTTCAATGGCTGTTAAAACGTGAGAATGCCTTGTCAACATCCACAAAATAATCACATTTGTGGAAAATGTAGCCAAGTCTTTTTCAAACTTGAGACTGAATTTTCAACACCCCCAATAATATAATTTGGTAGTAAAAATGCTTCCACAAACGTGTTAAGACAAACGTGGGAAAGCATTGCCAGCATCTCAAACAGAATCGTTGGTGGAAAAATGCTGCCATCTCATGTTTCAGCGCCAAAATGCATTGCCAGTTTCCCCAAAATGGGACAGTGGAGGGAAAATGCAGACAGCTGTAGAAAAAAACGTGGGAATGCCTTGCCAGCATCCTCAGTAAAAGCACGTTGTGGGGAAATTCTGCCACCTGGTGGAAAAGCGTGAGAATGCACTTCCAGAACATTCCTGATATTCACTAGTGGAATATTGACGCCAACTGATAAATATAGAACCATTGCAAGCATCTCCAGCGAAATCGTGCGGTAAAATAATTCTGCTGCCTGCTTGACACACATTAGCTTCCATTGTCAGCATAGCCAATAAAATCTCGTGGTGTCAAAATGCCACCACCTGGTGGACAAACGAGAAAATGCATCTTCTGCATCTCCACAAGCATCCCAACTATGATCCTCAGTTCGAACAATACTGCCACCTGGTGGGTAAACGTGAGAATGCATCCACGAGTTCACCAATGGATTCATCCTGTTGAAAATGTTTCCACCTGTTGAATGGAATTGTGAATGCTTTTCCAGCATCCCCAATAAAATTATTCGTGAAATCATGCCGACACCTGGTGGAAAAGTGTGAGAATGCATTGCCAGCATCCCCAGAACAATCGTTGGTAAGAAACTTTCTGCCGCCTCTGGACAAAAGTAAGAATTCAGAGTGAGCATCTGCAATAATACCATTTGAGGAGAAAATGCTGCCACGTGGTGTTTCAGCATGAGAATGCAAAGGCTGAGGCTGCTCTGGAACCACTTGCCTCTATTGATCATCACAACCACCATATATTTCCTTAAGTGTCTCCTTATTCCTCCACAGGTCATCCTGAAAACACTGCCCGTTATAAACGGGTTGTGGCGGCACATGTTGAACACAGGGCTGGTGGAAACTTAAGAGATCCCACTGGCGGCAGTGACCCATTTTACAGATTGGGGATTATTCAGTATTCTTTAGTAATAGTCAGAGGAGACAATAGGAGGTTTGTTGTGTTCAGGGGACCTCCCACACTGTGAGATAAATAGGAGGGACTGTCCATTTTACTTCAAAGAAGAGTCGTGCACATGAGAAGCTTTCTCAGCGAAATATGTGTTTTCAAGCAAACATTGTTTCCCTGCACAGGAAATAGATGCAGAATGTCCCCGTGGGAAAGCATTGAGATGCGGAGACATCCAGAGCATGGCATGTAGTTAGAAAGATAAATTAAGAGCAAGTACCGTGTCTGTCTGTCTGTCTGTCTGTCTGTCTGACTGTTGTTTGTGTGTTGGTTTGAGCCTTACGATTGGCTGCCTTGGAATGATCGACCAGTCCCTGGGAGGGCTGGGCCTTACAGTTGCAGAAGTGGGTAAGTTATGCTTTGGCAGAGGAAATGTATCATGAGTTTCTACAAGGGCCAGACAGGGTGGAGCAGGGAGAGGAGAAGGAATTGATTGAGGAGGAATTAATTGGCAGGGAGCAGTTTGTCCTGGGTGAGAGGACGCCATAAAAGTCATGAAGGTAGTGGTTGATGTTGAGCCTCAGGCACAGATAGAAACAAAACATCCACAAGAAGAGCCAGTCGAGCAGGAGCACGAAGAGGATTGGCTCAGTGGGAAGTGCACCTGGTCCCCACTGGATGTGCTCCGGGCACTTAAGTTAGGAATGTAGCCCGTGAACTTACAAGTGAGCAGATCCTTCTGCTGGCTCAAGCCCAGTACCTGGCAGCGGCGGCAGCCCTGTTTAGAACTGAAAAGCACAAACGTTCAGTGCATTGCCAGATGCTGAGTCAATAGTGTATCCTTGACTCTACAGAAGGGAACGCAATATGCCTGCCCTAGTGCATGAGAAATGTATTAGTGGGGATCGGTAGCTCAGAATCAAATAGACACATTGGAGTGAAGCTCAGGATAGTGAGAACAGTGTGATCCAAAATCTCAGAGACACCCTTTTATCTCACCAGTACCACAAAAACTCTCCCTGGGCTTCAGGAGCGCCGTCCCAGATCAGACTCATGCGCAGAACAAGGGCCATTGCCTCCACACTGCTCTGTGTCACTCAGGTTCTTCTTGGGGTAATGCTGCACTCGAGGGGGGCTGCGTGTCCAAGTCCTCTGTATATCCAAGTCAGTGAGAGGCAGGAATGAGTGATGTCCACAAATAAAGGTATCCTGTTAAGCACTCAGCAGGCAAGTATGTAGGCGAGGTCAAAGGCTGTCAGGAAACAGTGTGCCCGTGTGTGTATAAACACATGGAGCCCACAAGAACCACTGTGCTCTCTTTTTGCATCTTATGGTGAAGGAGCTGGGCTAGGGGTTAGAGAGGTGGGAGCAATCCAAGCTGCTTTAAGGATCTGCTCCTTTTTGTAGCTGTTTCATGTTCAGCTTGCAGCGTGCAGGCGTTTTGACCTGCTGCAATTTGTCAACAATCTGGAATTGTCAGCCATTATCAGTGACCAAGATGAAACCATGCTCAGCCACATGATCAATCTGAAGGTCAGGCTGTGCAGACCACGGCTGGGGAGGTAGAGAGCTTGTGAAAAAATCCTATCCCTGCAGGAAGGAATAGGCGGGAGTTCTGGAATAAGTTATCACCCTAAACCGGATCCACTATCCTTTTGCAGGTGAAGGAAGCCTGGCATGGCAGCAATCGCTGCAAGACTGTGCTGCTCTTTCACAAAAACCCCTACATCCACGATACTGTGATTGTGAAGGATCCTCTCATAACCATCACAGGAGAGAGGAGGCTCCCTGCATGGCCTGCGGCAAGAAGTGTGTCCAAGTTGGAAGGTGACAGGTTCCTCTCCACACACTCCTCAAGCTGCAGGATACAGGGTGACCCATTCCACTCACATTCAGTGGTACCTGCAGTATGAACGACAGGCCTACAACTGCAGGCAGAACAGCAGCATTCACTTCTTCAACTTCGTCTCTGATCACCATGTTTCGGGATCTGACAGGATTGCTTAGGTGGGTCCTTGCAGGAAATGCCATTAGAGAGCTTGGTGTGATCCCCTGCTTTTTGGGTTTGTGGTTTAGACGCCTGCCCTCTCCTGTGGAGCCCATTTTTCCTTTCCAGATCAACAGTGAGAACTATGAGTGTATGTTGGCATCAGGAGAGGGGACATAGATGATAACAGGTGAGCAGAGACCAACTCTTCACTTGCCTCTGGATTGCCAGGGAGCTGGGACATTGTTTTCTCACATGAACACACTGAAGCTGGGAGAAATACAGCCTGTGACATCATCACGGTATGAGGATGAGGCTGGAAGTTCTGAGCACCGCAGTGCCAATCATGTTCACTTGGGGGAGGCTGAAGGATGATGAGGTCATGTCTGTTTCCTCTGTCACTCAGAATGAAAGTAGATTCTTTGGCCTATTTCTCTGATCTCACACCTCAGGTCACCAACACCACCCTCAGGCCTGCCTACCATGCATTAAAGAGAAGTTCTGTGATGTGCTTCCTAGAACCCCCTCCACAACTTTCCAGTATCCTCCTTCATGAAAATGCTGAGGCTGCTGTGCCACCACATCCCTCTATTGATCATCACAACCACCATGTATTTACTGAATTGTATCGCTGGCCTTCCTGGGTACACTGCCCATTACAACCAAGTTGTGGTGGGAACTGTTGAATGCATGGCTGGAGAAAACGGAAGAGATTCCAACTTTGTCAGGTTTGGGCTTGACATGATTTTTAAATACTTTTTGATTATCCTCAGAGGAGATGATACCAGATTTGCTGTGTTAACTGCACGTATTTAACGTGTGAGAACTATAGGAGGGACCTTCCAATATAAGTAGTGCACGTGCTAAGCTTTTTCAGATTAAAAGGTGTTTCAAGCAAAGATTCTTTTCCTGCGTAGAAATTAGGTGCAGAATGTCCCTGTGGAAAGGCATTCAGCCATGGATATATGCAGCACATGGAATAAATGGCAAGATAAAGCGAGAGCATCTAATGTGCCTGTTTATGTATTGTTTGCCTTGACAATGGACTCTCTGAATTACCCGCCCCGTGAATGCATGGCCTTTACAATTGCAGAAGTGGCTAAGTTGTGTTTTCTGATGGTATCAGAAGCCAAAATTCTTTCTGTGTGGTAGAGACTGTGGTGGATTAAGAAATCAGTGAAAGTCCAATAGAGTTTACCATTTTCCCTTGGGTGATAAGGGAGTTCAAGGAAAGGCCTTGTGTGCAAGGGTCGGAATTTGCAGTGATAAGTTATAAAGGATGATGCGTTTGCCATACCCTCGCTTTAGGGAGACAGCAGGGAACCAGGCCGGGGTTTTACGTTCATTTCACAGTTAAACCAAATTCCCTTTGTAGAAGTATGTGCAAACTGTATTTTTCTGTTAGAAGCCGCCTTTTGGCACGTGCGGACATAACTGCATGCTGTGACTGTTCAAGAATGAGAATCCATTTCCAGCATCACGAAAGAAATGACATTTTGAGGTAAATGCAAACAACTCTTGGGCATACCTGAGCATGCCTACCGTGCATGCCCAATGAAATCATTTGGTGGAAAAGTGCTGCCACCTGGTGGAGAAACGAGGGAATGCAGTGGTACCATCCCGAATGAAATGACATGTGAAGTCATGCTGCCATCTCGTGGACAAGTGTGGATATGCATTGCCAGCCTGCTCAGTAACTTTATTTGTAAAAAAAAGCCGCCATGTTTTGACAAGCATGAGAATGAATTGCCAACATCCCCAATAACATGATTTGAAACGAAAAGCTGCCATCTATTGGATAAGCGTGAGAATGCCTTTCCAGCATTCCCGACAATGTTATTTAGGAGAAAAATGCTGCGACCTGGAAGGATATGACAGGATACTGAGGTTGGGCCTCGGTGGCAATGCAGAAGGAGAGCTTTGGGTTCCCCTACCTCTTGGGTTCGTAAAGTGAGATCCCTGGCTTCTTCTGACTAGTCCTGTTTGCCCTACTAGAACATCAGTAATAGAAGTGTGGTCTAATCATCTCAAGTACTGTGCGAGGAGCTTGGCCCCAGGAGAGTGAAGGTAGAGGAGTACAGGTGAGGGGGACTGTTCCTGGACACTCGCCCCTAGTTTGCTAGGTAGCTGGGTCATTGCTTTCTCTCATGGACGCCCTGATACTGGGAGGAGTAGAGCCTGTTATGTCAGGTCCTCAGAGAATCAGGTTGAGAAAGGAAGTATGTAGCACTGCAGTGGGAATTATATTCAGACAGGGACACCTGATGTAAAATGAGGAAGTGTGCATGTGCAAAATCATTCAGCATCAAAGCAGATTCATTGACCCACTCCTCTGAACTCTCGCTCCAGGCCACCTCCCTCACCCTTAGGCCCGTCTACTATTCCTTAAATGGAGGCTCCCATGATGTCCTTCCTCTGACCCTTCCCACACTTGTCCAGGAGTCTTTTCATACAAAGGCTGAGGCTGCTGTGCCACCACTTCCTTTTATGGATCATTGCAACCATCAAATATTTCCTTAGGTGTGTCCAAATTCCTAACTGGGTGATCCTGAGGTCATTGCTCATTAAAAAGGTGGTGTGGTGTGATGCATCCAACACAAGGCAGCAGGAAATTTAAGAGATCCTAATTTCAGCAATGACCGACTCTTCATGTTAGGGCCACCAATAATTATACTATACTCTTTAGGAATTTTGCTAGGAGATGATAGTCAATTATTGTGTTAGGGTATCTCCCACAGTGTGAGTTAAATAGGAGGGACCATCCATTTTCCTTCAAATAGAGAAGTGCACATAAGAAGGTTTTGACATGAGTATGTGTTTTCAAGCAGACATTATGTTCCTGCACAGGACAATGGAGCAGAATGTCTGTGTGACCAGGAATTCAGTCACAGAGAGATCGGGAGCATGGTATGAAATGGAAAGTTAAAGCAGGAGCATCAGCTCTGTTTGTCTGTTTGTCGTGTGTTCTTGGAACACATAAATCAAGAGCATCAATAGCGTCTGTCTCTGTGGTGTTTGTCCCTAGTTTGGGGCATTACAACTGGCTGCCTGTGAATGACCATTGCCTGTGAGGGCTGGGCCTGTGCAGTGGCAGTGGCGGTTAAGTTGTTATGCTTTAGGACAGTATGAGAAGACAGAATTCTTTCTGTGTGCTGGAGGCTGGGGAGGAGGGAGAACTAAGAGTAAGTCCATTGAAGTGGGTGATACTAATGGACCCAGGGACATAAGGTAGCTCAAGGAAAGGGATTTGGGAGCAAGGGCCTGAATGTCCACTGCGAGCTCCGAAAGGATGATGGATTTCCAGGTTCCTTTCTGTCGGAGGTCAGCTCACACATTGACAGCAGGCAACGCGGTGGGAGGCTTCCCAGTGCATTTCACACTTGAAGCAGAAGCCCTCCCTAGAAGTATGAGAGCACTGTATTTGCTGCGAGAATCATCCTCTGAGCCCAGGATTCAGAACCACACTTAGCCAGTGGGAGTATAAATTGCATGTAGGAGTTGTGGGGAAGAGAGCAAAGGCATGTGAGCAGTCAGTCTGGATATTAGGTTCACTTGGGGTCGAATCCCCAGCTGGAAGGGTAAATGACCAGAGGGACAATAAGATGCAGAGTGTGCTATAGCCCTCACACACAACACACACAGAGGCACAGGCATGTACGTGAAGTTGTGTTGGGCAATCTCTGGACCATGGTGTCCACAGCCAGTACATCTTGTGCATTTTTGACGGTATTACATTTCCTCACATAACAATGGCCTCGTGTGAATATGATTGTTTATTTACTTTGTTCCTTCAGACCGAGCCTTTCTCCTGCAATGAAGAAACCCTTAGGCAGCATCAAGTCGTTCTTTCTACGGGTCACTGAAACCCAATGGGTAGATGGAAGAAAGAGTCAGAATGAGGAAAAGACAGAAAGAGCAAGAGTAATGGAAACAAAAACAAGAGAACTGATGTAAAAGGAGTCAGATTGAGACCGTATCTTGGCCGTAGTTATCCTGATCACCCAACTCTACCAGAATGTAGGCTACAGTCCTCTCCAGCCACAGTTCTTCCCTTTGCCTGTCACTTCAGCCTCAGATATCCCACAGACTGGGCAGCCTGTAATGTCCCGGGCATTTCTCCCTGTGCATATTACTAGGGGTCACTGTGGATCTGTGGGAAAGCGGTAGAGAAAATGGATTCTGAAGTGGGAAACGTGAGCAGCCGTAAGCAAGAGCCCCCCAGACACCAAACCCTGGGAAAGCTGCAAATGCTCGGGTAACATAGAGCTTCCTCAGGAATGTTTCACCACAGTTCTGAGGCCCATACACTGAGGCTGACAGTGAGGGGCGGGGCTGAGTAGCGTGATGCCCTCTGTCCAGTCACAGTTTGGAAGAGCTGTTTTAGTAGCCCAAAATGGTGTGGGCATGCCCAAGTCCTCCATCAGAGGCAGGAACGTGTGACGTGCGTGAATCAGGGTATCCTGTGAAGCCGTGTGCAGGCAAGGGTGTGGGGATATCAAAGCCTGTGAGGAATCAGTGTGACCGCATGGGTGCAGGCACCTGTAACCCCAGGAACCTCTGTGTTCCTCTGTGCCTCTTATGCAGAAGGAATGGGGCCAGAAGATAGGTGGTTCAGGCCAAGCCAGGCTGTTTTGTAGATCTCCATGTTTTAGTTCTTTCATAGCCACACGATCAATGTGAAGGTGATGTTGCAGGTACTGGTGCTGGAAAGGGAGGGGCCTTGAGAATATAACCTGTCCATGTAAGCAGGGACACTTGGGTGTCCAGGAGTGAGATGTCCCTAACCCCCACCCACATTCCTTCTGCAGGTGGAGGGAGCCAGACATGCCAGGGATGATGGCAAGGTTAACTGTCCTTTTGTAGCAAATCATACTAATGCAGTACTGCCACTGTGAAGGAGTATCTCATTACCATCACAGGCGGGAGCAGGCTCTCTCTATGGGCAGCAGCAGGAAGTGCATAGAACTTGAAAGGTGATGTGCCCTTCTCCACACACTCCTCATGCTGCAGGATACAGTGCATCCTATGCCTCTTGCATTCAGTGGTGCCAGCATTATGAACGATGGGCCAACAGCTCCAGGCACCAGAACAGCAGCCTTAACTACTTCAACTAGTTCTCTGCCCACAGCGTGGCAGGGTCTGACAGGATTGCTGAGGTGGAGGCTTGCTTGCAATGCCCTAAGAGAGCTTGGTGTGTTCCCCTGCTTTTGGATTTTTAGTCAGATCCCTGCCGTCTCTGGACGATCACTTTTTGCTCTGCCAGAAAATCAGTAAGGACTACTTGAGGATGTTGGAACCAGGAGAAGGCACTTAGAGGACATGTGAGGAGATGCCAGTGGGGCTCCCCCTTGGGTTGTCAGGTAGCTGGGACATTTTTCTCTCACATGAACACCCTGAGGCTCGGAAGGATAGCCTATGACGCCAGGCCAATACGGCATTGGGAAGAGACAGAAAGTCTGAAGAACTGCAGTGTGGCATCATGTTCAGGCAGGAAGCTGAAGGAAGATGCAGGAGTGTGCATGTCTACCGTCACTCAGAATCAAAGCAGATTCATGTACCCATTCCTGTGAGCTATTGTAAATTGTGCTGCTCTGAACAGAGGGGTTTATATATTCTTCCTGATCGATGTTCCTGGTTTCGTAGGACATATTCCAAGCAGTGGGGCCACTGGGTTCAATGGCAGTTCTGTATTTCAATTTTTGAGAAAACCTCCTATGTCATAAGGTTTTCCATACAGGCTGCACGAGTCTGCATTCCCACCAGCAGTATACTAGGGTGAGCTTTTCTGCACACCCTCACAGGCACTTTCTGTTTATTGACTTATTGAAAACATAGCCATTCTGGAAGACCTCAGGTGATACCCCATTATTGTTTTAATTTTCATCTCTCTGGTGATTAGTGACACTGAGCAGTTTTCATATGTCTCTTGGACATGTTTATGCGCTCTTTGGAGAAGTGTCTACTTAGGTCTTTGCTCGTTTTTTAATTGGATCGTTTGTCTTCCTCTTGTGAAGGTGTGTTTCTTAAAATATTAGGGGTAGTAACCCTTTATCAGATGTATCATCGGCAAATATGTTCTCCCATATAATGAGTTCCCTTTGCATTTTGTTGATGGTATCTTTGTGCAGAATCTTTTTATTTTGCTGTAGTCCCATTTGTTTATTTTCTCCTTTGCTTCCATTGCCCTAGGCAGTGTATTGGTAAGCATATTGCAATGAGAGATGTCTGAGATCATGCTGCCTCCATTTCCTTCTAGGATTTTTAATGGTTTCATGTTTTACCTTTAAGTTTTTTATCCAGTTGGAGTTGATCCTTGTGTGCGGTGCAAGATAGTGGTCTAGTTGCATTATTTTGAAAGTTCCTGTCCAATTTTCCCAACACCATTTATTGAAGAGACTTCCTTTACTCCACTGTATGCTCTGCCTCCTTTGTAAAATCTCAATTGAGTGTAAAGAGTTGGGTTAATTCCTGGGCTCTCTGTTCAGTCCCATTTATGTCATTAAGTCTGGTCTTCTGCCAGTTCCATTCTGTTTCGATTAAAATGGCTTTACTATATCTTGATATGTATTATTTTGATTCCTTCCACTTTTTTCTTCCTCCCAAAATTGCTGCAGCGATTTGGGGTCCTGTCCTTTTTGTGTCCTTTAAATATTTGCACTACTTCTTCTAGGTCTGTGATATCGGACATTGGTATTTTATGAATAGTTTGAATCTATAGATTGCTTTGGGGAGTACGCACATCTGAATGAGGTTGATTCTAGCAATCCATTAGCATGGTATATTCTTACACTTGTTTATATCTTCCTCTATCTCTTTTTTGAACATATTTGTTTTGCAAGTACACGTCTTTCACCCCTTTGGTTAAGTTAATTCCTAAGTATCTTAATTTTATTGTTGCACGTTAAATGTGTTTTTGTTTGTTTGTTTGTTTGTTTTAGTTTCTCTTTCTGAGAGATCATGAATGTTGTTTAAAAATGCCATTTACTTCTGGGCATTAATTTTCCATCCTGCTGCATAGCTGGGTTCCTTTATTATTAAATCTAGAAGTCTTTTGGTGACCTCTTTAGTGTTCTCAGCATACAATATCAGGTCATCTGCAAACAGTGACAGTTTTATTTCTCCTTTCCAATTTGGATGCCTTTTATGTTTTCTCCTTGTCTGATCGCTGTGACAAGGACTTCCAACACTCTGTTGAATAAAAGATGGTGAAAGTGGACGTCCCTGTCTTGTTCCTCTTATTAGGGGATATGTTTTAGTTTTTGCCCATTGAGTATGAAGTTGACTGAAGGTTTGTCCTATAAGGACTTTAATGTGTTTAGGCATGATCCCTCTATTCCCACTGTGCTGAGAGTTTTTCTCAAAAATGGGCGCTGGGTTTTGTTGCACTTTCTGCACCTACTGAGATGATCATGAGATTTTTGTTTGTCAAATGGTTCCTGTGAGGCATCACATTTATAGATTTGTGAATACTGTACCAAACCTGCATCCCTGGAATAAACCCCACTTGGTCATGGGGTGTGATCTGTTTAACATATTGCTTGATCCAATTTGCTAATATTTGTTTGAAGATTTTAGCATCTTTGTTTATCACGGATATTGGCCTGTAATTCTTTCTTTGCAAGGTCTTTACCTGGATTTGTAGTTGGGATTATTCAGGCTGCCTAAAAAGAGCTTGGGAGTGTTTGTTCCTCTCGGACTTTTTGGAACAATTTGAATTATTTTTTGAATGTTTGATAAAACTCCCCTCTGAAACTGTCTGGGCCTGGCGCTTTTTTTCTTGGGCATTTTTAAAAAAATCATTGTTCCAATTTCACCAGTTTTTATCAACGTGTTCAGCATGCCTGATTCTTCCTCACTGAGTATTGGAAGGTTGTGTATTTCCAGAAATTTGTCTATTTCATCCAGGTTGTTGGCATATAGTTGTTCAGGGTATTTGCTTACAACCCTTTGTATTTCAGTGGTATCAGTTGTTACTTCACTTCTTTTGTTCCTCAATTTATTTATTTTTGACCTCTGTCTTTGGTTTTTGGTGAGTTGGGTTAAAAGTTCATCACACTGATTGTCTATTCAAAGACAAGCTCTTGGTTGCATTGACCTTTTTAAATTTTTTAGTCTCTACGTTATTTATTTAGGCTCTGGTTCTTTATTATTTTCTTCCTTTTACTTCCTCTGGGCCTTTTCTTGGTTTCTGTTCTCTTTCTAAATCTTTCAGTTGTAGTGTTAGATAGTTTAGTAGAAATTTTTCTGGTTCTCATTGCTATAAAAGCTTTTAACAAAAAAAGTTCGTATACACTACTCTATTTGGACCCTGATCTAAAAGTGTTTCCTCCCTGCTACATACAAACTGTTGCAAAATTAATGCCAGTAATATAATAGTGGCAAATCACCAATGAAAACATGAGTAAAACTAAAGAAATCATTTTAAAACCTCTACCAATTTCAAGTTAAATATACCTACAAACTTCATATTTAAAAAGGCATATCTACCCTGGGCAGCGGGGCTCAGTGGTATAGTGTCGGCCTGCACACTGAAGGGTCTCCGGTTTGATTCCCAGTTGAGGGCACATACCTAGGTTGTAGATTCATTCCTCATCCCAGGTGTGCAGCGAATTAGAAAAGCAACCAATGTCTGTGTCTCTAACACTGAGGCACCTCTCTCTCTCTACCCCTTCTTCCATGCCACTCTCTCTGGAAGTCAATGAAAAAAATATCCTCTAGTGAGGGTTAACAACAACGACAATAGCAATAGCATAGCCATGGAGATGGGAAAGACATCAGTGTAAATGAGGAAATAGTCCAGAGTAGAATTGGGTATACTCTTTAAATGGGATGAGGCTTTCTTTTATGTTGACATTAAGGTTTCAGAAGTGAAAAGATGACGGTTGTGTTACAGGGGATACAGGCAGAAGGCCTCAGCTCTTGTCATCTTGAAGGAAAGATTTCAATCAAGAGAAAAAAATGAAGAAAAAAACCCAAAGCTTTAATGGCTGTAATAAAAATGTACTTAGGCTGGTGAACCAAGGCAGGTGCATAGACGAAGTAACAGGATAGCCTAGGCTGGGCTGCCTTTGCTCACTGGGAAGTCAGAGAAAAGGGGGCCTTGGACACATTTCCAAGACCTTTCAGACAGTTTCAGAAGACAAGCCTGGGATGAGCTGCCACTGCCCATTGCTCCCCTGGTTGAAAGCACCATGGGGCCCCCGCAGAAGGAAGGAGGAAACTGGCGCTGTCACGCTTTCCTGTGGTGTAGGGGAGCTCACACTTGGTCCTTTGTCCTGAGCATATTTATCTCCCTTGCAGGTGGAAAATCTTATGGGAGGCTTAAGGGGAGTTCTCAAGAGAATATTCATCAGCTTTCCAGGGGTGCCCTTTCAGGGTGCTGGTCGCCACTGATTAGTCCATGCCAGGAAGGGCCTCATTTGTCAATGTGTCTGGTCCTGAGTCCACTCCAATGCCACTTGTCTTGTCTTAATGCTTTTATGGGCCTGGAGCTGAAATACAACTGAGACTTAAAAGGTATCTTTAGGGAGGAATGCTTAGGGGGTCTCCACCGCATGACCCATGACATGCTCTGGGAGCATAGATTACCTGGGGACAAAGTTCTTGTTTTCCCAGTCTTTGTCCCTTGTAGGCCTCTGGGGGTTCCTGTCCAGGTGGTTTCCTGTGCCCTAGTCTCTGCACCTGGGTTTCTGCATCTTTCCCATCTAATACAAACTATTTATTCTCCAGTGCCTTTGGCTTAGGGAAGATAGGCTTAACTCAAACTGCTGTCTAAAAATCTATCTCAGTTTCCCTTTCAACTTGTCCTGGAATTTTTCTAGCTTCTTGTTATGCTGTAACAGTTCTACATTATTCCAATTTTAAAACCACTGGAGCGTATAGTTTAAAATGTTTAGTTTTAGATGACGTATATTCTACATCAATTTCTGAAGGGGCATAAATCTGCTATCAGAGATTAAAATAAAACACAGAATTCAGAATGTAAAGTCATTTTTATTTCTTATGTAAGTAACAAAACAAAAACAACAACCCAATATTAAAAAGGGAAGAGGACCTGAACATTTCGAGGAGATGCAGAAGAAAGAAAATAGTGAAGATCAGAACAGAAATGAACGACACAGAGACCAAAAACACAGTACAAAATATCAATGAAAGTAAGAACTAGTTTTCTGACAGAAATAAGATCGATGAGTCTTTAGCCAGACGCACCAAAAAACAAACGGTGAGGACCCAAGAAAACAAAATCAGATGTGAAAGAGGCGATATAACAACTGACATGACAGAAACAGAAAGAATACTAAGAAAACACTATGCACAACAATAAAGTGGGGAAGCTGCGTAAAATGGACACATTCCTCAAAACTACAATCTGCTAAAACTCAATCGGAAAGAATCAGAAAACCTGGAGGGCCAGTAAAAATGGATGCAATTGAAGAAGTAATAAGAAAAAAACTTCCAGCAAACAAGTGTCTGGGGCCAGATGGATTTACATGCGAGCTTACCTAAACATTTAAAGAAGAATTAAAACCCACTCTCCTCAAAATATTTTAGAAAATTCCAGAGGAGGGAGATATTTTTATGAGACCAGTATTATAATAAACCCCAAAACCAGATGAAGATCCTGCAAATAAAGAATTTCACAGACCAACGTCCCTCATGAACATAGGTGCCAAAATCCTCAGAAAATATATTACCAAATTTTATCCAGCAATACATTAAATAAGATCATACACCATGACCAAGTGTGATTTATTCTGGAGACGCAGCGCTGGTATAATATTCGCAAATCAAGAAATGTGAGAGCTAAACAAAATGAAGGACAAAAATCTTATGATCATATCAATAGATACAGAGAAAATATTCTAGAAAATCCAGCACCCATTTTGGAAAAAACTGGGAGCAAAGTGGAAATAGAGGGAATATATCTCAACATAATAAAGGCCATATACAACATACCTGGGGCCAAAATCATACTCAACGTGCAAAGGCTAAAACCATATCCCCTAAGAAGAGGAATAAGACACGGTTGCCCCTTTCACCACTACTGCTCAGCATACTACTGGAAGTCCTAGCCACAGCGAGCAGACAAAAAGAGAACATAAAAGGCATCCGTATCGGAAGAGAGAAGGTTAACTGTCATTACTTGCAGATGACATGATATTGTACATAAAAAACTAAAGAGTCCACCGAGTACTTGTGGATATAATTAATGAATTTGGCAAGGAAGCTGGAAGCAAAATTAACATCAACACATTGATGGCATTTTTTTTACACCGATTATGAACTCTTAGAAAAGACTATACCATTTACCATTGCAACTGAAAAAATAAGACACCTAGGAGTAAAGTCAAAGGAGGATGTAAAAGACTTGTATTCAGAAACAGGACATTGAAAAAAGAAATAGAGGAAGATACAAAGGAGTGAAAGAATTATAGACTGAAAGAATTAACATTATCAAAATATCCATGCTACCCAAAACAATCTATAAATTCAACACAATTGTCATCAATCCCAACAGTGTGTTTCACAGAGCTGGAAAAAATGTTTCGAAAATTTATAGGAAACCAAAAAAGACCCCGTGCACCCACAGTATTCTTGAGAAAGAACAGAGTTGTAGGATCACATTACTGAATATCCTGCTGTAGGGCAAAGCCACTGTGATCAGAACAACCTGCTTCTGGCACAGGAACAGGCACATAGATCAATGGAAAAGTACAGAATCCTGAAATTGACCCATGCCATCATGGTCAATTAATATTTGACCAAAGGGTCAAGAATAAGCCATACAGTAAAGACAGACACTTCAGGTCCGGATATGGGTTCTTGCTGTGCTCAGTGTGGTCTCACTGAGCCTACAGACAGGGGCTTGGGATGTGGTCACGTAGCGTGGAAAAGGCTCCTGGACACCCCACTCGCTCCCCTTTGCTGTTGGGCTTCTGAAACATTTCTTCCAAACTGTGAGACTACAGCAGGCATCATCGTATTCAGCCCCGCCCCTCACTGTGAGCCTCAGTGTATGGGCCTTGTACCTGTAGAGAAACGTTCCTGAGGAAGTCCTATTTTGCCTTAGCATCTTTAGGTTTCCTTCGGTTCGGTGTCTAGTGGGCTCTTTCTTAAGGCAACTCACGTTTCCCACTTCAGAATTCGTTTTCTTTAACACTTCCCACACATCCACAGGGACCCCTGGTAATATCCACAGGGAGAAATGCCCGGGCAGTAGAGGCTATTCCAGTATAAGGGATATCTGAGACTGAAGTGAGAGTCAAAGGGAAGAACTGTGGCTGGAGAGGACTGTAGCCTACATTCTGGTAGAGTTGGATCATCAGGATTATTACCGCCAAGATAAGGTCTCAGTCTGACTCCTTTTAGATTAGTAACTTTTTATTTGTTTCCATTGCTTTTGCTCTTTTGGTCTTTCTCTCATTCTGACTTTCTCTCATCCACTCCTTGGGTTTCAGTGACGAGTAGCAAGGATGACTTGATATTGCTTAAGGATTAGTTGGTTGCACAAGGGCTTGGTCTGAAGGAACAAAGTCAATAAACAATCATATTCACAGGAGGCCATTTCCATTTGAGGAAACGTAAAAAGTGTCAAAAACGGGCAAGGTGTACTGACTGTGGACATCATAGTCCAGAGATTGCCCAACACAAATTCATGTCCATGCCTTTGCCTCTGTGTGTGTGCATGTGTGTGTGTGTGCTTGTGTGTGCTTGTGTGTGCGGGCTGTGGCACACTCTCCTTCTTATTGTCCCTCTGCTCATTTACTCTTCCAGCAGGGGATTCTTGCCCAAATGAACCTAATACACTTCTGACTTCCCACACGCCTTGACTCAATTCGCCACAGGTATCTGTGCACCTTATTCCACCCCTTGCTAAATGTCGCTTGGGATCTTCGGCCTCAGAGACTGATTCTCTCAGCAAAACACTGTGCAGTCATACTTCTAGAGAGGGACTTTGGTTCAACTGTGAAGTCTCCCACCTGGTTGCCTGTTCCTAATGTGTGACCGACTCCCTACAGGGAGGATACTTAGAAATCCATCATTTTTTAGGACCCAACACTGGACATTTATGCAAGTTTATTTGGTAGGCTCAGAAGGCATTCTTACATTTGTCCAGCCGATGGCCTATATGTTCACTCTGGTGATTATTTTGTAGATGCTGAAAATGCATTCTCAAGATTATCCATTAAGAGGCAGCACTGTTCCTAGAATGATTTTATTGGGAATAACGTCAAGGCAGTCTTACGCTTGCCCACATGGAAGCGGCATCTTTGACCCAAACAATTTTATTGGGGATCCTGGCATTTGCTTCCAACGTTCGAACATAATACGGAACTGAGCTCTCACAGGGATTTTACTGAGAAATCTGGCAATGCATTATCAAGATTTTCCGTTAGGCTCTGCTTCCTTGCAAGTCCATATTCTCCATCTCTAACTTATGTGCCTGGAGCACCTCCAGCGGGCACCAGGTGCACTGGTCGACAAATAGGAAAACGCACGGCGAGCATCCCCAACAAAATCATTAGCTAAAAAATGCTGCCAACGGATGCTTGAGAATGACAATTCATTGCCAGTATCCCGCAAATAATAAGTTTTTGGGAAAGTTTTGCCACCTATGAAAAAGATTACGAATGCAGTGCCAGCATGCCCAATAAAATCATACTGTGGAAAACCTGCCTTCTGGTTGACAAGTGCAAGAATGGCTGCGTAGCATCTCCCATAAAATTATTTGATTGAAAATGCTGTCCTCCGTGGACAATCGTGAGAATACATTGCCAGCATCCCCAGTAAGGTCATTTGTACGGAAATACTGCCAATTCTCAGATAAGTCTGAGAATGTATTGTCAGAATCACCACAAAACCTCTCTGTCGGCAAAATGCAAAAGGGTGAGAATGCGCTGATAGTATCCCCAATCCAATCATGTGGTTGAAAACTACTGCGACCTCATGTAGAGACCTGAGACTGCCTTGCAGGCATCCTCAATAAAATCATTTGGGGCGAAACGCTGCCACGCATCCCCGCAAAAAAACTTTCTCTGGGACAAATGCTGCCAAGTGTGGGACAAACGTGAGCATCCATTGCCAGCCCCTGTAAAATTATTTGGTTGAAAAAATGCTGCCCCTTTGAATAAAAGGTGATAATGTATTTCAGGCATCTCCCGTATAAACGTTTGATGAGAAATTACCTGACATTGTTTACAAATGTGAGAGAGCATTCCCGGCATTCCCAAGAAAAGCATTTGTTTTAAAAATGCTGCCACCTTGTGGAGGTAAGTGGGAGAGCATTAAACGCATCCCCTTTGAAAAAAACTTGGTGGAAATATTCTGCCCCCTGGTGGACAAGGTGAAGCATGCATTGACTGCATCCCCAACAAAATCACTCTTTGAGAAAAAGGCCACCAGGTGCTAAAGGACTGTATGAATGATTTCCCAGAATCCCCAATGAAACCCCTACTGAGATCAAGGTGCCAACTGGTGGACAAGAGTGAGAACGCATGCTCTGGAATCACAATAAAGTGATTTGGGCCTAAAATTCTGATAGCCAATGTCCACGTGTGAGAATTCAAAACCAACATCCACACCCACACACACAATATCACTTTAGGGGAAAACTGCGGCGAATAGTTGGACAAAGGTGAGAATGTACAGCCAGCAGCAATAAAGTCGCTTGGTGGAAAAATTCCGCAACTGGCTGAACAAACGTAAGAATGCATTCTCAGCTTACCAAACAAAATCACTTGTGATGTCAAGGTGCCGACGGGTGGACAAGCGGGAGAAACCATTGCCTTTATGTGCAATAATAACATTTGGTGGAAAAATGCGGGCTTGTTGTAAACAGGCTTCACAATGCATTGCCAGCAGCCCCAATAATATCAGTTGTTGGAAAAAGGCCGCCACATGTTTGACAAGTGTGAGAATGCGTTGCCCGCATCCTCATGAAAATCCCTTCTGAGATGATGCTGGCTGCCAAATGGCGGACACATTTGAAAATACATTGCCAAGATTCACAATGAAAATCTCTTGTGGGAAAAATGCCCTTATCTTGTCGACTTGTGTGAGTGTTCATTGCCAGCATCCCCAGTGAAATCACTTGTGGGAAAATGCTTCCACCTATTGGACAAGAGTGAAAATGCATCGCCAGAAGCCCCAGTGAAGTTACATGGTGGAAAATAGCTGCCACTTGTTCTCCAAGGAGGAGCATGCAGTGCCAGGATCCTCAATAATATCATTTGGTGGGAAAATACTGCACCTGGTGTTTGAGTGTCAGAAGGAATTGCCAGCAGCCTTAAAACAATCATTTGTAAATAAGAAACCAGTCACCTTTCTACAAATGTGAAAATGCAGTTACAGCATCTCCAATAAGATCACTTGTGGAGAAAATGCTGTCACCTGGTATTCGAGCAAGGGAATGCATTGCCAGCGTTCTCAGGAAAATCCCTTGGTAAACAAAAGTGGCCACCTTGTGGACAGATGTGGGAATGCATTGCCAGCACAACCAAAGGAATCGTTTGGTGGAAAATGTGGCCTCTTGTTTGAGAGACTGAAGAATGCATTGCCCGCATCCGCAATAAAATCATTTTGTGGAAAAGTACTTCTACGAAGTACGTTGGACGAACGTGCTTCCAGCATTCCCCAAACGATACTTTGTGGTGAAAGTGTTGCCAGCTATTGAACAAAAGTGAAAGTGCCATGCCACTATTCCCAATAGAATCATTTTTGGGAAAGTAGGTTCAATGGCTGTTAAAACGTGAGAATGCCTTGTCAACATCCACAAAATAATCACATTTGTGGAAAATGTAGCCAAGTCTTTTTCAAACTTGAGACTGAATTTTCAACACCCCCAATAATATAATTTGGTAGTAAAAATGCTTCCACAAACGTGTTAAGACAAACGTGGGAAAGCATTGCCAGCATCTCAAACAGAATCGTTGGTGGAAAAATGCTGCCATCTCATGTTTCAGCGCCAAAATGCATTGCCAGTTTCCCCAAAATGGGACAGTGGAGGGAAAATGCAGACAGCTGTAGACAAAAACGTGGGAATGCCTTGCCAGCATCCTCAGTAAAAGCACGTTGTGGGGAAATTCTGCCACCTGGTGGAAAAGCGTGAGAATGCACTTCCAGAACATTCCTGATATTCACTAGTGGAATATTGACGCCAACTGATAAATATAGAACCATTGCAAGCATCTCCAGCGAAATCGTGCGGTAAAATAATTCTGCTGCCTGCTTGACACACATTAGCTTCCATTGTCAGCATAGCCAATAAAATCTCGTGGTGTCAAAATGCCACCACCTGGTGGACAAACGAGAAAATGCATCTTCTGCATCTCCACAAGCATCCCAAATATGATCCTCAGTTGGAACAATACTGCCACCTGGTGGGTAAACGTGAGAATGCATCCACGAGTTCACCAATGGATTCATCCTGTTGAAAATGTTTCCACCTGTTGAATGGAATTGTGAATGCTTTTCCAGCATCCCCAATAAAATTACTCGTGAAATCATGCCGACACCTGGTGGAAAAGTGTGAGAATGCATTGCCAGCATCCCCAGAACAATCGTTGGTAAGAAACTTTCTGCCGCCTCTGGACAAAAGTAAGAATTCAGAGTGAGCATCTGCAATAATACCATTTGAGGAGAAAATGCTGCCACGTGGTGTTTCAGCATGAGAATGCAAAGGCTGAGGCTGCTCTGGAACCACTTGCCTCTATTGATCATCACAACCACCATATATTTCCTTAAGTGTCTCCTTATTCCTCCACAGGTCATCCTGAAAACACTGCCCGTTATAAACGGGTTGTGGCGGCACATGTTGAACACAGGGCTGGTGGAAACTTAAGAGATCCCACTGGCGGCAGTGACCCATTTTACAGATTGGGGATTATTCAGTATTCTTTAGTAATAGTCAGAGGAGACAATAGGAGGTTTGTTGTGTTCAGGGGACCTCCCACACTGTGAGATAAATAGGAGGGACTGTCCATTTTACTTCAAAGAAGAGTCGTGCACATGAGAAGCTTTCTCAGCGAAATATGTGTTTTCAAGCAAACATTGTTTCCCTGCACAGGAAATAGATGCAGAATGTCCCCGTGGGAAAGCATTGAGATGCGGAGACATCCAGAGCATGGCATGTAGTTAGAAAGATAAATTAAGAGCAAGTACCGTGTCTGTCTGTCTGTCTGTCTGTCTGTCTGACTGTTGTTTGTGTGTTGGTTTGAGCCTTACGATTGGCTGCCTTGGAATGATCGACCAGTCCCTGGGAGGGCTGGGCCTTACAGTTGCAGAAGTGGGTAAGTTATGCTTTGGCAGAGGTAATGTATCATGAGTTTCTACAAGGGCCAGACAGGGTGGAGCAGGGAGAGGAGAAGGAATTGATTGAGGAGGAATTAATTGGCAGGGAGCAGTTTGTCCTGGGTGAGAGGACGCCATAAAAGTCATGAAGGTAGTGGTTGATGTTGAGCCTCAGGCACAGATAGAAACAAAACATCCACAAGAAGAGCCAGTCGAGCAGGAGCACGAAGAGGATTGGCTCAGTGGGAAGTGCACCTGGTCCCCACTGGATGTGCTCCGGGCACTTAAGTTAGGAATGTAGCCCGTGAACTTACAAGTGAGCAGATCCTTCTGCTGGCTCAAGCCCAGTACCTGGCAGCGGCGGCAGCCCTGTTTAGAACTGAAAAGCACAAACGTTCAGTGCATTGCCAGATGCTGAGTCAATAGTGTATCCTTGACTCTACAGAAGGGAACGCAATATGCCTGCCCTAGTGCATGAGAAATGTATTAGTGGGGATCGGTAGCTCAGAATCAAATAGACACATTGGAGTGAAGCTCAGGATAGTGAGAACAGTGTGATCCAAAATCTCAGAGACACCCTTTTATCTCACCAGTACCACAAAAACTCTCCCTGGGCTTCAGGAGCGCCGTCCCAGATCAGACTCATGCGCAGAACAAGGGCCATTGCCTCCACACTGCTCTGTGTC
Source organism: Miniopterus schreibersii (assembly GCF_964146895.1). NCBI lineage: Eukaryota > Metazoa > Chordata > Mammalia > Chiroptera > Miniopteridae > Miniopterus > Miniopterus schreibersii. Next base: position 13,796,476 of record NC_138120.1, on the reverse strand, counting down.
ACTCAGGTTCTTCTTGGGGTAATGCTGCACTCGAGGGGGGCTGCGTGTCCAAGTCCTCTGTATATCCAAGTCAGTGAGAGGCAGGAATGAGTGATGTCCACAAATAAAGGTATCCTGTTAAGCACTCAGCAGGCAAGTATGTAGGCGAGGTCAAAGGCTGTCAGGAAACAGTGTGCCCGTGTGTGTATAAACACATGGAGCCCACAAGAACCACTGTGCTCTCTTTTTGCATCTTATGGTGAAGGAGCTGGGCTAGGGGTTAGAGAGGTGGGAACAATCCAAGCTGCTTTAAGGATCTGCTCCTTTTTGTAGCTGTTTCATGTTCAGCTTGCAGCGTGCAGGCGTTTTGACCTGCTGCAATTTGTCAACAATCTGGAATTGTCAGCCATTATCAGTGACCAAGATGAAACCATGCTCAGCCACATGATCAATCTGAAGGTCAGGCTGTGCAGACCACGGCTGGGGAGGTAGAGAGCTTGTGAAAAAATCCTATCCCTGCAGGAAGGAATAGGCGGGAGTTCTGGAATAAGTTATCACCCTAAACCGGATCCACTATCCTTTTGCAGGTGAAGGAAGCCTGGCATGGCAGCAATCGCTGCAAGACTGTGCTGCTCTTTCACAAAAACCCCTACATCCACGATACTGTGATTGTGAAGGATCCTCTCATAACCATCACAGGAGAGAGGAGGCTCCCTGCATGGCCTGCGGCAAGAAGTGTGTCCAAGTTGGAAGGTGACAGGTTCCTCTCCACACACTCCTCAAGCTGCAGGATACAGGGTGACCCATTCCACTCACATTCAGTGGTACCTGCAGTATGAACGACAGGCCTACAACTGCAGGCAGAACAGCAGCATTCACTTCTTCAACTTCGTCTCTGATCACCATGTTTCGGGATCTGACAGGATTGCTTAGGTGGGTCCTTGCAGGAAATGCCATTAGAGAGCTTGGTGTGATCCCCTGCTTTTTGGGTTTGTGGTTTAGACGCCTGCCCTCTCCTGTGGAGCCCATTTTTCCTTTCCAGATCAACAGTGAGAACTATGAGTGTATGTTGGCATCAGGAGAGGGGACATAGATGATAACAGGTGAGCAGAGACCAACTCTTCACTTGCCTCTGGATTGCCAGGGAGCTGGGACATTGTTTTCTCACATGAACACACTGAAGCTGGGAGAAATACAGCCTGTGACATCATCACGGTATGAGGATGAGGCTGGAAGTTCTGAGCACCGCAGTGCCAATCATGTTCACTTGGGGGAGGCTGAAGGATGATGAGGTCATGTCTGTTTCCTCTGTCACTCAGAATGAAAGTAGATTCTTTGGCCTATTTCTCTGATCTCACACCTCAGGTCACCAACACCACCCTCAGGCCTGCCTACCATGCATTAAAGAGAAGTTCTGTGATGTGCTTCCTAGAACCCCCTCCACAATTTTCCAGTATCCTCCTTCATGAAAATGCTGAGGCTGCTGTGCCACCACATCCCTCTATTGATCATCACAACCACCATGTATTTACTGAATTGTATCGCTGGCCTTCCTGGGTACACTGCCCATTACAACCAAGTTGTGGTGGGAACTGTTGAATGCATGGCTGGAGAAAACGGAAGAGATTCCAACTTTGTCAGGTTTGGGCTTGACATGATTTTTAAATACTTTTTGATTATCCTCAGAGGAGATGATACCAGATTTGCTGTGTTAACTGCACGTATTTAACGTGTGAGAACTATAGGAGGGACCTTCCAATATAAGTAGTGCACGTGAGAAGCTTTTTCAGATTAAAAGGTGTTTCAAGCAAAGATTCTTTTCCTGCGTAGAAATTAGGTGCAGAATGTCCCTGTGGAAAGGCATTCAGCCATGGATATATACAGCACATGGAATAAATGGCAAGATAAAGCGAGAGCATCTAATGTGCCTGTTTATGTATTGTTTGCCTTGACAATGGACTCTCTGAATTACCCGCCCCGTGAATGCATGGCCTTTACAATTGCAGAAGTGGCTAAGTTGTGTTTTCTGATGGTATCAGAAGCCAAAATTCTTTCTGTGTGGTAGAGACTGTGGTGGATTAAGAAATCAGTGAAAGTCCAATAGAGTTTACCATTTTCCCTTGGGTGATAAGGGAGTTCAAGGAAAGGCCTTGTGTGCAAGGGTCGGAATTTGCAGTGATAAGTTATAAAGGATGATGCGTTTGCCATACCCTCGCTTTAGGGAGACAGCAGGGAACCAGGCCGGGGTTTTACGTTCATTTCACAGTTAAACCAAATTCCCTTTGTAGAAGTATGTGCAAACTGTATTTTTCTGTTAGAAGCCGCCTTTTGGCACGTGCGGACATAACTGCATGCTGTGACTGTTCAAGAATGAGAATCCATTTCCAGCATCACGAAAGAAATGACATTTTGAGGTAAATGCAAACAACTCTTGGGCATACCTGAGCATGCCTACCGTGCATGCCCAATGAAATCATTTGGTGGAAAAGTGCTGCCACCTGGTGGAGAAACGAGGGAATGCAGTGGTACCATCCCGAATGAAATGACATGTGAAGTCATGCTGCCATCTCGTGGACAAGTGTGGATATGCATTGCCAGCCTGCTCAGTAACTTTATTTGTAAAAAAAAGCCGCCATGTTTTGACAAGCATGAGAATGAATTGCCAACATCCCCAATAACATGATTTGAAACGAAAAGCTGCCATCTATTGGATAAGCGTGAGAATGCCTTTCCAGCATTCCCGACAATGTTATTTAGGAGAAAAATGCTGCGACCTGGAAGGATATGACAGGATACTGAGGTTGGGCCTCGGTGGCAATGCAGAAGGAGAGCTTTGGGTTCCCCTACCTCTTGGGTTCGTAAAGTGAGATCCCTGGCTTCTTCTGACTAGTCCTGTTTGCCCTACTAGAACATCAGTAATAGAAGTGTGGTCTAATCATCTCAAGTACTGTGCGAGGAGCTTGGCCCCAGGAGAGTGAAGGTAGAGGAGTACAGGTGAGGGGGACTGTTCCTGGACACTCGCCCCTAGTTTGCTAGGTAGCTGGGTCATTGCTTTCTCTCATGGACGCCCTGATACTGGGAGGAGTAGAGCCTGTTATGTCAGGTCCTCAGAGAATCAGGTTGAGAAAGGAAGTATGTAGCACTGCAGTGGGAATTATATTCAGACAGGGACACCTGATGTAAAATGAGGAAGTGTGCATGTGCAAAATCATTCAGCATCAAAGCAGATTCATTGACCCACTCCTCTGAACTCTCGCTCCAGGCCACCTCCCTCACCCTTAGGCCCGTCTACTATTCCTTAAATGGAGGCTCCCATGATGTCCTTCCTCTGACCCTTCCCACACTTGTCCAGGAGTCTTTTCATACAAAGGCTGAGGCTGCTGTGCCACCACTTCCTTTTATGGATCATTGCAACCATCAAATATTTCCTTAGGTGTGTCCAAATTCCTAACTGGGTGATCCTGAGGTCATTGCTCATTAAAAAGGTGGTGTGGTGTGATGCATCCAACACAAGGCAGCAGGAAATTTAAGAGATCCTAATTTCAGCAATGACCGACTCTTCATGTTAGGGCCACCAATAATTATACTATACTCTTTAGGAATTTTGCTAGGAGATGATAGTCAATTATTGTGTTAGGGTATCTCCCACAGTGTGAGTTAAATAGGAGGGACCATCCATTTTCCTTCAAATAGAGAAGTGCACATAAGAAGGTTTTGACATGAGTATGTGTTTTCAAGCAGACATTATGTTCCTGCACAGGACAATGGAGCAGAATGTCTGTGTGACCAGGAATTCAGTCACAGAGAGATCGGGAGCATGGTATGAAATGGAAAGTTAAAGCAGGAGCATCAGCTCTGTTTGTCTGTTTGTCGTGTGTTCTTGGAACACATAAATCAAGAGCATCAATAGCGTCTGTCTCTGTGGTGTTTGTCCCTAGTTTGGGGCATTACAACTGGCTGCCTGTGAATGACCATTGCCTGTGAGGGCTGGGCCTGTGCAGTGGCAGTGGCGGTTAAGTTGTTATGCTTTAGGACAGTATGAGAAGACAGAATTCTTTCTGTGTGCTGGAGGCTGGGGAGGAGGGAGAACTAAGAGTAAGTCCATTGAAGTGGGTGATACTAATGGACCCAGGGACATAAGGTAGCTCAAGGAAAGGGATTTGGGAGCAAGGGCCTGAATGTCCACTGCGAGCTCCGAAAGGATGATGGATTTCCAGGTTCCTTTCTGTCGGAGGTCAGCTCACACATTGACAGCAGGCAACGCGGTGGGAGGCTTCCCAGTGCATTTCACACTTGAAGCAGAAGCCCTCCCTAGAAGTATGAGAGCACTGTATTTGCTGCGAGAATCATCCTCTGAGCCCAGGATTCAGAACCACACTTAGCCAGTGGGAGTATAAATTGCATGTAGGAGTTGTGGGGAAGAGAGCAAAGGCATGTGAGCAGTCAGTCTGGATATTAGGTTCACTTGGGGTCGAATCCCCAGCTGGAAGGGTAAATGACCAGAGGGACAATAACATGAAGAGTGTGCTATAGCCCTCACACACAACACACACAGAGGCACAGGCATGTACGTGAAGTTGTGTTGGGCAATCTCTGGACCATGGTGTCCACAGCCAGTACATCTTGTGCATTTTTGACGGTATTACATTTCCTCACATAACAATGGCCTCGTGTGAATATGATTGTTTATTTACTTTGTTCCTTCAGACCGAGCCTTTCTCCTGCAATGAAGAAACCCTTAGGCAGCATCAAGTCGTTCTTTCTACGGGTCACTGAAACCCAATGGGTAGATGGAAGAAAGAGTCAGAATGAGGAAAAGACAGAAAGAGCAAGAGTAATGGAAACAAAAACAAGAGAACTGATGTAAAAGGAGTCAGATTGAGACCGTATCTTGGCCGTAGTTATCCTGATCACCCAACTCTACCAGAATGTAGGCTACAGTCCTCTCCAGCCACAGTTCTTCCCTTTGCCTGTCACTTCAGCCTCAGATATCCCACAGACTGGGCAGCCTGTAATGTCCCGGGCATTTCTCCCTGTGCATATTACTAGGGGTCACTGTGGATCTGTGGGAAAGCGGTAGAGAAAATGGATTCTGAAGTGGGAAACGTGAGCAGCCGTAAGCAAGAGCCCCCCAGACACCAAACCCTGGGAAAGCTGCAAATGCTCGGGTAACATAGAGCTTCCTCAGGAATGTTTCACCACAGTTCTGAGGCCCATACACTGAGGCTGACAGTGAGGGGCGGGGCTGAGTAGCGTGATGCCCTCTGTCCAGTCACAGTTTGGAAGAGCTGTTTTAGTAGCCCAAAATGGTGTGGGCATGCCCAAGTCCTCCATCAGAGGCAGGAACGTGTGACGTGCGTGAATCAGGGTATCCTGTGAAGCCGTGTGCAGGCAAGGGTGTGGGGATATCAAAGCCTGTGAGGAATCAGTGTGACCGCATGGGTGCAGGCACCTGTAACCCCAGGAACCTCTGTGTTCCTCTGTGCCTCTTATGCAGAAGGAATGGGGCCAGAAGATAGGTGGTTCAGGCCAAGCCAGGCTGTTTTGTAGATCTCCATGTTTTAGTTCTTTCATAGCCACACGATCAATGTGAAGGTGATGTTGCAGGTACTGGTGCTGGAAAGGGAGGGGCCTTGAGAATATAACCTGTCCATGTAAGCAGGGACACTTGGGTGTCCAGGAGTGAGATGTCCCTAACCCCCACCCACATTCCTTCTGCAGGTGGAGGGAGCCAGACATGCCAGGGATGATGGCAAGGTTAACTGTCCTTTTGTAGCAAATCATACTAATGCAGTACTGCCACTGTGAAGGAGTATCTCATTACCATCACAGGCGGGAGCAGGCTCTCTCTATGGGCAGCAGCAGGAAGTGCATAGAACTTGAAAGGTGATGTGCCCTTCTCCACACACTCCTCATGCTGCAGGATACAGTGCATCCTATGCCTCTTGCATTCAGTGGTGCCAGCATTATGAACGATGGGCCAACAGCTCCAGGCACCAGAACAGCAGCCTTAACTACTTCAACTAGTTCTCTGCCCACAGCGTGGCAGGGTCTGACAGGATTGCTGAGGTGGAGGCTTGCTTGCAATGCCCTAAGAGAGCTTGGTGTGTTCCCCTGCTTTTGGATTTTTAGTCAGATCCCTGCCGTCTCTTGACGATCACTTTTTGCTCTGCCAGAAAATCAGTAAGGGCTACTTGAGGATGTTGGAACCAGGAGAAGGCACTTAGAGGACATGTGAGGAGATGCCAGTGGGGCTCCCCCTTGGGTTGTCAGGTAGCTGGGACATTTTTCTCTCACATGAACACCCTGAGGCTCGGAAGGATAGCCTATGACGCCAGGCCACTACGGCATTGGGAAGAGACAGAAAGTCTGAAGAACTGCAGTGTGGCATCATGTTCAGGCAGGAAGCTGAAGGAAGATGCAGGAGTGTGCATGTCTACCGTCACTCAGAATCAAAGCAGATTCATGTACCCATTCCTGTGAGCTATTGTAAATTGTGCTGCTCTGAACAGAGGGGTTTATATATTCTTCCTGATCGATGTTCCTGGTTTCGTAGGACATATTCCAAGCAGTGGGGCCACTGGGTTCAATGGCAGTTCTGTATTTCAATTTTTGAGAAAACCTCCTATGTCATAAGGTTTTCCATAGAGGCTGCACGAGTCTGCATTCCCACCAGCAGTATACTAGGGTGAGCTTTTCTGCACACCCTCACAGGCACTTTCTGTTTATTGACTTATTGAAAACATAGCCATTCTGGAAGACCTCAGGTGATACCCCATTATTGTTTTAATTTTCATCTCTCTGGTGATTAGTGACACTGAGCAGTTTTCATATGTCTCTTGGACATGTTTATGCGCTCTTTGGAGAAGTGTCTACTTAGGTCTTTGCTCGTTTTTTAATTGGATCGTTTGTCTTCCTCTTGTGAAGGTGTGTTTCTTAAAATATTAGGGGTAGTAACCCTTTATCAGATGTATCATCGGCAAATATGTTCTCCCATATAATGAGTTCCCTTTGCATTTTGTTGATGGTATCTTTGTGCAGAATCTTTTTATTTTGCTGTAGTCCCATTTGTTTATTTTCTCCTTTGCTTCCATTGCCCTAGGCAGTGTATTGGTAAGCATATTGCAATGAGAGATGTCTGAGATCATGCTGCCTCCATTTCCTTCTAGGATTTTTAATGGTTTCATGTTTTACCTTTAAGTTTTTTATCCAGTTGGAGTTGATCCTTGTGTGCGGTGCAAGATAGTGGTCTAGTTGCATTATTTTGAAAGTTCCTGTCCAATTTTCCCAACACCATTTATTGAAGAGACTTCCTTTACTCCACTGTATGCTCTGCCTCCTTTGTAAAATCTCAATTGAGTGTAATGAGTTGGGTCAATTCCTGGGTTCTCTGTTCAGTCCCATTTATGTCATTAAGTCTGGTCTTCTGCCAGTTCCATTCTGTTTCGATTAAAATGGCTTTACTATATCTTGATATGTATTATTTTGATTCCTTCCACTTTTTTCTTCCTCCCAAAATTGCTGCAGCGATTTGGGGTCCTGTCCTTTTTGTGTCCTTTAAATATTTGCACTACTTCTTCTAGGTCTGTGATATCGGACATTGGTATTTTATGAATAGTTTGAATCTATAGATTGCTTTGGGGAGTACGCACATCTGAATGAGGTTGATTCTAGCAATCCATTAGCATGGTATATTCTTACACTTGTTTATATCTTCCTCTATCTCTTTTTTGAACATATTTGTTTTGCAAGTACACGTCTTTCACCCCTTTGGTTAAGTTAATTCCTAAGTATCTTAATTTTATTGTTGCACGTTAAATGTGTTTTTGTTTGTTTGTTTGTTTGTTTTAGTTTCTCTTTCTGAGAGATCATGAATGTTGTTTAAAAATGCCATTTACTTCTGGGCATTAATTTTCCATCCTGCTGCATAGCTGGGTTCCTTTATTATTAAATCTAGAAGTCTTTTGGTGACCTCTTTAGTGTTCTCAGCATACAATATCAGGTCATCTGCAAACAGTGACAGTTTTATTTCTCCTTTCCAATTTGGATGCCTTTTATGTTTTCTCCTTGTCTGATCGCTGTGACAAGGACTTCCAACACTCTGTTGAATAAAAGATGGTGAAAGTGGACGTCCCTGTCTTGTTCCTCTTATTAGGGGATATGTTTTAGTTTTTGCCCATTGAGTATGAAGTTGACTGAAGGTTTGTCCTATAAGGACTTTAATGTGTTTAGGCATGATCCCTCTATTCCCACTGTGCTGAGAGTTTTTCTCAAAAATGGGCGCTGGGTTTTGTTGCTCTTTCTGCACCTACTGAGATGATCATGAGATTTTTGTTTGTCAAATGGTTCCTGTGAGGCATCACATTTATAGATTTGTGAATACTGTACCAAACCTGCATCCCTGGAATAAACCCCACTTGGTCATGGGGTGTGATCTGTTTAACATATTGCTTGATCCAATTTGCTAATATTTGTTTGAAGATTTTAGCATCTTTGTTTATCACGGATATTGGCCTGTAATTCTTTCTTTGCAAGGTCTTTACCTGGATTTGTAGTTGGGATTATTCAGGCTGCCTAAAAAGAGCTTGGGAGTGTTTGTTCCTCTCGGACTTTTTGGAACAATTTGAATTATTTTTTGAATGTTTGATAAAACTCCCCTCTGAAACTGTCTGGGCCTGGCGCTTTTTTTCTTGGGCATTTTTAAAAAAATCATTGTTCCAATTTCACCAGTTTTTATCAACGTGTTCAGCATGCCTGATTCTTCCTCACTGAGTATTGGAAGGTTGTGTATTTCCAGAAATTTGTCTATTTCATCCAGGTTGTTGGCATATAGTTGTTCAGGGTATTTGCTTACAACCCTTTGTATTTCAGTGGTATCAGTTGTTACTTCACTTCTTTTGTTCCTCAATTTATTTATTTTTGACCTCTGTCTTTGGTTTTTGGTGAGTTGGGTTAAAAGTTCATCACACTGATTGTCTATTCAAAGACAAGCTCTTGGTTGCATTGACCTTTTTAAATTTTTTAGTCTCTACGTTATTTATTTAGGCTCTGGTTCTTTATTATTTTCTTCCTTTTACTTCCTCTGGGCCTTTTCTTGGTTTCTGTTCTCTTTCTAAATCTTTCAGTTGTAGTGTTAGATAGTTTAGTAGAAATTTTTCTGGTTCTCATTGCTATAAAAGCTTTTAACAAAAAAAGTTCGTATACACTACTCTATTTGGACCCTGATCTAAAAGTGTTTCCTCCCTGCTACATACAAACTGTTGCAAAATTAATGCCAGTAATATAATAGTGGCAAATCACCAATGAAAACATGAGTAAAACTAAAGAAATCATTTTAAAACCTCTACCAATTTCAAGTTAAATATACCTACAAACTTCATATTTAAAAAGGCATATCTACCCTGGGCAGCGGGGCTCAGTGGTATAGTGTCGGCCTGCACACTGAAGGGTCTCCGGTTTGATTCCCAGTTGAGGGCACATACCTAGGTTGTAGATTCATTCCTCATCCCAGGTGTGCAGCGAATTAGAAAAGCAACCAATGTCTGTGTCTCTAACACTGAGGCACCTCTCTCTCTCTACCCCTTCTTCCATGCCACTCTCTCTGGAAGTCAATGAAAAAAATATCCTCTAGTGAGGGTTAACAACAACGACAATAGCAATAGCATAGCCATGGAGATGGGAAAGACATCAGTGTAAATGAGGAAATAGTCCAGAGTAGAATTGGGTATACTCTTTAAATGGGATGAGGCTTTCTTTTATGTTGACATTAAGGTTTCAGAAGTGAAAAGATGACGGTTGTGTTACAGGGGATACAGGCAGAAGGCCTCAGCTCTTGTCATCTTGAAGGAAAGATTTCAATCAAGAGAAAAAAATGAAGAAAAAAACCCAAAGCTTTAATGGCTGTAATAAAAATGTACTTAGGCTGGTGAACCAAGGCAGGTGCATAGACGAAGTAACAGGATAGCCTAGGCTGGGCTGCCTTTGCTCACTGGGAAGTCAGAGAAAAGGGGGCCTTGGACACATTTCCAAGACCTTTCAGACAGTTTCAGAAGACAAGCCTGGGATGAGCTGCCACTGCCCATTGCTCCCCTGGTTGAAAGCACCATGGGGCCCCCGCAGAAGGAAGGAGGAAACTGGCGCTGTCACGCTTTCCTGTGGTGTAGGGGAGCTCACACTTGGTCCTTTGTCCTGAGCATATTTATCTCCCTTGCAGGTGGAAAATCTTATGGGAGGCTTAAGGGGAGTTCTCAAGAGAATATTCATCAGCTTTCCAGGGGTGCCCTTTCAGGGTGCTGGTCGCCACTGATTAGTCCATGCCAGGAAGGGCCTCATTTGTCAATGTGTCTGGTCCTGAGTCCACTCCAATGCCACTTGTCTTGTCTTAATGCTTTTATGGGCCTGGAGCTGAAATACAACTGAGACTTAAAAGGTATCTTTAGGGAGGAATGCTTAGGGGGTCTCCACCGCATGACCCATGACATGCTCTGGGAGCATAGATTACCTGGGGACAAAGTTCTTGTTTTCCCAGTCTTTGTCCCTTGTAGGCCTCTGGGGGTTCCTGTCCAGGTGGTTTCCTGTGCCCTAGTCTCTGCACCTGGGTTTCTGCATCTTTCCCATCTAATACAAACTATTTATTCTCCAGTGCCTTTGGCTTAGGGAAGATAGGCTTAACTCAAACTGCTGTCTAAAAATCTATCTCAGTTTCCCTTTCAACTTGTCCTGGAATTTTTCTAGCTTCTTGTTATGCTGTAACAGTTCTACATTATTCCAATTTTAAAACCACTGGAGCGTATAGTTTAAAATGTTTAGTTTTAGATGACGTATATTCTACATCAATTTCTGAAGGGGCATAAATCTGCTATCAGAGATTAAAATAAAACACAGAATTCAGAATGTAAAGTCATTTTTATTTCTTATGTAAGTAACAAAACAAAAACAACAACCCAATATTAAAAAGGGAAGAGGACCTGAACATTTCGAGGAGATGTAGAAGAAAGAAAATAGTGAAGATCAGAACAGAAATGAACGACACAGAGACCAAAAACACAGTACAAAATATCAATGAAAGTAAGAACTAGTTTTCTGACAGAAATAAGATCGATGAGTCTTTAGCCAGACGCACCAAAAAACAAACGGTGAGGACCCAAGAAAACAAAATCAGATGTGAAAGAGGCGATATAACAACTGACATGACAGAAACAGAAAGAATACTAAGAAAACACTATGCACAACAATAAAGTGGGGAAGCTGCGTAAAATGGACACATTCCTCAAAACTACAATCTGCTAAAACTCAATCGGAAAGAATCAGAAAACCTGGAGGGCCAGTAAAAATGGATGCAATTGAAGAAGTAATAAGAAAAAAACTTCCAGCAAACAAGTGTCTGGGGCCAGATGGATTTACATGCGAGCTTACCTAAACATTTAAAGAAGAATTAAAACCCACTCTCCTCAAAATATTTTAGAAAATTCCAGAGGAGGGAGATATTTTTATGAGACCAGTATTATAATAATCCCAAAACCAGATGAAGATCCTGCAAATAAAGAATTTCACAGACCAACGTCCCTCATGAACATAGGTGCCAAAATCCTCAGAAAATATATTACCAAATTTTATCCAGCAATACATTAAATAAGATCATACACCATGACCAAGTGTGATTTATTCTGGAGACGCAGCGCTGGTATAATATTCGCAAATCAAGAAATGTGAGAGCTAAACAAAATGAAGGACAAAAATCTTATGATCATATCAATAGATACAGAGAAAATATTCTAGAAAATCCAGCACCCATTTTGGAAAAAACTGGGAGCAAAGTGGAAATAGAGGGAATATATCTCAACATAATAAAGGCCATATACAACATACCTGGGGCCAAAATCATACTCAACGTGCAAAGGCTAAAACCATATCCCCTAAGAAGAGGAATAAGACACGGTTGCCCCTTTCACCACTACTGCTCAGCATACTACTGGAAGTCCTAGCCACAGCGAGCAGACAAAAAGAGAACATAAAAGGCATCCGTATCGGAAGAGAGAAGGTTAACTGTCATTACTTGCAGATGACATGATATTGTACATAAAAAACTAAAGAGTCCACCGAGTACTTGTGGATATAATTAATGAATTTGGCAAGGAAGCTGGAAGCAAAATTAACATCAACACATTGATGGCATTTTTTTTACACCGATTATGAACTCTTAGAAAAGACTATACCATTTACCATTGCAACTGAAAAAATAAGACACCTAGGAGTAAAGTCAAAGAAGGATGTAAAAGACTTGTATTCAGAAACAGGACATTGAAAAAAGAAATAGAGGAAGATACAAAGGAGTGAAAGAATTATAGACTGAAAGAATTAACATTATCAAAATATCCATGCTACCCAAAACAATCTATAAATTCAACACAATTGTCATCAATCCCAACAGTGTGTTTCACAGAGCTGGAAAAAATGTTTCGAAAATTTATAGGAAACCAAAAAAGACCCCGTGCACCCACAGTATTCTTGAGAAAGAACAGAGTTGTAGGATCACATTACTGAATATCCTGCTGTAGGGCAAAGCCACTGTGATCAGAACAACCTGCTTCTGGCACAGGAACAGGCACATAGATCAATGGAAAAGTACAGAATCCTGAAATTGACCCATGCCATCATGGTCAATTAATATTTGACCAAAGGGTCAAGAATAAGCCATACAGTAAAGACAGACACTTCAGGTCCGGATATGGGTTCTTGCTGTGCTCAGTGTGGTCTCACTGAGCCTACAGACAGGGGCTTGGGATGTGGTCACGTAGCGTGGAAAAGGCTCCTGGGCACCCCACTCGCTCCCCTTTGCTGTTGGGCTTCTGAAACATTTCTTCCAAACTGTGAGACTACAGCAGGCATCATCGTATTCAGCCCCGCCCCTCACTGTGAGCCTCAGTGTATGGGCCTTGTACCTGTAGAGAAACATTCCTGAGGAAGTCCTATTTTGCCTTAGCATCTTTAGGTTTCCTTCGGTTCGGTGTCTAGTGGGCTCTTTCTTAAGGCAACTCACGTTTCCCACTTCAGAATTCGTTTTCTTTAACACTTCCCACACATCCACAGGGACCCCTGGTAATATCCACAGGGAGAAATGCCCGGGCAGTAGAGGCTATTCCAGTATAAGGGATATCTGAGACTGAAGTGAGAGTCAAAGGGAAGAACTGTGGCTGGAGAGGACTGTAGCCTACATTCTGGTAGAGTTGGATCATCAGGATTATTACCGCCAAGATAAGGTCTCAGTCTGACTCCTTTTAGATTAGTAACTTTTTATTTGTTTCCATTGCTTTTGCTCTTTTGGTCTTTCTCTCATTCTGACTTTCTCTCATCCACTCCTTGGGTTTCAGTGACGAGTAGCAAGGATGACTTGATATTGCTTAAGGATTAGTTGGTTGCACAAGGGCTTGGTCTGAAGGAACAAAGTCAATAAACAATCATATTCACAGGAGGCCATTTCCATTTGAGGAAACGTAAAAAGTGTCAAAAACGGGCAAGGTGTACTGACTGTGGACATCATAGTCCAGAGATTGCCCAACACAAATTCATGTCCATGCCTTTGCCTCTGTGTGTGTGCATGTGTGTGTGTGTGCTTGTGTGTGCTTGTGTGTGCGGGCTGTGGCACACTCTCCTTCTTATTGTCCCTCTGCTCATTTACTCTTCCAGCAGGGGATTCTTGCCCAAATGAACCTAATACACTTCTGACTTCCCACACGCCTTGACTCAATTCGCCACAGGTATCTGTGCACCTTATTCCACCCCTTGCTAAATGTCGCTTGGGATCTTCGGCCTCAGAGACTGATTCTCTCAGCAAAACACTGTGCAGTCATACTTCTAGAGAGGGACTTTGGTTCAACTGTGAAGTCTCCCACCTGGTTGCCTGTTCCTAATGTGTGACCGACTCCCTACAGGGAGGATACTTAGAAATCCATCATTTTTTAGGACCCAACACTGGACATTTATGCAAGTTTATTTGGTAGGCTCAGAAGGCATTCTTACATTTGTCCAGCCGATGGCCTATATGTTCACTCTGGTGATTATTTTGTAGATGCTGAAAATGCATTCTCAAGATTATCCATTAAGAGGCAGCACTGTTCCTAGAATGATTTTATTGGGAATAACGTCAAGGCAGTCTTACGCTTGCCCACATGGAAGCGGCATCTTTGACCCAAACAATTTTATTGGGGATCCTGGCATTTGCTTCCAACGTTCGAACATAATACGGAACTGAGCTCTCACAGGGATTTTACTGAGAAATCTGGCAATGCATTATCAAGATTTTCCGTTAGGCTCTGCTTCCTTGCAAGTCCATATTCTCCATCTCTAACTTATGTGCCTGGAGCACCTCCAGCGGGCACCAGGTGCACTGGTCGACAAATAGGAAAACGCACGGCGAGCATCCCCAACAAAATCATTAGCTAAAAAATGCTGCCAACGGATGCTTGAGAATGACAATTCATTGCCAGTATCCCGCAAATAATAAGTTTTTGGGAAAGTTTTGCCACCTATGAAAAAGATTACGAATGCAGTGCCAGCATGCCCAATAAAATCATACTGTGGAAAACCTGCCTTCTGGTTGACAAGTGCAAGAATGGCTGCGTAGCATCTCCCATAAAATTATTTGATTGAAAATGCTGTCCTCCGTGGACAATCGTGAGAATACATTGCCAGCATCCCCAGTAAGGTCATTTGTACGGAAATACTGCCAATTCTCAGATAAGTCTGAGAATGTATTGTCAGAATCACCACAAAACCTCTCTGTCGGCAAAATGCAAAAGGGTGAGAATGCGCTGATAGTATCCCCAATCCAATCATGTGGTTGAAAACTACTGCGACCTCATGTAGAGACCTGAGACTGCCTTGCAGGCATCCTCAATAAAATCATTTGGGGCGAAACGCTGCCACGCATCCCCGCAAAAAAACTTTCTCTGGGACAAATGCTGCCAAGTGTGGGACAAACGTGAGCATCCATTGCCAGCCCCTGTAAAATTATTTGGTTGAAAAAATGCTGCCCCTTTGAATAAAAGGTGATAATGTATTTCAGGCATCTCCCGTATAAACGTTTGATGAGAAATTACCTGACATTGTTTACAAATGTGAGAGAGCATTCCCGGCATTCCCAAGAAAAGCATTTGTTTTAAAAATGCTGCCACCTTGTGGAGGTAAGTGGGAGAGCATTAAACGCATCCCCTTTGAAAAAAACTTGGTGGAAATATTCTGCCCCCTGGTGGACAAGGTGAAGCATGCATTGACTGCATCCCCAACAAAATCACTCTTTGAGAAAAAGGCCACCAGGTGCTAAAGGACTGTATGAATGATTTCCCAGAATCCCCAATGAAACCCCTACTGAGATCAAGGTGCCAACTGGTGGACAAGAGTGAGAACGCATGCTCTGGAATCACAATAAAGTGATTTGGGCCTAAAATTCTGATAGCCAATGTCCACGTGTGAGAATTCAAAACCAACATCCACACCCACACACACAATATCACTTTAGGGGAAAACTGCGGCGAATAGTTGGACAAAGGTGAGAATGTACAGCCAGCAGCAATAAAGTCGCTTGGTGGAAAAATTCCGCAACTGGCTGAACAAACGTAAGAATGCATTCTCAGCTTACCAAACAAAATCACTTGTGATGTCAAGGTGCCGACGGGTGGACAAGCGGGAGAAACCATTGCCTTTATGTGCAATAATAACATTTGGTGGAAAAATGCGGGCTTGTTGTAAACAGGCTTCACAATGCATTGCCAGCAGCCCCAATAATATCAGTTGTTGGAAAAAGGCCGCCACATGTTTGACAAGTGTGAGAATGCGTTGCCCGCATCCTCATGAAAATCCCTTCTGAGATGATGCTGGCTGCCAAATGGCGGACACATTTGAAAATACATTGCCAAGATTCACAATGAAAATCTCTTGTGGGAAAAATGCCCTTATCTTGTCGACTTGTGTGAGTGTTCATTGCCAGCATCCCCAGTGAAATCACTTGTGGGAAAATGCTTCCACCTATTGGACAAGAGTGAAAATGCATCGCCAGAAGCCCCAGTGAAGTTACATGGTGGAAAATAGCTGCCACTTGTTCTCCAAGGAGGAGCATGCAGTGCCAGGATCCTCAATAATATCATTTGGTGGGAAAATACTGCACCTGGTGTTTGAGTGTCAGAAGGAATTGCCAGCAGCCTTAAAACAATCATTTGTAAATAAGAAACCAGTCACCTTTCTACAAATGTGAAAATGCAGTTACAGCATCTCCAATAAGATCACTTGTGGAGAAAATGCTGTCACCTGGTATTCGAGCAAGGGAATGCATTGCCAGCGTTCTCAGGAAAATCCCTTGGTAAACAAAAGTGGCCACCTTGTGGACAGATGTGGGAATGCATTGCCAGCACAACCAAAGGAATCGTTTGGTGGAAAATGTGGCCTCTTGTTTGAGAGACTGAAGAATGCATTGCCCGCATCCGCAATAAAATCATTTTGTGGAAAAGTACTTCTACGAAGTACGTTGGACGAACGTGCTTCCAGCATTCCCCAAACGATACTTTGTGGTGAAAGTGTTGCCAGCTATTGAAGAAAAGTGAAAGTGCCATGCCACTATTCCCAATAGAATCATTTTTGGGAAAGTAGGTTCAATGGCTGTTAAAACGTGAGAATGCCTTGTCAACATCCACAAAATAATCACATTTGTGGAAAATGTAGCCAAGTCTTTTTCAAACTTGAGACTGAATTTTCAACACCCCCAATAATATAATTTGGTAGTAAAAATGCTTCCACAAACGTGTTAAGACAAACGTGGGAAAGCATTGCCAGCATCTCAAACAGAATCGTTGGTGGAAAAATGCTGCCATCTCATGTTTCAGCGCCAAAATGCATTGCCAGTTTCCCCAAAATGGGACAGTGGAGGGAAAATGCAGACAGCTGTAGAAAAAAACGTGGGAATGCCTTGCCAGCATCCTCAGTAAAAGCACGTTGTGGGAAAATTCTGCCACCTGGTGGAAAAGCGTGAGAATGCACTTCCAGAACATTCCTGATATTCACTAGTGGAATATTGACGCCAACTGATAAATATAGAACCATTGCAAGCATCTCCAGCGAAATCGTGCGGTAAAATAATTCTGCTGCCTGCTTGACACACATTAGCTTCCATTGTCAGCATAGCCAATAAAATCTCGTGGTGTCAAAATGCCACCACCTGGTGGACAAACGAGAAAATGCATCTTCTGCATCTCCACAAGCATCCCAACTATGATCCTCAGTTCGAACAATACTGCCACCTGGTGGGTAAACGTGAGAATGCATCCACGAGTTCACCAATGGATTCATCCTGTTGAAAATGTTTCCACCTGTTGAATGGAATTGTGAATGCTTTTCCAGCATCCCCAATAAAATTACTCGTGAAATCATGCCGACACCTGGTGGAAAAGTGTGAGAATGCATTGCCAGCATCCCCAGAACAATCGTTGGTAAGAAACTTTCTGCCGCCTCTGGACAAAAGTAAGAATTCAGAGTGAGCATCTGCAATAATACCATTTGAGGAGAAAATGCTGCCACGTGGTGTTTCAGCATGAGAATGCAAAGGCTGAGGCTGCTCTGGAACCACTTGCCTCTATTGATCATCACAACCACCATATATTTCCTTAAGTGTCTCCTTATTCCTCCACAGGTCATCCTGAAAACACTGCCCGTTATAAACGGGTTGTGGCGGCACATGTTGAACACAGGGCTGGTGGAAACTTAAGAGATCCCACTGGCGGCAGTGACCCATTTTACAGATTGGGGATTATTCAGTATTCTTTAGTAATAGTCAGAGGAGACAATAGGAGGTTTGTTGTGTTCAGGGGACCTCCCACACTGTGAGATAAATAGGAGGGACTGTCCATTTTACTTCAAAGAAGAGTCATGCACATGAGAAGCTTTCTCAGCGAAATATGTGTTTTCAAGCAAACATTGTTTCCCTGCACAGGAAATAGATGCAGAATGTCCCCGTGGGAAAGCATTGAGATGCGGAGACATCCAGAGCATGGCATGTAGTTAGAAAGATAAATTAAGAGCAAGTACCGTGTCTGTCTGTCTGTCTGTCTGTCTGTCTGACTGTTGTTTGTGTGTTGGTTTGAGCCTTACGATTGGCTGCCTTGGAATGATCGACCAGTCCCTGGGAGGGCTGGGCCTTACAGTTGCAGAAGTGGGTAAGTTATGCTTTGGCAGAGGAAATGTATCATGAGTTTCTACAAGGGCCAGACAGGGTGGAGCAGGGAGAGGAGAAGGAATTGATTGAGGAGGAATTAATTGGCAGGGAGCAGTTTGTCCTGGGTGAGAGGACGCCATAAAAGTCATGAAGGTAGTGGTTGATGTTGAGCCTCAGGCACAGATAGAAACAAAACATCCACAAGAAGAGCCAGTCGAGCAGGAGCACGAAGAGGATTGGCTCAGTGGGAAGTGCACCTGGTCCCCACTGGATGTGCTCCGGGCACTTAAGTTAGGAATGTAGCCCGTGAACTTACAAGTGAGCAGATCCTTCTGCTGGCTCAAGCCCAGTACCTGGCAGCGGCGGCAGCCCTGTTTAGAACTGAAAAGCACAAACGTTCAGTGCATTGCCAGATGCTGAGTCAATAGTGTATCCTTGACTCTACAGAAGGGAACGCAATATGCCTGCCCTAGTGCATGAGAAATGTATTAGTGGGGATCGGTAGCTCAGAATCAAATAGACACATTGGAGTGAAGCTCAGGATAGTGAGAACAGTGTGATCCAAAATCTCAGAGACACCCTTTTATCTCACCAGTACCACAAAAACTCTCCCTGGGCTTCAGGAGCGCCGTCCCAGATCAGACTCATGCGCAGAACAAGGGCCATTGCCTCCACACTGCTCTGTGTCACTCAGGTTCTTCTTGGGGTAATGCTGCACTCGAGGGGGGCTGCGTGTCCAAGTCCTCTGTATATCCAAGTCAGTGAGAGGCAGGAATGAGTGATGTCCACAAATAAAGGTATCCTGTTAAGCACTCAGCAGGCAAGTATGTAGGCGAGGTCAAAGGCTGTCAGGAAAACAGTGTGCCCGTGTGTGTATAAACACATGGAGCCCACAAGAACCACTGTGCTCTCTTTTTGCATCTTATGGTGAAGGAGCTGGGCTAGGGGTTAGAGAGGTGGGAGCAATCCAAGCTGCTTTAAGGATCTGCTCCTTTTTGTAGCTGTTTCATCTTCAGCTTGCAGCGTGCAGGCGTTTTGACCTGCTGCAATTTGTCAACAATCTGGAATTGTCAGCCATTATCAGTGACCAAGATGAAACCATGCTCAGCCACATGATCAATCTGAAGGTCAGGCTGTGCAGACCACGGCTGGGGAGGTAGAGAGCTTGTGAAAAAATCCTATCCCTGCAGGAAGGAATAGGCGGGAGTTCTGGAATAAGTTATCACCCTAAACCGGATCCACTATCCTTTTGCAGGTGAAGGAAGCCTGGCATGGCAGCAATCGCTGCAAGACTGTGCTGCTCTTTCACAAAAACCCCTACATCCACGATACTGTGATTGTGAAGGATCCTCTCATAACCATCACAGGAGAGAGGAGGCTCCCTGCATGGCCTGCGGCAAGAAGTGTGTCCAAGTTGGAAGGTGACAGGTTCCTCTCCACACACTCCTCAAGCTGCAGGATACAGGGTGACCCATTCCACTCACATTCAGTGGTACCTGCAGTATGAACGACAGGCCTACAACTGCAGGCAGAACAGCAGCATTCACTTCTTCAACTTCGTCTCTGATCACCATGTTTCGGGATCTGACAGGATTGCTTAGGTGGGTCCTTGCAGGAAATGCCATTAGAGAGCTTGGTGTGATCCCCTGCTTTTTGGGTTTGTGGTTTAGACGCCTGCCCTCTCCTGTGGAGCCCATTTTTCCTTTCCAGATCAACAGGGAGAACTATGAGTGTATGTTGGCATCAGGAGAGGGGACATAGATGATAACAGGTGAGCAGAGACCAACTCTTCACTTGCCTCTGGATTGCCAGGGAGCTGGGACATTGTTTTCTCACATGAACACACTGAAGCTGGGAGAAATACAGCCTGTGACATCATCACGGTATGAGGATGAGGCTGGAAGTTCTGAGCACCGCAGTGCCAATCATGTTCACTTGGGGGAGGCTGAAGGATGATGAGGTCATGTCTGTTTCCTCTGTCACTCAGAATGAAAGTAGATTCTTTGGCCTATTTCTCTGATCTCACACCTCAGGTCACCAACACCACCCTCAGGCCTGCCTACCATGCATTAAAGAGAAGTTCTGTGATGTGCTTCCTAGAACCCCCTCCACAATTTTCCAGTATCCTCCTTCATGAAAATGCTGAGGCTGCTGTGCCACCACATCCCTCTATTGATCATCACAACCACCATGTATTTACTGAATTGTATCGCTGGCCTTCCTGGGTACACTGCCCATTACAACCAAGTTGTGGTGGGAACTGTTGAATGCATGGCTGGAGAAAACGGAAGAGATTCCAACTTTGTCAGGTTTGGGCTTGACATGATTTTTAAATACTTTTTGATTATCCTCAGAGGAGATGATACCAGATTTGCTGTGTTAACTGCACGTATTTAACGTGTGAGAACTATAGGAGGGACCTTCCAATATAAGTAGTGCACGTGAGAAGCTTTTTCAGATTAAAAGGTGTTTCAAGCAAAGATTCTTTTCCTGCGTAGAAATTAGGTGCAGAATGTCCCTGTGGAAAGGCATTCAGCCATGGATATATGCAGCACATGGAATAAATGGCAAGATAAAGCGAGAGCATCTAATGTGCCTGTTTATGTATTGTTTGCCTTGACAATGGACTCTCTGAATTACCCGCCCCGTGAATGCATGGCCTTTACAATTGCAGAAGTGGCTAAGTTGTGTTTTCTGATGGTATCAGAAGCCAAAATTCTTTCTGTGTGGTAGAGACTGTGGTGGATTAAGAAATCAGTGAAAGTCCAATAGAGTTTACCATTTTCCCTTGGGTGATAAGGGAGTTCAAGGAAAGGCCTTGTGTGCAAGGGTCGGAATTTGCAGTGATAAGTTATAAAGGATGATGCGTTTGCCATACCCTCGCTTTAGGGAGACAGCAGGGAACCAGGCCGGGGTTTTACGTTCATTTCACAGTTAAACCAAATTCCCTTTGTAGAAGTATGTGCAAACTGTATTTTTCTGTTAGAAGCCGCCTTTTGGCACGTGCGGACATAACTGCATGCTGTGACTGTTCAAGAATGAGAATCCATTTCCAGCATCACGAAAGAAATGACATTTTGAGGTAAATGCAAACAACTCTTGGGCATACCTGAGCATGCCTACCGTGCATGCCCAATGAAATCATTTGGTGGAAAAGTGCTGCCACCTGGTGGAGAAACGAGGGAATGCAGTGGTACCATCCCGAATGAAATGACATGTGAAGTCATGCTGCCATCTCGTGGACAAGTGTGGATATGCATTGCCAGCCTGCTCAGTAACTTTATTTGTAAAAAAAAGCTGCCATGTTTTGACAAGCATGAGAATGAATTGCCAACATCCCCAATAACATGATTTGAAACGAAAAGCTGCCATCTATTGGATAAGCGTGAGAATGCCTTTCCAGCATTCCCGACAATGTTATTTAGGAGAAAAATGCTGCGACCTGGAAGGATATGACAGGATACTGAGGTTGGGCCTCGGTGGCAATGCAGAAGGAGAGCTTTGGGTTCCCCTACCTCTTGGGTTCGTAAAGTGAGATCCCTGGCTTCTTCTGACTAGTCCTGTTTGCCCTACTAGAACATCAGTAATAGAAGTGTGGTCTAATCATCTCAAGTACTGTGCGAGGAGCTTGGCCCCAGGAGAGTGAAGGTAGAGGAGTACAGGTGAGGGGGACTGTTCCTGGACACTCGCCCCTAGTTTGCTAGGTAGCTGGGTCATTGCTTTCTCTCATGGACGCCCTGATACTGGGAGGAGTAGAGCCTGTTATGTCAGGTCCTCAGAGAATCAGGTTGAGAAAGGAAGTATGTAGCACTGCAGTGGGAATTATATTCAGACAGGGACACCTGATGTAAAATGAGGAAGTGTGCATGTGCAAAATCATTCAGCATCAAAGCAGATTCATTGACCCACTCCTCTGAACTCTCGCTCCAGGCCACCTCCCTCACCCTTAGGCCCGTCTACTATTCCTTAAATGGAGGCTCCCATGATGTCCTTCCTCTGACCCTTCCCACACTTGTCCAGGAGTCTTTTCATACAAAGGCTGAGGCTGCTGTGCCACCACTTCCTTTTATGGATCATTGCAACCATCAAATATTTCCTTAGGTGTGTCCAAATTCCTAACTGGGTGATCCTGAGGTCATTGCTCATTAAAAAGGTGGTGTGGTGTGATGCATCCAACACAAGGCAGCAGGAAATTTAAGAGATCCTAATTTCAGCAATGACCGACTCTTCATGTTAGGGCCACCAATAATTATACTATACTCTTTAGGAATTTTGCTAGGAGATGATAGTCAATTATTGTGTTAGGGTATCTCCCACAGTGTGAGTTAAATAGGAGGGACCATCCATTTTCCTTCAAATAGAGAAGTGCACATAAGAAGGTTTTGACATGAGTATGTGTTTTCAAGCAGACATTATGTTCCTGCACAGGACAATGGAGCAGAATGTCTGTGTGACCAGGTATTCAGTCACAGAGAGATCGGGAGCATGGTATGAAATGGAAAGTTAAAGCAGGAGCATCAGCTCTGTTTGTCTGTTTGTCGTGTGTTCTTGGAACACATAAATCAAGAGCATCAATAGCGTCTGTCTCTGTGGTGTTTGTCCCTAGTTTGGGGCATTACAACTGGCTGCCTGTGAATGACCATTGCCTGTGAGGGCTGGGCCTGTGCAGTGGCAGTGGCGGTTAAGTTGTTATGCTTTAGGACAGTATGAGAAGACAGAATTCTTTCTGTGTGCTGGAGGCTGGGGAGGAGGGAGAACTAAGAGTAAGTCCATTGAAGTGGGTGATACTAATGGACCCAGGGACATAAGGTAGCTCAAGGAAAGGGATTTGGGAGCAAGGGCCTGAATGTCCACTGCGAGCTCCGAAAGGATGATGGATTTCCAGGTTCCTTTCTGTCGGAGGTCAGCTCACACATTGACAGCAGGCAACGCGGTGGGAGGCTTCCCAGTGCATTTCACACTTGAAGCAGAATCCCTCCCTAGAAGTATGAGAGCACTGTATTTGCTGCGAGAATCATCCTCTGAGCCCAGGATTCAGAACCACACTTAGCCAGTGGGAGTATAAATTGCATGTAGGAGTTGTGGGGAAGAGAGCAAAGGCATGTGAGCAGTCAGTCTGGATATTAGGTTCACTTGGGGTCGAATCCCCAGCTGGAAGGGTAAATGACCAGAGGGACAATAAGATGCAGAGTGTTCTATAGCCCTCACACACAACACACACAGAGGCACAGGCATGTACGTGAAGTTGTGTTGGGCAATCTCTGGACCATGGTGTCCACAGCCAGTACATCTTGTGCATTTTTGACGGTATTACATTTCCTCACATAACAATGGCCTCGTGTGAATATGATTGTTTATTTACTTTGTTCCTTCAGACCGAGCCTTTCTCCTGCAATGAAGAAACTCTTAGGCAGCATCAAGTCATTCTTTCTACGGGTCACTGAAACCCAATGGGTAGATGGAAGAAAGAGTCAGAATGAGGAAAAGACAGAAAGAGCAAGAGTAATGGAAACAAAAACAAGAGAACTGATGTAAAAGGAGTCAGATTGAGACCGTATCTTGGCCGAAGTTATCCTGATCACCCAACTCTACCAGAATGTAGGCTACAGTCCTCTCCAGCCACAGTTCTTCCCTTTGCCTGTCACTTCAGCCTCAGATATCCCACAGACTGGGCAGCCTGTAATGTCCCGGGCATTTCTCCCTGTGGATATTACTAGGGGTCACTGTGGATCTGTGGGAAAGCGGTAGAGAAAATGGATTCTGAAGTGGGAAACGTGAGCAGCCGTAAGCAAGAGCCCCCCAGACACCAAACCCTGGGAAAGCTGCAAATGCTCGGGTAACATAGAGCTTCCTCAGGAATGTTTCACCACAGTTCTGAGGCCCATACACTGAGGCTGACAGTGAGGGGCGGGGCTGAGTAGCGTGATGCCCTCTGTCCAGTCACAGTTTGGAAGAGCTGTTTTAGTATCCCAAAATGGTGTGGGCATGCCCAAGTCCTCCATCAGAGGCAGGAACGTGTGACGTGCGTGAATCAGGGTATCCTGTGAAGCCGTGTGCAGGCAAGGGTGTGGGGATATCAAAGCCTGTGAGGAATCAGTGTGACCGCATGGGTGCAGGCACCTGTAACCCCAGGAACCTCTGTGTTCCTCTGTGCCTCTTATGCAGAAGGAATGGGGCCAGAAGATAGGTGGTTCAGGCCAAGCCAGGCTGTTTTGTAGATCTCCATGTTTTAGTTCTTTCATAGCCACACGATCAATGTGAAGGTGATGTTGCAGGTACTGGTGCTGGAAAGGGAGGGGCCTTGAGAATATAACCTGTCCATGTAAGCAGGGACACTTGGGTGTCCAGGAGTGAGATGTCCCTAACCCCCACCCACATTCCTTCTGCAGGTGGAGGGAGCCAGACATGCCAGGGATGATGGCAAGGTTAACTGTCCTTTTGTAGCAAATCATACTAATGCAGTACTGCCACTGTGAAGGAGTATCTCATTACCATCACAGGCGGGAGCAGGCTCTCTCTATGGGCAGCAGCAGGAAGTGCATAGAACTTGAAAGGTGATGTGCCCTTCTCCACACACTCTTCATGCTGCAGGATACAGTGCATCCTATGCCTCTTGCATTCAGTGGTGCCAGCATTATGAACGATGGGCCAACAGCTCCAGGTACCAGAACAGCAGCTTTAACTACTTCAACTAGTTCTCTGCCCACAGCGTGGCAGGGTCTGACAGGATTGCTGAGGTGGAGGCTTGCTTGCAATGCCCTAAGAGAGCTTGGTGTGTTCCCCTGCTTTTGGATTTTTAGTCAGATCCCTGCTGTCTCTGGACGATCACATTTTGCTCTGCCAGAAAATCAGTAAGGACTACTTGAGGATGTTGGAACCAGGAGAAGGCACTTAGAGGACATGTGAGGAGATGCCAGTGGGGCTCCCCCTTGGGTTGTCAGGTAGCTGGGACATTTTTCTCTCACATGAACACCCTGAGGCTCGGAAGGATAGCCTATGACGCCAGGCCACTGCGGCATTGGGAAGAGACAGAAAGTCTGAAGAACTGCAGTGTGGCATCATGTTCAGGCAGGAAGCTGAAGGAAGATGCAGGAGTGTGCATGTCTACCGTCACTCAGAATCAAAGCAGATTCATGTACCCATTCCTGTGAGCTATTGTAAATTGTGCTGCTCTGAAGAGGGTTTTATATATTCTTCCTGATCGATGTTCCTGGTTTCGTAGGACATATTCCAAGCAGTGGGGCCACTGGGTTCAATGGCAGTTCTGTATTTCAATTTTTGAGAAAACCTCCTATGTCATAATGTTTTCCATACAGGCTGCATGAGTCTGCATTCCCACCAGCAGTATACTAGGGTGAGCTTTTCTGCACACCCTCACAGGCACTTTCTGTTTATTGACTTATTGAAAACATAGCCATTCTGGAAGACCTCAGGTGATACCCCATTATTGTTTTAATTTTCATCTCTCTGGTGATTAGTGACACTGAGCAGTTTTCATATGTCTCTTGGACATGTTTATGCGCTCTTTGGAGAAGTGTCTACTTAGGTCTTTGCTCGTTTTTTAATTGGATCGTTTGTCTTCCTCTTGTGAAGGTGTGTTTCTTAAAATATTAGGGGTAGTAACCCTTTATCAGATGTATCATCGGCAAATATGTTCTCCCATATAATGAGTTCCCTTTGCATTTTGTTGATGGTATCTTTGTGCAGAATCTTTTTATTTTGCTGTAGTCCCATTTGTTTATTTTCTCCTTTGCTTCCATTGCCCTAGGCAGTGTATTGGTGAGCATATTGCAATGAGAGATGTCTGAGATCATGCTGCCTCCATTTCCTTCTAGGATTTTTAATGGTTTCATGTTTTACCTTTAAGTTTTTTATCCAGTTGGAGTTGATCCTTGTGTGCGGTGCAAGATAGTGGTCTAGTTGCATTATTTTGAAAGTTCCTGTCCAATTTTCCCAACACCATTTATTGAAGAGACTTCCTTTACTCCACTGTATGCTCTGCCTCCTTTGTAAAATCTCAATTGAGTGTAATGAGTTGGGTCAATTCCTGGGTTCTCTGTTCAGTTCCATTTATGTCATTAAGTCTGTTCTTCTGCCAGTTCCATTCTGTTTCGATTAAAATGGCTTTACTATATCTTGATATGTATTATTTTGATTCCTTCCACTTTTTTCTTCCTCCCAAAATTGCTGCAGCGATTTGGGGTCCTGTCCTTTTTGTGTCCTTTAAATTTTTGCACTACTTCTTCTAGGTCTGTGATATCGGACATTGGTATTTTATGAATAGTTTGAATCTATAGATTGCTTTGGGGAGTACGGACATCTGAATGAGGTTGATTCTAGCAATCCATTAGCATGGTATATTCTTACACTTGTTTATATCTTCCTCTATCTCTTTTTTGAACATATTTGTTTTGCAAGTACACGTCTTTCACCCCTTTGGTTAAGTTAATTCCTAAGTATCTTAATTTTATTGTTGCACGTTAAATGTGTTTTTGTTTGTTTGTTTGTTTGTTTTAGTTTCTCTTTCTGAGAGATCATGAATGTTGTTTAAAAATGCCATTTACTTCTGGGCATTAATTTTCCATCCTGCTGCATAGCTGGGTTCCTTTATTATTAAATCTAGAAGTCTTTTGGTGACCTCTTTAGTGTTCTCAGCATACAATATCAGGTCATCTGCAAACAGTGACAGTTTTATTTCTCCTTTCCAATTTGGATGCCTTTTATGTTTTCTCCTTGTCTGATCGCTGTGGCAAGGACTTCCAACACTCTGTTGAATAAAAGATGGTGAAAGTGGACGTCCCTGTCTTGTTCCTCTTATTAGGGGATATGTTTTAGTTTTTGCCCATTGAGTATGAAGTTGACTGAAGGTTTGTCCTATAAGGACTTTAATGTGTTTAGGCATGATCCCTCTATTCCCACTGTGCTGAGAGTTTTTCTCAAAAATGGGCGCTGGGTTTTGTTGCTCTTTCTGCACATACTGAGATGATCATGAGATTTTTGTTTGTCAAATGGTTCCTGTGAGGCATCACATTTATAGATTTGTGAATACTGTACCAAACCTGCATCCCTGGAATAAACCCCACTTGGTCATGGGGTGTGATCTGTTTAACATATTGCTTGATCCAATTTGCTAATATTTGTTTGAAGATTTTAGCATCTTTGTTTATCACGGATATTGGCCTGTAATTCTTTCTTTGCAAGGTCTTTACCTGGATTTGTAGTTGGGATTATTCAGGCTGCCTAAAAAGAGCTTGGGAGTGTTTGTTCCTCTCGGACTTTTTGGAACAATTTGAATTATTTTTTGAATGTTTGATAAAACTCCCCTCTGAAACTGTCTGGGCCTGGCGTTTTTTTTCTTGGGCATTTTTAAAAAAATCATTGTTCCAATTTCACCAGTTTTTATCAACGTGTTCAGCATGCCTGATTCTTCCTCACTGAGTATTGGAAGGTTGTGTATTTCCAGAAATTTGTCTATTTCATCCAGGTTGTTGGCATATAGTTGTTCAGGGTATTTGCTTACAACCCTTTGTATTTCAGTGGTATCAGTTGTTACTTCACTTCTTTTGTTCCTCAATTTATTTATTTTTGACCTCTGTCTTTGGTTTTTGATGAGTTGGGTTAAAAGTTCATCACACTGATTGTCTATTCAAAGACAAGCTCTTGGTTGCATTGACCTTTTTTAATTTTTTAGTCTCTACGTTATTTATTTAGGCTCTGGTTCTTTATTATTTTCTTCCTTTTACTTCCTCTGGGCCTTTTCGTGGTTTCTGTTCTCTTTCTAAATCTTTCAGTTGTAGTGTTAGATAGTTTAGTAGAAATTTTTCTGGTTCTCATTGCTATAAAAGCTTTTAACAAAAAAAGTTTGTATACGCTACTCTATTTGGACCCTGATCTAAAAGTGTTTCCTCCCTGCTACATACAAACTGTTGCAAAATTAATGCCAGTAATATAATAGTGGCAAATCACCAATGAAAACATGAGTAAAACTAAAGAAATCATTTTAAAACCTCTACCAATTTCAAGTTAAATATACCTACAAACTTCATATTTAAAAAGGCATATCTACCCTGGGCAGCGGGGCTCAGTGGTATAGTGTCGGCCTGCACACTGAAGGGTCTCAGGTTTGATTCCCAGTTGAGGGCACATACCTAGGTTGTAGATTCATTCCTCATCCCAGGTGTGCAGCGAATTAGAAAAGCAACCAATGTCTGTGTCTCTAACACTGAGGCACCTCTCTCTCTCTACCCCTTCTTCCATGCCACTCTCTCTGGAAGTCAACGAAAAAAATATCCTCTAGTGAGGGTTAACAACAACGACAATAGCAATAGCATAGCCATGGAGATGGGAAAGACATCAGTGTAAATGAGGAAATAGTCCAGAGTAGAATTGGGTATACTCTTTAAATGGGATGAGGCTTTCTTTTATGTTGACATTAAGGTTTCAGAAGTGAAAAGATGACGGTTGTGTTACAGGGGATACAGGCAGAAGGCCTCAGCTCTTGTCATCTTGAAGGAAAGATTTCAATCAAGAGAAAAAAATGAAGAAAAAAACCCAAAGCTTTAATGGCTGTAATAAAAATGTACTTAGGCTGGTGAACCAAGGCAGGTGCATAGACGAAGTAACAGGATAGCCTAGGCTGGGCTGCCTTTGCTCACTGGGAAGTCAGAGAAAAGGGGGCCTTGGACACATTTCCAAGACCTTTCAGACAGTTTCAGAAGACAAGCCTGGGATGAGCTGCCACTGCCCATTGCTCCCCTGGTTGAAAGCACCATGGGGCCCCCGCAGAAGGAAGGAGGAAACTGGCGCTGTCACGCTTTCCTGTGGTGTAGGGGAGCTCACACTTGGTCCTTTGTCCTGAGCATATTTATCTCCCTTGCAGGTGGAAAATCTTATGGGAGGCTTAAGGGGAGTTCTCAAGAGAATATTCATCAGCTTTCCAGGGGTGCCCTTTCAGGGTGCTGGTCGCCACTGATTAGTCCATGCCAGGAAGGGCCTCATTTGTCAATGTGTCTGGTCCTGAGTCCACTCCAATGCCACTTGTCTTGTCTTAATGCTTTTATGGGCCTGGAGCTGAAATACAACTGAGACTTAAAAGGTATCTTTAGGGAGGAATGCTTAGGGGGTCTCCACCGCATGACCCATGACATGCTCTGGGAGAATAGATTACCTGGGGACAAAGTTCTTGTTTTCCCAGTCTTTGTCCCTTGTAGGCCTCTGGGGGTTCCTGTCCAGGTGGTTTCCTGTGCCCTAGTCTCTACACCTGGGTTTCTGCATCTTTCCCATCTAATACAAACTATTTATTCTCCAGTGCCTTTGGCTTAGGGAAGATAGGCTTAACTCAAACTGCTGTCTAAAAATCTATCTCAGTTTCCCTTTCAACTTGTCCTGGAATTTTTCTAGCTTCTTGTTATGCTGTAACAGTTCTACATTATTCCAATTTTAAAACCACTGGAGCGTATAGTTTAAAATGTTTAGTTTTAGATGACGTATATTCTACATCAATTTCTGAAGGGGCATAAATCTGCTATCAGAGATTAAAATAAAACACAGAATTCAGAATGTAAAGTCATTTTTATTTCTTATGTAAGTAACAAAACAAAAACAACAACCCAATATTAAAAAGGGAAGAGGACCTGAACATTTCGAGGAGATGTAGAAGAAAGAAAATAGTGAAGATCAGAACAGAAATGAACGACACAGAGACCAAAAACACAGTACAAAATATCAATGAAAGTAAGAACTAGTTTTCTGACAGAAATAAGATCGATGAGTCTTTAGCCAGACGCACCAAAAAACAAACGGTGAGGACCCAAGAAAACAAAATCAGATGTGAAAGAGGCGATATAACAACTGACATGACAGAAACAGAAAGAATACTAAGAAAACACTATGCACAACAATAAAGTGGGGAAGCTGCGTAAAATGGACACATTCCTCAAAACTACAATCTGCTAAAACTCAATCGGAAAGAATCAGAAAACCTGGAGGGCCAGTAAAAATGGATGCAATTGAAGAAGTAATAAGAAAAAAACTTCCAGCAAACAAGTGTCTGGGGCCAGATGGATTTACATGCGAGCTTACCTAAACATTTAAAGAAGAATTAAAACCCACTCTCCTCAAAATATTTTAGAAAATTCCAGAGGAGGGAGATATTTTTATGAGACCAGTATTATAATAATCCCAAAACCAGATGAAGATCCTGCAAATAAAGAATTTCACAGACCAACGTCCCTCATGAACATAGGTGCCAAAATCCTCAGAAAATATATTACCAAATTTTATCCAGCAATACATTAAATAAGATCATACACCATGACCAAGTGTGATTTATTCTGGAGACGCAGCGCTGGTATAATATTCGCAAATCAAGAAATGTGAGAGCTAAACAAAATGAAGGACAAAAATCTTATGATCATATCAATAGATACAGAGAAAATATTCTAGAAAATCCAGCACCCATTTTGGAAAAAACTGGGAGCAAAGTGGAAATAGAGGGAATATATCTCAACATAATAAAGGCCATATACAACATACCTGGGGCCAAAATCATACTCAACGTGCAAAGGCTAAAACCATATCCCCTAAGAAGAGGAATAAGACACGGTTGCCCCTTTCACCACTACTGCTCAGCATACTACTGGAAGTCCTAGCCACAGCGAGCAGACAAAAAGAGAACATAAAAGGCATCCGTATCGGAAGAGAGAAGGTTAACTGTCATTACTTGCAGATGACATGATATTGTACATAAAACACTAAAGAGTCCACCGAGTACTTGTGGATATAATTAATGAATTTGGCAAGGAAGCTGGAAGCAAAATTAACATCAACACATTGATGGCATTTTTTTTACACCGATTATGAACTCTTAGAAAAGACTATACCATTTACCATTGCAACTGAAAAAATAAGACACCTAGGAGTAAAGTCAAAGAAGGATGTAAAAGACTTGTATTCAGAAACAGGACATTGAAAAAAGAAATAGAGGAAGATACAAAGGAGTGAAAGAATTATAGACTGAAAGAATTAACATTATCAAAATATCCATGCTACCCAAAACAATCTATAAATTCAACACAATTGTCATCAATCCCAACAGTGTGTTTCACAGAGCTGGAAAAAATGTTTCGAAAATTTATAGGAAACCAAAAAAGACCCCGTGCACCCACAGTATTCTTGAGAAAGAACAGAGTTGTAGGATCACATTACTGAATATCCTGCTGTAGGGCAAAGCCACTGTGATCAGAACAACCTGCTTCTGGCACAGGAACAGGCACATAGATCAATGGAAAAGTACAGAATCCTGAAATTGACCCATGCCATCATGGTCAATTAATATTTGACCAAAGGGTCAAGAATAAGCCATACAGTAAAGACAGACACTTCAGGTCCGGATATGGGTTCTTGCTGTGCTCAGTGTGGTCTCACTGAGCCTACAGACAGGGGCTTGGGATGTGGTCACGTAGCGTGGAAAAGGCTCCTGGGCACCCCACTCGCTCCCCTTTGCTGTTGGGCTTCTGAAACATTTCTTCCAAACTGTGAGACTACAGCAGGCATCATCGTATTCAGCCCCGCCCCTCACTGTGAGCCTCAGTGTATGGGCCTTGTACCTGTAGAGAAACATTCCTGAGGAAGTCCTATTTTGCCTTAGCATCTTTAGGTTTCCTTCGGTTCGGTGTCTAGTGGGCTCTTTCTTAAGGCAACTCACGTTTCCCACTTCAGAATTCGTTTTCTTTAACACTTCCCACACATCCACAGGGACCCCTGGTAATATCCACAGGGAGAAATGCCCGGGCAGTAGAGGCTATTCCAGTATAAGGGATATCTGAGACTGAAGTGAGAGTCAAAGGGAAGAACTGTGGCTGGAGAGGACTGTAGCCTACATTCTGGTAGAGTTGGATCATCAGGATTATTACCGCCAAGATAAGGTCTCAGTCTGACTCCTTTTAGATTAGTAACTTTTTATTTGTTTCCATTGCTTTTGCTCTTTTGGTCTTTCTCTCATTCTGACTTTCTCTCATCCACTCCTTGGGTTTCAGTGACGAGTAGCAAGGATGACTTGATATTGCTTAAGGATTAGTTGGTTGCACAAGGGCTTGGTCTGAAGGAACAAAGTCAATAAACAATCATATTCACAGGAGGCCATTTCCATTTGAGGAAACGTAAAAAGTGTCAAAAACGGGCAAGGTGTACTGACTGTGGACATCATAGTCCAGAGATTGCCCAACACAAATTCATGTCCATGCCTTTGCCTCTGTGTGTGTGCATGTGTGTGTGTGTGCTTGTGTGTGCTTGTGTGTGCGGGCTGTGGCACACTCTCCTTCTTATTGTCCCTCTGCTCATTTACTCTTCCAGCAGGGGATTCTTGCCCAAATGAACCTAATACACTTCTGACTTCCCACACGCCTTGACTCAATTCGCCACAGGTATCTGTGCACCTTATTCCACCCCTTGCTAAATGTCGCTTGGGATCTTCGGCCTCAGAGACTGATTCTCTCAGCAAAACACTGTGCAGTCATACTTCTAGAGAGGGACTTTGGTTCAACTGTGAAGTCTCCCACCTGGTTGCCTGTTCCTAATGTGTGACCGACTCCCTACAGGGAGGATACTTAGAAATCCATCATTTTTTAGGACCCAACACTGGACATTTATGCAAGTTTATTTGGTAGGCTCAGAAGGCATTCTTACATTTGTCCAGCCGATGGCCTATATGTTCACTCTGGTGATTATTTTGTAGATGCTGAAAATGCATTCTCAAGATTATCCATTAAGAGGCAGCACTGTTCCTAGAATGATTTTATTGGGAATAACGTCAAGGCAGTCTTACGCTTGCCCACATGGAAGCGGCATCTTTGACCCAAACAATTTTATTGGGGATCCTGGCATTTGCTTCCAACGTTCGAACATAATACGGAACTGAGCTCTCACAGGGATTTTACTGAGAAATCTGGCAATGCATTATCAAGATTTTCCGTTAGGCTCTGCTTCCTTGCAAGTCCATATTCTCCATCTCTAACTTATGTGCCTGGAGCACCTCCAGCGGGCACCAGGTGCACTGGTCGACAAATAGGAAAACGCACGGGGAGCATCCCCAACAAAATCATTAGCTAAAAAATGCTGCCAACGGATGCTTGAGAATGACAATTCATTGCCAGTATCCCGCAAATAATAAGTTTTTGGGAAAGTTTTGCCACCTATGAAAAAGATTACGAATGCAGTGCCAGCATGCCCAATAAAATCATACTGTGGAAAACCTGCCTTCTGGTTGACAAGTGCAAGAATGGCTGCGTAGCATCTCCCATAAAATTATTTGATTGAAAATGCTGTCCTCCGTGGACAATCGTGAGAATACATTGCCAGCATCCCCAGTAAGGTCATTTGTACGGAAATACTGCCAATTCTCAGATAAGTCTGAGAATGTATTGTCAGAATCACCACAAAACCTCTCTGTCGGCAAAATGCAAAAGGGTGAGAATGCGCTGATAGTATCCCCAATCCAATCATGTGGTTGAAAACTACTGCGACCTCATGTAGAGACCTGAGACTGCCTTGCAGGCATCCTCAATAAAATCATTTGGGGCGAAACGCTGCCACGCATCCCCGCAAAAAAACTTTCTCTGGGATAAATGCTGCCAAGTGTGGGACAAACGTAAGCATCCATTGCCAGCCCCTGTAAAATTATTTGGTTGAAAAAATGCTGCCCCTTTGAATAAAAGGTGATAATGTATTTCAGGCATCTCCCGTAAACACGTTTGATGAGAAATTACCTGACATTGTTTACAAATGTGAGAGAGCATTCCCGGCATTCCCAAGAAAAGCATTTGTTTTAAAAATGCTGCCACCTTGTGGAGGTAAGTGGGAGAGCATTAAACGCATCCCCTTTAAAAAAAACTTGGTGGAAATATTCTGCCCCCTGGTGGACAAGGTGAAGCATGCATTGACTGCATCCCCAACAAAATCACTCTTTGAGAAAAAGGCCACCAGGTGCTAAAGGACTGTATGAATGATTTCCCAGAATCCCCAATGAAACCCCTACTGAGATCAAGGTGCCAACTGGTGGACAAGAGTGAGAACGCATGCTCTGGAATCACAATAAAGTGATTTGGGCCTAAAATTCTAATAGCCAATGTCCACGTGTGAGAATTCAAAACCAACATCCACACCCACACACACAATATCACTTTAGGGGAAAACTGCGGCGAATAGTTGGACAAACGTGAGAATGTACAGCCAGCAGCAATAAAGTCGCTTGGTGGAAAAATTCCGCAACTGGCTGAACAAACGTAAGAATGCATTCTCAGCTTACCAAACAAAATCACTTGTGATGTCAAGGTGCCAACGGGTGGACAAGCGGGAGAAACCATTGCCTTTATGTGCAATAATAACATTTGGTGGAAAAATGCGGGCTTGTTGTAAACAGGCTTCACAATGCATTGCCAGCAGCCCCAATAATATCAGTTGTTGGAAAAAGGCCGCCACATGTTTGACAAGTGTGAGAATGCGTTGCCCGCATCCTCATGAAAATCCCTTCTGAGATGATGCTGGCTGCCAAATGGCGGACACATTTGAAAATACATTGCCAAGATTCACAATGAAAATCTCTTGTGGGAAAAATGCCCTTATCTTGTCGACTTGTGTGAGTGTTCATTGCCAGCATCCCCAGTGAAATCACTTGTGGGAAAATGCTTCCACCTATTGGACAAGAGTGAAAATGCATCGCCAGAAGCCCCAGTGAAGTTACATGGTGGAAAATAGCTGCCACTTGTTCTCCAAGGAGGAGCATGCAGTGCCAGGATCCTCAATAATATCATTTGGTGGGAAAATACTGCACCTGGTGTTTGAGTGTCAGAAGGAATTGCCAGCAGCCTTAAAACAATCATTTGTAAATAAGAAACCAGTCACCTTTCTACAAATGTGAAAATGCAGTTACAGCATCTCCAATAAGATCACTTGTGGAGAAAATGCTGTCACCTGGTATTCGAGCAAGGGAATGCATTGCCAGCGTTCTCAGGAAAATCCCTTGGTAAACAAAAGTGGCCACCTTGTGGACAGATGTGGGAATGCATTGCCAGCACAACCAAAGTAATCGTTTGGTGGAAAATGTGGCCTCTTGTTTGAGAGACTGAAGAATGCATTGCCCGCATCCGCAATAAAATCATTTTGTGGAAAAGTACTTCTACGAAGTACGTTGGACGAACGTGCTTCCAGCATTCCCCAAACGATACTTTGTGGTGAAAGTGTTGCCAGCTATTGAACAAAAGTGAAAGTGCCATGCCACTATTCCCAATAGAATCATTTTTGGGAAAGTAGGTTCAATGGCTGTTAAAACATGAGAATGCCTTGTCAACATCCACAAAATAATCACATTTGTGGAAAATGTAGCCAAGTCTTTTTCAAACTTGAGACTGAATTTTCAACACCCCCAATAATATAATTTGGTAGTAAAAATGCTTCCACAAACGTGTTAAGACAAACGTGGGAAAGCATTGCCAGCATCTCAAACAGAATCGTTGGTGGAAAAATGCTGCCATCTCATGTTTCAGCGCCAAAATGCATTGCCAGTTTCCCCAAAATGGGACAGTGGAGGGAAAATGCAGACAGCTGTAGAAAAAAACGTGGGAATGCCTTGCCAGCATCCTCAGTAAAAGTACTTTGTGGGGAAATTCTGCCACCTGGTGGAAAAGCGTGAGAATGCACTTCCAGAACATTCCTGATATTCACTAGTGGAATATTGACGCCAACTGATAAATATAGAACCATTGAAAGCATCTCCAAGGAAATCGTGCGGTAAAATAATTCTGCTGCCTGCTTGACACACATTAGCTTCCATTGTCAGCATAGCCAATAAAATCTCGTGGTGTCAAAATGCCACCACCTGGTGGACAAACGAGAAAATGCATCTTCTGCATCTCCACAAGCATCCCAAATATGATCCTCAGTTGGAACAATACTGCCACCTGGTGGGTAAACGTGAGAATGCATCCACGAGTTCACCAATGGATTCATCCTGTTGAAAATGTTTCCACCTGTTGAATGGAATTGTGAATGCTTTTCCAGCATCCCCAATAAAATTACTCGTGAAATCATGCCGACACCTGGTGGAAAAGTGTGAGAATGCATTGCCAGCATCCCCAGAACAATCGTTGGTAAGAAACTTTCTGCCGCCTCTGGACAAAAGTAAGAATTCAGAGTGAGCATCTGCAATAATACCATTTGAGGAGAAAATGCTGCCACGTGGTGTTTCAGCATGAGAATGCAAAGGCTGAGGCTGCTCTGGAACCACTTGCCTCTATTGATCATCACAACCACCATATATTTCCTTAAGTGTCTCCTTATTCCTCCACAGGTCATCCTGAAAACACTGCCCGTTATAAACGGGTTGTGGCGGCACATGTTGAACACAGGGCTGGTGGAAACTTAAGAGATCCCACTGGCGGCAGTGACCCATTTTACAGATTGGGGATTATTCAGTATTCTTTAGTAATAGTCAGAGGAGACAATAGGAGGTTTGTTGTGTTCAGGGGACCTCCCACACTGTGAGATAAATAGGAGGGACTGTCCATTTTACTTCATAGAAGAGTCATGCACATGAGAAGCTTTCTCAGCGAAATATGTGTTTTCAAGCAAACATTGTTTCCCTGCCCAGGAAATAGATGCAGAATGTCCCTGTGGGAAAGCATTGAAATGCGGAGACATCCAGAGCATGGCATGTAGTTAGAAAGATAAATTAAGAGCAAGTACCGTGTCTGTCTGTCTGTCTGTCTGTCTGTCTGTTGTTTGTGTGTTGGTTTGAGCCTTACGATTGGCTGCCTTGGAATGATCGACCAGTCCCTGGGAGGGCTGGGCCTTACAGTTGCAGAAGTGGGTAAGTTATGCTTTGGCAGAGGAAATGTATCATGAGTTTCTACAAGGGCCAGACAGGGTGGAGCAGGGAGAGGAGAAGGAATTGATTGAGGAGGAATTAATTGGCAGGGAGCAGTTTGTCCTGGGTGAGAGGACGCCATAAAAGTCATGAAGGTAGTGGTTGATGTTGAGCCTCAGGCACAGATAGAAACAAAACATCCACAAGAAGAGCCAGTCGAGCAGGAGCACGAAGAGGATTGGCTCAGTGGGAAGTGCACCTGGTCCCCACTGGATGTGCTCCGGGCACTTAAGTTAGGAATGTAGCCCGTGAACTTACAAGTGAGCAGATCCTTCTGCTGGCTCAAGCCCAGTACCTGGCAGCGGCGGCAGCCCTGTTTAGAACTGAAAAGCACAAACGTTCAGTGCATTGCCAGATGCTGAGTCAATAGTGTATCCTTGACTCTACAGAAGGGAACGCAATATGCCTGCCCTAGTGCATGAGAAATGTATTAGTGGGGATCGGTAGCTCAGAATCAAATAGACACATTGGAGTGAAGCTCAGGATAGTGAGAACAGTGTGATCCAAAATCTCAGAGACACCCTTTTATCTCACCAGTACCACAAAAACTCTCCCTGGGCTTCAGGAGCGCCGTCCCAGATCAGACTCATGCGCAGAACAAGGGCCATTGCCTCCACACTGCTCTGTGTCACTCAGGTTCTTCTTGGGGTAATGCTGCACTCGAGGGGGGCTGCGTGTCCAAGTCCTCTGTATATCCAAGTCAGTGAGAGGCAGGAATGAGTGATGTCCACAAATAAAGGTATCCTGTTAAGCACTCAGCAGGCAAGTATGTAGGCGAGGTCAAAGGCTGTCAGGAAAACAGTGTGCCCGTGTGTGTATAAACACATGGAGCCCACAAGAACCACTGTGCTCTCTTTTTGCATCTTATGGTGAAGGAGCTGGGCTAGGGGTTAGAGAGGTGGGAGCAATCCAAGCTGCTTTAAGTATCTGCTCCTTTTTGTAGCTGTTTCATCTTCAGCTTGCAGCGTGCAGGCGTTTTGACCTGCTGCAATTTGTCAACAATCTGGAATTGTCAGCCATTATCAGTGACCAAGATGAAACCATGCTCAGCCACATGATCAATCTGAAGGTCAGGCTGTGCAGACCACGGCTGGGGAGGTAGAGAGCTTGTGAAAAAATCCTATCCCTGCAGGAAGGAATAGGCGGGAGTTCTGGAATAAGTTATCACCCTAAACCGGATCCACTATCCTTTTGCAGGTGAAGGAAGCCTGGCATGGCAGCAATCGCTGCAAGACTGTGCTGCTCTTTCACAAAAACCCCTACATCCACGATACTGTGATTGTGAAGGATCCTCTCATAACCATCACAGGAGAGAGGAGGCTCCCTGCATGGCCTGCGGCAAGAAGTGTGTCCAAGTTGGAAGGTGACAGGTTCCTCTCCACACACTCCTCAAGCTGCAGGATACAGGGTGACCCATTCCACTCACATTCAGTGGTACCTGCAGTATGAACGACAGGCCTACAACTGCAGGCAGAACAGCAGCATTCACTTCTTCAACTTCGTCTCTGATCACCATGTTTCGGGATCTGACAGGATTGCTTAGGTGGGTCCTTGCAGGAAATGCCATTAGAGAGCTTGGTGTGATCCCCTGCTTTTTGGGTTTGTGGTTTAGACGCCTGCCCTCTCCTGTGGAGCCCATTTTTCCTTTCCAGATCAACAGTGAGAACTATGAGTGTATGTTGGCATCAGGAGAGGGGACATAGATGATAACAGGTGAGCAGAGACCAACTCTTCACTTGCCTCTGGATTGCCAGGTAGCTGGGACATTGTTTTCTCACATGAACACACTGAAGCTGGGAGAAATACAGCCTGTGACATCATCACGGTATGAGGATGAGGCTGGAAGTTCTGAGCACCGCAGTGCCAATCATGTTCACTTGGGGGAGGCTGAAGGATGATGAGGTCATGTCTGTTTCCTCTGTCACTCAGAATGAAAGTAGATTCTTTGGCCTATTTCTCTGATCTCACACCTCAGGTCACCAACACCACCCTCAGGCCTGCCTACAATGCATTAAGGAGAAGTTCTGTGATGTGCTTCCTAGAACCCCCTCCACAATTTTCCAGTATCCTCCTTCATGAAAATGCTGAGGCTGCTGTGCCACCACATCCCTCTATTGATCATCACAACCACCATGTACTTACTGAATTGTATCGCTGGCCTTCCTGGGTACACTGCCCATCACAACCAAGTTGTGGTGGGAACTGTTGAATGCATGGCTGGAGAAAACGGAAGAGATTCCAACTTTGTCAGGTTTGGGCTTGACATGATTTTTAAATACTTTTTGATTATCCTCAGAGGAGATGATACCAGATTTGCTGTGTTAACTGCACGTATTTAACGTGTGAGAACTATAGGAGGGACCTTCCAATATAAGTAGTGCACGTGAGAAGCTTTTTCAGATTAAAAGGTGTTTCAAGCAAAGATTCTTTTCCTGCGTAGAAATTAGGTGCAGAATGTCCCTGTGGAAAGGCATTCAGCCATGGATATATGCAGCACATGGAATAAATGGCAAGATAAAGCGAGAGCATCTAATGTGCCTGTTTATGTATTGTTTGCCTTGACAATGGACTCTCTGAATTACCCGCCCCGTGAATGCATGGCCTTTACAATTGCAGAAGTGGCTAAGTTGTGTTTTCTGATGGTATCAGAAGCCAAAATTCTTTCTGTGTGGTAGAGACTGTGGTGGATTAAGAAATCAGTGAAAGTCCAATAGAGTTTACCATTTTCCCTTGGGTGATAAGGGAGTTCAAGGAAAGGCCTTGTGTGCAAGGGTCGGAATTTGCAGTGATAAGTTATAAAGGATGATGCGTTTGCCATACCCTCGCTTTAGGGAGACAGCAGGGAACCAGGCCGGGGTTTTACGTTCATTTCACAGTTAAACCAAATTCCCTTTGTAGAAGTATGTGCAAACTGTATTTTTCTGTTAGAAGCCGCCTTTTGGCACGTGCGGACATAACTGCATGCTGTGACTGTTCAAGAATGAGAATCCATTTCCAGCATCACGAAAGAAATGACATTTTGAGGTAAATGCAAACAACTCTTGGGCATACCTGAGCATGCCTACCGTGCATGCCCAATGAAATCATTTGGTGGAAAAGTGCTGCCACCTGGTGGAGAAACGAGGGAATGCAGTGGTACCATCCCGAATGAAATGACATGTGAAGTCATGCTGCCATCTCGTGGACAAGTGTGGATATGCATTGCCAGCCTGCTCAGTAACTTTATTTGTAAAAAAAAGCTGCCATGTTTTGACAAGCATGAGAATGAATTGCCAACATCCCCAATAACATGATTTGAAACGAAAAGCTGCCATCTATTGGATAAGCGTGAGAATGCCTTTCCAGCATTCCCGACAATGTTATTTAGGAGAAAAATGCTGCGACCTGGAAGGATATGACAGGATACTGAGGTTGGGCCTCGGTGGCAATGCAGAAGGAGAGCTTTGGGTTCCCCTACCTCTTGGGTTCGTAAAGTGAGATCCCTGGCTTCTTCTGACTAGTCCTGTTTGCCCTACTAGAACATCAGTAATAGAAGTGTGGTCTAATCATCTCAAGTACTGTGCGAGGAGCTTGGCCCCAGGAGAGTGAAGGTAGAGGAGTACAGGTGAGGGGGACTGTTCCTGGACACTCGCCCCTAGTTTGCTAGGTAGCTGGGTCATTGCTTTCTCTCATGGACGCCCTGATACTGGGAGGAGTAGAGCCTGTTATGTCAGGTCCTCAGAGAATCAGGTTGAGAAAGGAAGTATGTAGCACTGCAGTGGGAATTATATTCAGACAGGGACACCTGATGTAAAATGAGGAAGTGTGCATGTGCAAAATCATTCAGCATCAAAGCAGATTCATTGACCCACTCCTCTGAACTCTCGCTCCAGGCCACCTCCCTCACCCTTAGGCCCGTCTACTATTCCTTAAATGGAGGCTCCCATGATGTCCTTCCTCTGACCCTTCCCACACTTGTCCAGGAGTCTTTTCATACAAAGGCTGAGGCTGCTGTGCCACCACTTCCTTTTATGGATCATTGCAACCATCAAATATTTCCTTAGGTGTGTCCAAATTCCTAACTGGGTGATCCTGAGGTCATTGCTCATTAAAAAGGTGGTGTGGTGTGATGCATCCAACACAAGGCAGCAGGAAATTTAAGAGATCCTAATTTCAGCAATGACCGACTCTTCATGTTAGGGCCACCAATAATTATACTATACTCTTTAGGAATTTTGCTAGGAGATGATAGTCAATTATTGTGTTAGGGTATCTCCCACAGTGTGAGTTAAATAGGAGGGACCATCCATTTTCCTTCAAATAGAGAAGTGCACATAAGAAGGTTTTGACATGAGTATGTGTTTTCAAGCAGACATTATGTTCCTGCACAGGACAATGGAGCAGAATGTCTGTGTGACCAGGAATTCAGTCACAGAGAGATCGGGAGCATGGTATGAAATGGAAAGTTAAAGCAGGAGCATCAGCTCTGTTTGTCTGTTTGTCGTGTGTTCTTGGAACACATAAATCAAGAGCATCAATAGCGTCTGTCTCTGTGGTGTTTGTCCCTAGTTTGGGGCATTACAACTGGCTGCCTGTGAATGACCATTGCCTGTGAGGGCTGGGCCTGTGCAGTGGCAGTGGCGGTTAAGTTGTTATGCTTTAGGACAGTATGAGAAGACAGAATTCTTTCTGTGTGCTGGAGGCTGGGGAGGAGGGAGAACTAAGAGTAAGTCCATTGAAGTGGGTGATACTAATGGACCCAGGGACATAAGGTAGCTCAAGGAAAGGGATTTGGGAGCAAGGGCCTGAATGTCCACTGCGAGCTCCGAAAGGATGATGGATTTCCAGGTTCCTTTCTGTCGGAGGTCAGCTCACACATTGACAGCAGGCAACGCGGTGGGAGGCTTCCCAGTGCATTTCACACTTGAAGCAGAAGCCCTCCCTAGAAGTATGAGAGCACTGTATTTGCTGCGAGAATCATCCTCTGAGCCCAGGATTCAGAACCACACTTAGCCAGTGGGAGTATAAATTGCATGTAGGAGTTGTGGGGAAGAGAGCAAAGGCATGTGAGCAGTCAGTCTGGATATTAGGTTCACTTGGGGTCGAATCCCCAGCTGGAAGGGTAAATGACCAGAGGGACAATAAGATGCAGAGTGTGCTATAGCCCTCACACACAACACACACAGAGGCACAGGCATGTACGTGAAGTTGTGTTGGGCAATCTCTGGACCATGGTGTCCACAGCCAGTACATCTTGTGCATTTTTGACGGTATTACATTTCCTCACATAACAATGGCCTCGTGTGAATATGATTGTTTATTTACTTTGTTCCTTCAGACCGAGCCTTTCTCCTGCAATGAAGAAACTCTTAGGCAGCATCAAGTCATTCTTTCTACGGGTCACTGAAACCCAATGGGTAGATGGAAGAAAGAGTCAGAATGAGGAAAAGACAGAAAGAGCAAGAGTAATGGAAACAAAAACAAGAGAACTGATGTAAAAGGAGTCAGATTGAGACCGTATCTTGGCCGAAGTTATCCTGATCACCCAACTCTACCAGAATGTAGGCTCCAGTCCTCTCCAGCCACAGTTCTTCCCTTTGCCTGTCACTTCAGCCTCAGATATTCCACAGACTGGGCAGCCTGTAATGTCCCGGGCATTTCTCCCTGTGGATATTACTAGGGGTCACTGTGGATCTGTGGGAAAGCGGTAGAGAAAATGGATTCTGAAGTGGGAAACGTGAGTAGCCGTAAGCAAGAGCCCCCCAGACACCAAACCCTGGGAAAGCTGCAAATGCTCGGGTAACATAGAGCTTCCTCAGGAATGTTTCACCACAGTTCTGAGGCCCATACACTGAGGCTGACAGTGAGGGGCGGGGCTGAGTAGCGTGATGCCCTCTGTCCAGTCACAGTTTGGAAGAGCTGTTTTAGTAGCCCAAAATGGTGTGGGCATGCCCAAGTCCTCCATCAGAGGCAGGAACGTGTGACGTGCGTGAATCAGGGTATCCTGTGAAGCCGTGTGCAGGCAAGGGTGTGGGGATATCAAAGCCTGTGAGGAATCAGTGTGACCGCATGGGTGTAGGCACCTGTAACCCCAGGAACCTCTGTGTTCCTCTGTGCCTCTTATGCAGAAGGAATGGGGCCAGAAGATAGGTGGTTCAGGCCAAGCCAGGCTGTTTTGTAGATCTCCATGTTTTAGTTCTTTCATAGCCACACGATCAATGTGAAGGTGATGTTGCAGGTACTGGTGCTGGAAAGGGAGGGGCCTTGAGAATATAACCTGTCCATGTAAGCAGGGACACTTGGGTGTCCAGGAGTGAGATGTCCCTAACCCCCACCCACATTCCTTCTGCAGGTGGAGGGAGCCAGACATGCCAGGGATGATGGCAAGGTTAACTGTCCTTTTGTAGCAAATCATACTAATGCAGTACTGCCACTGTGAAGGAGTATCTCATTACCATCACAGGCGGGAGCAGGCTCTCTCTATGGGCAGCAGCAGGAAGTGCATAGAACTTGAAAGGTGATGTGCCCTTCTCCACACACTCCTCATGCTGCAGGATACAGTGCATCCTATGCCTCTTGCATTCAGTGGTGCCAGCATTATGAACGATGGGCCAACAGCTCCAGGCACCAGAACAGCAGCCTTAACTACTTCAACTAGTTCTCTGCCCACAGCGTGGCAGGGTCTGACAGGATTGCTGAGGTGGAGGCTTGCTTGCAATGCCCTAAGAGAGCTTGGTGTGTTCCCCTGCTTTTGGATTTTTAGTCAGATCCCTGCTGTCTCTGGACGATCACATTTTGCTCTGCCAGAAAATCAGTAAGGACTACTTGAGGATGTTGGAACCAGGAGAAGGCACTTAGAGGACATGTGAGGAGATGCCAGTGGGGCTCCCCCTTGGGTTGTCAGGTAGCTGGGACATTTTTCTCTCACATGAACACCCTGAGGCTCGGAAGGATAGCCTATGACGCCAGGCCACTGCGGCATTGGGAAGAGACAGAAAGTCTGAAGAACTGCAGTGTGGCATCATGTTCAGGCAGGAAGCTGAAGGAAGATGCAGGAGTGTGCATGTCTACTGTCACTCAGAATCAAAGCAGATTCATGTACCCATTCCTGTGAGCTATTGTAAATTGTGCTGCTCTGAACAGAGGGGTTTATATATTCTTCCTGATCGATGTTCCTGGTTTCGTAGGACATATTCCAAGCAGTGGGGCCACTGGGTTCAATGGCAGTTCTGTATTTCAATTTTTGAGAAAACCTCCTATGTCATAATGTTTTCCATACAGGCTGCATGAGTCTGCATTCCCACCAGCAG
Source organism: Miniopterus schreibersii (assembly GCF_964146895.1). NCBI lineage: Eukaryota > Metazoa > Chordata > Mammalia > Chiroptera > Miniopteridae > Miniopterus > Miniopterus schreibersii. Next base: position 13,752,090 of record NC_138120.1, on the reverse strand, counting down.
TATACTAGGGTGAGCTTTTCTGCACACCCTCACAGGCACTTTCTGTTTATTGACTTATTGAAAACATAGCCATTCTGGAAGACCTCAGGTGATACCCCATTATTGTTTTAATTTTCATCTCTCTGGTGATTAGTGACACTGAGCAGTTTTCATATGTCTCTTGGACATGTTTATGCGCTCTTTGGAGAAGTGTCTACTTAGGTCTTTGCTCGTTTTTTAATTGGATCGTTTGTCTTCCTCTTGTGAAGGTGTGTTTCTTAAAATATTAGGGGTAGTAACCCTTTATCAGATGTATCATCGGCAAATATGTTCTCCCATATAATGAGTTCCCTTTGCATTTTGTTGATGGTATCTTTGTGCAGAATCTTTTTATTTTGCTGTAGTCCCATTTGTTTATTTTCTCCTTTGCTTCCATTGCCCTAGGCAGTGTATTGGTGAGCATATTGCAATGAGAGATGTCTGAGATCATGCTGCCTCCATTTCCTTCTAGGATTTTTAATGGTTTCATGTTTTACCTTTAAGTTTTTTATCCAGTTGGAGTTGATCCTTGTGTGCGGTGCAAGATATTGGTCTAGTTGCATTATTTTGAAAGTTCCTGTCCAATTTTCCCAACACCATTTATTGAAGAGACTTCCTTTACTCCACTGTATGCTCTGCCTCCTTTGTAAAATCTCAATTGAGTGTAATGAGTTGGGTCAATTCCTGGGTTCTCTGTTCAGTTCCATTTATGTCATTAAGTCTGTTCTTCTGCCAGTTCCATTCTGTTTCGATTAAAATGGCTTTACTATATCTTGATATGTATTATTTTGATTCCTTCCACTTTTTTCTTCCTCCCAAAATTGCTGCAGCGATTTGGGGTCCTGTCCTTTTTGTGTCCTTTAAATTTTTGCACTACTTCTTCTAGGTCTGTGATATCGGACATTGGTATTTTATGAATAGTTTGAATCTATAGATTGCTTTGGGGAGTACGGACATCTGAATGAGGTTGATTCTAGCAATCCATTAGCATGGTATATTCTTACACTTGTTTATATCTTCCTCTATCTCTTTTTTCAACATATTTGTTTTGCAAGTACACGTCTTTCACCCCTTTGGTTAAGTTAATTCCTAAGTATCTTAATTTTATTGTTGCACGTTAAATGTGTTTTTGTTTGTTTGTTTGTTTGTTTTAGTTTCTCTTTCTGAGAGATCATGAATGTTGTTTAAAAATGCCATTTACTTCTGGGCATTAATTTTCCATCCTGCTGCATAGCTGGGTTCCTTTATTATTAAATCTAGAAGTCTTTTGGTGACCTCTTTAGTGTTCTCAGCATACAATATCAGGTCATCTGCAAACAGTGACAGTTTTATTTCTCCTTTCCAATTTGGATGCCTTTTATGTTTTCTCCTTGTCTGATCGCTGTGGCAAGGACTTCCAACACTCTGTTGAATAAAAGATGGTGAAAGTGGACGTCCCTGTCTTGTTCCTCTTATTAGGGGATATGTTTTAGTTTTTGCCCATTGAGTATGAAGTTGACTGAAGGTTTGTCCTATAAGGACTTTAATGTGTTTAGGCATGATCCCTCTATTCCCACTGTGCTGAGAGTTTTTCTCAAAAATGGGCGCTGGGTTTTGTTGCTCTTTCTGCACATACTGAGATGATCATGAGATTTTTGTTTGTCAAATGGTTCCTGTGAGGCATCACATTTATAGATTTGTGAATACTGTACCAAACCTGCATCCCTGGAATAAACCCCACTTGGTCATGGGGTGTGATCTGTTTAACATATTGCTTGATCCAATTTGCTAATATTTGTTTGAAGATTTTAGCATCTTTGTTTATCACGGATATTGGCCTGTAATTCTTTCTTTGCAAGGTCTTTACCTGGATTTGTAGTTGGGATTATTCAGGCTGCCTAAAAAGAGCTTGGGAGTGTTTGTTCCACTCGGACTTTTTGGAACAATTTGAATTATTTTTTGAATGTTTGATAAAACTCCCCTCTGAAACTGTCTGGGCCTGGCGCTTTTTCTCTTGGGCATTTTTAAAAAAATCATTGTTCCAATTTCACCAGTTTTTATCAACGTGTTCAGCATGCCTGATTCTTCCTCACTGAGTATTGGAAGGTTGTGTATTTCCAGAAATTTGTCTATTTCATCCAGGTTGTTGGCATATAGTTGTTCAGGGTATTTGCTTACAACCCTTTGTATTTCAGTGGTATCAGTTGTTACTTCACTTCTTTTGTTCCTCAATTTATTTATTTTTGACCTCTGTCTTTGGTTTTTGGTGAGTTGGGTTAAAAGTTCATCACACTGATTGTCTATTCAAAGACAAGCTCTTGGTTGCATTGACCTTTTTTAATTTTTTAGTCTCTACGTTATTTATTTAGGCTCTGGTTCTTTATTATTTTCTTCCTTTTACTTCCTCTGGGCCTTTTCGTGGTTTCTGTTCTCTTTCTAAATCTTTCAGTTGTAGTGTTAGATAGTTTAGTAGAAATTTTTCTGGTTCTCATTGCTATAAAAGCTTTTAACAAAAAAAGTTCGTATACGCTACTCTATTTGGACCCTGATCTAAAAGTGTTTCCTCCCTGCTACATACAAACTGTTGCAAAATTAATGCCAGTAATATAATAGTGGCAAATCACCAATGAAAACATGAGTAAAACTAAAGAAATCATTTTAAAACCTCTACCAATTTCAAGTTAAATATACCTACAAACTTCATATTTAAAAAGGCATATCTACCCTGGGCAGCGGGGCTCAGTGGTATAGTGTCGGCCTGCACACTGAAGGGTCTCAGGTTTGATTCCCAGTTGAGGGCACATACCTAGGTTGTAGATTCATTCCTCATCCCAGGTGTGCAGCGAATTAGAAAAGCAACCAATGTCTGTGTCTCTAACACTGAGGCACCTCTCTCTCTCTACCCCTTCTTCCATGCCACTCTCTCTGGAAGTCAATGAAAAAAATATCCTCTAGTGAGGGTTAACAACAACGACAATAGCAATAGCATAGCCATGGAGATGGGAAAGACATCAGTGTAAATGAGGAAATAGTCCAGAGTAGAATTGGGTATACTCTTTAAATGGGATGAGGCTTTCTTTTATGTTGACATTAAGGTTTCAGAAGTGAAAAGATGACGGTTGTGTTACAGGGGATACAGGCAGAAGGCCTCAGCTCTTGTCATCTTGAAGGAAAGATTTCAATCAAGAGAAAAAAATGAAGAAAAAAACCCAAAGCTTTAATGGCTGTAATAAAAATGTACTTAGGCTGGTGAACCAAGGCAGGTGCATAGACGAAGTAACAGGATAGCCTAGGCTGGGCTGCCTTTGCTCACTGGGAAGTCAGAGAAAAGGGGGCCTTGGACACATTTCCAAGACCTTTCAGACAGTTTCAGAAGACAAGCCTGGGATGAGCTGCCACTGCCCATTGCTCCCCTGGTTGAAAGCACCATGGGGCCCCCGCAGAAGGAAGGAGGAAACTGGCGCTGTCACGCTTTCCTGTGGTGTAGGGGAGCTCACACTTGGTCCTTTGTCCTGAGCATATTTATCTCCCTTGCAGGTGGAAAATCTTATGGGAGGCTTAAGGGGAGTTCTCAAGAGAATATTCATCAGCTTTCCAGGGGTGCCCTTTCAGGGTGCTGGTCGCCACTGATTAGTCCATGCCAGGAAGGGCCTCATTTGTCAATGTGTCTGGTCCTGAGTCCACTCCAATGCCACTTGTCTTGTCTTAATGCTTTTATGGGCCTGGAGCTGAAATACAACTGAGACTTAAAAGGTATCTTTAGGGAGGAATGCTTAGGGGGTCTCCACCGCATGACCCATGACATGCTCTGGGAGAATAGATTACCTGGGGACAAAGTTCTTGTTTTCCCAGTCTTTGTCCCTTGTAGGCCTCTGGGGGTTCCTGTCCAGGTGGTTTCCTGTGCCCTAGTCTCTACACCTGGGTTTCTGCATCTTTCCCATCTAATACAAACTATTTATTCTCCAGTGCCTTTGGCTTAGGGAAGATAGGCTTAACTCAAACTGCTGTCTAAAAATCTATCTCAGTTTCCCTTTCAACTTGTCCTGGAATTTTTCTAGCTTCTTGTTATGCTGTAACAGTTCTACATTATTCCAATTTTAAAACCACTGGAGCGTATAGTTTAAAATGTTTAGTTTTAGATGACGTATATTCTACATCAATTTCTGAAGGGGCATAAATCTGCTATCAGAGATTAAAATAAAACACAGAATTCAGAATGTAAAGTCATTTTTATTTCTTATGTAAGTAACAAAACAAAAACAACAACCCAATATTAAAAAGGGAAGAGGACCTGAACATTTCGAGGAGATGTAGAAGAAAGAAAATAGTGAAGATCAGAACAGAAATGAACGACACAGAGACCAAAAACACAGTACAAAATATCAATGAAAGTAAGAACTAGTTTTCTGACAGAAATAAGATCGATGAGTCTTTAGCCAGACGCACCAAAAAACAAACGGTGAGGACCCAAGAAAACAAAATCAGATGTGAAAGAGGCGATATAACAACTGACATGACAGAAACAGAAAGAATACTAAGAAAACACTATGCACAACAATAAAGTGGGGAAGCTGCGTAAAATGGACACATTCCTCAAAACTACAATCTGCTAAAACTCAATCGGAAAGAATCAGAAAACCTGGAGGGCCAGTAAAAATGGATGCAATTGAAGAAGTAATAAGAAAAAAACTTCCAGCAAACAAGTGTCTGGGGCCAGATGGATTTACATGCGAGCTTACCTAAACATTTAAAGAAGAATTAAAACCCACTCTCCTCAAAATATTTTAGAAAATTCCAGAGGAGGGAGATATTTTTATGAGACCAGTATTATAATAATCCCAAAACCAGATGAAGATCCTGCAAATAAAGAATTTCACAGACCAACGTCCCTCATGAACATAGGTGCCAAAATCCTCAGAAAATATATTACCAAATTTTATCCAGCAATACATTAAATAAGATCATACACCATGACCAAGTGTGATTTATTCTGGAGACGCAGCGCTGGTATAATATTCGCAAATCAAGAAATGTGAGAGCTAAACAAAATGAAGGACAAAAATCTTATGATCATATCAATAGATACAGAGAAAATATTCTAGAAAATCCAGCACCCATTTTGGAAAAAACTGGGAGCAAAGTGGAAATAGAGGGAATATATCTCAACATAATAAAGGCCATATACAACATACCTGGGGCCAAAATCATACTCAACGTGCAAAGGCTAAAACCATATCCCCTAAGAAGAGGAATAAGACACGGTTGCCCCTTTCACCACTACTGCTCAGCATACTACTGGAAGTCCTAGCCACAGCGAGCAGACAAAAAGAGAACATAAAAGGCATCCGTATCGGAAGAGAGAAGGTTAACTGTCATTACTTGCAGATGACATGATATTGTACATAAAAAACTAAAGAGTCCACCGAGTACTTGTGGATATAATTAATGAATTTGGCAAGGAAGCTGGAAGCAAAATTAACATCAACACATTGATGGCATTTTTTTTACACCGATTATGAACTCTTAGAAAAGACTATACCATTTACCATTGCAACTGAAAAAATAAGACACCTAGGAGTAAAGTCAAAGAAGGATGTAAAAGACTTGTATTCAGAAACAGGACATTGAAAAAAGAAATAGAGGAAGATACAAAGGAGTGAAAGAATTATAGACTGAAAGAATTAACATTATCAAAATATCCATGCTACCCAAAACAATCTATAAATTCAACACAATTGTCATCAATCCCAACAGTGTGTTTCACAGAGCTGGAAAAAATGTTTCGAAAATTTATAGGAAACCAAAAAAGACCCCGTGCACCCACAGTATTCTTGAGAAAGAACAGAGTTGTAGGATCACATTACTGAATATCCTGCTGTAGGGCAAAGCCACTGTGATCAGAACAACCTGCTTCTGGCACAGGAACAGGCACATAGATCAATGGAAAAGTACAGAATCCTGAAATTGACCCATGCCATCATGGTCAATTAATATTTGACCAAAGGGTCAAGAATAAGCCATACAGTAAAGACAGACACTTCAGGTCCGGATATGGGTTCTTGCTGTGCTCAGTGTGGTCTCACTGAGCCTACAGACAGGGGCTTGGGATGTGGTCACGTAGCGTGGAAAAGGCTCCTGGGCACCCCACTCGCTCCCCTTTGCTGTTGGGCTTCTGAAACATTTCTTCCAAACTGTGAGACTACAGCAGGCATCATCGTATTCAGCCCCGCCCCTCACTGTGAGCCTCAGTGTATGGGCCTTGTACCTGTAGAGAAACATTCCTGAGGAAGTCCTATTTTGCCTTAGCATCTTTAGGTTTCCTTCGGTTCGGTGTCTAGTGGGCTCTTTCTTAAGGCAACTCACGTTTCCCACTTCAGAATTCGTTTTCTTTAACACTTCCCACACATCCACAGGGACCCCTGGTAATATCCACAGGGAGAAATGCCCGGGCAGTAGAGGCTATTCCAGTATAAGGGATATCTGAGACTGAAGTGAGAGTCAAAGGGAAGAACTGTGGCTGGAGAGGACTGTAGCCTACATTCTGGTAGAGTTGGATCATCAGGATTATTACCGCCAAGATAAGGTCTCAGTCTGACTCCTTTTAGATTAGTAACTTTTTATTTGTTTCCATTGCTTTTGCTCTTTTGGTCGTTCTCTCATTCTGACTTTCTCTCATCCACTCCTTGGGTTTCAGTGACGAGTAGCAAGGATGACTTGATATTGCTTAAGGATTAGTTGGTTGCACAAGGGCTTGGTCTGAAGGAACAAAGTCAATAAACAATCATATTCACAGGAGGCCATGTCCATTTGAGGAAACGTAAAAAGTGTCAAAAACGGGCAAGGTGTACTGACTGTGGACATCATAGTCCAGAGATTGCCCAACACAAATTCATGTCCATGCCTTTGCCTCTGTGTGTGTGCATGTGTGTGTGTGTGCTTGTGTGTGCTTGTGTGTGAGGGCTGTGGCACACTCTCCTTCTTATTGTCCCTCTGCTCATTTACTCTTCCAGCAGGGGATTCTTGCCCAAATGAACCTAATACACTTCTGACTTCCCACACGCCTTGACTCAATTCGCCACAGGTATCTGTGCACCTTATTCCACCCCTTGCTAAATGTCGCTTGGGATCTTCGGCCTCAGAGACTGATTCTCTCAGCAAAACACTGTGCAGTCATACTTCTAGAGAGGGACTTTGGTTCAACTGTGAAGTCTCCCACCTGGTTGCCTGTTCCTAATGTGTGACCGACTCCCTACAGGGAGGATACTTAGAAATCCATCATTTTTTAGGACCCAACACTGGACATTTATGCAAGTTTATTTGGTAGGCTCAGAAGGCATTCTTACATTTGTCCAGCCGATGGCCTATATGTTCACTCTGGTGATTATTTTGTAGATGCTGAAAATGCATTCTCAAGATTATCCATTAAGAGGCAGCACTGTTCCTAGAATGATTTTATTGGGAATAACGTCAAGGCAGTCTTACGCTTGCCCACATGGAAGCGGCATCTTTGACCCAAACAATTTTATTGGGGATCCTGGCATTTGCTTCCAACGTTCGAACATAATACGGAACTGAGCTCTCACAGGGATTTTACTGAGAAATCTGGCAATGCATTATCAAGATTTTCCGTTAGGCTCTGCTTCCTTGCAAGTCCATATTCTCCATCTCTAACTTATGTGCCTGGAGCACCTCCAGCGGGCACCAGGTGCACTGGTCGACAAATAGGAAAACGCACGGGGAGCATCCCCAACAAAATCATTAGCTAAAAAATGCTGCCAACGGATGCTTGAGAATGACAATTCATTGCCAGTATCCCGCAAATAATAAGTTTTTGGGAAAGTTTTGCCACCTATGAAAAAGATTACGAATGCAGTGCCAGCATGCCCAATAAAATCATACTGTGGAAAACCTGCCTTCTGGTTGACAAGTGCAAGAATGGCTGCGTAGCATCTCCCATAAAATTATTTGATTGAAAATGCTGTCCTCCGTGGACAATCGTGAGAATACATTGCCAGCATCCCCAGTAAGGTCATTTGTACGGAAATACTGCCAATTCTCAGATAAGTCTGAGAATGTATTGTCAGAATCACCACAAAACCTCTCTGTCGGCAAAATGCAAAAGGGTGAGAATGCGCTGATAGTATCCCCAATCCAATCATGTGGTTGAAAACTACTGCGACCTCATGTAGAGACCTGAGACTGCCTTGCAGGCATCCTCAATAAAATCATTTGGGGCGAAACGCTGCCACGCATCCCCGCAAAAAAACTTTCTCTGGGACAAATGCTGCCAAGTGTGGGACAAACGTGAGCATCCATTGCCAGCCCCTGTAAAATTATTTGGTTGAAAAAATGCTGCCCCTTTGAATAAAAGGTGATAATGTATTTCAGGCATCTCCCGTATAAACGTTTGATGAGAAATTACCTGACATTGTTTACAAATGTGAGAGAGCATTCCCGGCATTCCCAAGAAAAGCATTTGTTTTAAAAATGCTGCCACCTTGTGGAGGTAAGTGGGAGAGCATTAAACGCATCCCCTTTGAAAAAAACTTGGTGGAAATATTCTGCCCCCTGGTGGACAAGGTGAAGCATGCATTGACTGCATCCCCAACAAAATCACTCTTTGAGAAAAAGGCCACCAGGTGCTAAAGGACTGTATGAATGATTTCCCAGAATCCCCAATGAAACCCCTACTGAGATCAAGGTGCCAACTGGTGGACAAGAGTGAGAACGCATGCTCTGGAATCACAATAAAGTGATTTGGGCCTAAAATTCTGATAGCCAATGTCCACGTGTGAGAATTCAAAACCAACATCCACACCCACACACACAATATCACTTTAGGGGAAAACTGCGGCGAATAGTTGGACAAACGTGAGAATGTACAGCCAGCAGCAATAAAGTCGCTTGGTGGAAAAATTCCGCAACTGGCTGAACAAACGTAAGAATGCATTCTCAGCTTACCAAACAAAATCACTTGTGATGTCAAGGTGCCGACGGGTGGACAAGCGGGAGAAACCATTGCCTTTATGTGCAATAATAACATTTGGTGGAAAAATGCGGGCTTGTTGTAAACAGGCTTCACAATGCATTGCCAGCAGCCCCAATAATATCAGTTGTTGGAAAAAGGCCGCCACATGTTTGACAAGTGTGAGAATGCGTTGCCCGCATCCTCATGAAAATCCCTTCTGAGATGATGCTGGCTGCCAAATGGCGGACACATTTGAAAATACATTGCCAAGATTCACAATGAAAATCTCTTGTGGGAAAAATGCCCTTATCTTGTCGACTTGTGTGAGTGTTCATTGCCAGCATCCCCAGTGAAATCACTTGTGGGAAAATGCTTCCACCTATTGGACAAGAGTGAAAATGCATCGCCAGAAGCCCCAGTGAAGTTACATGGTGGAAAATAGCTGCCACTTGTTCTCCAAGGAGGAGCATGCAGTGCCAGGATCCTCAATAATATCATTTGGTGGGAAAATACTGCACCTGGTGTTTGAGTGTCAGAAGGAATTGCCAGCAGCCTTAAAACAATCATTTGTAAATAAGAAACCAGTCACCTTTCTACAAATGTGAAAATGCAGTTACAGCATCTCCAATAAGATCACTTGTGGAGAAAATGCTGTCACCTGGTATTCGAGCAAGGGAATGCATTGCCAGCGTTCTCAGGAAAATCCCTTGGTAAACAAAAGTGGCCACCTTGTGGACAGATGTGGGAATGCATTGCCAGCACAACCAAAGGAATCGTTTGGTGGAAAATGTGGCCTCTTGTTTGAGAGACTGAAGAATGCATTGCCCGCATCCGCAATAAAATCATTTTGTGGAAAAGTACTTCTACGAAGTACGTTGGACGAACGTGCTTCCAGCATTCCCCAAACGATACTTTGTGGTGAAAGTGTTGCCAGCTATTGAACAAAAGTGAAAGTGCCATGCCACTATTCCCAATAGAATCATTTTTGGGAAAGTAGGTTCAATGGCTGTTAAAACGTGAGAATGCCTTGTCAACATCCACAAAATAATCACATTTGTGGAAAATGTAGCCAAGTCTTTTTCAAACTTGAGACTGAATTTTCAACACCCCCAATAATATAATTTGGTAGTAAAAATGCTTCCACAAACGTGTTAAGACAAACGTGGGAAAGCATTGCCAGCATCTCAAACAGAATCGTTGGTGGAAAAATGCTGCCATCTCATGTTTCAGCGCCAAAATGCATTGCCAGTTTCCCCAAAATGGGACAGTGGAGGGAAAATGCAGACAGCTGTAGAAAAAAACGTGGGAATGCCTTGCCAGCATCCTCAGTAAAAGTACTTTGTGGGAAAATTCTGCCACCTGGTGGAAAAGCGTGAGAATGCACTTCCAGAACATTCCTGATATTCACTAGTGGAATATTGACGCCAACTGATAAATATAGAACCATTGAAAGCATCTCCAAGGAAATCGTGCGGTAAAATAATTCTGCTGCCTGCTTGACACACATTAGCTTCCATTGTCAGCATAGCCAATAAAATCTCGTGGTGTCAAAATGCCACCACCTGGTGGACAAACGAGAAAATGCATCTTCTGCATCTCCACAAGCATCCCAAATATGATCCTCAGTTGGAACAATACTGCCACCTGGTGGGTAAACGTGAGAATGCATCCACGAGTTCACCAATGGATTCATCCTGTTGAAAATGTTTCCACCTGTTGAATGGAATTGTGAATGCTTTTCCAGCATCCCCAATAAAATTACTCGTGAAATCATGCCGACACCTGGTGGAAAAGTGTGAGAATGCATTGCCAGCATCCCCAGAACAATCGTTGGTAAGAAACTTTCTGCCGCCTCTGGACAAAAGTAAGAATTCAGAGTGAGCATCTGCAATAATACCATTTGAGGAGAAAATGCTGCCACGTGGTGTTTCAGCATGAGAATGCAAAGGCTGAGGCTGCTCTGGAACCACTTGCCTCTATTGATCATCACAACCACCATATATTTCCTTAAGTGTCTCCTTATTCCTCCACAGGTCATCCTGAAAACACTGCCCGTTATAAACGGGTTGTGGCGGCACATGTTGAACACAGGGCTGGTGGAAACTTAAGAGATCCCACTGGCGGCAGTGACCCATTTTACAGATTGGGGATTATTCAGTATTCTTTAGTAATAGTCAGAGGAGACAATAGGAGGTTTGTTGTGTTCAGGGGACCTCCCACACTGTGAGATAAATAGGAGGGACTGTCCATTTTACTTCATAGAAGAGTCATGCACATGAGAAGCTTTCTCAGCGAAATATGTGTTTTCAAGCAAACATTGTTTCCCTGCACAGGAAATAGATGCAGAATGTCCCTGTGGGAAAGCATTGAGATGCGGAGACATCCAGAGCATGGCATGTAGTTAGAAAGATAAATTAAGAGCAAGTACCGTGTCTGTCTGTCTGTCTGTCTGTCTGTCTGTTGTTTGTGTGTTGGTTTGAGCCTTACGATTGGCTGCCTTGGAATGATCGACCAGTCCCTGGGAGGGCTGGGCCTTACAGTTGCAGAAGTGGGTAAGTTATGCTTTGGCAGAGGAAATGTATCATGAGTTTCTACAAGGTCCAGACAGGGTGGAGCAGGGAGAGGAGAAGGAATTGATTGAGGAGGAATTAATTGGCAGGGAGCAGTTTGTCCTGGGTGAGAGGACGCCATAAAAGTCATGAAGGTAGTGGTTGATGTTGAGCCTCAGGCACAGATAGAAACAAAACATCCACAAGAAGAGCCAGTCGAGCAGGAGCACGAAGAGGATTGGCTCAGTGGGAAGTGCACCTGGTCCCCACTGGATGTGCTCCGGGCACTTAAGTTAGGAATGTAGCCTGTGAACTTAGAAGTGAGCAGATCCTTCTGCTGGCTCAAGCCCAGTACCTGGCAGCGGCGGCAGCCCTGTTTAGAACTGAAAAGCACAAACGTTCAGTGCATTGCCAGATGCTGAGTCAATAGTGTATCCTTGACTCTACAGAAGGGAACGCAATATGCCTGCCCTAGTGCATGAGAAATGTATTAGTGGGGATCGGTAGCTCAGAATCAAATAGACACATTGGAGTGAAGCTCAGGATAGTGAGAACAGTGTGATCCAAAATCTCAGAGACACCCTTTTATCTCACCAGTACCACAAAAACTCTCCCTGGGCTTCAGGAGCGCCGTCCCAGATCAGACTCATGCGCAGAACAAGGGCCATTGCCTCCACACTGCTCTGTGTCACTCAGGTTCTTCTTGGGGTAATGCTGCACTCGAGGGGGGCTGCGTGTCCAAGTCCTCTGTATATCCAAGTCAGTGAGAGGCAGGAATGAGTGATGTCCACAAATAAAGGTATCCTGTTAAGCACTCAGCAGGCAAGTATGTAGGCGAGGTCAAAGGCTGTCAGGAAAACAGTGTGCCCGTGTGTGTATAAACACATGGAGCCCACAAGAACCACTGTGCTCTCTTTTTGCATCTTATGGTGAAGGAGCTGGGCTAGGGGTTAGAGAGGTGGGAGCAATCCAAGCTGCTTTAAGGATCTGCTCCTTTTTGTAGCTGTTTCATGTTCAGCTTGCAGCGTGCAGGCGTTTTGACCTGCTGCAATTTGTCAACAATCTGGAATTGTCAGCCATTATCAGTGACCAAGATGAAACCATGCTCAGCCACATGATCAATCTGAAGGTCAGGCTGTGCAGACCACGGCTGGGGAGGTAGAGAGCTTGTGAAAAAATCCTATCCCTGCAGGAAGGAATAGGCGGGAGTTCTGGAATAAGTTATCACCCTAAACCGGATCCACTATCCTTTTGCAGGTGAAGGAAGCCTGGCATGGCAGCAATCGCTGCAAGACTGTGCTGCTCTTTCACAAAAACCCCTACATCCACGATACTGTGATTGTGAAGGATCCTCTCATAACCATCACAGGAGAGAGGAGGCTCCCTGCATGGCCTGCGGCAAGAAGTGTGTCCAAGTTGGAAGGTGACAGGTTCCTCTCCACACACTCCTCAAGCTGCAGGATACAGGGTGACCCATTCCACTCACATTCAGTGGTACCTGCAGTATGAACGACAGGCCTACAACTGCAGGCAGAACAGCAGCATTCACTTCTTCAACTTCGTCTCTGATCACCATGTTTCGGGATCTGACAGGATTGCTTAGGTGGGTCCTTGCAGGAAATGCCATTAGAGAGCTTGGTGTGATCCCCTGCTTTTTGGGTTTGTGGTTTAGACGCCTGCCCTCTCCTGTGGAGCCCATTTTTCCTTTCCAGATCAACAGTGAGAACTATGAGTGTATGTTGGCATCAGGAGAGGGGACATAGATGATAACAGGTGAGCAGAGACCAACTCTTCACTTGCCTCTGGATTGCCAGGTAGCTGGGACATTGTTTTCTCACATGAACACACTGAAGCTGGGAGAAATACAGCCTGTGACATCATCACGGTATGAGGATGAGGCTGGAAGTTCTGAGCACCGCAGTGCCAATCATGTTCACTTGGGGGAGGCTGAAGGATGATGAGGTCATGTCTGTTTCCTCTGTCACTCAGAATGAAAGTAGATTCTTTGGCCTATTTCTCTGATCTCACACCTCAGGTCACCAACACCACCCTCAGGCCTGCCTACAATGCATTAAGGAGAAGTTCTGTGATGTGCTTCCTAGAACCCCCTCCACAATTTTCCAGTATCCTCCTTCATGAAAATGCTGAGGCTGCTGTGCCACCACATCCCTCTATTGATCATCACAACCACCATGTATTTACTGAATTGTATCGCTGGCCTTCCTGGGTACACTGCCCATCACAACCAAGTTGTGGTGGGAACTGTTGAATGCATGGCTGGAGAAAACGGAAGAGATTCCAACTTTGTCAGGTTTGGGCTTGACATGATTTTTAAATACTTTTTGATTATCCTCAGAGGAGATGATACCAGATTTGCTGTGTTAACTGCACGTATTTAACGTGTGAGAACTATAGGAGGGACCTTCCAATATAAGTAGTGCACGTGAGAAGCTTTTTCAGATTAAAAGGTGTTTCAAGCAAAGATTCTTTTCCTGCGTAGAAATTAGGTGCAGAATGTCCCTGTGGAAAGGCATTCAGCCATGGATATATGCAGCACATGGAATAAATGGCAAGATAAAGCGAGAGCATCTAATGTGCCTGTTTATGTATTGTTTGCCTTGACAATGGACTCTCTGAATTACCCGCCCCGTGAATGCATGGCCTTTACAATTGCAGAAGTGGCTAAGTTGTGTTTTCTGATGGTATCAGAAGCCAAAATTCTTTCTGTGTGGTAGAGACTGTGGTGGATTAAGAAATCAGTGAAAGTCCAATAGAGTTTACCATTTTCCCTTGGGTGATAAGGGAGTTCAAGGAAAGGCCTTGTGTGCAAGGGTCGGAATTTGCAGTGATAAGTTATAAAGGATGATGCGTTTGCCATACCCTCGCTTTAGGGAGACAGCAGGGAACCAGGCCGGGGTTTTACGTTCATTTCACAGTTAAACCAAATTCCCTTTGTAGAAGTATGTGCAAACTGTATTTTTCTGTTAGAAGCCGCCTTTTGGCACGTGCGGACATAACTGCATGCTGTGACTGTTCAAGAATGAGAATCCATTTCCAGCATCACGAAAGAAATGACATTTTGAGGTAAATGCAAACAACTCTTGGGCATACCTGAGCATGCCTACCGTGCATGCCCAATGAAATCATTTGGTGGAAAAGTGCTGCCACCTGGTGGAGAAACGAGGGAATGCAGTGGTACCATCCCGAATGAAATGACATGTGAAGTCATGCTGCCATCTCGTGGACAAGTGTGGATATGCATTGCCAGCCTGCTCAGTAACTTTATTTGTAAAAAAAAGCTGCCATGTTTTGACAAGCATGAGAATGAATTGCCAACATCCCCAATAACATGATTTGAAACGAAAAGCTGCCATCTATTGGATAAGCGTGAGAATGCCTTTCCAGCATTCCCGACAATGTTATTTAGGAGAAAAATGCTGCGACCTGGAAGGATATGACAGGATACTGAGGTTGGGCCTCGGTGGCAATGCAGAAGGAGAGCTTTGGGTTCCCCTACCTCTTGGGTTCGTAAAGTGAGATCCCTGGCTTCTTCTGACTAGTCCTGTTTGCCCTACTAGAACATCAGTAATAGAAGTGTGGTCTAATCATCTCAAGTACTGTGCGAGGAGCTTGGCCCCAGGAGAGTGAAGGTAGAGGAGTACAGGTGAGGGGGACTGTTCCTGGACACTCGCCCCTAGTTTGCTAGGTAGCTGGGTCATTGCTTTCTCTCATGGACGCCCTGATACTGGGAGGAGTAGAGCCTGTTATGTCAGGTCCTCAGAGAATCAGGTTGAGAAAGGAAGTATGTAGCACTGCAGTGGGAATTATATTCAGACAGGGACACCTGATGTAAAATGAGGAAGTGTGCATGTGCAAAATCATTCAGCATCAAAGCAGATTCATTGACCCACTCCTCTGAACTCTCGCTCCAGGCCACCTCCCTCACCCTTAGGCCCGTCTACTATTCCTTAAATGGAGGCTCCCATGATGTCCTTCCTCTGACCCTTCCCACACTTGTCCAGGAGTCTTTTCATACAAAGGCTGAGGCTGCTGTGCCACCACTTCCTTTTATGGATCATTGCAACCATCAAATATTTCCTTAGGTGTGTCCAAATTCCTAACTGGGTGATCCTGAGGTCATTGCTCATTAAAAAGGTGGTGTGGTGTGATGCATCCAACACAAGGCAGCAGGAAATTTAAGAGATCCTAATTTCAGCAATGACCGACTCTTCATGTTAGGGCCACCAATAATTATACTATACTCTTTAGGAATTTTGCTAGGAGATGATAGTCAATTATTGTGTTAGGGTATCTCCCACAGTGTGAGTTAAATAGGAGGGACCATCCATTTTCCTTCAAATAGAGAAGTGCACATAAGAAGGTTTTGACATGAGTATGTGTTTTCAAGCAGACATTATGTTCCTGCACAGGACAATGGAGCAGAATGTCTGTGTGACCAGGTATTCAGTCACAGAGAGATCGGGAGCATGGTATGAAATGGAAAGTTAAAGCAGGAGCATCAGCTCTGTTTGTCTGTTTGTCGTGTGTTCTTGGAACACATAAATCAAGAGCATCAATAGCGTCTGTCTCTGTGGTGTTTGTCCCTAGTTTGGGGCATTACAACTGGCTGCCTGTGAATGACCATTGCCTGTGAGGGCTGGGCCTGTGCAGTGGCAGTGGCGGTTAAGTTGTTATGCTTTAGGACAGTATGAGAAGACAGAATTCTTTCTGTGTGCTGGAGGCTGGGGAGGAGGGAGAACTAAGAGTAAGTCCATTGAAGTGGGTGATACTAATGGACCCAGGGACATAAGGTAGCTCAAGGAAAGGGATTTGGGAGCAAGGGCCTGAATGTCCACTGCGAGCTCCGAAAGGATGATGGATTTCCAGGTTCCTTTCTGTCGGAGGTCAGCTCACACATTGACAGCAGGCAACGCGGTGGGAGGCTTCCCAGTGCATTTCACACTTGAAGCAGAATCCCTCCCTAGAAGTATGAGAGCACTGTATTTGCTGCGAGAATCATCCTCTGAGCCCAGGATTCAGAACCACACTTAGCCAGTGGGAGTATAAATTGCATGTAGGAGTTGTGGGGAAGAGAGCAAAGGCATGTGAGCAGTCAGTCTGGATATTAGGTTCACTTGGGGTCGAATCCCCAGCTGGAAGGGTAAATGACCAGAGGGACAATAAGATGCAGAGTGTTCTATAGCCCTCACACACAACACACACAGAGGCACAGGCATGTACGTGAAGTTGTGTTGGGCAATCTCTGGACCATGGTGTCCACAGCCAGTACATCTTGTGCATTTTTGACGGTATTACATTTCCTCACATAACAATGGCCTCGTGTGAATATGATTGTTTATTTACTTTGTTCCTTCAGACCGAGCCTTTCTCCTGCAATGAAGAAACTCTTAGGCAGCATCAAGTCATTCTTTCTACGGGTCACTGAAACCCAATGGGTAGATGGAAGAAAGAGTCAGAATGAGGAAAAGACAGAAAGAGCAAGAGTAATGGAAACAAAAACAAGAGAACTGATGTAAAAGGAGTCAGATTGAGACCGTATCTTGGCCGAAGTTATCCTGATCACCCAACTCTACCAGAATGTAGGCTACAGTCCTCTCCAGCCACAGTTCTTCCCTTTGCCTGTCACTTCAGCCTCAGATATCCCACAGACTGGGCAGCCTGTAATGTCCCGGGCATTTCTCCCTGTGGATATTACTAGGGGTCACTGTGGATCTGTGGGAAAGCGGTAGAGAAAATGGATTCTGAAGTGGGAAACGTGAGTAGCCGTAAGCAAGAGCCCCCCAGACACCAAACCCTGGGAAAGCTGCAAATGCTCGGGTAACATAGAGCTTCCTCAGGAATGTTTCACCACAGTTCTGAGGCCCATACACTGAGGCTGACAGTGAGGGGTGGGGCTGAGTAGCGTGATGCCCTCTGTCCAGTCACAGTTTGGAAGAGCTGTTTTAGTATCCCAAAATGGTGTGGGCATGCCCAAGTCCTCCATCAGAGGCAGGAACGTGTGACGTGCGTGAATCAGGGTATCCTGTGAAGCCGTGTGCAGGCAAGGGTGTGGGGATATCAAAGCCTGTGAGGAATCAGTGTGACCGCATGGGTGCAGGCACCTGTAACCCCAGGAACCTCTGTGTTCCTCTGTGCCTCTTATGCAGAAGGAATGGGGCCAGAAGATAGGTGGTTCAGGCCAAGCCAGGCTGTTTTGTAGATCTCCATGTTTTAGTTCTTTCATAGCCACACGATCAATGTGAAGGTGATGTTGCAGGTACTGGTGCTGGAAAGGGAGGGGCCTTGA
The DNA here is from genome assembly GCF_964146895.1 of Miniopterus schreibersii. Taxonomy (NCBI): domain Eukaryota; kingdom Metazoa; phylum Chordata; class Mammalia; order Chiroptera; family Miniopteridae; genus Miniopterus; species Miniopterus schreibersii. The sequence continues at coordinate 13,734,269 of NC_138120.1, read as the reverse complement.
GAATATAACCTGTCCATGTAAGCAGGGACACTTGGGTGTCCAGGAGTGAGATGTCCCTAACCCCCACCCACATTCCTTCTGCAGGTGGAGGGAGCCAGACATGCCAGGGATGATGGCAAGGTTAACTGTCCTTTTGTAGCAAATCATACTAATGCAGTACTGCCACTGTGAAGGAGTATCTCATTACCATCACAGGCGGGAGCAGGCTCTCTCTATGGGCAGCAGCAGGAAGTGCATAGAACTTGAAAGGTGATGTGCCCTTCTCCACACACTCTTCATGCTGCAGGATACAGTGCATCCTATGCCTCTTGCATTCAGTGGTGCCAGCATTATGAACGATGGGCCAACAGCTCCAGGTACCAGAACAGCAGCTTTAACTACTTCAACTAGTTCTCTGCCCACAGCGTGGCAGGGTCTGACAGGATTGCTGAGGTGGAGGCTTGCTTGCAATGCCCTAAGAGAGCTTGGTGTGTTCCCCTGCTTTTGGATTTTTAGTCAGATCCCTGCTGTCTCTGGACGATCACATTTTGCTCTGCCAGAAAATCAGTAAGGACTACTTGAGGATGTTGGAACCAGGAGAAGGCACTTAGAGGACATGTGAGGAGATGCCAGTGGGGCTCCCCCTTGGGTTGTCAGGTAGCTGGGACATTTTTCTCTCACATGAACACCCTGAGGCTCGGAAGGATAGCCTATGACGCCAGGCCACTGCGGCATTGGGAAGAGACAGAAAGTCTGAAGAACTGCAGTGTGGCATCATGTTCAGGCAGGAAGCTGAAGGAAGATGCAGGAGTGTGCATGTCTACCGTCACTCAGAATCAAAGCAGATTCATGTACCCATTCCTGTGAGCTATTGTAAATTGTGCTGCTCTGAAGAGGGTTTTATATATTCTTCCTGATCGATGTTCCTGGTTTCGTAGGACATATTCCAAGCAGTGGGGCCACTGGGTTCAATGGCAGTTCTGTATTTCAATTTTTGAGAAAACCTCCTATGTCATAATGTTTTCCATACAGGCTGCATGAGTCTGCATTCCCACCAGCAGTATACTAGGGTGAGCTTTTCTGCACACCCTCACAGGCACTTTCTGTTTATTGACTTATTGAAAACATAGCCATTCTGGAAGACCTCAGGTGATACCCCATTATTGTTTTAATTTTCATCTCTCTGGTGATTAGTGACACTGAGCAGTTTTCATATGTCTCTTGGACATGTTTATGCGCTCTTTGGAGAAGTGTCTACTTAGGTCTTTGCTCGTTTTTTAATTGGATCGTTTGTCTTCCTCTTGTGAAGGTGTGTTTCTTAAAATATTAGGGGTAGTAACCCTTTATCAGATGTATCATCGGCAAATATGTTCTCCCATATAATGAGTTCCCTTTGCATTTTGTTGATGGTATCTTTGTGCAGAATCTTTTTATTTTGCTGTAGTCCCATTTGTTTATTTTCTCCTTTGCTTCCATTGCCCTAGGCAGTGTATTGGTGAGCATATTGCAATGAGAGATGTCTGAGATCATGCTGCCTCCATTTCCTTCTAGGATTTTTAATGGTTTCATGTTTTACCTTTAAGTTTTTTATCCAGTTGGAGTTGATCCTTGTGTGCGGTGCAAGATAGTGGTCTAGTTGCATTATTTTGAAAGTTCCTGTCCAATTTTCCCAACACCATTTATTGAAGAGACTTCCTTTACTCCACTGTATGCTCTGCCTCCTTTGTAAAATCTCAATTGAGTGTAATGAGTTGGGTCAATTCCTGGGTTCTCTGTTCAGTTCCATTTATGTCATTAAGTCTGTTCTTCTGCCAGTTCCATTCTGTTTCGATTAAAATGGCTTTACTATATCTTGATATGTATTATTTTGATTCCTTCCACTTTTTTCTTCCTCCCAAAATTGCTGCAGCGATTTGGGGTCCTGTCCTTTTTGTGTCCTTTAAATTTTTGCACTACTTCTTCTAGGTCTGTGATATCGGACATTGGTATTTTATGAATAGTTTGAATCTATAGATTGCTTTGGGGAGTACGGACATCTGAATGAGGTTGATTCTAGCAATCCATTAGCATGGTATATTCTTACACTTGTTTATATCTTCCTCTATCTCTTTTTTGAACATATTTGTTTTGCAAGTACACGTCTTTCACCCCTTTGGTTAAGTTAATTCCTAAGTATCTTAATTTTATTGTTGCACGTTAAATGTGTTTTTGTTTGTTTGTTTGTTTGTTTTAGTTTCTCTTTCTGAGAGATCATGAATGTTGTTTAAAAATGCCATTTACTTCTGGGCATTAATTTTCCATCCTGCTGCATAGCTGGGTTCCTTTATTATTAAATCTAGAAGTCTTTTGGTGACCTCTTTAGTGTTCTCAGCATACAATATCAGGTCATCTGCAAACAGTGACAGTTTTATTTCTCCTTTCCAATTTGGATGCCTTTTATGTTTTCTCCTTGTCTGATCGCTGTGGCAAGGACTTCCAACACTCTGTTGAATAAAAGATGGTGAAAGTGGACGTCCCTGTCTTGTTCCTCTTATTAGGGGATATGTTTTAGTTTTTGCCCATTGAGTATGAAGTTGACTGAAGGTTTGTCCTATAAGGACTTTAATGTGTTTAGGCATGATCCCTCTATTCCCACTGTGCTGAGAGTTTTTCTCAAAAATGGGCGCTGGGTTTTGTTGCTCTTTCTGCACATACTGAGATGATCATGAGATTTTTGTTTGTCAAATGGTTCCTGTGAGGCATCACATTTATAGATTTGTGAATACTGTACCAAACCTGCATCCCTGGAATAAACCCCACTTGGTCATGGGGTGTGATCTGTTTAACATATTGCTTGATCCAATTTGCTAATATTTGTTTGAAGATTTTAGCATCTTTGTTTATCACGGATATTGGCCTGTAATTCTTTCTTTGCAAGGTCTTTACCTGGATTTGTAGTTGGGATTATTCAGGCTGCCTAAAAAGAGCTTGGGAGTGTTTGTTCCTCTCGGACTTTTTGGAACAATTTGAATTATTTTTTGAATGTTTGATAAAACTCCCCTCTGAAACTGTCTGGGCCTGGCGCTTTTTTTCTTGGGCATTTTTAAAAAAATCATTGTTCCAATTTCACCAGTTTTTATCAACGTGTTCAGCATGCCTGATTCTTCCTCACTGAGTATTGGAAGGTTGTGTATTTCCAGAAATTTGTCTATTTCATCCAGGTTGTTGGCATATAGTTGTTCAGGGTATTTGCTTACAACCCTTTGTATTTCAGTGGTATCAGTTGTTACTTCACTTCTTTTGTTCCTCAATTTATTTATTTTTGACCTCTGTCTTTGGTTTTTGGTGAGTTGGGTTAAAAGTTCATCACACTGATTGTCTATTCAAAGACAAGCTCTTGGTTGCATTGACCTTTTTTAATTTTTTAGTCTCTACGTTATTTATTTAGGCTCTGGTTCTTTATTATTTTCTTCCTTTTACTTCCTCTGGGCCTTTTCGTGGTTTCTGTTCTCTTTCTAAATCTTTCAGTTGTAGTGTTAGATAGTTTAGTAGAAATTTTTCTGGTTCTCATTGCTATAAAAGCTTTTAACAAAAAAAGTTCGTATACGCTACTCTATTTGGACCCTGATCTAAAAGTGTTTCCTCCCTGCTACATACAAACTGTTGCAAAATTAATGCCAGTAATATAATAGTGGCAAATCACCAATGAAAACATGAGTAAAACTAAAGAAATCATTTTAAAACCTCTACCAATTTCAAGTTAAATATACCTACAAACTTCATATTTAAAAAGGCATATCTACCCTGGGCAGCGGGGCTCAGTGGTATAGTGTCGGCCTGCACACTGAAGGGTCTCAGGTTTGATTCCCAGTTGAGGGCACATACCTAGGTTGTAGATTCATTCCTCATCCCAGGTGTGCAGCGAATTAGAAAAGCAACCAATGTCTGTGTCTCTAACACTGAGGCACCTCTCTCTCTCTACCCCTTCTTCCATGCCACTCTCTCTGGAAGTCAATGAAAAAAATATCCTCTAGTGAGGGTTAACAACAACGACAATAGCAATAGCATAGCCATGGAGATGGGAAAGACATCAGTGTAAATGAGGAAATAGTCCAGAGTAGAATTGGGTATACTCTTTAAATGGGATGAGGCTTTCTTTTATGTTGACATTAAGGTTTCAGAAGTGAAAAGATGACGGTTGTGTTACAGGGGATACAGGCAGAAGGCCTCAGCTCTTGTCATCTTGAAGGAAAGATTTCAATCAAGAGAAAAAAATGAAGAAAAAAACCCAAAGCTTTAATGGCTGTAATAAAAATGTACTTAGGCTGGTGAACCAAGGCAGGTGCATAGATGAAGTAACAGGATAGCCTAGGCTGGGCTGCCTTTGCTCACTGGGAAGTCAGAGAAAAGGGGGCCTTGGACACATTTCCAAGACCTTTCAGACAGTTTCAGAAGACAAGCCTGGGATGAGCTGCCACTGCCCATTGCTCCCCTGGTTGAAAGCACCATGGGGCCCCCGCAGAAGGAAGGAGGAAACTGGCGCTGTCACGCTTTCCTGTGGTGTAGGGGAGCTCACACTTGGTCCTTTGTCCTGAGCATATTTATCTCCCTTGCAGGTGGAAAATCTTATGGGAGGCTTAAGGGGAGTTCTCAAGAGAATATTCATCAGCTTTCCAGGGGTGCCCTTTCAGGGTGCTGGTCGCCACTGATTAGTCCATGCCAGGAAGGGCCTCATTTGTCAATGTGTCTGGTCCTGAGTCCACTCCAATGCCACTTGTCTTGTCTTAATGCTTTTATGGGCCTGGAGCTGAAATACAACTGAGACTTAAAAGGTATCTTTAGGGAGGAATGCTTAGGGGGTCTCCACCGCATGACCCATGACATGCTCTGGGAGAATAGATTACCTGGGGACAAAGTTCTTGTTTTCCCAGTCTTTGTCCCTTGTAGGCCTCTGGGGGTTCCTGTCCAGGTGGTTTCCTGTGCCCTAGTCTCTACACCTGGGTTTCTGCATCTTTCCCATCTAATACAAACTATTTATTCTCCAGTGCCTTTGGCTTAGGGAAGATAGGCTTAACTCAAACTGCTGTCTAAAAATCTATCTCAGTTTCCCTTTCAACTTGTCCTGGAATTTTTCTAGCTTCTTGTTATGCTGTAACAGTTCTACATTATTCCAATTTTAAAACCACTGGAGCGTATAGTTTAAAATGTTTAGTTTTAGATGACGTATATTCTACATCAATTTCTGAAGGGGCATAAATCTGCTATCAGAGATTAAAATAAAACACAGAATTCAGAATGTAAAGTCATTTTTATTTCTTATGTAAGTAACAAAACAAAAACAACAACCCAATATTAAAAAGGGAAGAGGACCTGAACATTTCGAGGAGATGTAGAAGAAAGAAAATAGTGAAGATCAGAACAGAAATGAACGACACAGAGACCAAAAACACAGTACAAAATATCAATGAAAGTAAGAACTAGTTTTCTGACAGAAATAAGATCGATGAGTCTTTAGCCAGACGCACCAAAAAACAAACGGTGAGGACCCAAGAAAACAAAATCAGATGTGAAAGAGGCGATATAACAACTGACATGACAGAAACAGAAAGAATACTAAGAAAACACTATGCACAACAATAAAGTGGGGAAGCTGCGTAAAATGGACACATTCCTCAAAACTACAATCTGCTAAAACTCAATCGGAAAGAATCAGAAAACCTGGAGGGCCAGTAAAAATGGATGCAATTGAAGAAGTAATAAGAAAAAAACTTCCAGCAAACAAGTGTCTGGGGCCAGATGGATTTACATGCGAGCTTACCTAAACATTTAAAGAAGAATTAAAACCCACTCTCCTCAAAATATTTTAGAAAATTCCAGAGGAGGGAGATATTTTTATGAGACCAGTATTATAATAATCCCAAAACCAGATGAAGATCCTGCAAATAAAGAATTTCACAGACCAACGTCCCTCATGAACATAGGTGCCAAAATCCTCAGAAAATATATTACCAAATTTTATCCAGCAATACATTAAATAAGATCATACACCATGACCAAGTGTGATTTATTCTGGAGACGCAGCGCTGGTATAATATTCGCAAATCAAGAAATGTGAGAGCTAAACAAAATGAAGGACAAAAATCTTATGATCATATCAATAGATACAGAGAAAATATTCTAGAAAATCCAGCACCCATTTTGGAAAAAACTGGGAGCAAAGTGGAAATAGAGGGAATATATCTCAACATAATAAAGGCCATATACAACATACCTGGGGCCAAAATCATACTCAACGTGCAAAGGCTAAAACCATATCCCCTAAGAAGAGGAATAAGACACGGTTGCCCCTTTCACCACTACTGCTCAGCATACTACTGGAAGTCCTAGCCACAGCGAGCAGACAAAAAGAGAACATAAAAGGCATCCGTATCGGAAGAGAGAAGGTTAACTGTCATTACTTGCAGATGACATGATATTGTACATAAAAAACTAAAGAGTCCACCGAGTACTTGTGGATATAATTAATGAATTTGGCAAGGAAGCTGGAAGCAAAATTAACATCAACACATTGATGGCATTTTTTTTACACCGATTATGAACTCTTAGAAAAGACTATACCATTTACCATTGCAACTGAAAAAATAAGACACCTAGGAGTAAAGTCAAAGAAGGATGTAAAAGACTTGTATTCAGAAACAGGACATTGAAAAAAGAAATAGAGGAAGATACAAAGGAGTGAAAGAATTATAGACTGAAAGAATTAACATTATCAAAATATCCATGCTACCCAAAACAATCTATAAATTCAACACAATTGTCATCAATCCCAACAGTGTGTTTCACAGAGCTGGAAAAAATGTTTCGAAAATTTATAGGAAACCAAAAAAGACCCCGTGCACCCACAGTATTCTTGAGAAAGAACAGAGTTGTAGGATCACATTACTGAATATCCTGCTGTAGGGCAAAGCCACTGTGATCAGAACAACCTGCTTCTGGCACAGGAACAGGCACATAGATCAATGGAAAAGTACAGAATCCTGAAATTGACCCATGCCATCATGGTCAATTAATATTTGACCAAAGGGTCAAGAATAAGCCATACAGTAAAGACAGACACTTCAGGTCCGGATATGGGTTCTTGCTGTGCTCAGTGTGGTCTCACTGAGCCTACAGACAGGGGCTTGGGATGTGGTCACGTAGCGTGGAAAAGGCTCCTGGGCACCCCACTCGCTCCCCTTTGCTGTTGGGCTTCTGAAACATTTCTTCCAAACTGTGAGACTACAGCAGGCATCATCGTATTCAGCCCCGCCCCTCACTGTGAGCCTCAGTGTATGGGCCTTGTACCTGTAGAGAAACATTCCTGAGGAAGTCCTATTTTGCCTTAGCATCTTTAGGTTTCCTTTGGTTCGGTGTCTAGTGGGCTCTTTCCTAAGGCAACTCACGTTTCCCACTTCAGAATTCGTTTTCTTTAACACTTCCCACACATCCACAGGGACCCCTGGTAATATCCACAGGGAGAAATGCCCGGGCAGTAGAGGCTATTCCAGTATAAGGGATATCTGAGACTGAAGTGAGAGTCAAAGGGAAGAACTGTGGCTGGAGAGGACTGTAGCCTACATTCTGGTAGAGTTGGATCATCAGGATTATTACCGCCAAGATAAGGTCTCAGTCTGACTCCTTTTAGATTAGTAACTTTTTATTTGTTTCCATTGCTTTTGCTCTTTTGGTCGTTCTCTCATTCTGACTTTCTCTCATCCACTCCTTGGGTTTCAGTGACGAGTAGCAAGGATGACTTGATATTGCTTAAGGATTAGTTGGTTGCACAAGGGCTTGGTCTGAAGGAACAAAGTCAATAAACAATCATATTCACAGGAGGCCATGTCCATTTGAGGAAACGTAAAAAGTGTCAAAAACGGGCAAGGTGTACTGACTGTGGACATCATAGTCCAGAGATTGCCCAACACAAATTCATGTCCATGCCTTTGCCTCTGTGTGTGTGCATGTGTGTGTGTGTGCTTGTGTGTGCTTGTGTGTGAGGGCTGTGGCACACTCTCCTTCTTATTGTCCCTCTGCTCATTTACTCTTCCAGCAGGGGATTCTTGCCCAAATGAACCTAATACACTTCTGACTTCCCACTCGCCTTGACTCAATTCGCCACAGGTATCTGTGCACCTTATTCCACCCCTTGCTAAATGTCGCTTGGGATCTTCGGCCTCAGAGACTGATTCTCTCAGCAAAACACTGTGCAGTCATACTTCTAGAGAGGGACTTTGGTTCAACTGTGAAGTCTCCCACCTGGTTGCCTGTTCCTAATGTGTGACCGACTCCCTACAGGGAGGATACTTAGAAATCCATCATTTTTTAGGACCCAACACTGGACATTTATGCAAGTTTATTTGGTAGGCTCAGAAGGCATTCTTACATTTGTCCAGCCGATGGCCTATATGTTCACTCTGGTGATTATTTTGTAGATGCTGAAAATGCATTCTCAAGATTATCCATTAAGAGGCAGCACTGTTCCTAGAATGATTTTATTGGGAATAACGTCAAGGCAGTCTTACGCTTGCCCACATGGAAGCGGCATCTTTGACCCAAACAATTTTATTGGGGATCCTGGCATTTGCTTCCAACGTTCGAACATAATACGGAACTGAGCTCTCACAGGGATTTTACTGAGAAATCTGGCAATGCATTATCAAGATTTTCCGTTAGGCTCTGCTTCCTTGCAAGTCCATATTCTCCATCTCTAACTTATGTGCCTGGAGCACCTCCAGCGGGCACCAGGTGCACTGGTCGACAAATAGGAAAACGCACGGGGAGCATCCCCAACAAAATCATTAGCTAAAAAATGCTGCCAACGGATGCTTGAGAATGACAATTCATTGCCAGTATCCCGCAAATAATAAGTTTTTGGGAAAGTTTTGCCACCTATGAAAAAGATTACGAATGCAGTGCCAGCATGCCCAATAAAATCATACTGTGGAAAACCTGCCTTCTGGTTGACAAGTGCAAGAATGGCTGCGTAGCATCTCCCATAAAATTATTTGATTGAAAATGCTGTCCTCCGTGGACAATCGTGAGAATACATTGCCAGCATCCCCAGTAAGGTCATTTGTACGGAAATACTGCCAATTCTCAGATAAGTCTGAGAATGTATTGTCAGAATCACCACAAAACCTCTCTGTCGGCAAAATGCAAAAGGGTGAGAATGCGCTGATAGTATCCCCAATCCAATCATGTGGTTGAAAACTACTGCGACCTCATGTAGAGACCTGAGACTGCCTTGCAGGCATCCTCAATAAAATCATTTGGGGCGAAACGCTGCCACGCATCCCCGCAAAAAAACTTTCTCTGGGACAAATGCTGCCAAGTGTGGGACAAACGTGAGCATCCATTGCCAGCCCCTGTAAAATTATTTGGTTGAAAAAATGCTGCCCCTTTGAATAAAAGGTGATAATGTATTTCAGGCATCTCCCGTATAAACGTTTGATGAGAAATTACCTGACATTGTTTACAAATGTGAGAGAGCATTCCCGGCATTCCCAAGAAAAGCATTTGTTTTAAAAATGCTGCCACCTTGTGGAGGTAAGTGGGAGAGCATTAAACGCATCCCCTTTGAAAAAAACTTGGTGGAAATATTCTGCCCCCTGGTGGACAAGGTGAAGCATGCATTGACTGCATCCCCAACAAAATCACTCTTTGAGAAAAAGGCCACCAGGTGCTAAAGGACTGTATGAATGATTTCCCAGAATCCCCAATGAAACCCCTACTGAGATCAAGGTGCCAACTGGTGGACAAGAGTGAGAACGCATGCTCTGGAATCACAATAAAGTGATTTGGGCCTAAAATTCTGATAGCCAATGTCCACGTGTGAGAATTCAAAACCAACATCCACACCCACACACACAATATCACTTTAGGGGAAAACTGCGGCGAATAGTTGGACAAACGTGAGAATGTACAGCCAGCAGCAATAAAGTCGCTTGGTGGAAAAATTCCGCAACTGGCTGAACAAACGTAAGAATGCATTCTCAGCTTACCAAACAAAATCACTTGTGATGTCAAGGTGCCGACGGGTGGACAAGCGGGAGAAACCATTGCCTTTATGTGCAATAATAACATTTGGTGGAAAAATGCGGGCTTGTTGTAAACAGGCTTCACAATGCATTGCCAGCAGCCCCAATAATATCAGTTGTTGGAAAAAGGCCGCCACATGTTTGACAAGTGTGAGAATGCGTTGCCCGCATCCTCATGAAAATCCCTTCTGAGATGATGCTGGCTGCCAAATGGCGGACACATTTGAAAATACATTGCCAAGATTCACAATGAAAATCTCTTGTGGGAAAAATGCCCTTATCTTGTCGACTTGTGTGAGTGTTCATTGCCAGCATCCCCAGTGAAATCACTTGTGGGAAAATGCTTCCACCTATTGGACAAGAGTGAAAATGCATCGCCAGAAGCCCCAGTGAAGTTACATGGTGGAAAATAGCTGCCACTTGTTCTCCAAGGAGGAGCATGCAGTGCCAGGATCCTCAATAATATCATTTGGTGGGAAAATACTGCACCTGGTGTTTGAGTGTCAGAAGGAATTGCCAGCAGCCTTAAAACAATCATTTGTAAATAAGAAACCAGTCACCTTTCTACAAATGTGAAAATGCAGTTACAGCATCTCCAATAAGATCACTTGTGGAGAAAATGCTGTCACCTGGTATTCGAGCAAGGGAATGCATTGCCAGCGTTCTCAGGAAAATCCCTTGGTAAACAAAAGTGGCCACCTTGTGGACAGATGTGGGAATGCATTGCCAGCACAACCAAAGGAATCGTTTGGTGGAAAATGTGGCCTCTTGTTTGAGAGACTGAAGAATGCATTGCCCGCATCCGCAATAAAATCATTTTGTGGAAAAGTACTTCTACGAAGTACGTTGGACGAACGTGCTTCCAGCATTCCCCAAACGATACTTTGTGGTGAAAGTGTTGCCAGCTATTGAACAAAAGTGAAAGTGCCATGCCACTATTCCCAATAGAATCATTTTTGGGAAAGTAGGTTCAATGGCTGTTAAAACGTGAGAATGCCTTGTCAACATCCACAAAATAATCACATTTGTGGAAAATGTAGCCAAGTCTTTTTCAAACTTGAGACTGAATTTTCAACACCCCCAATAATATAATTTGGTAGTAAAAATGCTTCCACAAACGTGTTAAGACAAACGTGGGAAAGCATTGCCAGCATCTCAAACAGAATCGTTGGTGGAAAAATGCTGCCATCTCATGTTTCAGCGCCAAAATGCATTGCCAGTTTCCCCAAAATGGGACAGTGGAGGGAAAATGCAGACAGCTGTAGAAAAAAACGTGGGAATGCCTTGCCAGCATCCTCAGTAAAAGTACTTTGTGGGAAAATTCTGCCACCTGGTGGAAAAGCGTGAGAATGCACTTCCAGAACATTCCTGATATTCACTAGTGGAATATTGACGCCAACTGATAAATATAGAACCATTGAAAGCATCTCCAAGGAAATCGTGCGGTAAAATAATTCTGCTGCCTGCTTGACACACATTAGCTTCCATTGTCAGCATAGCCAATAAAATCTCGTGGTGTCAAAATGCCACCACCTGGTGGACAAACGAGAAAATGCATCTTCTGCATCTCCACAAGCATCCCAAATATGATCCTCAGTTGGAACAATACTGCCACCTGGTGGGTAAACGTGAGAATGCATCCACGAGTTCACCAATGGATTCATCCTGTTGAAAATGTTTCCACCTGTTGAATGGAATTGTGAATGCTTTTCCAGCATCCCCAATAAAATTACTCGTGAAATCATGCCGACACCTGGTGGAAAAGTGTGAGAATGCATTGCCAGCATCCCCAGAACAATCGTTGGTAAGAAACTTTCTGCCGCCTCTGGACAAAAGTAAGAATTCAGAGTGAGCATCTGCAATAATACCATTTGAGGAGAAAATGCTGCCACGTGGTGTTTCAGCATGAGAATGCAAAGGCTGAGGCTGCTCTGGAACCACTTGCCTCTATTGATCATCACAACCACCATATATTTCCTTAAGTGTCTCCTTATTCCTCCACAGGTCATCCTGAAAACACTGCCCGTTATAAACGGGTTGTGGCGGCACATGTTGAACACAGGGCTGGTGGAAACTTAAGAGATCCCACTGGCGGCAGTGACCCATTTTACAGATTGGGGATTATTCAGTATTCTTTAGTAATAGTCAGAGGAGACAATAGGAGGTTTGTTGTGTTCAGGGGGCCTCCCACACTGTGAGATAAATAGGAGGGACTGTCCATTTTACTTCATAGAAGAGTCATGCACATGAGAAGCTTTCTCAGCGAAATATGTGTTTTCAAGCAAACATTGTTTCCCTGCACAGGAAATAGATGCAGAATGTCCCTGTGGGAAAGCATTGAGATGCGGAGACATCCAGAGCATGGCATGTAGTTAGAAAGATAAATTAAGAGCAAGTACCGTGTCTGTCTGTCTGTCTGTCTGTCTGTCTGTTGTTTGTGTGTTGGTTTGAGCCTTACGATTGGCTGCCTTGGAATGATCGACCAGTCCCTGGGAGGGCTGGGCCTTACAGTTGCAGAAGTGGGTAAGTTATGCTTTGGCAGAGGAAATGTATCATGAGTTTCTACAAGGTCCAGACAGGGTGGAGCAGGGAGAGGAGAAGGAATTGATTGAGGAGGAATTAATTGGCAGGGAGCAGTTTGTCCTGGGTGAGAGGACGCCATAAAAGTCATGAAGGTAGTGGTTGATGTTGAGCCTCAGGCACAGATAGAAACAAAACATCCACAAGAAGAGCCAGTCGAGCAGGAGCACGAAGAGGATTGGCTCAGTGGGAAGTGCACCTGGTCCCCACTGGATGTGCTCCGGGCACTTAAGTTAGGAATGTAGCCTGTGAACTTACAAGTGAGCAGATCCTTCTGCTGGCTCAAGCCCAGTACCTGGCAGCGGCGGCAGCCCTGTTTAGAACTGAAAAGCACAAACGTTCAGTGCATTGCCAGATGCTGAGTCAATAGTGTATCCTTGACTCTACAGAAGGGAACGCAATATGCCTGCCCTAGTGCATGAGAAATGTATTAGTGGGGATCGGTAGCTCAGAATCAAATAGACACATTGGAGTGAAGCTCAGGATAGTGAGAACAGTGTGATCCAAAATCTCAGAGACACCCTTTTATCTCACCAGTACCACAAAAACTCTCCCTGGGCTTCAGGAGCGCCGTCCCAGATCAGACTCATGCGCAGAACAAGGGCCATTGCCTCCACACTGCTCTGTGTCACTCAGGTTCTTCTTGGGGTAATGCTGCACTCGAGGGGGGCTGCGTGTCCAAGTCCTCTGTATATCCAAGTCAGTGAGAGGCAGGAATGAGTGATGTCCACAAATAAAGGTATCCTGTTAAGCACTCAGCAGGCAAGTATGTAGGCGAGGTCAAAGGCTGTCAGGAAAACAGTGTGCCCGTGTGTGTATAAACACATGGAGCCCACAAGAACCACTGTGCTCTCTTTTTGCATCTTATGGTGAAGGAGCTGGGCTAGGGGTTAGAGAGGTGGGAGCAATCCAAGCTGCTTTAAGGATCTGCTCCTTTTTGTAGCTGTTTCATGTTCAGCTTGCAGCGTGCAGGCGTTTTGACCTGCTGCAATTTGTCAACAATCTGGAATTGTCAGCCATTATCAGTGACCAAGATGAAACCATGCTCAGCCACATGATCAATCTGAAGGTCAGGCTGTGCAGACCACGGCTGGGGAGGTAGAGAGCTTGTGAAAAAATCCTATCCCTGCAGGAAGGAATAGGCGGGAGTTCTGGAATAAGTTATCACCCTAAACCGGATCCACTATCCTTTTGCAGGTGAAGGAAGCCTGGCATGGCAGCAATCGCTGCAAGACTGTGCTGCTCTTTCACAAAAACCCCTACATCCACGATACTGTGATTGTGAAGGATCCTCTCATAACCATCACAGGAGAGAGGAGGCTCCCTGCATGGCCTGCGGCAAGAAGTGTGTCCAAGTTGGAAGGTGACAGGTTCCTCTCCACACACTCCTCAAGCTGCAGGATACAGGGTGACCCATTCCACTCACATTCAGTGGTACCTGCAGTATGAACGACAGGCCTACAACTGCAGGCAGAACAGCAGCATTCACTTCTTCAACTTCGTCTCTGATCACCATGTTTCGGGATCTGACAGGATTGCTTAGGTGGGTCCTTGCAGGAAATGCCATTAGAGAGCTTGGTGTGATCCCCTGCTTTTTGGGTTTGTGGTTTAGACGCCTGCCCTCTCCTGTGGAGCCCATTTTTCCTTTCCAGATCAACAGTGAGAACTATGAGTGTATGTTGGCATCAGGAGAGGGGACATAGATGATAACAGGTGAGCAGAGACCAACTCTTCACTTGCCTCTGGATTGCCAGGTAGCTGGGACATTGTTTTCTCACATGAACACACTGAAGCTGGGAGAAATACAGCCTGTGACATCATCACGGTATGAGGATGAGGCTGGAAGTTCTGAGCACCGCAGTGCCAATCATGTTCACTTGGGGGAGGCTGAAGGATGATGAGGTCATGTCTGTTTCCTCTGTCACTCAGAATGAAAGTAGATTCTTTGGCCTATTTCTCTGATCTCACACCTCAGGTCACCAACACCACCCTCAGGCCTGCCTACCATGCATTAAAGAGAAGTTCTGTGATGTGCTTCCTAGAACCCCCTCCACAATTTTCCAGTATCCTCCTTCATGGAAATGCTGAGGCTGCTGTGCCACCACATCCCTCTATTGATCATCACAACCACCATGTATTTACTGAATTGTATCGCTGGCCTTCCTGGGTACACTGCCCATCACAACCAAGTTGTGGTGGGAACTGTTGAATGCATGGCTGGAGAAAACGGAAGAGATTCCAACTTTGTCAGGTTTGGGCTTGACATGATTTTTAAATACTTTTTGATTATCCTCAGAGGAGATGATACCAGATTTGCTGTGTTAACTGCACGTATTTAACGTGTGAGAACTATAGGAGGGACCTTCCAATATAAGTAGTGCACGTGAGAAGCTTTTTCAGATTAAAAGGTGTTTCAAGCAAAGATTCTTTTCCTGCGTAGAAATTAGGTGCAGAATGTCCCTGTGGAAAGGCATTCAGCCATGGATATATGCAGCACATGGAATAAATGGCAAGATAAAGCGAGAGCATCTAATGTGCCTGTTTATGTATTGTTTGCCTTGACAATGGACTCTCTGAATTACCCGCCCCGTGAATGCATGGCCTTTACAATTGCAGAAGTGGCTAAGTTGTGTTTTCTGATGGTATCAGAAGCCAAAATTCTTTCTGTGTGGTAGAGACTGTGGTGGATTAAGAAATCAGTGAAAGTCCAATAGAGTTTACCATTTTCCCTTGGGTGATAAGGGAGTTCAAGGAAAGGCCTTGTGTGCAAGGGTCGGAATTTGCAGTGATAAGTTATAAAGGATGATGCGTTTGCCATACCCTCGCTTTAGGGAGACAGCAGGGAACCAGGCCGGGGTTTTACGTTCATTTCACAGTTAAACCAAATTCCCTTTGTAGAAGTATGTGCAAACTGTATTTTTCTGTTAGAAGCCGCCTTTTGGCACGTGCGGACATAACTGCATGCTGTGACTGTTCAAGAATGAGAATCCATTTCCAGCATCACGAAAGAAATGACATTTTGAGGTAAATGCAAACAACTCTTGGGCATACCTGAGCATGCCTACCGTGCATGCCCAATGAAATCATTTGGTGGAAAAGTGCTGCCACCTGGTGGAGAAACGAGGGAATGCAGTGGTACCATCCCGAATGAAATGACATGTGAAGTCATGCTGCCATCTCGTGGACAAGTGTGGATATGCATTGCCAGCCTGCTCAGTAACTTTATTTGTAAAAAAAAGCTGCCATGTTTTGACAAGCATGAGAATGAATTGCCAACATCCCCAATAACATGATTTGAAACGAAAAGCTGCCATCTATTGGATAAGCGTGAGAATGCCTTTCCAGCATTCCCGACAATGTTATTTAGGAGAAAAATGCTGCGACCTGGAAGGATATGACAGGATACTGAGGTTGGGCCTCGGTGGCAATGCAGAAGGAGAGCTTTGGGTTCCCCTACCTCTTGGGTTCGTAAAGTGAGATCCCTGGCTTCTTCTGACTAGTCCTGTTTGCCCTACTAGAACATCAGTAATAGAAGTGTGGTCTAATCATCTCAAGTACTGTGCGAGGAGCTTGGCCCCAGGAGAGTGAAGGTAGAGGAGTACAGGTGAGGGGGACTGTTCCTGGACACTCGCCCCTAGTTTGCTAGGTAGCTGGGTCATTGCTTTCTCTCATGGACGCCCTGATACTGGGAGGAGTAGAGCCTGTTATGTCAGGTCCTCAGAGAATCAGGTTGAGAAAGGAAGTATGTAGCACTGCAGTGGGAATTATATTCAGACAGGGACACCTGATGTAAAATGAGGAAGTGTGCATGTGCAAAATCATTCAGCATCAAAGCAGATTCATTGACCCACTCCTCTGAACTCTCGCTCCAGGCCACCTCCCTCACCCTTAGGCCCGTCTACTATTCCTTAAATGGAGGCTCCCATGATGTCCTTCCTCTGACCCTTCCCACACTTGTCCAGGAGTCTTTTCATACAAAGGCTGAGGCTGCTGTGCCACCACTTCCTTTTATGGATCATTGCAACCATCAAATATTTCCTTAGGTGTGTCCAAATTCCTAACTGGGTGATCCTGAGGTCATTGCTCATTAAAAAGGTGGTGTGGTGTGATGCATCCAACACAAGGCAGCAGGAAATTTAAGAGATCCTAATTTCAGCAATGACCGACTCTTCATGTTAGGGCCACCAATAATTATACTATACTCTTTAGGAATTTTGCTAGGAGATGATAGTCAATTATTGTGTTAGGGTATCTCCCACAGTGTGAGTTAAATAGGAGGGACCATCCATTTTCCTTCAAATAGAGAAGTGCACATAAGAAGGTTTTGACATGAGTATGTGTTTTCAAGCAGACATTATGTTCCTGCACAGGACAATGGAGCAGAATGTCTGTGTGACCAGGTATTCAGTCACAGAGAGATCGGGAGCATGGTATGAAATGGAAAGTTAAAGCAGGAGCATCAGCTCTGTTTGTCTGTTTGTCGTGTGTTCTTGGAACACATAAATCAAGAGCATCAATAGCGTCTGTCTCTGTGGTGTTTGTCCCTAGTTTGGGGCATTACAACTGGCTGCCTGTGAATGACCATTGCCTGTGAGGGCTGGGCCTGTGCAGTGGCAGTGGCGGTTAAGTTGTTATGCTTTAGGACAGTATGAGAAGACAGAATTCTTTCTGTGTGCTGGAGGCTGGGGAGGAGGGAGAACTAAGAGTAAGTCCATTGAAGTGGGTGATACTAATGGACCCAGGGACATAAGGTAGCTCAAGGAAAGGGATTTGGGAGCAAGGGCCTGAATGTCCACTGCGAGCTCCGAAAGGATGATGGATTTCCAGGTTCCTTTCTGTCGGAGGTCAGCTCACACATTGACAGCAGGCAACGCGGTGGGAGGCTTCCCAGTGCATTTCACACTTGAAGCAGAAGCCCTCCCTAGAAGTATGAGAGCACTGTATTTGCTGCGAGAATCATCCTCTGAGCCCAGGATTCAGAACCACACTTAGCCAGTGGGAGTATAAATTGCATGTAGGAGTTGTGGGGAAGAGAGCAAAGGCATGTGAGCAGTCAGTCTGGATATTAGGTTCACTTGGGGTCGAATCCCCAGCTGGAAGGGTAAATGACCAGAGGGACAATAAGATGCAGAGTGTTCTATAGCCCTCACACACAACACACACAGAGGCACAGGCATGTACGTGAAGTTGTGTTGGGCAATCTCTGGACCATGGTGTCCACAGCCAGTACATCTTGTGCATTTTTGACGGTATTACATTTCCTCACATAACAATGGCCTCGTGTGAATATGATTGTTTATTTACTTTGTTCCTTCAGACCGAGCCTTTCTCCTGCAATGAAGAAACTCTTAGGCAGCATCAAGTCATTCTTTCTACGGGTCACTGAAACCCAATGGGTAGATGGAAGAAAGAGTCAGAATGAGGAAAAGACAGAAAGAGCAAGAGTAATGGAAACAAAAACAAGAGAACTGATGTAAAAGGAGTCAGATTGAGACCGTATCTTGGCCGAAGTTATCCTGATCACCCAACTCTACCAGAATGTAGGCTACAGTCCTCTCCAGCCACAGTTCTTCCCTTTGCCTGTCACTTCAGCCTCAGATATCCCACAGACTGGGCAGCCTGTAATGTCCCGGGCATTTCTCCCTGTGGATATTACTAGGGGTCACTGTGGATCTGTGGGAAAGCGGTAGAGAAAATGGATTCTGAAGTGGGAAACGTGAGTAGCCGTAAGCAAGAGCCCCCCAGACACCAAACCCTGGGAAAGCTGCAAATGCTCGGGTAACATAGAGCTTCCTCAGGAATGTTTCACCACAGTTCTGAGGCCCATACACTGAGGCTGACAGTGAGGGGTGGGGCTGAGTAGCGTGATGCCCTCTGTCCAGTCACAGTTTGGAAGAGCTGTTTTAGTAGCCCAAAATGGTGTGGGCATGCCCAAGTCCTCCATCAGAGGCAGGAACGTGTGACGTGCGTGAATCAGGGTATCCTGTGAAGCCGTGTGCAGGCAAGGGTGTGGGGATATCAAAGCCTGTGAGGAATCAGTGTGACCGCATGGGTGCAGGCACCTGTAACCCCAGGAACCTCTGTGTTCCTCTGTGCCTCTTATGCAGAAGGAATGGGGCCAGAAGATAGGTGGTTCAGGCCAAGCCAGGCTGTTTTGTAGATCTCCATGTTTTAGTTCTTTCATAGCCACACGATCAATGTGAAGGTGATGTTGCAGGTACTGGTGCTGGAAAGGGAGGGGCCTTGAGAATATAACCTGTCCATGTAAGCAGGGACACTTGGGTGTCCAGGAGTGAGATGTCCCTAACCCCCACCCACATTCCTTCTGCAGGTGGAGGGAGCCAGACATGCCAGGGATGATGGCAAGGTTAACTGTCCTTTTGTAGCAAATCATACTAATGCAGTACTGCCACTGTGAAGGAGTATCTCATTACCATCACAGGCGGGAGCAGGCTCTCTCTATGGGCAGCAGCAGGAAGTGCATAGAACTTGAAAGGTGATGTGCCCTTCTCCACACACTCTTCATGCTGCAGGATACAGTGCATCCTATGCCTCTTGCATTCAGTGGTGCCAGCATTATGAACGATGGGCCAACAGCTCCAGGTACCAGAACAGCAGCTTTAACTACTTCAACTAGTTCTCTGCCCACAGCGTGGCAGGGTCTGACAGGATTGCTGAGGTGGAGGCTTGCTTGCAATGCCCTAAGAGAGCTTGGTGTGTTCCCCTGCTTTTGGATTTTTAGTCAGATCCCTGCTGTCTCTGGACGATCACATTTTGCTCTGCCAGAAAATCAGTAAGGACTACTTGAGGATGTTGGAACCAGGAGAAGGCACTTAGAGGACATGTGAGGAGATGCCAGTGGGGCTCCCCCTTGGGTTGTCAGGTAGCTGGGACATTTTTCTCTCACATGAACACCCTGAGGCTCGGAAGGATAGCCTATGACGCCAGGCCACTGCGGCATTGGGAAGAGACAGAAAGTCTGAAGAACTGCAGTGTGGCATCATGTTCAGGCAGGAAGCTGAAGGAAGATGCAGGAGTGTGCATGTCTACCGTCACTCAGAATCAAAGCAGATTCATGTACCCATTCCTGTGAGCTATTGTAAATTGTGCTGCTCTGAAGAGGGTTTTATATATTCTTCCTGATCGATGTTCCTGGTTTCGTAGGACATATTCCAAGCAGTGGGGCCACTGGGTTCAATGGCAGTTCTGTATTTCAATTTTTGAGAAAACCTCCTATGTCATAATGTTTTCCATACAGGCTGCATGAGTCTGCATTCCCACCAGCAGTATACTAGGGTGAGCTTTTCTGCACACCCTCACAGGCACTTTCTGTTTATTGACTTATTGAAAACATAGCCATTCTGGAAGACCTCAGGTGATACCCCATTATTGTTTTAATTTTCATCTCTCTGGTGATTAGTGACACTGAGCAGTTTTCATATGTCTCTTGGACATGTTTATGCGCTCTTTGGAGAAGTGTCTACTTAGGTCTTTGCTCGTTTTTTAATTGGATCGTTTGTCTTCCTCTTGTGAAGGTGTGTTTCTTAAAATATTAGGGGTAGTAACCCTTTATCAGATGTATCATCGGCAAATATGTTCTCCCATATAATGAGTTCCCTTTGCATTTTGTTGATGGTATCTTTGTGCAGAATCTTTTTATTTTGCTGTAGTCCCATTTGTTTATTTTCTCCTTTGCTTCCATTGCCCTAGGCAGTGTATTGGTGAGCATATTGCAATGAGAGATGTCTGAGATCATGCTGCCTCCATTTCCTTCTAGGATTTTTAATGGTTTCATGTTTTACCTTTAAGTTTTTTATCCAGTTGGAGTTGATCCTTGTGTGCGGTGCAAGATAGTGGTCTAGTTGCATTATTTTGAAAGTTCCTGTCCAATTTTCCCAACACCATTTATTGAAGAGACTTCCTTTACTCCACTGTATGCTCTGCCTCCTTTGTAAAATCTCAATTGAGTGTAATGAGTTGGGTCAATTCCTGGGTTCTCTGTTCAGTTCCATTTATGTCATTAAGTCTGTTCTTCTGCCAGTTCCATTCTGTTTCGATTAAAATGGCTTTACTATATCTTGATATGTATTATTTTGATTCCTTCCACTTTTTTCTTCCTCCCAAAATTGCTGCAGCGATTTGGGGTCCTGTCCTTTTTGTGTCCTTTAAATTTTTGCACTACTTCTTCTAGGTCTGTGATATCGGACATTGGTATTTTATGAATAGTTTGAATCTATAGATTGCTTTGGGGAGTACGGACATCTGAATGAGGTTGATTCTAGCAATCCATTAGCATGGTATATTCTTACACTTGTTTATATCTTCCTCTATCTCTTTTTTGAACATATTTGTTTTGCAAGTACACGTCTTTCACCCCTTTGGTTAAGTTAATTCCTAAGTATCTTAATTTTATTGTTGCACGTTAAATGTGTTTTTGTTTGTTTGTTTGTTTGTTTTAGTTTCTCTTTCTGAGAGATCATGAATGTTGTTTAAAAATGCCATTTACTTCTGGGCATTAATTTTCCATCCTGCTGCATAGCTGGGTTCCTTTATTATTAAATCTAGAAGTCTTTTGGTGACCTCTTTAGTGTTCTCAGCATACAATATCAGGTCATCTGCAAACAGTGACAGTTTTATTTCTCCTTTCCAATTTGGATGCCTTTTATGTTTTCTCCTTGTCTGATCGCTGTGGCAAGGACTTCCAACACTCTGTTGAATAAAAGATGGTGAAAGTGGACGTCCCTGTCTTGTTCCTCTTATTAGGGGATATGTTTTAGTTTTTGCCCATTGAGTATGAAGTTGACTGAAGGTTTGTCCTATAAGGACTTTAATGTGTTTAGGCATGATCCCTCTATTCCCACTGTGCTGAGAGTTTTTCTCAAAAATGGGCGCTGGGTTTTGTTGCTCTTTCTGCACATACTGAGATGATCATGAGATTTTTGTTTGTCAAATGGTTCCTGTGAGGCATCACATTTATAGATTTGTGAATACTGTACCAAACCTGCATCCCTGGAATAAACCCCACTTGGTCATGGGGTGTGATCTGTTTAACATATTGCTTGATCCAATTTGCTAATATTTGTTTGAAGATTTTAGCATCTTTGTTTATCACGGATATTGGCCTGTAATTCTTTCTTTGCAAGGTCTTTACCTGGATTTGTAGTTGGGATTATTCAGGCTGCCTAAAAAGAGCTTGGGAGTGTTTGTTCCTCTCGGACTTTTTGGAACAATTTGAATTATTTTTTGAATGTTTGATAAAACTCCCCTCTGAAACTGTCTGGGCCTGGCGCTTTTTTTCTTGGGCATTTTTAAAAAAATCATTGTTCCAATTTCACCAGTTTTTATCAACGTGTTCAGCATGCCTGATTCTTCCTCACTGAGTATTGGAAGGTTGTGTATTTCCAGAAATTTGTCTATTTCATCCAGGTTGTTGGCATATAGTTGTTCAGGGTATTTGCTTACAACCCTTTGTATTTCAGTGGTATCAGTTGTTACTTCACTTCTTTTGTTCCTCAATTTATTTATTTTTGACCTCTGTCTTTGGTTTTTGGTGAGTTGGGGTAAAAGTTCATCACACTGATTGTCTATTCAAAGACAAGCTCTTGGTTGCATTGACCTTTTTTAATTTTTTAGTCTCTACGTTATTTATTTAGGCTCTGGTTCTTTATTATTTTCTTCCTTTTACTTCCTCTGGGCCTTTTCGTGGTTTCTGTTCTCTTTCTAAATCTTTCAGTTGTAGTGTTAGATAGTTTAGTAGAAATTTTTCTGGTTCTCATTGCTATAAAAGCTTTTAACAAAAAAAGTTCGTATACGCTACTCTATTTGGACCCTGATCTAAAAGTGTTTCCTCCCTGCTACATACAAACTGTTGCAAAATTAATGCCAGTAATATAATAGTGGCAAATCACCAATGAAAACATGAGTAAAACTAAAGAAATCATTTTAAAACCTCTACCAATTTCAAGTTAAATATACCTACAAACTTCATATTTAAAAAGGCATATCTACCCTGGGCAGCGGGGCTCAGTGGTATAGTGTCGGCCTGCACACTGAAGGGTCTCAGGTTTGATTCCCAGTTGAGGGCACATACCTAGGTTGTAGATTCATTCCTCATCCCAGGTGTGCAGCGAATTAGAAAAGCAACCAATGTCTGTGTCTCTAACACTGAGGCACCTCTCTCTCTCTACCCCTTCTTCCATGCCACTCTCTCTGGAAGTCAATGAAAAAAATATCCTCTAGTGAGGGTTAACAACAACGACAATAGCAATAGCATAGCCATGGAGATGGGAAAGACATCAGTGTAAATGAGGAAATAGTCCAGAGTAGAATTGGGTATACTCTTTAAATGGGATGAGGCTTTCTTTTATGTTGACATTAAGGTTTCAGAAGTGAAAAGATGACGGTTGTGTTACAGGGGATACAGGCAGAAGGCCTCAGCTCTTGTCATCTTGAAGGAAAGATTTCAATCAAGAGAAAAAAATGAAGAAAAAAACCCAAAGCTTTAATGGCTGTAATAAAAATGTACTTAGGCTGGTGAACCAAGGCAGGTGCATAGATGAAGTAACAGGATAGCCTAGGCTGGGCTGCCTTTGCTCACTGGGAAGTCAGAGAAAAGGGGGCCTTGGACACATTTCCAAGACCTTTCAGACAGTTTCAGAAGACAAGCCTGGGATGAGCTGCCACTGCCCATTGCTCCCCTGGTTGAAAGCACCATGGGGCCCCCGCAGAAGGAAGGAGGAAACTGGCGCTGTCACGCTTTCCTGTGGTGTAGGGGAGCTCACACTTGGTCCTTTGTCCTGAGCATATTTATCTCCCTTGCAGGTGGAAAATCTTATGGGAGGCTTAAGGGGAGTTCTCAAGAGAATATTCATCAGCTTTCCAGGGGTGCCCTTTCAGGGTGCTGGTCGCCACTGATTAGTCCATGCCAGGAAGGGCCTCATTTGTCAATGTGTCTGGTCCTGAGTCCACTCCAATGCCACTTGTCTTGTCTTAATGCTTTTATGGGCCTGGAGCTGAAATACAACTGAGACTTAAAAGGTATCTTTAGGGAGGAATGCTTAGGGGGTCTCCACCGCATGACCCATGACATGCTCTGGGAGAATAGATTACCTGGGGACAAAGTTCTTGTTTTCCCAGTCTTTGTCCCTTGTAGGCCTCTGGGGGTTCCTGTCCAGGTGGTTTCCTGTGCCCTAGTCTCTACACCTGGGTTTCTGCATCTTTCCCATCTAATACAAACTATTTATTCTCCAGTGCCTTTGGCTTAGGGAAGATAGGCTTAACTCAAACTGCTGTCTAAAAATCTATCTCAGTTTCCCTTTCAACTTGTCCTGGAATTTTTCTAGCTTCTTGTTATGCTGTAACAGTTCTACATTATTCCAATTTTAAAACCACTGGAGCGTATAGTTTAAAATGTTTAGTTTTAGATGACGTATATTCTACATCAATTTCTGAAGGGGCATAAATCTGCTATCAGAGATTAAAATAAAACACAGAATTCAGAATGTAAAGTCATTTTTATTTCTTATGTAAGTAACAAAACAAAAACAACAACCCAATATTAAAAAGGGAAGAGGACCTGAACATTTCGAGGAGATGTAGAAGAAAGAAAATAGTGAAGATCAGAACAGAAATGAACGACACAGAGACCAAAAACACAGTACAAAATATCAATGAAAGTAAGAACTAGTTTTCTGACAGAAATAAGATCGATGAGTCTTTAGCCAGACGCACCAAAAAACAAACGGTGAGGACCCAAGAAAACAAAATCAGATGTGAAAGAGGCGATATAACAACTGACATGACAGAAACAGAAAGAATACTAAGAAAACACTATGCACAACAATAAAGTGGGGAAGCTGCGTAAAATGGACACATTCCTCAAAACTACAATCTGCTAAAACTCAATCGGAAAGAATCAGAAAACCTGGAGGGCCAGTAAAAATGGATGCAATTGAAGAAGTAATAAGAAAAAAACTTCCAGCAAACAAGTGTCTGGGGCCAGATGGATTTACATGCGAGCTTACCTAAACATTTAAAGAAGAATTAAAACCCACTCTCCTCAAAATATTTTAGAAAATTCCAGAGGAGGGAGATATTTTTATGAGACCAGTATTATAATAATCCCAAAACCAGATGAAGATCCTGCAAATAAAGAATTTCACAGACCAACGTCCCTCATGAACATAGGTGCCAAAATCCTCAGAAAATATATTACCAAATTTTATCCAGCAATACATTAAATAAGATCATACACCATGACCAAGTGTGATTTATTCTGGAGACGCAGCGCTGGTATAATATTCGCAAATCAAGAAATGTGAGAGCTAAACAAAATGAAGGACAAAAATCTTATGATCATATCAATAGATACAGAGAAAATATTCTAGAAAATCCAGCACCCATTTTGGAAAAAACTGGGAGCAAAGTGGAAATAGAGGGAATATATCTCAACATAATAAAGGCCATATACAACATACCTGGGGCCAAAATCATACTCAACGTGCAAAGGCTAAAACCATATCCCCTAAGAAGAGGAATAAGACACGGTTGCCCCTTTCACCACTACTGCTCAGCATACTACTGGAAGTCCTAGCCACAGCGAGCAGACAAAAAGAGAACATAAAAGGCATCCGTATCGGAAGAGAGAAGGTTAACTGTCATTACTTGCAGATGACATGATATTGTACATAAAAAACTAAAGAGTCCACCGAGTACTTGTGGATATAATTAATGAATTTGGCAAGGAAGCTGGAAGCAAAATTAACATCAACACATTGATGGCATTTTTTTTACACCGATTATGAACTCTTAGAAAAGACTATACCATTTACCATTGCAACTGAAAAAATAAGACACCTAGGAGTAAAGTCAAAGAAGGATGTAAAAGACTTGTATTCAGAAACAGGACATTGAAAAAAGAAATAGAGGAAGATACAAAGGAGTGAAAGAATTATAGACTGAAAGAATTAACATTATCAAAATATCCATGCTACCCAAAACAATCTATAAATTCAACACAATTGTCATCAATCCCAACAGTGTGTTTCACAGAGCTGGAAAAAATGTTTCGAAAATTTATAGGAAACCAAAAAAGACCCCGTGCACCCACAGTATTCTTGAGAAAGAACAGAGTTGTAGGATCACATTACTGAATATCCTGCTGTAGGGCAAAGCCACTGTGATCAGAACAACCTGCTTCTGGCACAGGAACAGGCACATAGATCAATGGAAAAGTACAGAATCCTGAAATTGACCCATGCCATCATGGTCAATTAATATTTGACCAAAGGGTCAAGAATAAGCCATACAGTAAAGACAGACACTTCAGGTCCGGATATGGGTTCTTGCTGTGCTCAGTGTGGTCTCACTGAGCCTACAGACAGGGGCTTGGGATGTGGTCACGTAGCGTGGAAAAGGCTCCTGGGCACCCCACTCGCTCCCCTTTGCTGTTGGGCTTCTGAAACATTTCTTCCAAACTGTGAGACTACAGCAGGCATCATCGTATTCAGCCCCGCCCCTCACTGTGAGCCTCAGTGTATGGGCCTTGTACCTGTAGAGAAACATTCCTGAGGAAGTCCTATTTTGCCTTAGCATCTTTAGGTTTCCTTTGGTTCGGTGTCTAGTGGGCTCTTTCCTAAGGCAACTCACGTTTCCCACTTCAGAATTCGTTTTCTTTAACACTTCCCACACATCCACAGGGACCCCTGGTAATATCCACAGGGAGAAATGCCCGGGCAGTAGAGGCTATTCCAGTATAAGGGATATCTGAGACTGAAGTGAGAGTCAAAGGGAAGAACTGTGGCTGGAGAGGACTGTAGCCTACATTCTGGTAGAGTTGGATCATCAGGATTATTACCGCCAAGATAAGGTCTCAGTCTG
Organism: Miniopterus schreibersii; assembly: GCF_964146895.1. Lineage (NCBI taxonomy): Eukaryota > Metazoa > Chordata > Mammalia > Chiroptera > Miniopteridae > Miniopterus > Miniopterus schreibersii. Next base: position 13,707,777 of record NC_138120.1, on the reverse strand, counting down.
ACTCCTTTTAGATTAGTAACTTTTTATTTGTTTCCATTGCTTTTGCTCTTTTGGTCGTTCTCTCATTCTGACTTTCTCTCATCCACTCCTTGGGTTTCAGTGACGAGTAGCAAGGATGACTTGATATTGCTTAAGGATTAGTTGGTTGCACAAGGGCTTGGTCTGAAGGAACAAAGTCAATAAACAATCATATTCACAGGAGGCCATGTCCATTTGAGGAAACGTAAAAAGTGTCAAAAACGGGCAAGGTGTACTGACTGTGGACATCATAGTCCAGAGATTGCCCAACACAAATTCATGTCCATGCCTTTGCCTCTGTGTGTGTGCATGTGTGTGTGTGTGCTTGTGTGTGCTTGTGTGTGAGGGCTGTGGCACACTCTCCTTCTTATTGTCCCTCTGCTCATTTACTCTTCCAGCAGGGGATTCTTGCCCAAATGAACCTAATACACTTCTGACTTCCCACTCGCCTTGACTCAATTCGCCACAGGTATCTGTGCACCTTATTCCACCCCTTGCTAAATGTCGCTTGGGATCTTCGGCCTCAGAGACTGATTCTCTCAGCAAAACACTGTGCAGTCATACTTCTAGAGAGGGACTTTGGTTCAACTGTGAAGTCTCCCACCTGGTTGCCTGTTCCTAATGTGTGACCGACTCCCTACAGGGAGGATACTTAGAAATCCATCATTTTTTAGGACCCAACACTGGACATTTATGCAAGTTTATTTGGTAGGCTCAGAAGGCATTCTTACATTTGTCCAGCCGATGGCCTATATGTTCACTCTGGTGATTATTTTGTAGATGCTGAAAATGCATTCTCAAGATTATCCATTAAGAGGCAGCACTGTTCCTAGAATGATTTTATTGGGAATAACGTCAAGGCAGTCTTACGCTTGCCCACATGGAAGCGGCATCTTTGACCCAAACAATTTTATTGGGGATCCTGGCATTTGCTTCCAACGTTCGAACATAATACGGAACTGAGCTCTCACAGGGATTTTACTGAGAAATCTGGCAATGCATTATCAAGATTTTCCGTTAGGCTCTGCTTCCTTGCAAGTCCATATTCTCCATCTCTAACTTATGTGCCTGGAGCACCTCCAGCGGGCACCAGGTGCACTGGTCGACAAATAGGAAAACGCACGGCGAGCATCCCCAACAAAATCATTAGCTAAAAAATGCTGCCAACGGATGCTTGAGAATGACAATTCATTGCCAGTATCCCGCAAATAATAAGTTTTTGGGAAAGTTTTGCCACCTATGAAAAAGATTACGAATGCAGTGCCAGCATGCCCAATAAAATCATACTGTGGAAAACCTGCCTTCTGGTTGACAAGTGCAAGAATGGCTGCGTAGCATCTCCCATAAAATTATTTGATTGAAAATGCTGTCCTCCGTGGACAATCGTGAGAATACATTGCCAGCATCCCCAGTAAGGTCATTTGTACGGAAATACTGCCAATTCTCAGATAAGTCTGAGAATGTATTGTCAGAATCACCACAAAACCTCTCTGTCGGCAAAATGCAAAAGGGTGAGAATGCGCTGATAGTATCCCCAATCCAATCATGTGGTTGAAAACTACTGCGACCTCATGTAGAGACCTGAGACTGCCTTGCAGGCATCCTCAATAAAATCATTTGGGGCGAAACGCTGCCACGCATCCCCGCAAAAAAACTTTCTCTGGGACAAATGCTGCCAAGTGTGGGACAAACGTGAGCATCCATTGCCAGCCCCTGTAAAATTATTTGGTTGAAAAAATGCTGCCCCTTTGAATAAAAGGTGATAATGTATTTCAGGCATCTCCCGTATAAACGTTTGATGAGAAATTACCTGACATTGTTTACAAATGTGAGAGAGCATTCCCGGCATTCCCAAGAAAAGCATTTGTTTTAAAAATGCTGCCACCTTGTGGAGGTAAGTGGGAGAGCATTAAACGCATCCCCTTTGAAAAAAACTTGGTGGAAATATTCTGCCCCCTGGTGGACAAGGTGAAGCATGCATTGACTGCATCCCCAACAAAATCACTCTTTGAGAAAAAGGCCACCAGGTGCTAAAGGACTGTATGAATGATTTCCCAGAATCCCCAATGAAACCCCTACTGAGATCAAGGTGCCAACTGGTGGACAAGAGTGAGAACGCATGCTCTGGAATCACAATAAAGTGATTTGGGCCTAAAATTCTGATAGCCAATGTCCACGTGTGAGAATTCAAAACCAACATCCACACCCACACACACAATATCACTTTAGGGGAAAACTGCGGCGAATAGTTGGACAAACGTGAGAATGTACAGCCAGCAGCAATAAAGTCGCTTGGTGGAAAAATTCCGCAACTGGCTGAACAAACGTAAGAATGCATTCTCAGCTTACCAAACAAAATCACTTGTGATGTCAAGGTGCCGACGGGTGGACAAGCGGGAGAAACCATTGCCTTTATGTGCAATAATAACATTTGGTGGAAAAATGCGGGCTTGTTGTAAACAGGCTTCACAATGCATTGCCAGCAGCCCCAATAATATCAGTTGTTGGAAAAAGGCCGCCACATGTTTGACAAGTGTGAGAATGCGTTGCCCGCATCCTCATGAAAATCCCTTCTGAGATGATGCTGGCTGCCAAATGGCGGACACATTTGAAAATACATTGCCAAGATTCACAATGAAAATCTCTTGTGGGAAAAATGCCCTTATCTTGTCGACTTGTGTGAGTGTTCATTGCCAGCATCCCCAGTGAAATCACTTGTGGGAAAATGCTTCCACCTATTGGACAAGAGTGAAAATGCATCGCCAGAAGCCCCAGTGAAGTTACATGGTGGAAAATAGCTGCCACTTGTTCTCCAAGGAGGAGCATGCAGTGCCAGGATCCTCAATAATATCATTTGGTGGGAAAATACTGCACCTGGTGTTTGAGTGTCAGAAGGAATTGCCAGCAGCCTTAAAACAATCATTTGTAAATAAGAAACCAGTCACCTTTCTACAAATGTGAAAATGCAGTTACAGCATCTCCAATAAGATCACTTGTGGAGAAAATGCTGTCACCTGGTATTCGAGCAAGGGAATGCATTGCCAGCGTTCTCAGGAAAATCCCTTGGTAAACAAAAGTGGCCACCTTGTGGACAGATGTGGGAATGCATTGCCAGCACAACCAAAGTAATCGTTTGGTGGAAAATGTGGCCTCTTGTTTGAGAGACTGAAGAATGCATTGCCCGCATCCGCAATAAAATCATTTTGTGGAAAAGTACTTCTACGAAGTACGTTGGACGAACGTGCTTCCAGCATTCCCCAAACGATACTTTGTGGTGAAAGTGTTGCCAGCTATTGAACAAAAGTGAAAGTGCCATGCCACTATTCCCAATAGAATCATTTTTGGGAAAGTAGGTTCAATGGCTGTTAAAACATGAGAATGCCTTGTCAACATCCACAAAATAATCACATTTGTGGAAAATGTAGCCAAGTCTTTTTCAAACTTGAGACTGAATTTTCAACACCCCCAATAATATAATTTGGTAGTAAAAATGCTTCCACAAACGTGTTAAGACAAACGTGGGAAAGCATTGCCAGCATCTCAAACAGAATCGTTGGTGGAAAAATGCTGCCATCTCATGTTTCAGCGCCAAAATGCATTGCCAGTTTCCCCAAAATGGGACAGTGGAGGGAAAATGCAGACAGCTGTAGAAAACAACGTGGGAATGCCTTGCCAGCATCCTCAGTAAAAGTACTTTGTGGGGAAATTCTGCCACCTGGTGGAAAAGCGTGAGAATGCACTTCCAGAACATTCCTGATATTCACTAGTGGAATATTGACGCCAACTGATAAATATAGAACCATTGCAAGCATCTCCAGCGAAATCGTGCGGTAAAATAATTCTGCTGCCTGCTTGACACACATTAGCTTCCATTGTCAGCATAGCCAATAAAATCTCGTGGTGTCAAAATGCCACCACCTGGTGGACAAACGAGAAAATGCATCTTCTGCATCTCCACAAGCATCCCAACTATGATCCTCAGTTCGAACAATACTGCCACCTGGTGGGTAAACGTGAGAATGCATCCACGAGTTCACCAATGGATTCATCCTGTTGAAAATGTTTCCACCTGTTGAATGGAATTGTGAATGCTTTTCCAGCATCCCCAATAAAATTACTCGTGAAATCATGCCGACACCTGGTGGAAAAGTGTGAGAATGCATTGCCAGCATCCCCAGAACAATCGTTGGTAAGAAACTTTCTGCCGCCTCTGGACAAAAGTAAGAATTCAGAGTGAGCATCTGCAATAATACCATTTGAGGAGAAAATGCTGCCACGTGGTGTTTCAGCATGAGAATGCAAAGGCTGCGGCTGCTCTGGAACCACTTGCCTCTATTGATCATCACAACCACCATATATTTCCTTAAGTGTCTCCTTATTCCTCCACAGGTCATCCTGAAAACACTGCCCGTTATAAACGGGTTGTGGCGGCACATGTTGAACACAGGGCTGGTGGAAACTTAAGAGATCCCACTGGCGGCAGTGACCCATTTTACAGATTGGGGATTATTCAGTATTCTTTAGTAATAGTCAGAGGAGACAATAGGAGGTTTGTTGTGTTCAGGGGACCTCCCACACTGTGAGATAAATAGGAGGGACTGTCCATTTTACTTCATAGAAGAGTCATGCACATGAGAAGCTTTCTCAGCGAAATATGTGTTTTCAAGCAAACATTGTTTCCCTGCACAGGAAATAGATGCAGAATGTCCCTGTGGGAAAGCATTGAGATGCGGAGACATCCAGAGCATGGCATGTAGTTAGAAAGATAAATTAAGAGCAAGTACCGTGTCTGTCTGTCTGTCTGTCTGTCTGTCTGTTGTTTGTGTGTTGGTTTGAGCCTTACGATTGGCTGCCTTGGAATGATCGACCAGTCCCTGGGAGGGCTGGGCCTTACAGTTGCAGAAGTGGGTAAGTTATGCTTTGGCAGAGGAAATGTATCATGAGTTTCTACAAGGGCCAGACAGGGTGGAGCAGGGAGAGGAGAAGGAATTGATTGAGGAGGAATTAATTGGCAGGGAGCAGTTTGTCCTGGGTGAGAGGACGCCATAAAAGTCATGAAGGTAGTGGTTGATGTTGAGCCTCAGGCACAGATAGAAACAAAACATCCACAAGAAGAGCCAGTCGAGCAGGAGCACGAAGAGGATAGGCTGAGTGGGCAGTGCACCTGGTCCCCACTGGATGTGCTCCGGGCACTTAAGTTAGGAATGTAGCCCGTGAACTTACAAGTGAGCAGATCCTTCTGCTGGCTCAAGCCCAGTACCTGGCAGCGGCGGCAGCCCTGTTTAGAACTGAAAAGCACAAACGTTCAGTGCATTGCCAGATGCTGAGTCAATAGTGTATCCTTGACTCTACAGAAGGGAACGCAATATGCCTGCCCTAGTGCATGAGAAATGTATTAGTGGGGATCGGTAGCTCAGAATCAAATAGACACATTGGAGTGAAGCTCAGGATAGTGAGAACAGTGTGATCCAAAATCTCAGAGACACCCTTTTATCTCACCAGTACCACAAAAACTCTCCCTGTGCTTCAGGAGCGCCGTCCCAGATCAGACTCATGCGCAGAACAAGGGCCATTGCCTCCACACTGCTCTGTGTCACTCAGGTTCTTCTTGGGGTAATGCTGCACTCGAGGGGGGCTGCGTGTCCAAGTCCTCTGTATGTCCAAGTCAGTGAGAGGCAGGAATGAGTGATGTCCACAAATAAAGGTATCCTGTTAAGCACTCAGCAGGCAAGTATGTAGGCGAGGTCAAAGGCTGTCAGGAAAACAGTGTGCCTGTGTGTGTATAAACACATGGAGCCCACAAGAACCACTGTGCTCTCTTTTTGCATCTTATGGTGAAGGAGCTGGGCTAGGGGTTAGAGAGGTGGGAGCAATCCAAGCTGCTTTAAGGATCTGCTCCTTTTTGTAGCTGTTTCATGTTCAGCTTGCAGCGTGCAGGCGTTTTGACCTGCTGCAATTTGTCAACAATCTGGAATTGTCAGCCATTATCAGTGACCAAGATGAAACCATGCTCAGCCACATGATCAATCTGAAGGTCAGGCTGTGCAGACCACGGCTGGGGAGGTAGAGAGCTTGTGAAAAAATCCTATCCCTGCAGGAAGGAATAGGCGGGAGTTCTGGAATAAGTTATCACCCTAAACCGGATCCACTATCCTTTTGCAGGTGAAGGAAGCCTGGCATGGCAGCAATCGCTGCAAGACTGTGCTGCTCTTTCACAAAAACCCCTACATCCATGATACTGTGATTGTGAAGGATCCTCTCATAGCCATCACAGGAGAGAGGAGGCTCCCTGCATGGCCTGCGGCAAGAAGTGTGTCCAAGTTGGAAGGTGACAGGTTCCTCTCCACACACTCCTCAAGCTGCAGGATACAGGGTGACCCATTCCACTCACATTCAGTGGTACCTGCAGTATGAACGACAGGCCTACAACTGCAGGCAGAACAGCAGCATTCACTTCTTCAACTTCGTCTCTGATCACTATGTTTCGGGATCTGACAGGATTGCTTAGGTGGGTCCTTGCAGGAAATGCCATTAGAGAGCTTGGTGTGATCCCCTGCTTTTTGGGTTTGTGGTTTAGACGCCTGCCCTCTCCTGTGGAGCCCATTTTTCCTTTCCAGATCACCAGTGAGAACTATGAGTGGGTGTTGGCATCGGGAGAGGGGACATAGATGATAACAGGTGAGCAGAGACCAACTCTTCACTTGCCTCTGGATTGCCAGGTAGCTGGGACATTGTTTTCTCACATGAACACACTGAAGCTGGGAGAAATACAGCCTGTGACATCATCACGGTATGAGGATGAGGCTGGAAGTTCTGAGCACCGCAGTGCCAATCATGTTCACTTGGGGGAGGCTGAAGGATGATGAGGTCATGTCTGTTTCCTCTGTCACTCAGAATGAAAGTAGATTCTTTGGCCTATTTCTCTGATCTCACACCTCAGGTCACCAACACCACCCTCAGGCCTGCCTACCATGCATTAAGGAGAAGTTCTGTGATGTGCTTCCTAGAACCCCCTCCACAATTTTCCAGTATCCTCCTTCATGAAAATGCTGAGGCTGCTGTGCCACCACATCCCTCTATTGATCATCACAACCACCATGTACTTACTGAATTGTATCGCTGGCCTTCCTGGGTACACTGCCCATCACAACCAAGTTGTGGTGGGAACTGTTGAATGCATGGCTGGAGAAAACGGAAGAGATTCCAACTTTGTCAGGTTTGGGCTTGACATGATTTTTAAATACTTTTTGATTATCCTCAGAGGAGATGATACCAGATTTGCTGTGTTAACTGCACGTATTTAACGTGTGAGAACTATAGGAGGGACCTTCCAATATAAGTAGTGCACGTGAGAAGCTTTTTCAGATTAAAAGGTGTTTCAAGCAAAGATTCTTTTCCTGCGTAGAAATTAGGTGCAGAATGTCCCTGTGGAAAGGCATTCAGCCATGGATATATGCAGCACATGGAATAAATGGCAAGATAAAGCGAGAGCATCTAATGTGCCTGTTTATGTATTGTTTGCCTTGACAATGGACTCTCTGAATTACCCGCCCCGTGAATGCATGGCCTTTACAATTGCAGAAGTGGCTAAGTTGTGTTTTCTGATGGTATCAGAAGCCAAAATTCTTTCTGTGTGGTAGAGACTGTGGTGGATTAAGAAATCAGTGAAAGTCCAATAGAGTTTACCATTTTCCCTTGGGTGATAAGGGAGTTCAAGGAAAGGCCTTGTGTGCAAGGGTCGGAATTTGCAGTGATAAGTTATAAAGGATGATGCGTTTGCCATACCCTCGCTTTAGGGAGACAGCAGGGAACCAGGCCGGGGTTTTACGTTCATTTCACAGTTAAACCAAATTCCCTTTGTAGAAGTATGTGCAAACTGTATTTTTCTGTTAGAAGCCGCCTTTTGGCACGTGCGGACATAACTGCATGCTGTGACTGTTCAAGAATGAGAATCCATTTCCAGCATCACGAAAGAAATGACATTTTGAGGTAAATGCAAACAACTCTTGGGCATACCTGAGCATGCCTACCGTGCATGCCCAATGAAATCATTTGGTGGAAAAGTGCTGCCACCTGGTGGAGAAACGAGGGAATGCAGTGGTACCATCCCGAATGAAATGACATGTGAAGTCATGCTGCCATCTCGTGGACAAGTGTGGATATGCATTGCCAGCCTGCTCAGTAACTTTATTTGTAAAAAAAAGCTGCCATGTTTTGACAAGCATGAGAATGAATTGCCAACATCCCCAATAACATGATTTGAAACGAAAAGCTGCCATCTATTGGATAAGCGTGAGAATGCCTTTCCAGCATTCCCGACAATGTTATTTAGGAGAAAAATGCTGCGACCTGGAAGGATATGACAGGATACTGAGGTTGGGCCTCGGTGGCAATGCAGAAGGAGAGCTTTGGGTTCCCCTACCTCTTGGGTTCGTAAAGTGAGATCCCTGGCTTCTTCTGACTAGTCCTGTTTGCCCTACTAGAACATCAGTAATAGAAGTGTGGTCTAATCATCTCAAGTACTGTGCGAGGAGCTTGGCCCCAGGAGAGTGAAGGTAGAGGAGTACAGGTGAGGGGGACTGTTCCTGGACACTCGCCCCTAGTTTGCTAGGTAGCTGGGTCATTGCTTTCTCTCATGGACGCCCTGATACTGGGAGGAGTAGAGCCTGTTATGTCAGGTCCTCAGAGAATCAGGTTGAGAAAGGAAGTATGTAGCACTGCAGTGGGAATTATATTCAGACAGGGACACCTGATGTAAAATGAGGAAGTGTGCATGTGCAAAATCATTCAGCATCAAAGCAGATTCATTGACCCACTCCTCTGAACTCTCGCTCCAGGCCACCTCCCTCACCCTTAGGCCCGTCTACTATTCCTTAAATGGAGGCTCCCATGATGTCCTTCCTCTGACCCTTCCCACACTTGTCCAGGAGTCTTTTCATACAAAGGCTGAGGCTGCTGTGCCACCACTTCCTTTTATGGATCATTGCAACCATCAAATATTTCCTTAGGTGTGTCCAAATTCCTAACTGGGTGATCCTGAGGTCATTGCTCATTAAAAAGGTGGTGTGGTGTGATGCATCCAACACAAGGCAGCAGGAAATTTAAGAGATCCTAATTTCAGCAATGACCGACTCTTCATGTTAGGGCCACCAGTAATTATACTATACTCTTTAGGAATTTTGCTAGGAGATGATAGTCAATTATTGTGTTAGGGTATCTCCCACAGTGTGAGTTAAATAGGAGGGACCATCCATTTTCCTTCAAATAGAGAAGTGCACATAAGAAGGTTTTGACATGAGTATGTGTTTTCAAGCAGACATTATGTTCCTGCACAGGACAATGGAGCAGAATGTCTGTGTGACCAGGTATTCAGTCACAGAGAGATCGGGAGCATGGTATGAAATGGAAAGTTAAAGCAGGAGCATCAGCTCTGTTTGTCTGTTTGTCGTGTGTTCTTGGAACACATAAATCAAGAGCATCAATAGCGTCTGTCTCTGTGGTGTTTGTCCCTAGTTTGGGGCATTACAACTGGCTGCCTGTGAATGACCATTGCCTGTGAGGGCTGGGCCAGTGCAGTGGCAGTGGCGGTTAAGTTGTTATGCTTTAGGACAGTATGAGAAGACAGAATTCTTTCTGTGTGCTGGAGGCTGGGGAGGAGGGAGAACTAAGAGTAAGTCCATTGAAGTGGGTGATACTAATGGACCCAGGGACATAAGGTAGCTCAAGGAAAGGGATTTGGGAGCAAGGGCCTGAATGTCCACTGCGAGCTCCGAAAGGATGATGGATTTCCAGGTTCCTTTCTGTCGGAGGTCAGCTCACACATTGACAGCAGGCAACGCGGTGGGAGGCTTCCCAGTGCATTTCACACTTGAAGCAGAAGCCCTCCCTAGAAGTATGAGAGCACTGTATTTGCTGCGAGAATCATCCTCTGAGCCCAGGATTCAGAACCACACTTAGCCAGTGGGAGTATAAATTGCATGTAGGAGTTGTGGGGAAGAGAGCAAAGGCATGTGAGCAGTCAGTCTGGATATTAGGTTCACTTGGGGTCGAATCCCCAGCTGGAAGGGTAAATGACCAGAGGGACAATAAGATGCAGAGTGTTCTATAGCCCTCACACACAACACACACAGAGGCACAGGCATGTACGTGAAGTTGTGTTGGGCAATCTCTGGACCATGGTGTCCACAGCCAGTACATCTTGTGCATTTTTGACGGTATTACATTTCCTCACATAACAATGGCCTCGTGTGAATATGATTGTTTATTTACTTTGTTCCTTCAGACCGAGCCTTTCTCCTGCAATGAAGAAACCCTTAGGCAGCATCAAGTCGTTCTTTCTACGGGTCACTGAAACCCAATGGGTAGATGAAAGAAAGTGTCAGAATGAGGAAAAGACAGAAAGAGCAAGAGTAATGGAAACAAAAACAAGAGAACTGATGTAAAAGGAGTCAGATTGAGACCGTATCTTGGCCGTAGTTATCCTGATCACCCAACTCTACCAGAATGTAGGCTACAGTCCTCTCCAGCCACAGTTCTTCCCTTTGCCTGTCACTTCAGCCTCAGATATCCCACAGGCTGGGCAGCCTGTAATGTCCCGGGCATTTCTCCCTGTGGATATTACTAGGGGTCACTGTGGATCTGTGGGAAAGCGGTAGAGAAAATGGATTCTGAAGTGGGAAACGTGAGTAGCCGTAAGCAAGAGCCCCCCAGACACCAAACCCTGGGAAAGCTGCAAATGCTCGGGTAACATAGAGCTTCCTCAGGAATGTTTCACCACAGTTCTGAGGCCCATACACTGAGGCTGACAGTGAGGGGCGGGGCTGAGTAGCGTGATGCCCTCTGTCCAGTCACAGTTTGGAAGAGCTGTTTTAGTAGCCCAAAATGGTGTGGGCATGCCCAAGTCCTCCATCAGAGGCAGGAACGTGTGACGTGCGTGAATCAGGGTATCCTGTGAAGCCGTGTGCAGGCAAGGGTGTGGGGATATCAAAGCCTGTGAGGAATCAGTGTGACCGCATGGGTGCAGGCACCTGTAACCCCAGGAACCTCTGTGTTCCTCTGTGCCTCTTATGCAGAAGGAATGGGGCCAGAAGATAGGTGGTTCAGGCCAAGCCAGGCTGTTTTGTAGATCTCCATGTTTTAGTTCTTTCATAGCCACACGATCAATGTGAAGGTGATGTTGCAGGTACTGGTGCTGGAAAGGGAGGGGCCTTGAGAATATAACCTGTCCATGTAAGCAGGGACACTTGGGTGTCCAGGAGTGAGATGTCCCTAACCCCCACCCACATTCCTTCTGCAGGTGGAGGGAGCCAGACATGCCAGGGATGATGGCAAGGTTAACTGTCCTTTTGTAGCAAATCATACTAATGCAGTACTGCCACTGTGAAGGAGTATCTCATTACCATCACAGGCGGGAGCAGGCTCTCTCTATGGGCAGCAGCAGGAAGTGCATAGAACTTGAAAGGTGATGTGCCCTTCTCCACACACTCCTCATGCTGCAGGATACAGTGCATCCTATGCCTCTTGCATTCAGTGGTGCCAGCATTATGAACGATGGGCCAACAGCTCCAGGCACCAGAACAGCAGCCTTAACTACTTCAACTAGTTCTCTGCCCACAGCGTGGCAGGGTCTGACAGGATTGCTGAGGTGGAGGCTTGCTTGCAATGCCCTAAGAGAGCTTGGTGTGTTCCCCTGCTTTTGGATTTTTAGTCAGATCCCTGCCGTCTCTGGACGATCACTTTTTGCTCTGCCAGAAAATCAGTAAGGACTACTTGAGGATGTTGGAACCAGGAGAAGGCACTTAGAGGACATGTGAGGAGATGCCAGTGGGGCTCCCCCTTGGGTTGTCAGGTAGCTGGGACATTTTTCTCTCACATGAACACCCTGAGGCTCGGAAGGATAGCCTATGACGCCAGGCCACTGCGGCATTGGGAAGAGACAGAAAGTCTGAAGAACTGCAGTGTGGCATCATGTTCAGGCAGGAAGCTGAAGGAAGATGCAGGAGTGTGCATGTCTACCGTCACTCAGAATCAAAGCAGATTCATGTACCCATTCCTGTGAGCTATTGTAAATTGTGCTGCTCTGAACAGAGGGGTTTATATATTCTTCCTGATCGATGTTCCTGGTTTCGTAGGACATATTCCAAGCAGTGGGGCCACTGGGTTCAATGGCAGTTCTGTATTTCAATTTTTGAGAAAACCTCCTATGTCATAAGGTTTTCCATACAGGCTGCACGAGTCTGCATTCCCACCAGCAGTATACTAGGGTGAGCTTTTCTGCACACCCTCACAGGCACTTTCTGTTTATTGACTTATTGAAAACATAGCCATTCTGGAAGACCTCAGGTGATACCCCATTATTGTTTTAATTTTCATCTCTCTGGTGATTAGTGACACTGAGCAGTTTTCATATGTCTCTTGGACATGTTTATGCGCTCTTTGGAGAAGTGTCTACTTAGGTCTTTGCTCGTTTTTTAATTGGATCGTTTGTCTTCCTCTTGTGAAGGTGTGTTTCTTAAAATATTAGGGGTAGTAACCCTTTATCAGATGTATCATCGGCAAATATGTTCTCCCATATAATGAGTTCCCTTTGCATTTTGTTGATGGTTTCTTTGTGCAGAATCTTTTTATTTTGCTGTAGTCCCATTTGTTTATTTTCTCCTTTGTTTCCATTGACCTAGGCAGTGTATTGGTAAGCATATTGCAATGAGAGATGTCTGAGATCATGCTGCCTCCATTTCCTTCTAGGATTTTTAATGGTTTCATGTTTTACCTTTAAGTTTTTTATCCAGTTGGAGTTGATCCTTGTGTGCGGTGCAAGATAGTGGTCTAGTTGCATTATTTTGAAAGTTCCTGTCCAATTTTCCCAACACCATTTATTGAAGAGACTTCCTTTACTCCACTGTATGCTCTGCCTCCTTTGTAAAATCTCAATTGAGTGTAATGAGTTGGGTCAATTCCTGGGTTCTCTGTTCAGTTCCATTTATGTCATTAAGTCTGTTCTTCTGCCAGTTCCATTCTGTTTCGATTAAAATGGCTTTACTATATCTTGATATGTATTAGTTTGATTCCTTCCACTTTTTTCTTCCTCCCAAAATTGCTGCAGCGATTTGGGGTCCTGTCCTTTTTGTGTCCTTTAAATTTTTGCACTACTTCTTCTAGGTCTGTGATATCGGACATTGGTATTTTATGAATAGTTTGAATCTATAGATTGCTTTGGGGAGTACGCACATCTGAATGAGGTTGATTCTAGCAATCCATTAGCATGGTATATTCTTACACTTGTTTATATCTTCCTCTATCTCTTTTTTGAACATATTTGTTTTGCAAGTACACGTCTTTCACCCCTTTGGTTAAGTTAATTCCTAAGTATCTTAATTTTATTGTTGCACGTTAAATGTGTTTTTGTTTGTTTGTTTGTTTGTTTTAGTTTCTCTTTCTGAGAGATCATGAATGTTGTTTAAAAATGCCATTTACTTCTGGGCATTAATTTTCCATCCTGCTGCATAGCTGGGTTCCTTTATTATTAAATCTAGAAGTCTTTTGGTGACCTCTTTAGTGTTCTCAGCATACAATATCAGGTCATCTGCAAACAGTGACAGTTTTATTTCTCCTTTCCAATTTGGATGCCTTTTATGTTTTCTCCTTGTCTGATCGCTGTGGCAAGGACTTCCAACACTCTGTTGAATAAAAGATGGTGAAAGTGGACGTCCCTGTCTTGTTCCTCTTATTAGGGGATATGTTTTAGTTTTTGCCCATTGAGTATGAAGTTGACTGAAGGTTTGTCCTATAAGGACTTTAATGTGTTTAGGCATGATCCCTCTATTCCCACTGTGCTGAGAGTTTTTCTCAAAAATGGGCGCTGGGTTTTGTTGCTCTTTCTGCACCTACTGAGATGATCATGAGATTTTTGTTTGTCAAATGGTTCCTGTGATGCATCACATTTATAGATTTGTGAATACTGTACCAAACCTGCATCCCTGGAATAAACCCCACTTGGTCATGGGGTGTGATCTGTTTAACATATTGCTTGATCCAATTTGCTAATATTTGTTTGAAGATTTTAGCATCTTTGTTTATCACGGATATTGGCCTGTAATTCTTTCTTTGCAAGGTCTTTACCTGGATTTGTAGTTGGGATTATTCAGGCTGCCTAAAAAGAGCTTGGGAGTGTTTGTTCCTCTCGGACATTTTGGAACAATTTGAATTATTTTTTGAATGTTTGATAAAACTCCCCTCTGAAACTGTCTGGGCCTGGCCCTTTTTTTCTTGGGCATTTTTTAAAAAATCACTGTTCCAATTTCACCAGTTTTTATCAACGTGTTCAGCATGCCTGATTCTTCCTCACTGAGTATTGGAAGGTTGTGTATTTCCAGAAATTTGTCTATTTCATCCAGGTCGTTGGCATATAGTTGTTCAGGGTATTTGCTTACAACCCTTTGTATTTCAGTGGTATCAGTTGTTACTTCACTTCTTTTGTTCCTCAATTTATTTATTTTTGACCTCTGTCTTTGGTTTTTGGTGAGTTGGGATAAAAGTTCATCACACTGATTGTCTATTCAAAGACAAGCTCTTGGTTGCATTGACCTTTTTTAATTTTTTAGTCTCTACGTTATTTATTTAGGCTCTGGTTCTTTATTATTTTCTTCCGTTTACTTCCTCTGGGCCTTTTCTTGGTTTCTGTTCTCTTTCTAAATCTTTCAGTTGTAGTGTTAGATAGTTTAGTAGAAATTTTTCTGGTTCTCATTGCTATAAAAGTTTTTAACAAAAAAAGTTCGTATACACTACTCTATTTGGACCCTGATCTAAAAGTGTTTCCTCCCTGCTACATACAAACTGTTGCAAAATTAATGCCAGTAATATAATAGTGGCAAATCACCAATGAAAACATGAGTAAAAATAAAGAAATCATTTTAAAACCTCTACCAATTTCAAGTTAAATATACCTACAAACTTCATATTTAAAAAGGCATATCTACCCTGGGCAGCGGGGCTCAGTGGTATAGTGTCCGCCTGCACACTGAAGGGTCTCAGGTTTGATTCCCAGTTGAGGGCACATACCTAGGTTGTAGATTCATTCCTCATCCCAGGTGTGCAGCGAATTAGAAAAGCAACCAATGTCTGTGTCTCTAACACTGAGGCACCTCTCTCTCTCTACCCCTTCTTCCATGCCACTCTCTCTGGAAGTCAATGAAAAAAATATCCTCTAGTGAGGGTTAACAACAACGACAATAGCAATAGCATAGCCATGGAGATGGGAAAGACATCAGTGTAAATGAGGAAATAGTCCAGAGTAGAATTGGGTATAGTCTTTAAATGGGATGAGGCTTTCTTTTATGTTGACATTAAGGTTTCAGAAGTGAAAAGATGACGGTTGTGTTACAGGGGATACAGGCAGAAGGCCTCAGCTCTTGTCATCTTGAAGGAAAGATTTCAATCAAGAGAAAAAAATGAAGAAAAAAACCCAAAGCTTTAATGGCTGTAATAAAAATGTACTTAGGCTGGTGAACCAAGGCAGGTGCATAGACGAAGTAACAGGATAGCCTAGGCTGGGCTGCCTTTGCTCACTGGGAAGTCAGAGAAAAGGGGGCCTTGGACACATTTCCAAGACCTTTCAGACAGTTTCAGAAGACAAGCCTGGGATGAGCTGCCACTGCCCATTGCTCCCCTGGTTGAAAGCACCATGGGGCCCCCGCAGAAGGAAGGAGGAAACTGGCGCTGTCACGCTTTCCTGTGGTGTAGGGGAGCTCACACTTGGTCCTTTGTCCTGAGCATATTTATCTCCCTTGCAGGTGGAAAATCTTATGGGAGGCTTAAGGGGAGTTCTCAAGAGAATATTCATCAGCTTTCCAGGGGTGCCCTTTCAGGGTGCTGGTCGCCACTGATTAGTCCATGCCAGGAAGGGCCTCATTTGTCAATGTGTCTGGTCCTGAGTCCACTCCAATGCCACTTGTCTTGTCTTAATGCTTTTATGGGCCTGGAGCTGAAATACAACTGAGACTTAAAAGGTATCTTTAGGGAGGAATGCTTAGGGGGTCTCCACCGCATGACCCATGACATGCTCTGGGAGAATAGATTACCTGGGGACAAAGTTCTTGTTTTCCCAGTCTTTGTCCCTTGTAGGCCTCTGGGGGTTCCTGTCCAGGTGGTTTCCTGTGCCCTAGTCTCTGCACCTGGGTTTCTGCATCTTTCCCATCTAATACAAACTATTTATTCTCCAGTGCCTTTGGCTTAGGGAAGATAGGCTTAACTCAAACTGCTGTCTAAAAATCTATCTCAGTTTCCCTTTCAACTTGTCCTGGAATTTTTCTAGCTTCTTGTTATGCTGTAACAGTTCTACATTATTCCAATTTTAAAACCACTGGAGCGTATAGTTTAAAATGTTTAGTTTTAGATGACGTATATTCTACATCAATTTCTGAAGGGGCATAAATCTGCTATCAGAGATTAAAATAAAACACAGAATTCAGAATGTAAAGTCATTTTTATTTCTTATGTAAGTAACAAAACAAAAACAACAACCCAATATTAAAAAGGGAAGAGGACCTGAACATTTCGAGGAGATGCAGAAGAAAGAAAATAGTGAAGATCAGAACAGAAATGAACGACACAGAGACCAAAAACACAGTACAAAATATCAATGAAAGTAAGAACTAGTTTTCTGACAGAAATAAGATCGATGAGTCTTTAGCCAGACGCACCAAAAAACAAACGGTGAGGACCCAAGAAAACAAAATCAGATGTGAAAGAGGCGATATAACAACTGACATGACAGAAACAGAAAGAATACTAAGAAAACACTATGCACAACAATAAAGTGGGGAAGCTGCGTAAAATGGACACATTCCTCAAAACTACAATCTGCTAAAACTCAATCGGAAAGAATCAGAAAACCTGGAGGGCCAGTAAAAATGGATGCAATTGAAGAAGTAATAAGAAAAAAACTTCCAGCAAACAAGTGTCTGGGGCCAGATGGATTTACATGCGAGCTTACCTAAACATTTAAAGAAGAATTAAAACCCACTCTCCTCAAAATATTTTAGAAAATTCCAGAGGAGGGAGATATTTTTATGAGACCAGTATTATAATAATCCCAAAACCAGATGAAGATCCTGCAAATAAAGAATTTCACAGACCAACGTCCCTCATGAACATAGGTGCCAAAATCCTCAGAAAATATATTACCAAATTTTATCCAGCAATACATTAAATAAGATCATACACCATGACCAAGTGTGATTTATTCTGGAGACGCAGCGCTGGTATAATATTCGCAAATCAAGAAATGTGATAGCTAAACAAAATGAAGGACAAAAATCTTATGATCATATCAATAGATACAGAGAAAATATTCTAGAAAATCCAGCACCCATTTTGGAAAAAACTGGGAGCAAAGTGGAAATAGAGGGAATATATCTCAACATAACAAAGGCCATATACAACATACCTGGGGCCAAAATCATACTCAACGTGCAAAGGCTAAAACCATATCCCCTAAGAAGAGGAAAAAGACACGGTTGCCCCTTTCACCACTACTGCTCAGCATACTACTGGAAGTCCTAGCCACAGCGAGCAGACAAAAAGAGAACATAAAAGGCATCCGTATCGGAAGAGAGAAGGTTAACTGTCATTACTTGCAGATGACATGATATTGTACATAAAACACTAAAGAGTCCACCGAGTACTTGTGGATATAATTAATGAATTTGGCAAGGAAGCTGGAAGCAAAATTAACATCAACACATTGATGGCATTTTTTTTACACCGATTATGAACTCTTAGAAAAGACTATACCATTTACCATTGCAACTGAAAAAATAAGACACCTAGGAGTAAAGTCAAAGAAGAATGTAAAAGACTTATATTCAGAAACAGGACATTGAAAAAAGAAATAGAGGAAGATACAAAGGAGTGAAAGAATTATAGACTGAAAGAATTAACATTATCAAAATATCCATGCTACCCAAAACAATCTATAAATTCAACACAATTGTCATCAATCCCAACAGTGTGTTTCACAGAGCTGGAAAAAATGTTTCGAAAATTTATAGGAAACCAAAAAAGACCCCGTGCACCCACAGTATTCTTGAGAAAGAACAGAGTTGTAGGATCACATTACTGAATATCCTGCTGTAGGGCAAAGCCACTGTGATCAGAACAACCTGCTTCTGGCACAGGAACAGGCACATAGATCAATGGAAAAGTACAGAATCCTGAAATTGACCCGTGCCATCATGGTCAATTAATATTTGACCAAAGGGTCAAGAATAAGCCATACAGTAAAGACAGACACTTCAGGTCCGGATATGGGTTCTTGCTGTGCTCAGTGTGGTCTCACTGAGCCTACAGACAGGGGCTTGGGATGTGGTCACGTAGCGTGGAAAAGGCTCCTGGACACCCCACTCGCTCCCCTTTGCTGTTGGGCTTCTGAAACATTTCTTCCAAACTGTGAGACTACAGCAGGCATCATCGTATTCAGCCCCGCCCCTCACTGTGAGCCTCAGTGTATGGGCCTTGTACCTGTAGAGAAACATTCCTGAGGAAGTCCTATTTTGCCTTAGCATCTTTAGGTTTCCTTCGGTTCGGTGTCTAGTGGGCTCTTTCTTAAGGCAACTCACGTTTCCCACTTCAGAATTCGTTTTCTTTAACACTTCCCACACATCCACAGGGACCCCTGGTAATATCCACAGGGAGAAATGCCCGGGCAGTAGAGGCTATTCCAGTATAAGGGATATCTGAGACTGAAGTGAGAGTCAAAGGGAAGAACTGTGGCTGGAGAGGACTGTAGCCTACATTCTGGTAGAGTTGGATCATCAGGATTATTACCGCCAAGATAAGGTCTCAGTCTGACTCCTTTTAGATTAGTAACTTTTTATTTGTTTCCATTGCTTTTGCTCTTTTGGTCTTTCTCTCATTCTGACTTTCTCTCATCCACTCCTTGGGTTTCAGTGACGAGTAGCAAGGATGACTTGATATTGCTTAAGGATTAGTTGGTTGCACAAGGGCTTGGTCTGAAGGAACAAAGTCAATAAACAATCATATTCACAGGAGGCCATTTCCATTTGAGGAAACGTAAAAAGTGTCAAAAACGGGCAAGGTGTACTGACTGTGGACATCATAGTCCAGAGATTGCCCAACACAAATTCATGTCCATGCCTTTGCCTCTGTGTGTGTGCATGTGTGTGTGTGTGCTTGTGTGTGCTTGTGTGTGAGGGCTGTGGCACACTCTCCTTCTTATTGTCCCTCTGCTCATTTACTCTTCCAGCAGGGGATTCTTGCCCAAATGAACCTAATACACTTCTGACTTCCCACACGCCTTGACTCAATTCGCCACAGGTATCTGTGCACCTTATTCCACTCCTTGCTAAATGTCGCTTGGGATCTTCGGCCTCAGAGACTGATTCTCTCAGCAAAACACTGTGCAGTCATACTTCTAGAGAGGGACTTTGGTTCAACTGTGAAGTCTCCCACCTGGTTGCCTGTTCCTAATGTGTGACCGACTCCCTACAGGGAGGATACTTAGAAATCCATCATTTTTTAGGACCCAACACTGGACATTTATGCAAGTTTATTTGGTAGGCTCAGAAGGCATTCTTACATTTGTCCAGCCGATGGCCTATATGTTCACTCTGGTGATTATTTTGTAGATGCTGAAAATGCATTCTCAAGATTATCCATTAAGAGGCAGCACTGTTCCTAGAATGATTTTATTGGGAATAACGTCAAGGCAGTCTTACGCTTGCCCACATGGAAGCGGCATCTTTGACCCAAACAATTTTATTGGGGATCCTGGCATTTGCTTCCAACGTTCGAACATAATACGGAACTGAGCTCTCACAGGGATTTTACTGAGAAATCTGGCAATGCATTATCAAGATTTTCCGTTAGGCTCTGCTTCCTTGCAAGTCCATATTCTCCATCTCTAACTTATGTCCCTGGAGCACCTCCAGCGGGCACCAGGTGCACTGGTCGACAAATAGGAAAACGCACGGCGAGCATCCCCAACAAAATCATTAGCTAAAAAATGCTGCCAACGGATGCTTGAGAATGACAATTCATTGCCAGTATCCCGCAAATAATAAGTTTTTGGGAAAGTTTTGCCACCTATGATAAAGATTAAGAATGCAGTGCCAGCATGCCCAATAAAATCATACTGGGGAAAACCTGCCTTCTGGTTGACAAGTGCAAGAATGGCTGCGTAGCATCTCCCATAAAATTATTTGATTGAAAATGCTGTCCTCCGTGGACAATCGTGAGAATACATTGCCAGCATCCCCAGTAAGGTCATTTGTACGGAAATACTGCCAATTCTCAGATAAGTCTGAGAATGTATTGTCAGAATCACCACAAAACCTCTCTGTCGGCAAAATGCAAAAGGGTGAGAATGCGCTGATAGTATCCCCAATCCAATCATGTGGTTGAAAACTACTGTGACCTCATGTAGAGACCTGAGACTGCCTTGCAGGCATCCTCAATTAAATCATTTGGGGCGAAACGCTGCCACGCATCCCCGCAAAAAAACTTTCTCTGGGACAAATGCTGCCAAGTGTGGGACAAACGTGAGCATCCATTGCCAGCCCCTGTAAAATTATTTGGTTGAAAAAATGCTGCCCCTTTGAATAAAAGGTGATAATGTATTTCAGGCATCTCCCGTAAAAACGTTTGATGAGAAATTACCTGACATTGTTTACAAATGTGAGAGAGCATTCCCGGCATTCCCAAGAAAAGCATTTGTTTTAAAAATGCTGCCACCTTGTGGAGGTAAGTGGGAGAGCATTAAACGCATCCCCTTTTAAAAAAACTTGGTGGAAATATTCTGCCCCCTGGTGGACAAGGTGAAGCATGCATTGACTGCATCCCCAACAAAATCACTCTTTGAGAAAAAGGCCACCAGGTGCTAAAGGACTGTATGAATGATTTCCCAGAATCCCCAATGAAACCCCTACTGAGATCAAGGTGCCAACTGGTGGACAAGAGTGAGAACGCATGCTCTGGAATCACAATAAAGTGATTTGGGCCTAAAATTCTGATAGCCAATGTCCACGTGTGAGAATTCAAAACCAACATCCACACCCACACACACAATATCACTTTAGGGGAAAACTGCGGCGAATAGTTGGACAAACGTGAGAATGTACAGCCAGCAGCAATAAAGTCGCTTGGTGGAAAAATTCCGCAACTGGCTGAACAAACGTAAGAATGCATTCTCAGCTTACCAAACAAAATCACTTGTGATGTCAAGGTGCCAACGGGTGGACAAGCGGGAGAAACCATTGCCTTTATGTGCAATAATAACATTTGGTGGAAAAATGCGGGCTTGTTGTAAACAGGCTTCACAATGCATTGCCAGCAGCCCCAATAATATCAGTTGTTGGAAAAAGGCCGCCACATGTTTGACAAGTGTGAGAATGCGTTGCCCGCATCCTCATGAAAATCCCTTCTGAGATGATGCTGGCTGCCAAATGGCGGACACATTTGAAAATACATTGCCAAGATTCACAATGAAAATCTCTTGTGGGAAAAATGCCCTTATCTTGTCGACTTGTGTGAGTGTTCATTGCCAGCATCCCCAGTGAAATCACTTGTGGGAAAATGCTTCCACCTATTGGACAAGAGTGAAAATGCATCGCCAGAAGCCCCAGTGAAGTTACATGGTGGAAAATAGCTGCCACTTGTTCTCCAAGGAGGAGCATGCAGTGCCAGGATCCTCAATAATATCATTTGGTGGGAAAATACTGCACCTGGTGTTTGAGTGTCAGAAGGAATTGCCAGCAGCCTTAAAACAATCATTTGTAAATAAGAAACCAGTCACCTTTCTACAAATGTGAAAATGCAGTTACAGCATCTCCAATAAGATCACTTGTGGAGAAAATGCTGTCACCTGGTATTCGAGCAAGGGAATGCATTGCCAGCGTTCTCAGGAAAATCCCTTGGTAAACAAAAGTGGCCACCTTGTGGACAGATGTGGGAATGCATTGCCAGCACAACCAAAGGAATCGTTTGGTGGAAAATGTGGCCTCTTGTTTGAGAGACTGAAGAATGCATTGCCCGCATCCGCAATAAAATCATTTTGTGGAAAAGTACTTCTACGAAGTACGTTGGACGAACGTGCTTCCAGCATTCCCCAAACGATACTTTGTGGTGAAAGTGTTGCCAGCTATTGAACAAAAGTGAAAGTGCCATGCCACTATTCCCAATAGAATCATTTTTGGGAAAGTAGGTTCAATGGCTGTTAAAACATGAGAATGCCTTGTCAACATCCACAAAATAATCACATTTGTGGAAAATGTAGCCAAGTCTTTTTCAAACTTGAGACTGAATTTTCAACACCCCCAATAATATAATTTGGTAGTAAAAATGCTTCCACAAACGTGTTAAGACAAACGTGGGAAAGCATTGCCAGCATCTCAAACAGAATCGTTGGTGGAAAAATGCTGCCATCTCATGTTTCAGCGCCAAAATGCATTGCCAGTTTCCCCAAAATGGGACAGTGGAGGGAAAATGCAGACAGCTGTAGAAAACAACGTGGGAATGCCTTGCCAGCATCCTCAGTAAAAGTACTTTGTGGGGAAATTCTGCCACCTGGTGGAAAAGCGTGAGAATGCACTTCCAGAACATACCTGATATTCACTAGTGGAATATTGACGCCAACTGATAAATATAGAACCATTGCAAGCATCTCCTGCGAAATCGTGCGGTAAAATAATTCTGCTGCCTGCTTGACACACATTAGCTTCCATTGTCAGCATAGCCAATAAAATCTCGTGGTGTCAAAATGCCACCACCTGGTGGACAAACGAGAAAATGCATCTTCTGCATCTCCACAAGCATCCCAAATATGATCCTCAGTTGGAACAATACTGCCACCTGGTGGGTAAACGTGAGAATGCATCCACGAGTTCACCAATGGATTCATCCTGTTGAAAATGTTTCCACCTGTTGAATGGAATTGTGAATGCTTTTCCAGCATCCCCAATAAAATTACTCGTGAAATCATGCCGACACCTGGTGGAAAAGTGTGAGAATGCATTGCCAGCATCCCCAGAACAATCGTTGGTAAGAAACTTTCTGCCGCCTCTGGACAAAAGTAAGAATTCAGAGTGAGCATCTGCAATAATACCATTTGAGGAGAAAATGCTGCCACGTGGTGTTTCAGCATGAGAATGCAAAGGCTGAGGCTGCTCTGGAACCACTTGCCTCTATTGATCATCACAACCACCATATATTTCCTTAAGTGTCTCCTTATTCCTCCACAGGTCATCCTGAAAACACTGCCCGTTATAAACGGGTTGTGGCGGCACATGTTGAACACAGGGCTGGTGGAAACTTAAGAGATCCCACTGGCGGCAGTGACCCATTTTACAGATTGGGGATTATTCAGTATTCTTTAGTAATAGTCAGAGGAGACAATAGGAGGTTTGTTGTGTTCAGGGGACCTCCCACACTGTGAGATAAATAGGAGGGACTGTCCATTTTACTTCATAGAAGAGTCATGCACATGAGAAGCTTTCTCAGCGAAATATGTGTTTTCAAGCAAACATTGTTTCCCTGCACAGGAAATAGATGCAGAATGTCCCTGTGGGAAAGCATTGAGATGCGGAGACATCCAGAGCATGGCATGTAGTTAGAAAGATAAATTAAGAGCAAGTACCGTGTCTGTCTGTCTGTCTGTCTGTCTGTTGTTTGTGTGTTGGTTTGAGCCTTACGATTGGCTGCCTTGGAATGATCGACCAGTCCCTGGGAGGGCTGGGCCTTACAGTTGCAGAAGTGGGTAAGTTATGCTTTGGCAGAGGAAATGTATCATGAGTTTCTACAAGGGCCAGACAGGGTGGAGCAGGGAGAGGAGAAGGAATTGATTGAGGAGGAATTAATTGGCAGGGAGCAGTTTGTCCTGGGTGAGAGGACGCCATAAAAGTCATGAAGGTAGTGGTTGATGTTGAGCCTCAGGCACAGATAGAAACAAAACATCCACAAGAAGAGCCAGTCGAGCAGGAGCACGAAGAGGATTGGCTCAGTGGGAAGTGCACCTGGTCCCCACTGGATGTGCTCCGGGCACTTAAGTTAGGAATGTAGCCCGTGAACTTACAAGTGAGCAGATCCTTCTGCTGGCTCAAGCCCAGTACCTGGCAGCGGCGGCAGCCCTGTTTAGAACTGAAAAGCACAAACGTTCAGTGCATTGCCAGATGCTGAGTCAATAGTGTATCCTTGACTCTACAGAAGGGAACGCAATATGCCTGCCCTAGTGCATGAGAAATGTATTAGTGGGGATCGGTAGCTCAGAATCAAATAGACACATTGGAGTGAAGCTCAGGATAGTGAGAACAGTGTGATCCAAAATCTCAGAGACACCCTTTTATCTCACCAGTACCACAAAAACTCTCCCTGGGCTTCAGGAGCGCCGTCCCAGATCAGACTCATGCGCAGAACAAGGGCCATTGCCTCCACACTGCTCTGTGTCACTCAGGTTCTTCTTGGGGTAATGCTGCACTCGAGGGGGGCTGCGTGTCCAAGTCCTCTGTATATCCAAGTCAGTGAGAGGCAGGAATGAGTGATGTCCACAAATAAAGGTATCCTGTTAAGCACTCAGCAGGCAAGTATGTAGGCGAGGTCAAAGGCTGTCAGGAAAACAGTGTGCCCGTGTGTGTATAAACACATGGAGCCCACAAGAACCACTGTGCTCTCTTTTTGCATCTTATGGTGAAGGAGCTGGGCTAGGGGTTAGAGAGGTGGGAGCAATCCAAGCTGCTTTAAGTATCTGCTCCTTTTTGTAGCTGTTTCATCTTCAGCTTGCAGCGTGCAGGCGTTTTGACCTGCTGCAATTTGTCAACAATCTGGAATTGTCAGCCATTATCAGTGACCAAGATGAAACCATGCTCAGCCACATGATCAATCTGAAGGTCAGGCTGTGCAGACCACGGCTGGGGAGGTAGAGAGCTTGTGAAAAAATCCTATCCCTGCAGGAAGGAATAGGCGGGAGTTCTGGAATAAGTTATCACCCTAAACCGGATCCACTATCCTTTTGCAGGTGAAGGAAGCCTGGCATGGCAGCAATCGCTGCAAGACTGTGCTGCTCTTTCACAAAAACCCCTACATCCACGATACTGTGATTGTGAAGGATCCTCTCATAACCATCACAGGAGAGAGGAGGCTCCCTGCATGGCCTGCGGCAAGAAGTGTGTCCAAGTTGGAAGGTGACAGGTTCCTCTCCACACACTCCTCAAGCTGCAGGATACAGGGTGACCCATTCCACTCACATTCAGTGGTACCTGCAGTATGAACGACAGGCCTACAACTGCAGGCAGAACAGCAGCATTCACTTCTTCAACTTCGTCTCTGATCACCATGTTTCGGGATCTGACAGGATTGCTTAGGTGGGTCCTTGCAGGAAATGCCATTAGAGAGCTTGGTGTGATCCCCTGCTTTTTGGGTTTGTGGTTTAGACGCCTGCCCTCTCCTGTGGAGCCCATTTTTCCTTTCCAGATCAACAGTGAGAACTATGAGTGTATGTTGGCATCAGGAGAGGGGACATAGATGATAACAGGTGAGCAGAGACCAACTCTTCACTTGCCTCTGGATTGCCAGGTAGCTGGGACATTGTTTTCTCACATGAACACACTGAAGCTGGGAGAAATACAGCCTGTGACATCATCACGGTATGAGGATGAGGCTGGAAGTTCTGAGCACCGCAGTGCCAATCATGTTCACTTGGGGGAGGCTGAAGGATGATGAGGTCATGTCTGTTTCCTCTGTCACTCAGAATGAAAGTAGATTCTTTGGCCTATTTCTCTGATCTCACACCTCAGGTCACCAACACCACCCTCAGGCCTGCCTACAATGCATTAAGGAGAAGTTCTGTGATGTGCTTCCTAGAACCCCCTCCACAATTTTCCAGTATCCTCCTTCATGAAAATGCTGAGGCTGCTGTGCCACCACATCCCTCTATTGATCATCACAACCACCATGTACTTACTGAATTGTATCGCTGGCCTTCCTGGGTACACTGCCCATCACAACCAAGTTGTGGTGGGAACTGTTGAATGCATGGCTGGAGAAAACGGAAGAGATTCCAACTTTGTCAGGTTTGGGCTTGACATGATTTTTAAATACTTTTTGATTATCCTCAGAGGAGATGATACCAGATTTGCTGTGTTAACTGCACGTATTTAACGTGTGAGAACTATAGGAGGGACCTTCCAATATAAGTAGTGCACGTGAGAAGCTTTTTCAGATTAAAAGGTGTTTCAAGCAAAGATTCTTTTCCTGCGTAGAAATTAGGTGCAGAATGTCCCTGTGGAAAGGCATTCAGCCATGGATATATGCAGCACATGGAATAAATGGCAAGATAAAGCGAGAGCATCTAATGTGCCTGTTTATGTATTGTTTGCCTTGACAATGGACTCTCTGAATTACCCGCCCCGTGAATGCATGGCCTTTACAATTGCAGAAGTGGCTAAGTTGTGTTTTCTGATGGTATCAGAAGCCAAAATTCTTTCTGTGTGGTAGAGACTGTGGTGGATTAAGAAATCAGTGAAAGTCCAATAGAGTTTACCATTTTCCCTTGGGTGATAAGGGAGTTCAAGGAAAGGCCTTGTGTGCAAGGGTCGGAATTTGCAGTGATAAGTTATAAAGGATGATGCGTTTGCCATACCCTCGCTTTAGGGAGACAGCAGGGAACCAGGCCGGGGTTTTACGTTCATTTCACAGTTAAACCAAATTCCCTTTGTAGAAGTATGTGCAAACTGTATTTTTCTGTTAGAAGCCGCCTTTTGGCACGTGCGGACATAACTGCATGCTGTGACTGTTCAAGAATGAGAATCCATTTCCAGCATCACGAAAGAAATGACATTTTGAGGTAAATGCAAACAACTCTTGGGCATACCTGAGCATGCCTACCGTGCATGCCCAATGAAATCATTTGGTGGAAAAGTGCTGCCACCTGGTGGAGAAACGAGGGAATGCAGTGGTACCATCCCGAATGAAATGACATGTGAAGTCATGCTGCCATCTCGTGGACAAGTGTGGATATGCATTGCCAGCCTGCTCAGTAACTTTATTTGTAAAAAAAAGCTGCCATGTTTTGACAAGCATGAGAATGAATTGCCAACATCCCCAATAACATGATTTGAAACGAAAAGCTGCCATCTATTGGATAAGCGTGAGAATGCCTTTCCAGCATTCCCGACAATGTTATTTAGGAGAAAAATGCTGCGACCTGGAAGGATATGACAGGATACTGAGGTTGGGCCTCGGTGGCAATGCAGAAGGAGAGCTTTGGGTTCCCCTACCTCTTGGGTTCGTAAAGTGAGATCCCTGGCTTCTTCTGACTAGTCCTGTTTGCCCTACTAGAACATCAGTAATAGAAGTGTGGTCTAATCATCTCAAGTACTGTGCGAGGAGCTTGGCCCCAGGAGAGTGAAGGTAGAGGAGTACAGGTGAGGGGGACTGTTCCTGGACACTCGCCCCTAGTTTGCTAGGTAGCTGGGTCATTGCTTTCTCTCATGGACGCCCTGATACTGGGAGGAGTAGAGCCTGTTATGTCAGGTCCTCAGAGAATCAGGTTGAGAAAGGAAGTATGTAGCACTGCAGTGGGAATTATATTCAGACAGGGACACCTGATGTAAAATGAGGAAGTGTGCATGTGCAAAATCATTCAGCATCAAAGCAGATTCATTGACCCACTCCTCTGAACTCTCGCTCCAGGCCACCTCCCTCACCCTTAGGCCCGTCTACTATTCCTTAAATGGAGGCTCCCATGATGTCCTTCCTCTGACCCTTCCCACACTTGTCCAGGAGTCTTTTCATACAAAGGCTGAGGCTGCTGTGCCACCACTTCCTTTTATGGATCATTGCAACCATCAAATATTTCCTTAGGTGTGTCCAAATTCCTAACTGGGTGATCCTGAGGTCATTGCTCATTAAAAAGGTGGTGTGGTGTGATGCATCCAACACAAGGCAGCAGGAAATTTAAGAGATCCTAATTTCAGCAATGACCGACTCTTCATGTTAGGGCCACCAATAATTATACTATACTCTTTAGGAATTTTGCTAGGAGATGATAGTCAATTATTGTGTTAGGGTATCTCCCACAGTGTGAGTTAAATAGGAGGGACCATCCATTTTCCTTCAAATAGAGAAGTGCACATAAGAAGGTTTTGACATGAGTATGTGTTTTCAAGCAGACATTATGTTCCTGCACAGGACAATGGAGCAGAATGTCTGTGTGACCAGGAATTCAGTCACAGAGAGATCGGGAGCATGGTATGAAATGGAAAGTTAAAGCAGGAGCATCAGCTCTGTTTGTCTGTTTGTCGTGTGTTCTTGGAACACATAAATCAAGAGCATCAATAGCGTCTGTCTCTGTGGTGTTTGTCCCTAGTTTGGGGCATTACAACTGGCTGCCTGTGAATGACCATTGCCTGTGAGGGCTGGGCCTGTGCAGTGGCAGTGGCGGTTAAGTTGTTATGCTTTAGGACAGTATGAGAAGACAGAATTCTTTCTGTGTGCTGGAGGCTGGGGAGGAGGGAGAACTAAGAGTAAGTCCATTGAAGTGGGTGATACTAATGGACCCAGGGACATAAGGTAGCTCAAGGAAAGGGATTTGGGAGCAAGGGCCTGAATGTCCACTGCGAGCTCCGAAAGGATGATGGATTTCCAGGTTCCTTTCTGTCGGAGGTCAGCTCACACATTGACAGCAGGCAACGCGGTGGGAGGCTTCCCAGTGCATTTCACACTTGAAGCAGAAGCCCTCCCTAGAAGTATGAGAGCACTGTATTTGCTGCGAGAATCATCCTCTGAGCCCAGGATTCAGAACCACACTTAGCCAGTGGGAGTATAAATTGCATGTAGGAGTTGTGGGGAAGAGAGCAAAGGCATGTGAGCAGTCAGTCTGGATATTAGGTTCACTTGGGGTCGAATCCCCAGCTGGAAGGGTAAATGACCAGAGGGACAATAAGATGCAGAGTGTGCTATAGCCCTCACACACAACACACACAGAGGCACAGGCATGTACGTGAAGTTGTGTTGGGCAATCTCTGGACCATGGTGTCCACAGCCAGTACATCTTGTGCATTTTTGACGGTATTACATTTCCTCACATAACAATGGCCTCGTGTGAATATGATTGTTTATTTACTTTGTTCCTTCAGACCGAGCCTTTCTCCTGCAATGAAGAAACTCTTAGGCAGCATCAAGTCATTCTTTCTACGGGTCACTGAAACCCAATGGGTAGATGGAAGAAAGAGTCAGAATGAGGAAAAGACAGAAAGAGCAAGAGTAATGGAAACAAAAACAAGAGAACTGATGTAAAAGGAGTCAGATTGAGACCGTATCTTGGCCGAAGTTATCCTGATCACCCAACTCTACCAGAATGTAGGCTCCAGTCCTCTCCAGCCACAGTTCTTCCCTTTGCCTGTCACTTCAGCCTCAGATATTCCACAGACTGGGCAGCCTGTAATGTCCCGGGCATTTCTCCCTGTGGATATTACTAGGGGTCACTGTGGATCTGTGGGAAAGCGGTAGAGAAAATGGATTCTGAAGTGGGAAACGTGAGTAGCCGTAAGCAAGAGCCCCCCAGACACCAAACCCTGGGAAAGCTGCAAATGCTCGGGTAACATAGAGCTTCCTCAGGAATGTTTCACCACAGTTCTGAGGCCCATACACTGAGGCTGACAGTGAGGGGCGGGGCTGAGTAGCGTGATGCCCTCTGTCCAGTCACAGTTTGGAAGAGCTGTTTTAGTAGCCCAAAATGGTGTGGGCATGCCCAAGTCCTCCATCAGAGGCAGGAACGTGTGACGTGCGTGAATCAGGGTATCCTGTGAAGCCGTGTGCAGGCAAGGGTGTGGGGATATCAAAGCCTGTGAGGAATCAGTGTGACCGCATGGGTGTAGGCACCTGTAACCCCAGGAACCTCTGTGTTCCTCTGTGCCTCTTATGCAGAAGGAATGGGGCCAGAAGATAGGTGGTTCAGGCCAAGCCAGGCTGTTTTGTAGATCTCCATGTTTTAGTTCTTTCATAGCCACACGATCAATGTGAAGGTGATGTTGCAGGTACTGGTGCTGGAAAGGGAGGGGCCTTGAGAATATAACCTGTCCATGTAAGCAGGGACACTTGGGTGTCCAGGAGTGAGATGTCCCTAACCCCCACCCACATTCCTTCTGCAGGTGGAGGGAGCCAGACATGCCAGGGATGATGGCAAGGTTAACTGTCCTTTTGTAGCAAATCATACTAATGCAGTACTGCCACTGTGAAGGAGTATCTCATTACCATCACAGGCGGGAGCAGGCTCTCTCTATGGGCAGCAGCAGGAAGTGCATAGAACTTGAAAGGTGATGTGCCCTTCTCCACACACTCCTCATGCTGCAGGATACAGTGCATCCTATGCCTCTTGCATTCAGTGGTGCCAGCATTATGAACGATGGGCCAACAGCTCCAGGCACCAGAACAGCAGCCTTAACTACTTCAACTAGTTCTCTGCCCACAGCGTGGCAGGGTCTGACAGGATTGCTGAGGTGGAGGCTTGCTTGCAATGCCCTAAGAGAGCTTGGTGTGTTCCCCTGCTTTTGGATTTTTAGTCAGATCCCTGCTGTCTCTGGACGATCACATTTTGCTCTGCCAGAAAATCAGTAAGGACTACTTGAGGATGTTGGAACCAGGAGAAGGCACTTAGAGGACATGTGAGGAGATGCCAGTGGGGCTCCCCCTTGGGTTGTCAGGTAGCTGGGACATTTTTCTCTCACATGAACACCCTGAGGCTCGGAAGGATAGCCTATGACGCCAGGCCACTGCGGCATTGGGAAGAGACAGAAAGTCTGAAGAACTGCAGTGTGGCATCATGTTCA
Organism: Miniopterus schreibersii; assembly: GCF_964146895.1. Taxonomy (NCBI): domain Eukaryota; kingdom Metazoa; phylum Chordata; class Mammalia; order Chiroptera; family Miniopteridae; genus Miniopterus; species Miniopterus schreibersii. Next base: position 13,676,926 of record NC_138120.1, on the reverse strand, counting down.
GGCAGGAAGCTGAAGGAAGATGCAGGAGTGTGCATGTCTACTGTCACTCAGAATCAAAGCAGATTCATGTACCCATTCCTGTGAGCTATTGTAAATTGTGCTGCTCTGAACAGAGGGGTTTATATATTCTTCCTGATCGATGTTCCTGGTTTCGTAGGACATATTCCAAGCAGTGGGGCCACTGGGTTCAATGGCAGTTCTGTATTTCAATTTTTGAGAAAACCTCCTATGTCATAATGTTTTCCATACAGGCTGCATGAGTCTGCATTCCCACCAGCAGTATACTAGGGTGAGCTTTTCTGCACACCCTCACAGGCACTTTCTGTTTATTGACTTATTGAAAACATAGCCATTCTGGAAGACCTCAGGTGATACCCCATTATTGTTTTAATTTTCATCTCTCTGGTGATTAGTGACACTGAGCAGTTTTCATATGTCTCTTGGACATGTTTATGCGCTCTTTGGAGAAGTGTCTACTTAGGTCTTTGCTCGTTTTTTAATTGGATCGTTTGTCTTCCTCTTGTGAAGGTGTGTTTCTTAAAATATTAGGGGTAGTAACCCTTTATCAGATGTATCATCGGCAAATATGTTCTCCCATATAATGAGTTCCCTTTGCATTTTGTTGATGGTATCTTTGTGCAGAATCTTTTTATTTTGCTGTAGTCCCATTTGTTTATTTTCTCCTTTGCTTCCATTGCCCTAGGCAGTGTATTGGTGAGCATATTGCAATGAGAGATGTCTGAGATCATGCTGCCTCCATTTCCTTCTAGGATTTTTAATGGTTTCATGTTTTACCTTTAAGTTTTTTATCCAGTTGGAGTTGATCCTTGTGTGCGGTGCAAGATATTGGTCTAGTTGCATTATTTTGAAAGTTCCTGTCCAATTTTCCCAACACCATTTATTGAAGAGACTTCCTTTACTCCACTGTATGCTCTGCCTCCTTTGTAAAATCTCAATTGAGTGTAATGAGTTGGGTCAATTCCTGGGTTCTCTGTTCAGTTCCATTTATGTCATTAAGTCTGTTCTTCTGCCAGTTCCATTCTGTTTCGATTAAAATGGCTTTACTATATCTTGATATGTATTATTTTGATTCCTTCCACTTTTTTCTTCCTCCCAAAATTGCTGCAGCGATTTGGGGTCCTGTCCTTTTTGTGTCCTTTAAATTTTTGCACTACTTCTTCTAGGTCTGTGATATCGGACATTGGTATTTTATGAATAGTTTGAATCTATAGATTGCTTTGGGGAGTACGGACATCTGAATGAGGTTGATTCTAGCAATCCATTAGCATGGTATATTCTTACACTTGTTTATATCTTCCTCTATCTCTTTTTTCAACATATTTGTTTTGCAAGTACACGTCTTTCACCCCTTTGGTTAAGTTAATTCCTAAGTATCTTAATTTTATTGTTGCACGTTAAATGTGTTTTTGTTTGTTTGTTTGTTTGTTTTAGTTTCTCTTTCTGAGAGATCATGAATGTTGTTTAAAAATGCCATTTACTTCTGGGCATTAATTTTCCATCCTGCTGCATAGCTGGGTTCCTTTATTATTAAATCTAGAAGTCTTTTGGTGACCTCTTTAGTGTTCTCAGCATACAATATCAGGTCATCTGCAAACAGTGACAGTTTTATTTCTCCTTTCCAATTTGGATGCCTTTTATGTTTTCTCCTTGTCTGATCGCTGTGGCAAGGACTTCCAACACTCTGTTGAATAAAAGATGGTGAAAGTGGACGTCCCTGTCTTGTTCCTCTTATTAGGGGATATGTTTTAGTTTTTGCCCATTGAGTATGAAGTTGACTGAAGGTTTGTCCTATAAGGACTTTAATGTGTTTAGGCATGATCCCTCTATTCCCACTGTGCTGAGAGTTTTTCTCAAAAATGGGCGCTGGGTTTTGTTGCTCTTTCTGCACATACTGAGATGATCATGAGATTTTTGTTTGTCAAATGGTTCCTGTGAGGCATCACATTTATAGATTTGTGAATACTGTACCAAACCTGCATCCCTGGAATAAACCCCACTTGGTCATGGGGTGTGATCTGTTTAACATATTGCTTGATCCAATTTGCTAATATTTGTTTGAAGATTTTAGCATCTTTGTTTATCACGGATATTGGCCTGTAATTCTTTCTTTGCAAGGTCTTTACCTGGATTTGTAGTTGGGATTATTCAGGCTGCCTAAAAAGAGCTTGGGAGTGTTTGTTCCACTCGGACTTTTTGGAACAATTTGAATTATTTTTTGAATGTTTGATAAAACTCCCCTCTGAAACTGTCTGGGCCTGGCGCTTTTTCTCTTGGGCATTTTTAAAAAAATCATTGTTCCAATTTCACCAGTTTTTATCAACGTGTTCAGCATGCCTGATTCTTCCTCACTGAGTATTGGAAGGTTGTGTATTTCCAGAAATTTGTCTATTTCATCCAGGTTGTTGGCATATAGTTGTTCAGGGTATTTGCTTACAACCCTTTGTATTTCAGTGGTATCAGTTGTTACTTCACTTCTTTTGTTCCTCAATTTATTTATTTTTGACCTCTGTCTTTGGTTTTTGGTGAGTTGGGGTAAAAGTTCATCACACTGATTGTCTATTCAAAGACAAGCTCTTGGTTGCATTGACCTTTTTTAATTTTTTAGTCTCTACGTTATTTATTTAGGCTCTGGTTCTTTATTATTTTCTTCCTTTTACTTCCTCTGGGCCTTTTCGTGGTTTCTGTTCTCTTTCTAAATCTTTCAGTTGTAGTGTTAGATAGTTTAGTAGAAATTTTTCTGGTTCTCATTGCTATAAAAGCTTTTAACAAAAAAAGTTCGTATACGCTACTCTATTTGGACCCTGATCTAAAAGTGTTTCCTCCCTGCTACATACAAACTGTTGCAAAATTAATGCCAGTAATATAATAGTGGCAAATCACCAATGAAAACATGAGTAAAACTAAAGAAATCATTTTAAAACCTCTACCAATTTCAAGTTAAATATACCTACAAACTTCATATTTAAAAAGGCATATCTACCCTGGGCAGCGGGGCTCAGTGGTATAGTGTCGGCCTGCACACTGAAGGGTCTCAGGTTTGATTCCCAGTTGAGGGCACATACCTAGGTTGTAGATTCATTCCTCATCCCAGGTGTGCAGCGAATTAGAAAAGCAACCAATGTCTGTGTCTCTAACACTGAGGCACCTCTCTCTCTCTACCCCTTCTTCCATGCCACTCTCTCTGGAAGTCAATGAAAAAAATATCCTCTAGTGAGGGTTAACAACAACGACAATAGCAATAGCATAGCCATGGAGATGGGAAAGACATCAGTGTAAATGAGGAAATAGTCCAGAGTAGAATTGGGTATACTCTTTAAATGGGATGAGGCTTTCTTTTATGTTGACATTAAGGTTTCAGAAGTGAAAAGATGACGGTTGTGTTACAGGGGATACAGGCAGAAGGCCTCAGCTCTTGTCATCTTGAAGGAAAGATTTCAATCAAGAGAAAAAAATGAAGAAAAAAACCCAAAGCTTTAATGGCTGTAATAAAAATGTACTTAGGCTGGTGAACCAAGGCAGGTGCATAGACGAAGTAACAGGATAGCCTAGGCTGGGCTGCCTTTGCTCACTGGGAAGTCAGAGAAAAGGGGGCCTTGGACACATTTCCAAGACCTTTCAGACAGTTTCAGAAGACAAGCCTGGGATGAGCTGCCACTGCCCATTGCTCCCCTGGTTGAAAGCACCATGGGGCCCCCGCAGAAGGAAGGAGGAAACTGGCGCTGTCACGCTTTCCTGTGGTGTAGGGGAGCTCACACTTGGTCCTTTGTCCTGAGCATATTTATCTCCCTTGCAGGTGGAAAATCTTATGGGAGGCTTAAGGGGAGTTCTCAAGAGAATATTCATCAGCTTTCCAGGGGTGCCCTTTCAGGGTGCTGGTCGCCACTGATTAGTCCATGCCAGGAAGGGCCTCATTTGTCAATGTGTCTGGTCCTGAGTCCACTCCAATGCCACTTGTCTTGTCTTAATGCTTTTATGGGCCTGGAGCTGAAATACAACTGAGACTTAAAAGGTATCTTTAGGGAGGAATGCTTAGGGGGTCTCCACCGCATGACCCATGACATGCTCTGGGAGAATAGATTACCTGGGGACAAAGTTCTTGTTTTCCCAGTCTTTGTCCCTTGTAGGCCTCTGGGGGTTCCTGTCCAGGTGGTTTCCTGTGCCCTAGTCTCTACACCTGGGTTTCTGCATCTTTCCCATCTAATACAAACTATTTATTCTCCAGTGCCTTTGGCTTAGGGAAGATAGGCTTAACTCAAACTGCTGTCTAAAAATCTATCTCAGTTTCCCTTTCAACTTGTCCTGGAATTTTTCTAGCTTCTTGTTATGCTGTAACAGTTCTACATTATTCCAATTTTAAAACCACTGGAGCGTATAGTTTAAAATGTTTAGTTTTAGATGACGTATATTCTACATCAATTTCTGAAGGGGCATAAATCTGCTATCAGAGATTAAAATAAAACACAGAATTCAGAATGTAAAGTCATTTTTATTTCTTATGTAAGTAACAAAACAAAAACAACAACCCAATATTAAAAAGGGAAGAGGACCTGAACATTTCGAGGAGATGTAGAAGAAAGAAAATAGTGAAGATCAGAACAGAAATGAACGACACAGAGACCAAAAACACAGTACAAAATATCAATGAAAGTAAGAACTAGTTTTCTGACAGAAATAAGATCGATGAGTCTTTAGCCAGACGCACCAAAAAACAAACGGTGAGGACCCAAGAAAACAAAATCAGATGTGAAAGAGGCGATATAACAACTGACATGACAGAAACAGAAAGAATACTAAGAAAACACTATGCACAACAATAAAGTGGGGAAGCTGCGTAAAATGGACACATTCCTCAAAACTACAATCTGCTAAAACTCAATCGGAAAGAATCAGAAAACCTGGAGGGCCAGTAAAAATGGATGCAATTGAAGAAGTAATAAGAAAAAAACTTCCAGCAAACAAGTGTCTGGGGCCAGATGGATTTACATGCGAGCTTACCTAAACATTTAAAGAAGAATTAAAACCCACTCTCCTCAAAATATTTTAGAAAATTCCAGAGGAGGGAGATATTTTTATGAGACCAGTATTATAATAATCCCAAAACCAGATGAAGATCCTGCAAATAAAGAATTTCACAGACCAACGTCCCTCATGAACATAGGTGCCAAAATCCTCAGAAAATATATTACCAAATTTTATCCAGCAATACATTAAATAAGATCATACACCATGACCAAGTGTGATTTATTCTGGAGACGCAGCGCTGGTATAATATTCGCAAATCAAGAAATGTGAGAGCTAAACAAAATGAAGGACAAAAATCTTATGATCATATCAATAGATACAGAGAAAATATTCTAGAAAATCCAGCACCCATTTTGGAAAAAACTGGGAGCAAAGTGGAAATAGAGGGAATATATCTCAACATAATAAAGGCCATATACAACATACCTGGGGCCAAAATCATACTCAACGTGCAAAGGCTAAAACCATATCCCCTAAGAAGAGGAATAAGACACGGTTGCCCCTTTCACCACTACTGCTCAGCATACTACTGGAAGTCCTAGCCACAGCGAGCAGACAAAAAGAGAACATAAAAGGCATCCGTATCGGAAGAGAGAAGGTTAACTGTCATTACTTGCAGATGACATGATATTGTACATAAAAAACTAAAGAGTCCACCGAGTACTTGTGGATATAATTAATGAATTTGGCAAGGAAGCTGGAAGCAAAATTAACATCAACACATTGATGGCATTTTTTTTACACCGATTATGAACTCTTAGAAAAGACTATACCATTTACCATTGCAACTGAAAAAATAAGACACCTAGGAGTAAAGTCAAAGAAGGATGTAAAAGACTTGTATTCAGAAACAGGACATTGAAAAAAGAAATAGAGGAAGATACAAAGGAGTGAAAGAATTATAGACTGAAAGAATTAACATTATCAAAATATCCATGCTACCCAAAACAATCTATAAATTCAACACAATTGTCATCAATCCCAACAGTGTGTTTCACAGAGCTGGAAAAAATGTTTCGAAAATTTATAGGAAACCAAAAAAGACCCCGTGCACCCACAGTATTCTTGAGAAAGAACAGAGTTGTAGGATCACATTACTGAATATCCTGCTGTAGGGCAAAGCCACTGTGATCAGAACAACCTGCTTCTGGCACAGGAACAGGCACATAGATCAATGGAAAAGTACAGAATCCTGAAATTGACCCATGCCATCATGGTCAATTAATATTTGACCAAAGGGTCAAGAATAAGCCATACAGTAAAGACAGACACTTCAGGTCCGGATATGGGTTCTTGCTGTGCTCAGTGTGGTCTCACTGAGCCTACAGACAGGGGCTTGGGATGTGGTCACGTAGCGTGGAAAAGGCTCCTGGGCACCCCACTCGCTCCCCTTTGCTGTTGGGCTTCTGAAACATTTCTTCCAAACTGTGAGACTACAGCAGGCATCATCGTATTCAGCCCCGCCCCTCACTGTGAGCCTCAGTGTATGGGCCTTGTACCTGTAGAGAAACATTCCTGAGGAAGTCCTATTTTGCCTTAGCATCTTTAGGTTTCCTTCGGTTCGGTGTCTAGTGGGCTCTTTCTTAAGGCAACTCACGTTTCCCACTTCAGAATTCGTTTTCTTTAACACTTCCCACACATCCACAGGGACCCCTGGTAATATCCACAGGGAGAAATGCCCGGGCAGTAGAGGCTATTCCAGTATAAGGGATATCTGAGACTGAAGTGAGAGTCAAAGGGAAGAACTGTGGCTGGAGAGGACTGTAGCCTACATTCTGGTAGAGTTGGATCATCAGGATTATTACCGCCAAGATAAGGTCTCAGTCTGACTCCTTTTAGATTAGTAACTTTTTATTTGTTTCCATTGCTTTTGCTCTTTTGGTCGTTCTCTCATTCTGACTTTCTCTCATCCACTCCTTGGGTTTCAGTGACGAGTAGCAAGGATGACTTGATATTGCTTAAGGATTAGTTGGTTGCACAAGGGCTTGGTCTGAAGGAACAAAGTCAATAAACAATCATATTCACAGGAGGCCATGTCCATTTGAGGAAACGTAAAAAGTGTCAAAAACGGGCAAGGTGTACTGACTGTGGACATCATAGTCCAGAGATTGCCCAACACAAATTCATGTCCATGCCTTTGCCTCTGTGTGTGTGCATGTGTGTGTGTGTGCTTGTGTGTGCTTGTGTGTGAGGGCTGTGGCACACTCTCCTTCTTATTGTCCCTCTGCTCATTTACTCTTCCAGCAGGGGATTCTTGCCCAAATGAACCTAATACACTTCTGACTTCCCACACGCCTTGACTCAATTCGCCACAGGTATCTGTGCACCTTATTCCACCCCTTGCTAAATGTCGCTTGGGATCTTCGGCCTCAGAGACTGATTCTCTCAGCAAAACACTGTGCAGTCATACTTCTAGAGAGGGACTTTGGTTCAACTGTGAAGTCTCCCACCTGGTTGCCTGTTCCTAATGTGTGACCGACTCCCTACAGGGAGGATACTTAGAAATCCATCATTTTTTAGGACCCAACACTGGACATTTATGCAAGTTTATTTGGTAGGCTCAGAAGGCATTCTTACATTTGTCCAGCCGATGGCCTATATGTTCACTCTGGTGATTATTTTGTAGATGCTGAAAATGCATTCTCAAGATTATCCATTAAGAGGCAGCACTGTTCCTAGAATGATTTTATTGGGAATAACGTCAAGGCAGTCTTACGCTTGCCCACATGGAAGCGGCATCTTTGACCCAAACAATTTTATTGGGGATCCTGGCATTTGCTTCCAACGTTCGAACATAATACGGAACTGAGCTCTCACAGGGATTTTACTGAGAAATCTGGCAATGCATTATCAAGATTTTCCGTTAGGCTCTGCTTCCTTGCAAGTCCATATTCTCCATCTCTAACTTATGTGCCTGGAGCACCTCCAGCGGGCACCAGGTGCACTGGTCGACAAATAGGAAAACGCACGGCGAGCATCCCCAACAAAATCATTAGCTAAAAAATGCTGCCAACGGATGCTTGAGAATGACAATTCATTGCCAGTATCCCGCAAATAATAAGTTTTTGGGAAAGTTTTGCCACCTATGAAAAAGATTACGAATGCAGTGCCAGCATGCCCAATAAAATCATACTGTGGAAAACCTGCCTTCTGGTTGACAAGTGCAAGAATGGCTGCGTAGCATCTCCCATAAAATTATTTGATTGAAAATGCTGTCCTCCGTGGACAATCGTGAGAATACATTGCCAGCATCCCCAGTAAGGTCATTTGTACGGAAATACTGCCAATTCTCAGATAAGTCTGAGAATGTATTGTCAGAATCACCACAAAACCTCTCTGTCGGCAAAATGCAAAAGGGTGAGAATGCGCTGATAGTATCCCCAATCCAATCATGTGGTTGAAAACTACTGCGACCTCATGTAGAGACCTGAGACTGCCTTGCAGGCATCCTCAATAAAATCATTTGGGGCGAAACGCTGCCACGCATCCCCGCAAAAAAACTTTCTCTGGGACAAATGCTGCCAAGTGTGGGACAAACGTGAGCATCCATTGCCAGCCCCTGTAAAATTATTTGGTTGAAAAAATGCTGCCCCTTTGAATAAAAGGTGATAATGTATTTCAGGCATCTCCCGTATAAACGTTTGATGAGAAATTACCTGACATTGTTTACAAATGTGAGAGAGCATTCCCGGCATTCCCAAGAAAAGCATTTGTTTTAAAAATGCTGCCACCTTGTGGAGGTAAGTGGGAGAGCATTAAACGCATCCCCTTTGAAAAAAACTTGGTGGAAATATTCTGCCCCCTGGTGGACAAGGTGAAGCATGCATTGACTGCATCCCCAACAAAATCACTCTTTGAGAAAAAGGCCACCAGGTGCTAAAGGACTGTATGAATGATTTCCCAGAATCCCCAATGAAACCCCTACTGAGATCAAGGTGCCAACTGGTGGACAAGAGTGAGAACGCATGCTCTGGAATCACAATAAAGTGATTTGGGCCTAAAATTCTGATAGCCAATGTCCACGTGTGAGAATTCAAAACCAACATCCACACCCACACACACAATATCACTTTAGGGGAAAACTGCGGCGAATAGTTGGACAAACGTGAGAATGTACAGCCAGCAGCAATAAAGTCGCTTGGTGGAAAAATTCCGCAACTGGCTGAACAAACGTAAGAATGCATTCTCAGCTTACCAAACAAAATCACTTGTGATGTCAAGGTGCCGACGGGTGGACAAGCGGGAGAAACCATTGCCTTTATGTGCAATAATAACATTTGGTGGAAAAATGCGGGCTTGTTGTAAACAGGCTTCACAATGCATTGCCAGCAGCCCCAATAATATCAGTTGTTGGAAAAAGGCCGCCACATGTTTGACAAGTGTGAGAATGCGTTGCCCGCATCCTCATGAAAATCCCTTCTGAGATGATGCTGGCTGCCAAATGGCGGACACATTTGAAAATACATTGCCAAGATTCACAATGAAAATCTCTTGTGGGAAAAATGCCCTTATCTTGTCGACTTGTGTGAGTGTTCATTGCCAGCATCCCCAGTGAAATCACTTGTGGGAAAATGCTTCCACCTATTGGACAAGAGTGAAAATGCATCGCCAGAAGCCCCAGTGAAGTTACATGGTGGAAAATAGCTGCCACTTGTTCTCCAAGGAGGAGCATGCAGTGCCAGGATCCTCAATAATATCATTTGGTGGGAAAATACTGCACCTGGTGTTTGAGTGTCAGAAGGAATTGCCAGCAGCCTTAAAACAATCATTTGTAAATAAGAAACCAGTCACCTTTCTACAAATGTGAAAATGCAGTTACAGCATCTCCAATAAGATCACTTGTGGAGAAAATGCTGTCACCTGGTATTCGAGCAAGGGAATGCATTGCCAGCGTTCTCAGGAAAATCCCTTGGTAAACAAAAGTGGCCACCTTGTGGACAGATGTGGGAATGCATTGCCAGCACAACCAAAGGAATCGTTTGGTGGAAAATGTGGCCTCTTGTTTGAGAGACTGAAGAATGCATTGCCCGCATCCGCAATAAAATCATTTTGTGGAAAAGTACTTCTACGAAGTACGTTGGACGAACGTGCTTCCAGCATTCCCCAAACGATACTTTGTGGTGAAAGTGTTGCCAGCTATTGAACAAAAGTGAAAGTGCCATGCCACTATTCCCAATAGAATCATTTTTGGGAAAGTAGGTTCAATGGCTGTTAAAACGTGAGAATGCCTTGTCAACATCCACAAAATAATCACATTTGTGGAAAATGTAGCCAAGTCTTTTTCAAACTTGAGACTGAATTTTCAACACCCCCAATAATATAATTTGGTAGTAAAAATGCTTCCACAAACGTGTTAAGACAAACGTGGGAAAGCATTGCCAGCATCTCAAACAGAATCGTTGGTGGAAAAATGCTGCCATCTCATGTTTCAGCGCCAAAATGCATTGCCAGTTTCCCCAAAATGGGACAGTGGAGGGAAAATGCAGACAGCTGTAGAAAAAAACGTGGGAATGCCTTGCCAGCATCCTCAGTAAAAGTACTTTGTGGGAAAATTCTGCCACCTGGTGGAAAAGCGTGAGAATGCACTTCCAGAACATTCCTGATATTCACTAGTGGAATATTGACGCCAACTGATAAATATAGAACCATTGAAAGCATCTCCAAGGAAATCGTGCGGTAAAATAATTCTGCTGCCTGCTTGACACACATTAGCTTCCATTGTCAGCATAGCCAATAAAATCTCGTGGTGTCAAAATGCCACCACCTGGTGGACAAACGAGAAAATGCATCTTCTGCATCTCCACAAGCATCCCAAATATGATCCTCAGTTGGAACAATACTGCCACCTGGTGGGTAAACGTGAGAATGCATCCACGAGTTCACCAATGGATTCATCCTGTTGAAAATGTTTCCACCTGTTGAATGGAATTGTGAATGCTTTTCCAGCATCCCCAATAAAATTACTCGTGAAATCATGCCGACACCTGGTGGAAAAGTGTGAGAATGCATTGCCAGCATCCCCAGAACAATCGTTGGTAAGAAACTTTCTGCCGCCTCTGGACAAAAGTAAGAATTCAGAGTGAGCATCTGCAATAATACCATTTGAGGAGAAAATGCTGCCACGTGGTGTTTCAGCATGAGAATGCAAAGGCTGAGGCTGCTCTGGAACCACTTGCCTCTATTGATCATCACAACCACCATATATTTCCTTAAGTGTCTCCTTATTCCTCCACAGGTCATCCTGAAAACACTGCCCGTTATAAACGGGTTGTGGCGGCACATGTTGAACACAGGGCTGGTGGAAACTTAAGAGATCCCACTGGCGGCAGTGACCCATTTTACAGATTGGGGATTATTCAGTATTCTTTAGTAATAGTCAGAGGAGACAATAGGAGGTTTGTTGTGTTCAGGGGGCCTCCCACACTGTGAGATAAATAGGAGGGACTGTCCATTTTACTTCATAGAAGAGTCATGCACATGAGAAGCTTTCTCAGCGAAATATGTGTTTTCAAGCAAACATTGTTTCCCTGCACAGGAAATAGATGCAGAATGTCCCTGTGGGAAAGCATTGAGATGCGGAGACATCCAGAGCATGGCATGTAGTTAGAAAGATAAATTAAGAGCAAGTACCGTGTCTGTCTGTCTGTCTGTCTGTCTGTCTGTTGTTTGTGTGTTGGTTTGAGCCTTACGATTGGCTGCCTTGGAATGATCGACCAGTCCCTGGGAGGGCTGGGCCTTACAGTTGCAGAAGTGGGTAAGTTATGCTTTGGCAGAGGAAATGTATCATGAGTTTCTACAAGGTCCAGACAGGGTGGAGCAGGGAGAGGAGAAGGAATTGATTGAGGAGGAATTAATTGGCAGGGAGCAGTTTGTCCTGGGTGAGAGGACGCCATAAAAGTCATGAAGGTAGTGGTTGATGTTGAGCCTCAGGCACAGATAGAAACAAAACATCCACAAGAAGAGCCAGTCGAGCAGGAGCACGAAGAGGATTGGCTCAGTGGGAAGTGCACCTGGTCCCCACTGGATGTGCTCCGGGCACTTAAGTTAGGAATGTAGCCTGTGAACTTACAAGTGAGCAGATCCTTCTGCTGGCTCAAGCCCAGTACCTGGCAGCGGCGGCAGCCCTGTTTAGAACTGAAAAGCACAAACGTTCAGTGCATTGCCAGATGCTGAGTCAATAGTGTATCCTTGACTCTACAGAAGGGAACGCAATATGCCTGCCCTAGTGCATGAGAAATGTATTAGTGGGGATCGGTAGCTCAGAATCAAATAGACACATTGGAGTGAAGCTCAGGATAGTGAGAACAGTGTGATCCAAAATCTCAGAGACACCCTTTTATCTCACCAGTACCACAAAAACTCTCCCTGGGCTTCAGGAGCGCCGTCCCAGATCAGACTCATGCGCAGAACAAGGGCCATTGCCTCCACACTGCTCTGTGTCACTCAGGTTCTTCTTGGGGTAATGCTGCACTCGAGGGGGGCTGCGTGTCCAAGTCCTCTGTATATCCAAGTCAGTGAGAGGCAGGAATGAGTGATGTCCACAAATAAAGGTATCCTGTTAAGCACTCAGCAGGCAAGTATGTAGGCGAGGTCAAAGGCTGTCAGGAAAACAGTGTGCCCGTGTGTGTATAAACACATGGAGCCCACAAGAACCACTGTGCTCTCTTTTTGCATCTTATGGTGAAGGAGCTGGGCTAGGGGTTAGAGAGGTGGGAGCAATCCAAGCTGCTTTAAGGATCTGCTCCTTTTTGTAGCTGTTTCATGTTCAGCTTGCAGCGTGCAGGCGTTTTGACCTGCTGCAATTTGTCAACAATCTGGAATTGTCAGCCATTATCAGTGACCAAGATGAAACCATGCTCAGCCACATGATCAATCTGAAGGTCAGGCTGTGCAGACCACGGCTGGGGAGGTAGAGAGCTTGTGAAAAAATCCTATCCCTGCAGGAAGGAATAGGCGGGAGTTCTGGAATAAGTTATCACCCTAAACCGGATCCACTATCCTTTTGCAGGTGAAGGAAGCCTGGCATGGCAGCAATCGCTGCAAGACTGTGCTGCTCTTTCACAAAAACCCCTACATCCACGATACTGTGATTGTGAAGGATCCTCTCATAACCATCACAGGAGAGAGGAGGCTCCCTGCATGGCCTGCGGCAAGAAGTGTGTCCAAGTTGGAAGGTGACAGGTTCCTCTCCACACACTCCTCAAGCTGCAGGATACAGGGTGACCCATTCCACTCACATTCAGTGGTACCTGCAGTATGAACGACAGGCCTACAACTGCAGGCAGAACAGCAGCATTCACTTCTTCAACTTCGTCTCTGATCACCATGTTTCGGGATCTGACAGGATTGCTTAGGTGGGTCCTTGCAGGAAATGCCATTAGAGAGCTTGGTGTGATCCCCTGCTTTTTGGGTTTGTGGTTTAGACGCCTGCCCTCTCCTGTGGAGCCCATTTTTCCTTTCCAGATCAACAGTGAGAACTATGAGTGTATGTTGGCATCAGGAGAGGGGACATAGATGATAACAGGTGAGCAGAGACCAACTCTTCACTTGCCTCTGGATTGCCAGGTAGCTGGGACATTGTTTTCTCACATGAACACACTGAAGCTGGGAGAAATACAGCCTGTGACATCATCACGGTATGAGGATGAGGCTGGAAGTTCTGAGCACCGCAGTGCCAATCATGTTCACTTGGGGGAGGCTGAAGGATGATGAGGTCATGTCTGTTTCCTCTGTCACTCAGAATGAAAGTAGATTCTTTGGCCTATTTCTCTGATCTCACACCTCAGGTCACCAACACCACCCTCAGGCCTGCCTACAATGCATTAAGGAGAAGTTCTGTGATGTGCTTCCTAGAACCCCCTCCACAATTTTCCAGTATCCTCCTTCATGAAAATGCTGAGGCTGCTGTGCCACCACATCCCTCTATTGATCATCACAACCACCATGTATTTACTGAATTGTATCGCTGGCCTTCCTGGGTACACTGCCCATCACAACCAAGTTGTGGTGGGAACTGTTGAATGCATGGCTGGAGAAAACGGAAGAGATTCCAACTTTGTCAGGTTTGGGCTTGACATGATTTTTAAATACTTTTTGATTATCCTCAGAGGAGATGATACCAGATTTGCTGTGTTAACTGCACGTATTTAACGTGTGAGAACTATAGGAGGGACCTTCCAATATAAGTAGTGCACGTGAGAAGCTTTTTCAGATTAAAAGGTGTTTCAAGCAAAGATTCTTTTCCTGCGTAGAAATTAGGTGCAGAATGTCCCTGTGGAAAGGCATTCAGCCATGGATATATGCAGCACATGGAATAAATGGCAAGATAAAGCGAGAGCATCTAATGTGCCTGTTTATGTATTGTTTGCCTTGACAATGGACTCTCTGAATTACCCGCCCCGTGAATGCATGGCCTTTACAATTGCAGAAGTGGCTAAGTTGTGTTTTCTGATGGTATCAGAAGCCAAAATTCTTTCTGTGTGGTAGAGACTGTGGTGGATTAAGAAATCAGTGAAAGTCCAATAGAGTTTACCATTTTCCCTTGGGTGATAAGGGAGTTCAAGGAAAGGCCTTGTGTGCAAGGGTCGGAATTTGCAGTGATAAGTTATAAAGGATGATGCGTTTGCCATACCCTCGCTTTAGGGAGACAGCAGGGAACCAGGCCGGGGTTTTACGTTCATTTCACAGTTAAACCAAATTCCCTTTGTAGAAGTATGTGCAAACTGTATTTTTCTGTTAGAAGCCGCCTTTTGGCACGTGCGGACATAACTGCATGCTGTGACTGTTCAAGAATGAGAATCCATTTCCAGCATCACGAAAGAAATGACATTTTGAGGTAAATGCAAACAACTCTTGGGCATACCTGAGCATGCCTACCGTGCATGCCCAATGAAATCATTTGGTGGAAAAGTGCTGCCACCTGGTGGAGAAACGAGGGAATGCAGTGGTACCATCCCGAATGAAATGACATGTGAAGTCATGCTGCCATCTCGTGGACAAGTGTGGATATGCATTGCCAGCCTGCTCAGTAACTTTATTTGTAAAAAAAAGCTGCCATGTTTTGACAAGCATGAGAATGAATTGCCAACATCCCCAATAACATGATTTGAAACGAAAAGCTGCCATCTATTGGATAAGCGTGAGAATGCCTTTCCAGCATTCCCGACAATGTTATTTAGGAGAAAAATGCTGCGACCTGGAAGGATATGACAGGATACTGAGGTTGGGCCTCGGTGGCAATGCAGAAGGAGAGCTTTGGGTTCCCCTACCTCTTGGGTTCGTAAAGTGAGATCCCTGGCTTCTTCTGACTAGTCCTGTTTGCCCTACTAGAACATCAGTAATAGAAGTGTGGTCTAATCATCTCAAGTACTGTGCGAGGAGCTTGGCCCCAGGAGAGTGAAGGTAGAGGAGTACAGGTGAGGGGGACTGTTCCTGGACACTCGCCCCTAGTTTGCTAGGTAGCTGGGTCATTGCTTTCTCTCATGGACGCCCTGATACTGGGAGGAGTAGAGCCTGTTATGTCAGGTCCTCAGAGAATCAGGTTGAGAAAGGAAGTATGTAGCACTGCAGTGGGAATTATATTCAGACAGGGACACCTGATGTAAAATGAGGAAGTGTGCATGTGCAAAATCATTCAGCATCAAAGCAGATTCATTGACCCACTCCTCTGAACTCTCGCTCCAGGCCACCTCCCTCACCCTTAGGCCCGTCTACTATTCCTTAAATGGAGGCTCCCATGATGTCCTTCCTCTGACCCTTCCCACACTTGTCCAGGAGTCTTTTCATACAAAGGCTGAGGCTGCTGTGCCACCACTTCCTTTTATGGATCATTGCAACCATCAAATATTTCCTTAGGTGTGTCCAAATTCCTAACTGGGTGATCCTGAGGTCATTGCTCATTAAAAAGGTGGTGTGGTGTGATGCATCCAACACAAGGCAGCAGGAAATTTAAGAGATCCTAATTTCAGCAATGACCGACTCTTCATGTTAGGGCCACCAATAATTATACTATACTCTTTAGGAATTTTGCTAGGAGATGATAGTCAATTATTGTGTTAGGGTATCTCCCACAGTGTGAGTTAAATAGGAGGGACCATCCATTTTCCTTCAAATAGAGAAGTGCACATAAGAAGGTTTTGACATGAGTATGTGTTTTCAAGCAGACATTATGTTCCTGCACAGGACAATGGAGCAGAATGTCTGTGTGACCAGGTATTCAGTCACAGAGAGATCGGGAGCATGGTATGAAATGGAAAGTTAAAGCAGGAGCATCAGCTCTGTTTGTCTGTTTGTCGTGTGTTCTTGGAACACATAAATCAAGAGCATCAATAGCGTCTGTCTCTGTGGTGTTTGTCCCTAGTTTGGGGCATTACAACTGGCTGCCTGTGAATGACCATTGCCTGTGAGGGCTGGGCCTGTGCAGTGGCAGTGGCGGTTAAGTTGTTATGCTTTAGGACAGTATGAGAAGACAGAATTCTTTCTGTGTGCTGGAGGCTGGGGAGGAGGGAGAACTAAGAGTAAGTCCATTGAAGTGGGTGATACTAATGGACCCAGGGACATAAGGTAGCTCAAGGAAAGGGATTTGGGAGCAAGGGCCTGAATGTCCACTGCGAGCTCCGAAAGGATGATGGATTTCCAGGTTCCTTTCTGTCGGAGGTCAGCTCACACATTGACAGCAGGCAACGCGGTGGGAGGCTTCCCAGTGCATTTCACACTTGAAGCAGAAGCCCTCCCTAGAAGTATGAGAGCACTGTATTTGCTGCGAGAATCATCCTCTGAGCCCAGGATTCAGAACCACACTTAGCCAGTGGGAGTATAAATTGCATGTAGGAGTTGTGGGGAAGAGAGCAAAGGCATGTGAGCAGTCAGTCTGGATATTAGGTTCACTTGGGGTCGAATCCCCAGCTGGAAGGGTAAATGACCAGAGGGACAATAAGATGCAGAGTGTTCTATAGCCCTCACACACAACACACACAGAGGCACAGGCATGTACGTGAAGTTGTGTTGGGCAATCTCTGGACCATGGTGTCCACAGCCAGTACATCTTGTGCATTTTTGACGGTATTACATTTCCTCACATAACAATGGCCTCGTGTGAATATGATTGTTTATTTACTTTGTTCCTTCAGACCGAGCCTTTCTCCTGCAATGAAGAAACTCTTAGGCAGCATCAAGTCATTCTTTCTACGGGTCACTGAAACCCAATGGGTAGATGGAAGAAAGAGTCAGAATGAGGAAAAGACAGAAAGAGCAAGAGTAATGGAAACAAAAACAAGAGAACTGATGTAAAAGGAGTCAGATTGAGACCGTATCTTGGCCGAAGTTATCCTGATCACCCAACTCTACCAGAATGTAGGCTACAGTCCTCTCCAGCCACAGTTCTTCCCTTTGCCTGTCACTTCAGCCTCAGATATCCCACAGACTGGGCAGCCTGTAATGTCCCGGGCATTTCTCCCTGTGGATATTACTAGGGGTCACTGTGGATCTGTGGGAAAGCGGTAGAGAAAATGGATTCTGAAGTGGGAAACGTGAGTAGCCGTAAGCAAGAGCCCCCCAGACACCAAACCCTGGGAAAGCTGCAAATGCTCGGGTAACATAGAGCTTCCTCAGGAATGTTTCACCACAGTTCTGAGGCCCATACACTGAGGCTGACAGTGAGGGGTGGGGCTGAGTAGCGTGATGCCCTCTGTCCAGTCACAGTTTGGAAGAGCTGTTTTAGTAGCCCAAAATGGTGTGGGCATGCCCAAGTCCTCCATCAGAGGCAGGAACGTGTGACGTGCGTGAATCAGGGTATCCTGTGAAGCCGTGTGCAGGCAAGGGTGTGGGGATATCAAAGCCTGTGAGGAATCAGTGTGACCGCATGGGTGCAGGCACCTGTAACCCCAGGAACCTCTGTGTTCCTCTGTGCCTCTTATGCAGAAGGAATGGGGCCAGAAGATAGGTGGTTCAGGCCAAGCCAGGCTGTTTTGTAGATCTCCATGTTTTAGTTCTTTCATAGCCACACGATCAATGTGAAGGTGATGTTGCAGGTACTGGTGCTGGAAAGGGAGGGGCCTTGAGAATATAACCTGTCCATGTAAGCAGGGACACTTGGGTGTCCAGGAGTGAGATGTCCCTAACCCCCACCCACATTCCTTCTGCAGGTGGAGGGAGCCAGACATGCCAGGGATGATGGCAAGGTTAACTGTCCTTTTGTAGCAAATCATACTAATGCAGTACTGCCACTGTGAAGGAGTATCTCATTACCATCACAGGCGGGAGCAGGCTCTCTCTATGGGCAGCAGCAGGAAGTGCATAGAACTTGAAAGGTGATGTGCCCTTCTCCACACACTCTTCATGCTGCAGGATACAGTGCATCCTATGCCTCTTGCATTCAGTGGTGCCAGCATTATGAACGATGGGCCAACAGCTCCAGGTACCAGAACAGCAGCTTTAACTACTTCAACTAGTTCTCTGCCCACAGCGTGGCAGGGTCTGACAGGATTGCTGAGGTGGAGGCTTGCTTGCAATGCCCTAAGAGAGCTTGGTGTGTTCCCCTGCTTTTGGATTTTTAGTCAGATCCCTGCTGTCTCTGGACGATCACATTTTGCTCTGCCAGAAAATCAGTAAGGACTACTTGAGGATGTTGGAACCAGGAGAAGGCACTTAGAGGACATGTGAGGAGATGCCAGTGGGGCTCCCCCTTGGGTTGTCAGGTAGCTGGGACATTTTTCTCTCACATGAACACCCTGAGGCTCGGAAGGATAGCCTATGACGCCAGGCCACTGCGGCATTGGGAAGAGACAGAAAGTCTGAAGAACTGCAGTGTGGCATCATGTTCAGGCAGGAAGCTGAAGGAAGATGCAGGAGTGTGCATGTCTACCGTCACTCAGAATCAAAGCAGATTCATGTACCCATTCCTGTGAGCTATTGTAAATTGTGCTGCTCTGAAGAGGGTTTTATATATTCTTCCTGATCGATGTTCCTGGTTTCGTAGGACATATTCCAAGCAGTGGGGCCACTGGGTTCAATGGCAGTTCTGTATTTCAATTTTTGAGAAAACCTCCTATGTCATAATGTTTTCCATACAGGCTGCATGAGTCTGCATTCCCACCAGCAGTATACTAGGGTGAGCTTTTCTGCACACCCTCACAGGCACTTTCTGTTTATTGACTTATTGAAAACATAGCCATTCTGGAAGACCTCAGGTGATACCCCATTATTGTTTTAATTTTCATCTCTCTGGTGATTAGTGACACTGAGCAGTTTTCATATGTCTCTTGGACATGTTTATGCGCTCTTTGGAGAAGTGTCTACTTAGGTCTTTGCTCGTTTTTTAATTGGATCGTTTGTCTTCCTCTTGTGAAGGTGTGTTTCTTAAAATATTAGGGGTAGTAACCCTTTATCAGATGTATCATCGGCAAATATGTTCTCCCATATAATGAGTTCCCTTTGCATTTTGTTGATGGTATCTTTGTGCAGAATCTTTTTATTTTGCTGTAGTCCCATTTGTTTATTTTCTCCTTTGCTTCCATTGCCCTAGGCAGTGTATTGGTGAGCATATTGCAATGAGAGATGTCTGAGATCATGCTGCCTCCATTTCCTTCTAGGATTTTTAATGGTTTCATGTTTTACCTTTAAGTTTTTTATCCAGTTGGAGTTGATCCTTGTGTGCGGTGCAAGATAGTGGTCTAGTTGCATTATTTTGAAAGTTCCTGTCCAATTTTCCCAACACCATTTATTGAAGAGACTTCCTTTACTCCACTGTATGCTCTGCCTCCTTTGTAAAATCTCAATTGAGTGTAATGAGTTGGGTCAATTCCTGGGTTCTCTGTTCAGTTCCATTTATGTCATTAAGTCTGTTCTTCTGCCAGTTCCATTCTGTTTCGATTAAAATGGCTTTACTATATCTTGATATGTATTATTTTGATTCCTTCCACTTTTTTCTTCCTCCCAAAATTGCTGCAGCGATTTGGGGTCCTGTCCTTTTTGTGTCCTTTAAATTTTTGCACTACTTCTTCTAGGTCTGTGATATCGGACATTGGTATTTTATGAATAGTTTGAATCTATAGATTGCTTTGGGGAGTACGGACATCTGAATGAGGTTGATTCTAGCAATCCATTAGCATGGTATATTCTTACACTTGTTTATATCTTCCTCTATCTCTTTTTTGAACATATTTGTTTTGCAAGTACACGTCTTTCACCCCTTTGGTTAAGTTAATTCCTAAGTATCTTAATTTTATTGTTGCACGTTAAATGTGTTTTTGTTTGTTTGTTTGTTTGTTTTAGTTTCTCTTTCTGAGAGATCATGAATGTTGTTTAAAAATGCCATTTACTTCTGGGCATTAATTTTCCATCCTGCTGCATAGCTGGGTTCCTTTATTATTAAATCTAGAAGTCTTTTGGTGACCTCTTTAGTGTTCTCAGCATACAATATCAGGTCATCTGCAAACAGTGACAGTTTTATTTCTCCTTTCCAATTTGGATGCCTTTTATGTTTTCTCCTTGTCTGATCGCTGTGGCAAGGACTTCCAACACTCTGTTGAATAAAAGATGGTGAAAGTGGACGTCCCTGTCTTGTTCCTCTTATTAGGGGATATGTTTTAGTTTTTGCCCATTGAGTATGAAGTTGACTGAAGGTTTGTCCTATAAGGACTTTAATGTGTTTAGGCATGATCCCTCTATTCCCACTGTGCTGAGAGTTTTTCTCAAAAATGGGCGCTGGGTTTTGTTGCTCTTTCTGCACATACTGAGATGATCATGAGATTTTTGTTTGTCAAATGGTTCCTGTGAGGCATCACATTTATAGATTTGTGAATACTGTACCAAACCTGCATCCCTGGAATAAACCCCACTTGGTCATGGGGTGTGATCTGTTTAACATATTGCTTGATCCAATTTGCTAATATTTGTTTGAAGATTTTAGCATCTTTGTTTATCACGGATATTGGCCTGTAATTCTTTCTTTGCAAGGTCTTTACCTGGATTTGTAGTTGGGATTATTCAGGCTGCCTAAAAAGAGCTTGGGAGTGTTTGTTCCTCTCGGACTTTTTGGAACAATTTGAATTATTTTTTGAATGTTTGATAAAACTCCCCTCTGAAACTGTCTGGGCCTGGCGCTTTTTTTCTTGGGCATTTTTAAAAAAATCATTGTTCCAATTTCACCAGTTTTTATCAACGTGTTCAGCATGCCTGATTCTTCCTCACTGAGTATTGGAAGGTTGTGTATTTCCAGAAATTTGTCTATTTCATCCAGGTTGTTGGCATATAGTTGTTCAGGGTATTTGCTTACAACCCTTTGTATTTCAGTGGTATCAGTTGTTACTTCACTTCTTTTGTTCCTCAATTTATTTATTTTTGACCTCTGTCTTTGGTTTTTGGTGAGTTGGGTTAAAAGTTCATCACACTGATTGTCTATTCAAAGACAAGCTCTTGGTTGCATTGACCTTTTTTAATTTTTTAGTCTCTACGTTATTTATTTAGGCTCTGGTTCTTTATTATTTTCTTCCTTTTACTTCCTCTGGGCCTTTTCGTGGTTTCTGTTCTCTTTCTAAATCTTTCAGTTGTAGTGTTAGATAGTTTAGTAGAAATTTTTCTGGTTCTCATTGCTATAAAAGCTTTTAACAAAAAAAGTTCGTATACGCTACTCTATTTGGACCCTGATCTAAAAGTGTTTCCTCCCTGCTACATACAAACTGTTGCAAAATTAATGCCAGTAATATAATAGTGGCAAATCACCAATGAAAACATGAGTAAAACTAAAGAAATCATTTTAAAACCTCTACCAATTTCAAGTTAAATATACCTACAAACTTCATATTTAAAAAGGCATATCTACCCTGGGCAGCGGGGCTCAGTGGTATAGTGTCGGCCTGCACACTGAAGGGTCTCAGGTTTGATTCCCAGTTGAGGGCACATACCTAGGTTGTAGATTCATTCCTCATCCCAGGTGTGCAGCGAATTAGAAAAGCAACCAATGTCTGTGTCTCTAACACTGAGGCACCTCTCTCTCTCTACCCCTTCTTCCATGCCACTCTCTCTGGAAGTCAATGAAAAAAATATCCTCTAGTGAGGGTTAACAACAACGACAATAGCAATAGCATAGCCATGGAGATGGGAAAGACATCAGTGTAAATGAGGAAATAGTCCAGAGTAGAATTGGGTATACTCTTTAAATGGGATGAGGCTTTCTTTTATGTTGACATTAAGGTTTCAGAAGTGAAAAGATGACGGTTGTGTTACAGGGGATACAGGCAGAAGGCCTCAGCTCTTGTCATCTTGAAGGAAAGATTTCAATCAAGAGAAAAAAATGAAGAAAAAAACCCAAAGCTTTAATGGCTGTAATAAAAATGTACTTAGGCTGGTGAACCAAGGCAGGTGCATAGATGAAGTAACAGGATAGCCTAGGCTGGGCTGCCTTTGCTCACTGGGAAGTCAGAGAAAAGGGGGCCTTGGACACATTTCCAAGACCTTTCAGACAGTTTCAGAAGACAAGCCTGGGATGAGCTGCCACTGCCCATTGCTCCCCTGGTTGAAAGCACCATGGGGCCCCCGCAGAAGGAAGGAGGAAACTGGCGCTGTCACGCTTTCCTGTGGTGTAGGGGAGCTCACACTTGGTCCTTTGTCCTGAGCATATTTATCTCCCTTGCAGGTGGAAAATCTTATGGGAGGCTTAAGGGGAGTTCTCAAGAGAATATTCATCAGCTTTCCAGGGGTGCCCTTTCAGGGTGCTGGTCGCCACTGATTAGTCCATGCCAGGAAGGGCCTCATTTGTCAATGTGTCTGGTCCTGAGTCCACTCCAATGCCACTTGTCTTGTCTTAATGCTTTTATGGGCCTGGAGCTGAAATACAACTGAGACTTAAAAGGTATCTTTAGGGAGGAATGCTTAGGGGGTCTCCACCGCATGACCCATGACATGCTCTGGGAGAATAGATTACCTGGGGACAAAGTTCTTGTTTTCCCAGTCTTTGTCCCTTGTAGGCCTCTGGGGGTTCCTGTCCAGGTGGTTTCCTGTGCCCTAGTCTCTACACCTGGGTTTCTGCATCTTTCCCATCTAATACAAACTATTTATTCTCCAGTGCCTTTGGCTTAGGGAAGATAGGCTTAACTCAAACTGCTGTCTAAAAATCTATCTCAGTTTCCCTTTCAACTTGTCCTGGAATTTTTCTAGCTTCTTGTTATGCTGTAACAGTTCTACATTATTCCAATTTTAAAACCACTGGAGCGTATAGTTTAAAATGTTTAGTTTTAGATGACGTATATTCTACATCAATTTCTGAAGGGGCATAAATCTGCTATCAGAGATTAAAATAAAACACAGAATTCAGAATGTAAAGTCATTTTTATTTCTTATGTAAGTAACAAAACAAAAACAACAACCCAATATTAAAAAGGGAAGAGGACCTGAACATTTCGAGGAGATGTAGAAGAAAGAAAATAGTGAAGATCAGAACAGAAATGAACGACACAGAGACCAAAAACACAGTACAAAATATCAATGAAAGTAAGAACTAGTTTTCTGACAGAAATAAGATCGATGAGTCTTTAGCCAGACGCACCAAAAAACAAACGGTGAGGACCCAAGAAAACAAAATCAGATGTGAAAGAGGCGATATAACAACTGACATGACAGAAACAGAAAGAATACTAAGAAAACACTATGCACAACAATAAAGTGGGGAAGCTGCGTAAAATGGACACATTCCTCAAAACTACAATCTGCTAAAACTCAATCGGAAAGAATCAGAAAACCTGGAGGGCCAGTAAAAATGGATGCAATTGAAGAAGTAATAAGAAAAAAACTTCCAGCAAACAAGTGTCTGGGGCCAGATGGATTTACATGCGAGCTTACCTAAACATTTAAAGAAGAATTAAAACCCACTCTCCTCAAAATATTTTAGAAAATTCCAGAGGAGGGAGATATTTTTATGAGACCAGTATTATAATAATCCCAAAACCAGATGAAGATCCTGCAAATAAAGAATTTCACAGACCAACGTCCCTCATGAACATAGGTGCCAAAATCCTCAGAAAATATATTACCAAATTTTATCCAGCAATACATTAAATAAGATCATACACCATGACCAAGTGTGATTTATTCTGGAGACGCAGCGCTGGTATAATATTCGCAAATCAAGAAATGTGAGAGCTAAACAAAATGAAGGACAAAAATCTTATGATCATATCAATAGATACAGAGAAAATATTCTAGAAAATCCAGCACCCATTTTGGAAAAAACTGGGAGCAAAGTGGAAATAGAGGGAATATATCTCAACATAATAAAGGCCATATACAACATACCTGGGGCCAAAATCATACTCAACGTGCAAAGGCTAAAACCATATCCCCTAAGAAGAGGAATAAGACACGGTTGCCCCTTTCACCACTACTGCTCAGCATACTACTGGAAGTCCTAGCCACAGCGAGCAGACAAAAAGAGAACATAAAAGGCATCCGTATCGGAAGAGAGAAGGTTAACTGTCATTACTTGCAGATGACATGATATTGTACATAAAAAACTAAAGAGTCCACCGAGTACTTGTGGATATAATTAATGAATTTGGCAAGGAAGCTGGAAGCAAAATTAACATCAACACATTGATGGCATTTTTTTTACACCGATTATGAACTCTTAGAAAAGACTATACCATTTACCATTGCAACTGAAAAAATAAGACACCTAGGAGTAAAGTCAAAGAAGGATGTAAAAGACTTGTATTCAGAAACAGGACATTGAAAAAAGAAATAGAGGAAGATACAAAGGAGTGAAAGAATTATAGACTGAAAGAATTAACATTATCAAAATATCCATGCTACCCAAAACAATCTATAAATTCAACACAATTGTCATCAATCCCAACAGTGTGTTTCACAGAGCTGGAAAAAATGTTTCGAAAATTTATAGGAAACCAAAAAAGACCCCGTGCACCCACAGTATTCTTGAGAAAGAACAGAGTTGTAGGATCACATTACTGAATATCCTGCTGTAGGGCAAAGCCACTGTGATCAGAACAACCTGCTTCTGGCACAGGAACAGGCACATAGATCAATGGAAAAGTACAGAATCCTGAAATTGACCCATGCCATCATGGTCAATTAATATTTGACCAAAGGGTCAAGAATAAGCCATACAGTAAAGACAGACACTTCAGGTCCGGATATGGGTTCTTGCTGTGCTCAGTGTGGTCTCACTGAGCCTACAGACAGGGGCTTGGGATGTGGTCACGTAGCGTGGAAAAGGCTCCTGGGCACCCCACTCGCTCCCCTTTGCTGTTGGGCTTCTGAAACATTTCTTCCAAACTGTGAGACTACAGCAGGCATCATCGTATTCAGCCCCGCCCCTCACTGTGAGCCTCAGTGTATGGGCCTTGTACCTGTAGAGAAACATTCCTGAGGAAGTCCTATTTTGCCTTAGCATCTTTAGGTTTCCTTTGGTTCGGTGTCTAGTGGGCTCTTTCCTAAGGCAACTCACGTTTCCCACTTCAGAATTCGTTTTCTTTAACACTTCCCACACATCCACAGGGACCCCTGGTAATATCCACAGGGAGAAATGCCCGGGCAGTAGAGGCTATTCCAGTATAAGGGATATCTGAGACTGAAGTGAGAGTCAAAGGGAAGAACTGTGGCTGGAGAGGACTGTAGCCTACATTCTGGTAGAGTTGGATCATCAGGATTATTACCGCCAAGATAAGGTCTCAGTCTGACTCCTTTTAGATTAGTAACTTTTTATTTGTTTCCATTGCTTTTGCTCTTTTGGTCGTTCTCTCATTCTGACTTTCTCTCATCCACTCCTTGGGTTTCAGTGACGAGTAGCAAGGATGACTTGATATTGCTTAAGGATTAGTTGGTTGCACAAGGGCTTGGTCTGAAGGAACAAAGTCAATAAACAATCATATTCACAGGAGGCCATGTCCATTTGAGGAAACGTAAAAAGTGTCAAAAACGGGCAAGGTGTACTGACTGTGGACATCATAGTCCAGAGATTGCCCAACACAAATTCATGTCCATGCCTTTGCCTCTGTGTGTGTGCATGTGTGTGTGTGTGCTTGTGTGTGCTTGTGTGTGAGGGCTGTGGCACACTCTCCTTCTTATTGTCCCTCTGCTCATTTACTCTTCCAGCAGGGGATTCTTGCCCAAATGAACCTAATACACTTCTGACTTCCCACTCGCCTTGACTCAATTCGCCACAGGTATCTGTGCACCTTATTCCACCCCTTGCTAAATGTCGCTTGGGATCTTCGGCCTCAGAGACTGATTCTCTCAGCAAAACACTGTGCAGTCATACTTCTAGAGAGGGACTTTGGTTCAACTGTGAAGTCTCCCACCTGGTTGCCTGTTCCTAATGTGTGACCGACTCCCTACAGGGAGGATACTTAGAAATCCATCATTTTTTAGGACCCAACACTGGACATTTATGCAAGTTTATTTGGTAGGCTCAGAAGGCATTCTTACATTTGTCCAGCCGATGGCCTATATGTTCACTCTGGTGATTATTTTGTAGATGCTGAAAATGCATTCTCAAGATTATCCATTAAGAGGCAGCACTGTTCCTAGAATGATTTTATTGGGAATAACGTCAAGGCAGTCTTACGCTTGCCCACATGGAAGCGGCATCTTTGACCCAAACAATTTTATTGGGGATCCTGGCATTTGCTTCCAACGTTCGAACATAATACGGAACTGAGCTCTCACAGGGATTTTACTGAGAAATCTGGCAATGCATTATCAAGATTTTCCGTTAGGCTCTGCTTCCTTGCAAGTCCATATTCTCCATCTCTAACTTATGTGCCTGGAGCACCTCCAGCGGGCACCAGGTGCACTGGTCGACAAATAGGAAAACGCACGGGGAGCATCCCCAACAAAATCATTAGCTAAAAAATGCTGCCAACGGATGCTTGAGAATGACAATTCATTGCCAGTATCCCGCAAATAATAAGTTTTTGGGAAAGTTTTGCCACCTATGAAAAAGATTACGAATGCAGTGCCAGCATGCCCAATAAAATCATACTGTGGAAAACCTGCCTTCTGGTTGACAAGTGCAAGAATGGCTGCGTAGCATCTCCCATAAAATTATTTGATTGAAAATGCTGTCCTCCGTGGACAATCGTGAGAATACATTGCCAGCATCCCCAGTAAGGTCATTTGTACGGAAATACTGCCAATTCTCAGATAAGTCTGAGAATGTATTGTCAGAATCACCACAAAACCTCTCTGTCGGCAAAATGCAAAAGGGTGAGAATGCGCTGATAGTATCCCCAATCCAATCATGTGGTTGAAAACTACTGCGACCTCATGTAGAGACCTGAGACTGCCTTGCAGGCATCCTCAATAAAATCATTTGGGGCGAAACGCTGCCACGCATCCCCGCAAAAAAACTTTCTCTGGGACAAATGCTGCCAAGTGTGGGACAAACGTGAGCATCCATTGCCAGCCCCTGTAAAATTATTTGGTTGAAAAAATGCTGCCCCTTTGAATAAAAGGTGATAATGTATTTCAGGCATCTCCCGTATAAACGTTTGATGAGAAATTACCTGACATTGTTTACAAATGTGAGAGAGCATTCCCGGCATTCCCAAGAAAAGCATTTGTTTTAAAAATGCTGCCACCTTGTGGAGGTAAGTGGGAGAGCATTAAACGCATCCCCTTTGAAAAAAACTTGGTGGAAATATTCTGCCCCCTGGTGGACAAGGTGAAGCATGCATTGACTGCATCCCCAACAAAATCACTCTTTGAGAAAAAGGCCACCAGGTGCTAAAGGACTGTATGAATGATTTCCCAGAATCCCCAATGAAACCCCTACTGAGATCAAGGTGCCAACTGGTGGACAAGAGTGAGAACGCATGCTCTGGAATCACAATAAAGTGATTTGGGCCTAAAATTCTGATAGCCAATGTCCACGTGTGAGAATTCAAAACCAACATCCACACCCACACACACAATATCACTTTAGGGGAAAACTGCGGCGAATAGTTGGACAAACGTGAGAATGTACAGCCAGCAGCAATAAAGTCGCTTGGTGGAAAAATTCCGCAACTGGCTGAACAAACGTAAGAATGCATTCTCAGCTTACCAAACAAAATCACTTGTGATGTCAAGGTGCCGACGGGTGGACAAGCGGGAGAAACCATTGCCTTTATGTGCAATAATAACATTTGGTGGAAAAATGCGGGCTTGTTGTAAACAGGCTTCACAATGCATTGCCAGCAGCCCCAATAATATCAGTTGTTGGAAAAAGGCCGCCACATGTTTGACAAGTGTGAGAATGCGTTGCCCGCATCCTCATGAAAATCCCTTCTGAGATGATGCTGGCTGCCAAATGGCGGACACATTTGAAAATACATTGCCAAGATTCACAATGAAAATCTCTTGTGGGAAAAATGCCCTTATCTTGTCGACTTGTGTGAGTGTTCATTGCCAGCATCCCCAGTGAAATCACTTGTGGGAAAATGCTTCCACCTATTGGACAAGAGTGAAAATGCATCGCCAGAAGCCCCAGTGAAGTTACATGGTGGAAAATAGCTGCCACTTGTTCTCCAAGGAGGAGCATGCAGTGCCAGGATCCTCAATAATATCATTTGGTGGGAAAATACTGCACCTGGTGTTTGAGTGTCAGAAGGAATTGCCAGCAGCCTTAAAACAATCATTTGTAAATAAGAAACCAGTCACCTTTCTACAAATGTGAAAATGCAGTTACAGCATCTCCAATAAGATCACTTGTGGAGAAAATGCTGTCACCTGGTATTCGAGCAAGGGAATGCATTGCCAGCGTTCTCAGGAAAATCCCTTGGTAAACAAAAGTGGCCACCTTGTGGACAGATGTGGGAATGCATTGCCAGCACAACCAAAGGAATCGTTTGGTGGAAAATGTGGCCTCTTGTTTGAGAGACTGAAGAATGCATTGCCCGCATCCGCAATAAAATCATTTTGTGGAAAAGTACTTCTACGAAGTACGTTGGACGAACGTGCTTCCAGCATTCCCCAAACGATACTTTGTGGTGAAAGTGTTGCCAGCTATTGAACAAAAGTGAAAGTGCCATGCCACTATTCCCAATAGAATCATTTTTGGGAAAGTAGGTTCAATGGCTGTTAAAACGTGAGAATGCCTTGTCAACATCCACAAAATAATCACATTTGTGGAAAATGTAGCCAAGTCTTTTTCAAACTTGAGACTGAATTTTCAACACCCCCAATAATATAATTTGGTAGTAAAAATGCTTCCACAAACGTGTTAAGACAAACGTGGGAAAGCATTGCCAGCATCTCAAACAGAATCGTTGGTGGAAAAATGCTGCCATCTCATGTTTCAGCGCCAAAATGCATTGCCAGTTTCCCCAAAATGGGACAGTGGAGGGAAAATGCAGACAGCTGTAGAAAAAAACGTGGGAATGCCTTGCCAGCATCCTCAGTAAAAGTACTTTGTGGGAAAATTCTGCCACCTGGTGGAAAAGCGTGAGAATGCACTTCCAGAACATTCCTGATATTCACTAGTGGAATATTGACGCCAACTGATAAATATAGAACCATTGAAAGCATCTCCAAGGAAATCGTGCGGTAAAATAATTCTGCTGCCTGCTTGACACACATTAGCTTCCATTGTCAGCATAGCCAATAAAATCTCGTGGTGTCAAAATGCCACCACCTGGTGGACAAACGAGAAAATGCATCTTCTGCATCTCCACAAGCATCCCAAATATGATCCTCAGTTGGAACAATACTGCCACCTGGTGGGTAAACGTGAGAATGCATCCACGAGTTCACCAATGGATTCATCCTGTTGAAAATGTTTCCACCTGTTGAATGGAATTGTGAATGCTTTTCCAGCATCCCCAATAAAATTACTCGTGAAATCATGCCGACACCTGGTGGAAAAGTGTGAGAATGCATTGCCAGCATCCCCAGAACAATCGTTGGTAAGAAACTTTCTGCCGCCTCTGGACAAAAGTAAGAATTCAGAGTGAGCATCTGCAATAATACCATTTGAGGAGAAAATGCTGCCACGTGGTGTTTCAGCATGAGAATGCAAAGGCTGAGGCTGCTCTGGAACCACTTGCCTCTATTGATCATCACAACCACCATATATTTCCTTAAGTGTCTCCTTATTCCTCCACAGGTCATCCTGAAAACACTGCCCGTTATAAACGGGTTGTGGCGGCACATGTTGAACACAGGGCTGGTGGAAACTTAAGAGATCCCACTGGCGGCAGTGACCCATTTTACAGATTGGGGATTATTCAGTATTCTTTAGTAATAGTCAGAGGAGACAATAGGAGGTTTGTTGTGTTCAGGGGGCCTCCCACACTGTGAGATAAATAGGAGGGACTGTCCATTTTACTTCATAGAAGAGTCATGCACATGAGAAGCTTTCTCAGCGAAATATGTGTTTTCAAGCAAACATTGTTTCCCTGCACAGGAAATAGATGCAGAATGTCCCTGTGGGAAAGCATTGAGATGCGGAGACATCCAGAGCATGGCATGTAGTTAGAAAGATAAATTAAGAGCAAGTACCGTGTCTGTCTGTCTGTCTGTCTGTCTGTCTGTTGTTTGTGTGTTGGTTTGAGCCTTACGATTGGCTGCCTTGGAATGATCGACCAGTCCCTGGGAGGGCTGGGCCTTACAGTTGCAGAAGTGGGTAAGTTATGCTTTGGCAGAGGAAATGTATCATGAGTTTCTACAAGGTCCAGACAGGGTGGAGCAGGGAGAGGAGAAGGAATTGATTGAGGAGGAATTAATTGGCAGGGAGCAGTTTGTCCTGGGTGAGAGGACGCCATAAAAGTCATGAAGGTAGTGGTTGATGTTGAGCCTCAGGCACAGATAGAAACAAAACATCCACAAGAAGAGCCAGTCGAGCAGGAGCACGAAGAGGATTGGCTCAGTGGGAAGTGCACCTGGTCCCCACTGGATGTGCTCCGGGCACTTAAGTTAGGAATGTAGCCTGTGAACTTACAAGTGAGCAGATCCTTCTGCTGGCTCAAGCCCAGTACCTGGCAGCGGCGGCAGCCCTGTTTAGAACTGAAAAGCACAAACGTTCAGTGCATTGCCAGATGCTGAGTCAATAGTGTATCCTTGACTCTACAGAAGGGAACGCAATATGCCTGCCCTAGTGCATGAGAAATGTATTAGTGGGGATCGGTAGCTCAGAATCAAATAGACACATTGGAGTGAAGCTCAGGATAGTGAGAACAGTGTGATCCAAAATCTCAGAGACACCCTTTTATCTCACCAGTACCACAAAAACTCTCCCTGGGCTTCAGGAGCGCCGTCCCAGATCAGACTCATGCGCAGAACAAGGGCCATTGCCTCCACACTGCTCTGTGTCACTCAGGTTCTTCTTGGGGTAATGCTGCACTCGAGGGGGGCTGCGTGTCCAAGTCCTCTGTATATCCAAGTCAGTGAGAGGCAGGAATGAGTGATGTCCACAAATAAAGGTATCCTGTTAAGCACTCAGCAGGCAAGTATGTAGGCGAGGTCAAAGGCTGTCAGGAAAACAGTGTGCCCGTGTGTGTATAAACACATGGAGCCCACAAGAACCACTGTGCTCTCTTTTTGCATCTTATGGTGAAGGAGCTGGGCTAGGGGTTAGAGAGGTGGGAGCAATCCAAGCTGCTTTAAGGATCTGCTCCTTTTTGTAGCTGTTTCATGTTCAGCTTGCAGCGTGCAGGCGTTTTGACCTGCTGCAATTTGTCAACAATCTGGAATTGTCAGCCATTATCAGTGACCAAGATGAAACCATGCTCAGCCACATGATCAATCTGAAGGTCAGGCTGTGCAGACCACGGCTGGGGAGGTAGAGAGCTTGTGAAAAAATCCTATCCCTGCAGGAAGGAATAGGCGGGAGTTCTGGAATAAGTTATCACCCTAAACCGGATCCACTATCCTTTTGCAGGTGAAGGAAGCCTGGCATGGCAGCAATCGCTGCAAGACTGTGCTGCTCTTTCACAAAAACCCCTACATCCACGATACTGTGATTGTGAAGGATCCTCTCATAACCATCACAGGAGAGAGGAGGCTCCCTGCATGGCCTGCGGCAAGAAGTGTGTCCAAGTTGGAAGGTGACAGGTTCCTCTCCACACACTCCTCAAGCTGCAGGATACAGGGTGACCCATTCCACTCACATTCAGTGGTACCTGCAGTATGAACGACAGGCCTACAACTGCAGGCAGAACAGCAGCATTCACTTCTTCAACTTCGTCTCTGATCACCATGTTTCGGGATCTGACAGGATTGCTTAGGTGGGTCCTTGCAGGAAATGCCATTAGAGAGCTTGGTGTGATCCCCTGCTTTTTGGGTTTGTGGTTTAGACGCCTGCCCTCTCCTGTGGAGCCCATTTTTCCTTTCCAGATCAACAGTGAGAACTATGAGTGTATGTTGGCATCAGGAGAGGGGACATAGATGATAACAGGTGAGCAGAGACCAACTCTTCACTTGCCTCTGGATTGCCAGGTAGCTGGGACATTGTTTTCTCACATGAACACACTGAAGCTGGGAGAAATACAGCCTGTGACATCATCACGGTATGAGGATGAGGCTGGAAGTTCTGAGCACCGCAGTGCCAATCATGTTCACTTGGGGGAGGCTGAAGGATGATGAGGTCATGTCTGTTTCCTCTGTCACTCAGAATGAAAGTAGATTCTTTGGCCTATTTCTCTGATCTCACACCTCAGGTCACCAACACCACCCTCAGGCCTGCCTACCATGCATTAAAGAGAAGTTCTGTGATGTGCTTCCTAGAACCCCCTCCACAATTTTCCAGTATCCTCCTTCATGAAAATGCTGAGGCTGCTGTGCCACCACATCCCTCTATTGATCATCACAACCACCATGTATTTACTGAATTGTATCGCTGGCCTTCCTGGGTACACTGCCCATCACAACCAAGTTGTGGTGGGAACTGTTGAATGCATGGCTGGAGAAAACGGAAGAGATTCCAACTTTGTCAGGTTTGGGCTTGACATGATTTTTAAATACTTTTTGATTATCCTCAGAGGAGATGATACCAGATTTGCTGTGTTAACTGCACGTATTTAACGTGTGAGAACTATAGGAGGGACCTTCCAATATAAGTAGTGCACGTGAGAAGCTTTTTCAGATTAAAAGGTGTTTCAAGCAAAGATTCTTTTCCTGCGTAGAAATTAGGTGCAGAATGTCCCTGTGGAAAGGCATTCAGCCATGGATATATGCAGCACATGGAATAAATGGCAAGATAAAGCGAGAGCATCTAATGTGCCTGTTTATGTATTGTTTGCCTTGACAATGGACTCTCTGAATTACCCGCCCCGTGAATGCATGGCCTTTACAATTGCAGAAGTGGCTAAGTTGTGTTTTCTGATGGTATCAGAAGCCAAAATTCTTTCTGTGTGGTAGAGACTGTGGTGGATTAAGAAATCAGTGAAAGTCCAATAGAGTTTACCATTTTCCCTTGGGTGATAAGGGAGTTCAAGGAAAGGCCTTGTGTGCAAGGGTCGGAATTTGCAGTGATAAGTTATAAAGGATGATGCGTTTGCCATACCCTCGCTTTAGGGAGACAGCAGGGAACCAGGCCGGGGTTTTACGTTCATTTCACAGTTAAACCAAATTCCCTTTGTAGAAGTATGTGCAAACTGTATTTTTCTGTTAGAAGCCGCCTTTTGGCACGTGCGGACATAACTGCATGCTGTGACTGTTCAAGAATGAGAATCCATTTCCAGCATCACGAAAGAAATGACATTTTGAGGTAAATGCAAACAACTCTTGGGCATACCTGAGCATGCCTACCGTGCATGCCCAATGAAATCATTTGGTGGAAAAGTGCTGCCACCTGGTGGAGAAACGAGGGAATGCAGTGGTACCATCCCGAATGAAATGACATGTGAAGTCATGCTGCCATCTCGTGGACAAGTGTGGATATGCATTGCCAGCCTGCTCAGTAACTTTATTTGTAAAAAAAAGCTGCCATGTTTTGACAAGCATGAGAATGAATTGCCAACATCCCCAATAACATGATTTGAAACGAAAAGCTGCCATCTATTGGATAAGCGTGAGAATGCCTTTCCAGCATTCCCGACAATGTTATTTAGGAGAAAAATGCTGCGACCTGGAAGGATATGACAGGATACTGAGGTTGGGCCTCGGTGGCAATGCAGAAGGAGAGCTTTGGGTTCCCCTACCTCTTGGGTTCGTAAAGTGAGATCCCTGGCTTCTTCTGACTAGTCCTGTTTGCCCTACTAGAACATCAGTAATAGAAGTGTGGTCTAATCATCTCAAGTACTGTGCGAGGAGCTTGGCCCCAGGAGAGTGAAGGTAGAGGAGTACAGGTGAGGGGGACTGTTCCTGGACACTCGCCCCTAGTTTGCTAGGTAGCTGGGTCATTGCTTTCTCTCATGGACGCCCTGATACTGGGAGGAGTAGAGCCTGTTATGTCAGGTCCTCAGAGAATCAGGTTGAGAAAGGAAGTATGTAGCACTGCAGTGGGAATTATATTCAGACAGGGACACCTGATGTAAAATGAGGAAGTGTGCATGTGCAAAATCATTCAGCATCAAAGCAGATTCATTGACCCACTCCTCTGAACTCTCGCTCCAGGCCACCTCCCTCACCCTTAGGCCCGTCTACTATTCCTTAAATGGAGGCTCCCATGATGTCCTTCCTCTGACCCTTCCCACACTTGTCCAGGAGTCTTTTCATACAAAGGCTGAGGCTGCTGTGCCACCACTTCCTTTTATGGATCATTGCAACCATCAAATATTTCCTTAGGTGTGTCCAAATTCCTAACTGGGTGATCCTGAGGTCATTGCTCATTAAAAAGGTGGTGTGGTGTGATGCATCCAACACAAGGCAGCAGGAAATTTAAGAGATCCTAATTTCAGCAATGACCGACTCTTCATGTTAGGGCCACCAATAATTATACTATACTCTTTAGGAATTTTGCTAGGAGATGATAGTCAATTATTGTGTTAGGGTATCTCCCACAGTGTGAGTTAAATAGGAGGGACCATCCATTTTCCTTCAAATAGAGAAGTGCACATAAGAAGGTTTTGACATGAGTATGTGTTTTCAAGCAGACATTATGTTCCTGCACAGGACAATGGAGCAGAATGTCTGTGTGACCAGGTATTCAGTCACAGAGAGATCGGGAGCATGGTATGAAATGGAAAGTTAAAGCAGGAGCATCAGCTCTGTTTGTCTGTTTGTCGTGTGTTCTTGGAACACATAAATCAAGAGCATCAATAGCGTCTGTCTCTGTGGTGTTTGTCCCTAGTTTGGGGCATTACAACTGGCTGCCTGTGAATGACCATTGCCTGTGAGGGCTGGGCCTGTGCAGTGGCAGTGGCGGTTAAGTTGTTATGCTTTAGGACAGTATGAGAAGACAGAATTCTTTCTGTGTGCTGGAGGCTGGGGAGGAGGGAGAACTAAGAGTAAGTCCATTGAAGTGGGTGATACTAATGGACCCAGGGACATAAGGTAGCTCAAGGAAAGGGATTTGGGAGCAAGGGCCTGAATGTCCACTGCGAGCTCCGAAAGGATGATGGATTTCCAGGTTCCTTTCTGTCGGAGGTCAGCTCACACATTGACAGCAGGCAACGCGGTGGGAGGCTTCCCAGTGCATTTCACACTTGAAGCAGAAGCCCTCCCTAGAAGTATGAGAGCACTGTATTTGCTGCGAGAATCATCCTCTGAGCCCAGGATTCAGAACCACACTTAGCCAGTGGGAGTATAAATTGCATGTAGGAGTTGTGGGGAAGAGAGCAAAGGCATGTGAGCAGTCAGTCTGGATATTAGGTTCACTTGGGGTCGAATCCCCAGCTGGAAGGGTAAATGACCAGAGGGACAATAAGATGCAGAGTGTTCTATAGCCCTCACACACAACACACACAGAGGCACAGGCATGTACGTGAAGTTGTGTTGGGCAATCTCTGGACCATGGTGTCCACAGCCAGTACATCTTGTGCATTTTTGACGGTATTACATTTCCTCACATAACAATGGCCTCGTGTGAATATGATTGTTTATTTACTTTGTTCCTTCAGACCGAGCCTTTCTCCTGCAATGAAGAAACTCTTAGGCAGCATCAAGTCATTCTTTCTACGGGTCACTGAAACCCAATGGGTAGATGGAAGAAAGAGTCAGAATGAGGAAAAGACAGAAAGAGCAAGAGTAATGGAAACAAAAACAAGAGAACTGATGTAAAAGGAGTCAGATTGAGACCGTATCTTGGCCGAAGTTATCCTGATCACCCAACTCTACCAGAATGTAGGCTACAGTCCTCTCCAGCCACAGTTCTTCCCTTTGCCTGTCACTTCAGCCTCAGATATCCCACAGACTGGGCAGCCTGTAATGTCCCGGGCATTTCTCCCTGTGGATATTACTAGGGGTCACTGTGGATCTGTGGGAAAGCGGTAGAGAAAATGGATTCTGAAGTGGGAAACGTGAGTAGCCGTAAGCAAGAGCCCCCCAGACACCA
The DNA here is from genome assembly GCF_964146895.1 of Miniopterus schreibersii. Taxonomy (NCBI): domain Eukaryota; kingdom Metazoa; phylum Chordata; class Mammalia; order Chiroptera; family Miniopteridae; genus Miniopterus; species Miniopterus schreibersii. Next base: position 13,640,460 of record NC_138120.1, on the reverse strand, counting down.
AACCCTGGGAAAGCTGCAAATGCTCGGGTAACATAGAGCTTCCTCAGGAATGTTTCACCACAGTTCTGAGGCCCATACACTGAGGCTGACAGTGAGGGGTGGGGCTGAGTAGCGTGATGCCCTCTGTCCAGTCACAGTTTGGAAGAGCTGTTTTAGTAGCCCAAAATGGTGTGGGCATGCCCAAGTCCTCCATCAGAGGCAGGAACGTGTGACGTGCGTGAATCAGGGTATCCTGTGAAGCCGTGTGCAGGCAAGGGTGTGGGGATATCAAAGCCTGTGAGGAATCAGTGTGACCGCATGGGTGCAGGCACCTGTAACCCCAGGAACCTCTGTGTTCCTCTGTGCCTCTTATGCAGAAGGAATGGGGCCAGAAGATAGGTGGTTCAGGCCAAGCCAGGCTGTTTTGTAGATCTCCATGTTTTAGTTCTTTCATAGCCACACGATCAATGTGAAGGTGATGTTGCAGGTACTGGTGCTGGAAAGGGAGGGGCCTTGAGAATATAACCTGTCCATGTAAGCAGGGACACTTGGGTGTCCAGGAGTGAGATGTCCCTAACCCCCACCCACATTCCTTCTGCAGGTGGAGGGAGCCAGACATGCCAGGGATGATGGCAAGGTTAACTGTCCTTTTGTAGCAAATCATACTAATGCAGTACTGCCACTGTGAAGGAGTATCTCATTACCATCACAGGCGGGAGCAGGCTCTCTCTATGGGCAGCAGCAGGAAGTGCATAGAACTTGAAAGGTGATGTGCCCTTCTCCACACACTCTTCATGCTGCAGGATACAGTGCATCCTATGCCTCTTGCATTCAGTGGTGCCAGCATTATGAACGATGGGCCAACAGCTCCAGGTACCAGAACAGCAGCTTTAACTACTTCAACTAGTTCTCTGCCCACAGCGTGGCAGGGTCTGACAGGATTGCTGAGGTGGAGGCTTGCTTGCAATGCCCTAAGAGAGCTTGGTGTGTTCCCCTGCTTTTGGATTTTTAGTCAGATCCCTGCTGTCTCTGGACGATCACATTTTGCTCTGCCAGAAAATCAGTAAGGACTACTTGAGGATGTTGGAACCAGGAGAAGGCACTTAGAGGACATGTGAGGAGATGCCAGTGGGGCTCCCCCTTGGGTTGTCAGGTAGCTGGGACATTTTTCTCTCACATGAACACCCTGAGGCTCGGAAGGATAGCCTATGACGCCAGGCCACTGCGGCATTGGGAAGAGACAGAAAGTCTGAAGAACTGCAGTGTGGCATCATGTTCAGGCAGGAAGCTGAAGGAAGATGCAGGAGTGTGCATGTCTACCGTCACTCAGAATCAAAGCAGATTCATGTACCCATTCCTGTGAGCTATTGTAAATTGTGCTGCTCTGAAGAGGGTTTTATATATTCTTCCTGATCGATGTTCCTGGTTTCGTAGGACATATTCCAAGCAGTGGGGCCACTGGGTTCAATGGCAGTTCTGTATTTCAATTTTTGAGAAAACCTCCTATGTCATAATGTTTTCCATACAGGCTGCATGAGTCTGCATTCCCACCAGCAGTATACTAGGGTGAGCTTTTCTGCACACCCTCACAGGCACTTTCTGTTTATTGACTTATTGAAAACATAGCCATTCTGGAAGACCTCAGGTGATACCCCATTATTGTTTTAATTTTCATCTCTCTGGTGATTAGTGACACTGAGCAGTTTTCATATGTCTCTTGGACATGTTTATGCGCTCTTTGGAGAAGTGTCTACTTAGGTCTTTGCTCGTTTTTTAATTGGATCGTTTGTCTTCCTCTTGTGAAGGTGTGTTTCTTAAAATATTAGGGGTAGTAACCCTTTATCAGATGTATCATCGGCAAATATGTTCTCCCATATAATGAGTTCCCTTTGCATTTTGTTGATGGTATCTTTGTGCAGAATCTTTTTATTTTGCTGTAGTCCCATTTGTTTATTTTCTCCTTTGCTTCCATTGCCCTAGGCAGTGTATTGGTGAGCATATTGCAATGAGAGATGTCTGAGATCATGCTGCCTCCATTTCCTTCTAGGATTTTTAATGGTTTCATGTTTTACCTTTAAGTTTTTTATCCAGTTGGAGTTGATCCTTGTGTGCGGTGCAAGATAGTGGTCTAGTTGCATTATTTTGAAAGTTCCTGTCCAATTTTCCCAACACCATTTATTGAAGAGACTTCCTTTACTCCACTGTATGCTCTGCCTCCTTTGTAAAATCTCAATTGAGTGTAATGAGTTGGGTCAATTCCTGGGTTCTCTGTTCAGTTCCATTTATGTCATTAAGTCTGTTCTTCTGCCAGTTCCATTCTGTTTCGATTAAAATGGCTTTACTATATCTTGATATGTATTATTTTGATTCCTTCCACTTTTTTCTTCCTCCCAAAATTGCTGCAGCGATTTGGGGTCCTGTCCTTTTTGTGTCCTTTAAATTTTTGCACTACTTCTTCTAGGTCTGTGATATCGGACATTGGTATTTTATGAATAGTTTGAATCTATAGATTGCTTTGGGGAGTACGGACATCTGAATGAGGTTGATTCTAGCAATCCATTAGCATGGTATATTCTTACACTTGTTTATATCTTCCTCTATCTCTTTTTTGAACATATTTGTTTTGCAAGTACACGTCTTTCACCCCTTTGGTTAAGTTAATTCCTAAGTATCTTAATTTTATTGTTGCACGTTAAATGTGTTTTTGTTTGTTTGTTTGTTTGTTTTAGTTTCTCTTTCTGAGAGATCATGAATGTTGTTTAAAAATGCCATTTACTTCTGGGCATTAATTTTCCATCCTGCTGCATAGCTGGGTTCCTTTATTATTAAATCTAGAAGTCTTTTGGTGACCTCTTTAGTGTTCTCAGCATACAATATCAGGTCATCTGCAAACAGTGACAGTTTTATTTCTCCTTTCCAATTTGGATGCCTTTTATGTTTTCTCCTTGTCTGATCGCTGTGGCAAGGACTTCCAACACTCTGTTGAATAAAAGATGGTGAAAGTGGACGTCCCTGTCTTGTTCCTCTTATTAGGGGATATGTTTTAGTTTTTGCCCATTGAGTATGAAGTTGACTGAAGGTTTGTCCTATAAGGACTTTAATGTGTTTAGGCATGATCCCTCTATTCCCACTGTGCTGAGAGTTTTTCTCAAAAATGGGCGCTGGGTTTTGTTGCTCTTTCTGCACATACTGAGATGATCATGAGATTTTTGTTTGTCAAATGGTTCCTGTGAGGCATCACATTTATAGATTTGTGAATACTGTACCAAACCTGCATCCCTGGAATAAACCCCACTTGGTCATGGGGTGTGATCTGTTTAACATATTGCTTGATCCAATTTGCTAATATTTGTTTGAAGATTTTAGCATCTTTGTTTATCACGGATATTGGCCTGTAATTCTTTCTTTGCAAGGTCTTTACCTGGATTTGTAGTTGGGATTATTCAGGCTGCCTAAAAAGAGCTTGGGAGTGTTTGTTCCTCTCGGACTTTTTGGAACAATTTGAATTATTTTTTGAATGTTTGATAAAACTCCCCTCTGAAACTGTCTGGGCCTGGCGCTTTTTTTCTTGGGCATTTTTAAAAAAATCATTGTTCCAATTTCACCAGTTTTTATCAACGTGTTCAGCATGCCTGATTCTTCCTCACTGAGTATTGGAAGGTTGTGTATTTCCAGAAATTTGTCTATTTCATCCAGGTTGTTGGCATATAGTTGTTCAGGGTATTTGCTTACAACCCTTTGTATTTCAGTGGTATCAGTTGTTACTTCACTTCTTTTGTTCCTCAATTTATTTATTTTTGACCTCTGTCTTTGGTTTTTGGTGAGTTGGGTTAAAAGTTCATCACACTGATTGTCTATTCAAAGACAAGCTCTTGGTTGCATTGACCTTTTTTAATTTTTTAGTCTCTACGTTATTTATTTAGGCTCTGGTTCTTTATTATTTTCTTCCTTTTACTTCCTCTGGGCCTTTTCGTGGTTTCTGTTCTCTTTCTAAATCTTTCAGTTGTAGTGTTAGATAGTTTAGTAGAAATTTTTCTGGTTCTCATTGCTATAAAAGCTTTTAACAAAAAAAGTTCGTATACGCTACTCTATTTGGACCCTGATCTAAAAGTGTTTCCTCCCTGCTACATACAAACTGTTGCAAAATTAATGCCAGTAATATAATAGTGGCAAATCACCAATGAAAACATGAGTAAAACTAAAGAAATCATTTTAAAACCTCTACCAATTTCAAGTTAAATATACCTACAAACTTCATATTTAAAAAGGCATATCTACCCTGGGCAGCGGGGCTCAGTGGTATAGTGTCGGCCTGCACACTGAAGGGTCTCAGGTTTGATTCCCAGTTGAGGGCACATACCTAGGTTGTAGATTCATTCCTCATCCCAGGTGTGCAGCGAATTAGAAAAGCAACCAATGTCTGTGTCTCTAACACTGAGGCACCTCTCTCTCTCTACCCCTTCTTCCATGCCACTCTCTCTGGAAGTCAATGAAAAAAATATCCTCTAGTGAGGGTTAACAACAACGACAATAGCAATAGCATAGCCATGGAGATGGGAAAGACATCAGTGTAAATGAGGAAATAGTCCAGAGTAGAATTGGGTATACTCTTTAAATGGGATGAGGCTTTCTTTTATGTTGACATTAAGGTTTCAGAAGTGAAAAGATGACGGTTGTGTTACAGGGGATACAGGCAGAAGGCCTCAGCTCTTGTCATCTTGAAGGAAAGATTTCAATCAAGAGAAAAAAATGAAGAAAAAAACCCAAAGCTTTAATGGCTGTAATAAAAATGTACTTAGGCTGGTGAACCAAGGCAGGTGCATAGATGAAGTAACAGGATAGCCTAGGCTGGGCTGCCTTTGCTCACTGGGAAGTCAGAGAAAAGGGGGCCTTGGACACATTTCCAAGACCTTTCAGACAGTTTCAGAAGACAAGCCTGGGATGAGCTGCCACTGCCCATTGCTCCCCTGGTTGAAAGCACCATGGGGCCCCCGCAGAAGGAAGGAGGAAACTGGCGCTGTCACGCTTTCCTGTGGTGTAGGGGAGCTCACACTTGGTCCTTTGTCCTGAGCATATTTATCTCCCTTGCAGGTGGAAAATCTTATGGGAGGCTTAAGGGGAGTTCTCAAGAGAATATTCATCAGCTTTCCAGGGGTGCCCTTTCAGGGTGCTGGTCGCCACTGATTAGTCCATGCCAGGAAGGGCCTCATTTGTCAATGTGTCTGGTCCTGAGTCCACTCCAATGCCACTTGTCTTGTCTTAATGCTTTTATGGGCCTGGAGCTGAAATACAACTGAGACTTAAAAGGTATCTTTAGGGAGGAATGCTTAGGGGGTCTCCACCGCATGACCCATGACATGCTCTGGGAGAATAGATTACCTGGGGACAAAGTTCTTGTTTTCCCAGTCTTTGTCCCTTGTAGGCCTCTGGGGGTTCCTGTCCAGGTGGTTTCCTGTGCCCTAGTCTCTACACCTGGGTTTCTGCATCTTTCCCATCTAATACAAACTATTTATTCTCCAGTGCCTTTGGCTTAGGGAAGATAGGCTTAACTCAAACTGCTGTCTAAAAATCTATCTCAGTTTCCCTTTCAACTTGTCCTGGAATTTTTCTAGCTTCTTGTTATGCTGTAACAGTTCTACATTATTCCAATTTTAAAACCACTGGAGCGTATAGTTTAAAATGTTTAGTTTTAGATGACGTATATTCTACATCAATTTCTGAAGGGGCATAAATCTGCTATCAGAGATTAAAATAAAACACAGAATTCAGAATGTAAAGTCATTTTTATTTCTTATGTAAGTAACAAAACAAAAACAACAACCCAATATTAAAAAGGGAAGAGGACCTGAACATTTCGAGGAGATGTAGAAGAAAGAAAATAGTGAAGATCAGAACAGAAATGAACGACACAGAGACCAAAAACACAGTACAAAATATCAATGAAAGTAAGAACTAGTTTTCTGACAGAAATAAGATCGATGAGTCTTTAGCCAGACGCACCAAAAAACAAACGGTGAGGACCCAAGAAAACAAAATCAGATGTGAAAGAGGCGATATAACAACTGACATGACAGAAACAGAAAGAATACTAAGAAAACACTATGCACAACAATAAAGTGGGGAAGCTGCGTAAAATGGACACATTCCTCAAAACTACAATCTGCTAAAACTCAATCGGAAAGAATCAGAAAACCTGGAGGGCCAGTAAAAATGGATGCAATTGAAGAAGTAATAAGAAAAAAACTTCCAGCAAACAAGTGTCTGGGGCCAGATGGATTTACATGCGAGCTTACCTAAACATTTAAAGAAGAATTAAAACCCACTCTCCTCAAAATATTTTAGAAAATTCCAGAGGAGGGAGATATTTTTATGAGACCAGTATTATAATAATCCCAAAACCAGATGAAGATCCTGCAAATAAAGAATTTCACAGACCAACGTCCCTCATGAACATAGGTGCCAAAATCCTCAGAAAATATATTACCAAATTTTATCCAGCAATACATTAAATAAGATCATACACCATGACCAAGTGTGATTTATTCTGGAGACGCAGCGCTGGTATAATATTCGCAAATCAAGAAATGTGAGAGCTAAACAAAATGAAGGACAAAAATCTTATGATCATATCAATAGATACAGAGAAAATATTCTAGAAAATCCAGCACCCATTTTGGAAAAAACTGGGAGCAAAGTGGAAATAGAGGGAATATATCTCAACATAATAAAGGCCATATACAACATACCTGGGGCCAAAATCATACTCAACGTGCAAAGGCTAAAACCATATCCCCTAAGAAGAGGAATAAGACACGGTTGCCCCTTTCACCACTACTGCTCAGCATACTACTGGAAGTCCTAGCCACAGCGAGCAGACAAAAAGAGAACATAAAAGGCATCCGTATCGGAAGAGAGAAGGTTAACTGTCATTACTTGCAGATGACATGATATTGTACATAAAAAACTAAAGAGTCCACCGAGTACTTGTGGATATAATTAATGAATTTGGCAAGGAAGCTGGAAGCAAAATTAACATCAACACATTGATGGCATTTTTTTTACACCGATTATGAACTCTTAGAAAAGACTATACCATTTACCATTGCAACTGAAAAAATAAGACACCTAGGAGTAAAGTCAAAGAAGGATGTAAAAGACTTGTATTCAGAAACAGGACATTGAAAAAAGAAATAGAGGAAGATACAAAGGAGTGAAAGAATTATAGACTGAAAGAATTAACATTATCAAAATATCCATGCTACCCAAAACAATCTATAAATTCAACACAATTGTCATCAATCCCAACAGTGTGTTTCACAGAGCTGGAAAAAATGTTTCGAAAATTTATAGGAAACCAAAAAAGACCCCGTGCACCCACAGTATTCTTGAGAAAGAACAGAGTTGTAGGATCACATTACTGAATATCCTGCTGTAGGGCAAAGCCACTGTGATCAGAACAACCTGCTTCTGGCACAGGAACAGGCACATAGATCAATGGAAAAGTACAGAATCCTGAAATTGACCCATGCCATCATGGTCAATTAATATTTGACCAAAGGGTCAAGAATAAGCCATACAGTAAAGACAGACACTTCAGGTCCGGATATGGGTTCTTGCTGTGCTCAGTGTGGTCTCACTGAGCCTACAGACAGGGGCTTGGGATGTGGTCACGTAGCGTGGAAAAGGCTCCTGGGCACCCCACTCGCTCCCCTTTGCTGTTGGGCTTCTGAAACATTTCTTCCAAACTGTGAGACTACAGCAGGCATCATCGTATTCAGCCCCGCCCCTCACTGTGAGCCTCAGTGTATGGGCCTTGTACCTGTAGAGAAACATTCCTGAGGAAGTCCTATTTTGCCTTAGCATCTTTAGGTTTCCTTTGGTTCGGTGTCTAGTGGGCTCTTTCCTAAGGCAACTCACGTTTCCCACTTCAGAATTCGTTTTCTTTAACACTTCCCACACATCCACAGGGACCCCTGGTAATATCCACAGGGAGAAATGCCCGGGCAGTAGAGGCTATTCCAGTATAAGGGATATCTGAGACTGAAGTGAGAGTCAAAGGGAAGAACTGTGGCTGGAGAGGACTGTAGCCTACATTCTGGTAGAGTTGGATCATCAGGATTATTACCGCCAAGATAAGGTCTCAGTCTGACTCCTTTTAGATTAGTAACTTTTTATTTGTTTCCATTGCTTTTGCTCTTTTGGTCGTTCTCTCATTCTGACTTTCTCTCATCCACTCCTTGGGTTTCAGTGACGAGTAGCAAGGATGACTTGATATTGCTTAAGGATTAGTTGGTTGCACAAGGGCTTGGTCTGAAGGAACAAAGTCAATAAACAATCATATTCACAGGAGGCCATGTCCATTTGAGGAAACGTAAAAAGTGTCAAAAACGGGCAAGGTGTACTGACTGTGGACATCATAGTCCAGAGATTGCCCAACACAAATTCATGTCCATGCCTTTGCCTCTGTGTGTGTGCATGTGTGTGTGTGTGCTTGTGTGTGCTTGTGTGTGAGGGCTGTGGCACACTCTCCTTCTTATTGTCCCTCTGCTCATTTACTCTTCCAGCAGGGGATTCTTGCCCAAATGAACCTAATACACTTCTGACTTCCCACTCGCCTTGACTCAATTCGCCACAGGTATCTGTGCACCTTATTCCACCCCTTGCTAAATGTCGCTTGGGATCTTCGGCCTCAGAGACTGATTCTCTCAGCAAAACACTGTGCAGTCATACTTCTAGAGAGGGACTTTGGTTCAACTGTGAAGTCTCCCACCTGGTTGCCTGTTCCTAATGTGTGACCGACTCCCTACAGGGAGGATACTTAGAAATCCATCATTTTTTAGGACCCAACACTGGACATTTATGCAAGTTTATTTGGTAGGCTCAGAAGGCATTCTTACATTTGTCCAGCCGATGGCCTATATGTTCACTCTGGTGATTATTTTGTAGATGCTGAAAATGCATTCTCAAGATTATCCATTAAGAGGCAGCACTGTTCCTAGAATGATTTTATTGGGAATAACGTCAAGGCAGTCTTACGCTTGCCCACATGGAAGCGGCATCTTTGACCCAAACAATTTTATTGGGGATCCTGGCATTTGCTTCCAACGTTCGAACATAATACGGAACTGAGCTCTCACAGGGATTTTACTGAGAAATCTGGCAATGCATTATCAAGATTTTCCGTTAGGCTCTGCTTCCTTGCAAGTCCATATTCTCCATCTCTAACTTATGTGCCTGGAGCACCTCCAGCGGGCACCAGGTGCACTGGTCGACAAATAGGAAAACGCACGGCGAGCATCCCCAACAAAATCATTAGCTAAAAAATGCTGCCAACGGATGCTTGAGAATGACAATTCATTGCCAGTATCCCGCAAATAATAAGTTTTTGGGAAAGTTTTGCCACCTATGAAAAAGATTACGAATGCAGTGCCAGCATGCCCAATAAAATCATACTGTGGAAAACCTGCCTTCTGGTTGACAAGTGCAAGAATGGCTGCGTAGCATCTCCCATAAAATTATTTGATTGAAAATGCTGTCCTCCGGGGACAATCGTGAGAATACATTGCCAGCATCCCCAGTAAGGTCATTTGTACGGAAATACTGCCAATTCTCAGATAAGTCTGAGAATGTATTGTCAGAATCACCACAAAACCTCTCTGTCGGCAAAATGCAAAAGGGTGAGAATGCGCTGATAGTATCCCCAATCCAATCATGTGGTTGAAAACTACTGCGACCTCATGTAGAGACCTGAGACTGCCTTGCAGGCATCCTCAATAAAATCATTTGGGGCGAAACGCTGCCACGCATCCCCGCAAAAAAACTTTCTCTGGGACAAATGCTGCCAAGTGTGGGACAAACGTGAGCATCCATTGCCAGCCCCTGTAAAATTATTTGGTTGAAAAAATGCTGCCCCTTTGAATAAAAGGTGATAATGTATTTCAGGCATCTCCCGTATAAACGTTTGATGAGAAATTACCTGACATTGTTTACAAATGTGAGAGAGCATTCCCGGCATTCCCAAGAAAAGCATTTGTTTTAAAAATGCTGCCACCTTGTGGAGGTAAGTGGGAGAGCATTAAACGCATCCCCTTTGAAAAAAACTTGGTGGAAATATTCTGCCCCCTGGTGGACAAGGTGAAGCATGCATTGACTGCATCCCCAACAAAATCACTCTTTGAGAAAAAGGCCACCAGGTGCTAAAGGACTGTATGAATGATTTCCCAGAATCCCCAATGAAACCCCTACTGAGATCAAGGTGCCAACTGGTGGACAAGAGTGAGAACGCATGCTCTGGAATCACAATAAAGTGATTTGGGCCTAAAATTCTGATAGCCAATGTCCACGTGTGAGAATTCAAAACCAACATCCACACCCACACACACAATATCACTTTAGGGGAAAACTGCGGCGAATAGTTGGACAAACGTGAGAATGTACAGCCAGCAGCAATAAAGTCGCTTGGTGGAAAAATTCCGCAACTGGCTGAACAAACGTAAGAATGCATTCTCAGCTTACCAAACAAAATCACTTGTGATGTCAAGGTGCCGACGGGTGGACAAGCGGGAGAAACCATTGCCTTTATGTGCAATAATAACATTTGGTGGAAAAATGCGGGCTTGTTGTAAACAGGCTTCACAATGCATTGCCAGCAGCCCCAATAATATCAGTTGTTGGAAAAAGGCCGCCACATGTTTGACAAGTGTGAGAATGCGTTGCCCGCATCCTCATGAAAATCCCTTCTGAGATGATGCTGGCTGCCAAATGGCGGACACATTTGAAAATACATTGCCAAGATTCACAATGAAAATCTCTTGTGGGAAAAATGCCCTTATCTTGTCGACTTGTGTGAGTGTTCATTGCCAGCATCCCCAGTGAAATCACTTGTGGGAAAATGCTTCCACCTATTGGACAAGAGTGAAAATGCATCGCCAGAAGCCCCAGTGAAGTTACATGGTGGAAAATAGCTGCCACTTGTTCTCCAAGGAGGAGCATGCAGTGCCAGGATCCTCAATAATATCATTTGGTGGGAAAATACTGCACCTGGTGTTTGAGTGTCAGAAGGAATTGCCAGCAGCCTTAAAACAATCATTTGTAAATAAGAAACCAGTCACCTTTCTACAAATGTGAAAATGCAGTTACAGCATCTCCAATAAGATCACTTGTGGAGAAAATGCTGTCACCTGGTATTCGAGCAAGGGAATGCATTGCCAGCGTTCTCAGGAAAATCCCTTGGTAAACAAAAGTGGCCACCTTGTGGACAGATGTGGGAATGCATTGCCAGCACAACCAAAGTAATCGTTTGGTGGAAAATGTGGCCTCTTGTTTGAGAGACTGAAGAATGCATTGCCCGCATCCGCAATAAAATCATTTTGTGGAAAAGTACTTCTACGAAGTACGTTGGACGAACGTGCTTCCAGCATTCCCCAAACGATACTTTGTGGTGAAAGTGTTGCCAGCTATTGAACAAAAGTGAAAGTGCCATGCCACTATTCCCAATAGAATCATTTTTGGGAAAGTAGGTTCAATGGCTGTTAAAACATGAGAATGCCTTGTCAACATCCACAAAATAATCACATTTGTGGAAAATGTAGCCAAGTCTTTTTCAAACTTGAGACTGAATTTTCAACACCCCCAATAATATAATTTGGTAGTAAAAATGCTTCCACAAACGTGTTAAGACAAACGTGGGAAAGCATTGCCAGCATCTCAAACAGAATCGTTGGTGGAAAAATGCTGCCATCTCATGTTTCAGCGCCAAAATGCATTGCCAGTTTCCCCAAAATGGGACAGTGGAGGGAAAATGCAGACAGCTGTAGAAAACAACGTGGGAATGCCTTGCCAGCATCCTCAGTAAAAGTACTTTGTGGGGAAATTCTGCCACCTGGTGGAAAAGCGTGAGAATGCACTTCCAGAACATTCCTGATATTCACTAGTGGAATATTGACGCCAACTGATAAATATAGAACCATTGCAAGCATCTCCAGCGAAATCGTGCGGTAAAATAATTCTGCTGCCTGCTTGACACACATTAGCTTCCATTGTCAGCATAGCCAATAAAATCTCGTGGTGTCAAAATGCCACCACCTGGTGGACAAACGAGAAAATGCATCTTCTGCATCTCCACAAGCATCCCAACTATGATCCTCAGTTCGAACAATACTGCCACCTGGTGGGTAAACGTGAGAATGCATCCACGAGTTCACCAATGGATTCATCCTGTTGAAAATGTTTCCACCTGTTGAATGGAATTGTGAATGCTTTTCCAGCATCCCCAATAAAATTACTCGTGAAATCATGCCGACACCTGGTGGAAAAGTGTGAGAATGCATTGCCAGCATCCCCAGAACAATCGTTGGTAAGAAACTTTCTGCCGCCTCTGGACAAAAGTAAGAATTCAGAGTGAGCATCTGCAATAATACCATTTGAGGAGAAAATGCTGCCACGTGGTGTTTCAGCATGAGAATGCAAAGGCTGAGGCTGCTCTGGAACCACTTGCCTCTATTGATCATCACAACCACCATATATTTCCTTAAGTGTCTCCTTATTCCTCCACAGGTCATCCTGAAAACACTGCCCGTTATAAACGGGTTGTGGCGGCACATGTTGAACACAGGGCTGGTGGAAACTTAAGAGATCCCACTGGCGGCAGTGACCCATTTTACAGATTGGGGATTATTCAGTATTCTTTAGTAATAGTCAGAGGAGACAATAGGAGGTTTGTTGTGTTCAGGGGACCTCCCACACTGTGAGATAAATAGGAGGGACTGTCCATTTTACTTCATAGAAGAGTCATGCACATGAGAAGCTTTCTCAGCGAAATATGTGTTTTCAAGCAAACATTGTTTCCCTGCACAGGAAATAGATGCAGAATGTCCCTGTGGGAAAGCATTGAGATGCGGAGACATCCAGAGCATGGCATGTAGTTAGAAAGATAAATTAAGAGCAAGTACCGTGTCTGTCTGTCTGTCTGTCTGTCTGTCTGTTGTTTGTGTGTTGGTTTGAGCCTTACGATTGGCTGCCTTGGAATGATCGACCAGTCCCTGGGAGGGCTGGGCCTTACAGTTGCAGAAGTGGGTAAGTTATGCTTTGGCAGAGGAAATGTATCATGAGTTTCTACAAGGGCCAGACAGGGTGGAGCAGGGAGAGGAGAAGGAATTGATTGAGGAGGAATTAATTGGCAGGGAGCAGTTTGTCCTGGGTGAGAGGACGCCATAAAAGTCATGAAGGTAGTGGTTGATGTTGAGCCTCAGGCACAGATAGAAACAAAACATCCACAAGAAGAGCCAGTCGAGCAGGAGCACGAAGAGGATAGGCTGAGTGGGCAGTGCACCTGGTCCCCACTGGATGTGCTCCGGGCACTTAAGTTAGGAATGTAGCCCGTGAACTTACAAGTGAGCAGATCCTTCTGCTGGCTCAAGCCCAGTACCTGGCAGCGGCGGCAGCCCTGTTTAGAACTGAAAAGCACAAACGTTCAGTGCATTGCCAGATGCTGAGTCAATAGTGTATCCTTGACTCTACAGAAGGGAACGCAATATGCCTGCCCTAGTGCATGAGAAATGTATTAGTGGGGATCGGTAGCTCAGAATCAAATAGACACATTGGAGTGAAGCTCAGGATAGTGAGAACAGTGTGATCCAAAATCTCAGAGACACCCTTTTATCTCACCAGTACCACAAAAACTCTCCCTGTGCTTCAGGAGCGCCGTCCCAGATCAGACTCATGCGCAGAACAAGGGCCATTGCCTCCACACTGCTCTGTGTCACTCAGGTTCTTCTTGGGGTAATGCTGCACTCGAGGGGGCTGCGTGTCCAAGTCCTCTGTATGTCCAAGTCAGTGAGAGGCAGGAATGAGTGATGTCCACAAATAAAGGTATCCTGTTAAGCACTCAGCAGGCAAGTATGTAGGCGAGGTCAAAGGCTGTCAGGAAAACAGTGTGCCTGTGTGTGTATAAACACATGGAGCCCACAAGAACCACTGTGCTCTCTTTTTGCATCTTATGGTGAAGGAGCTGGGCTAGGGGTTAGAGAGGTGGGAGCAATCCAAGCTGCTTTAAGGATCTGCTCCTTTTTGTAGCTGTTTCATGTTCAGCTTGCAGCGTGCAGGCGTTTTGACCTGCTGCAATTTGTCAACAATCTGGAATTGTCAGCCATTATCAGTGACCAAGATGAAACCATGCTCAGCCACATGATCAATCTGAAGGTCAGGCTGTGCAGACCACGGCTGGGGAGGTAGAGAGCTTGTGAAAAAATCCTATCCCTGCAGGAAGGAATAGGCGGGAGTTCTGGAATAAGTTATCACCCTAAACCGGATCCACTATCCTTTTGCAGGTGAAGGAAGCCTGGCATGGCAGCAATCGCTGCAAGACTGTGCTGCTCTTTCACAAAAACCCCTACATCCATGATACTGTGATTGTGAAGGATCCTCTCATAGCCATCACAGGAGAGAGGAGGCTCCCTGCATGGCCTGCGGCAAGAAGTGTGTCCAAGTTGGAAGGTGACAGGTTCCTCTCCACACACTCCTCAAGCTGCAGGATACAGGGTGACCCATTCCACTCACATTCAGTGGTACCTGCAGTATGAACGACAGGCCTACAACTGCAGGCAGAACAGCAGCATTCACTTCTTCAACTTCGTCTCTGATCACTATGTTTCGGGATCTGACAGGATTGCTTAGGTGGGTCCTTGCAGGAAATGCCATTAGAGAGCTTGGTGTGATCCCCTGCTTTTTGGGTTTGTGGTTTAGACGCCTGCCCTCTCCTGTGGAGCCCATTTTTCCTTTCCAGATCACCAGTGAGAACTATGAGTGGGTGTTGGCATCGGGAGAGGGGACATAGATGATAACAGGTGAGCAGAGACCAACTCTTCACTTGCCTCTGGATTGCCAGGTAGCTGGGACATTGTTTTCTCACATGAACACACTGAAGCTGGGAGAAATACAGCCTGTGACATCATCACGGTATGAGGATGAGGCTGGAAGTTCTGAGCACCGCAGTGCCAATCATGTTCACTTGGGGGAGGCTGAAGGATGATGAGGTCATGTCTGTTTCCTCTGTCACTCAGAATGAAAGTAGATTCTTTGGCCTATTTCTCTGATCTCACACCTCAGGTCACCAACACCACCCTCAGGCCTGCCTACCATGCATTAAAGAGAAGTTCTGTGATGTGCTTCCTAGAACCCCCTCCACAATTTTCCAGTATCCTCCTTCATGAAAATGCTGAGGCTGCTGTGCCACCACATCCCTCTATTGATCATCACAACCACCATGTATTTACTGAATTGTATCGCTGGCCTTCCTGGGTACACTGCCCATCACAACCAAGTTGTGGTGGGAACTGTTGAATGCATGGCTGGAGAAAACGGAAGAGATTCCAACTTTGTCAGGTTTGGGCTTGACATGATTTTTAAATACTTTTTGATTATCCTCAGAGGAGATGATACCAGATTTGCTGTGTTAACTGCACGTATTTAACGTGTGAGAACTATAGGAGGGACCTTCCAATATAAGTAGTGCACGTGAGAAGCTTTTTCAGATTAAAAGGTGTTTCAAGCAAAGATTCTTTTCCTGCGTAGAAATTAGGTGCAGAATGTCCCTGTGGAAAGGCATTCAGCCATGGATATATGCAGCACATGGAATAAATGGCAAGATAAAGCGAGAGCATCTAATGTGCCTGTTTATGTATTGTTTGCCTTGACAATGGACTCTCTGAATTACCCGCCCCGTGAATGCATGGCCTTTACAATTGCAGAAGTGGCTAAGTTGTGTTTTCTGATGGTATCAGAAGCCAAAATTCTTTCTGTGTGGTAGAGACTGTGGTGGATTAAGAAATCAGTGAAAGTCCAATAGAGTTTACCATTTTCCCTTGGGTGATAAGGGAGTTCAAGGAAAGGCCTTGTGTGCAAGGGTCGGAATTTGCAGTGATAAGTTATAAAGGATGATGCGTTTGCCATACCCTCGCTTTAGGGAGACAGCAGGGAACCAGGCCGGGGTTTTACGTTCATTTCACAGTTAAACCAAATTCCCTTTGTAGAAGTATGTGCAAACTGTATTTTTCTGTTAGAAGCCGCCTTTTGGCACGTGCGGACATAACTGCATGCTGTGACTGTTCAAGAATGAGAATCCATTTCCAGCATCACGAAAGAAATGACATTTTGAGGTAAATGCAAACAACTCTTGGGCATACCTGAGCATGCCTACCGTGCATGCCCAATGAAATCATTTGGTGGAAAAGTGCTGCCACCTGGTGGAGAAACGAGGGAATGCAGTGGTACCATCCCGAATGAAATGACATGTGAAGTCATGCTGCCATCTCGTGGACAAGTGTGGATATGCATTGCCAGCCTGCTCAGTAACTTTATTTGTAAAAAAAAGCTGCCATGTTTTGACAAGCATGAGAATGAATTGCCAACATCCCCAATAACATGATTTGAAACGAAAAGCTGCCATCTATTGGATAAGCGTGAGAATGCCTTTCCAGCATTCCCGACAATGTTATTTAGGAGAAAAATGCTGCGACCTGGAAGGATATGACAGGATACTGAGGTTGGGCCTCGGTGGCAATGCAGAAGGAGAGCTTTGGGTTCCCCTACCTCTTGGGTTCGTAAAGTGAGATCCCTGGCTTCTTCTGACTAGTCCTGTTTGCCCTACTAGAACATCAGTAATAGAAGTGTGGTCTAATCATCTCAAGTACTGTGCGAGGAGCTTGGCCCCAGGAGAGTGAAGGTAGAGGAGTACAGGTGAGGGGGACTGTTCCTGGACACTCGCCCCTAGTTTGCTAGGTAGCTGGGTCATTGCTTTCTCTCATGGACGCCCTGATACTGGGAGGAGTAGAGCCTGTTATGTCAGGTCCTCAGAGAATCAGGTTGAGAAAGGAAGTATGTAGCACTGCAGTGGGAATTATATTCAGACAGGGACACCTGATGTAAAATGAGGAAGTGTGCATGTGCAAAATCATTCAGCATCAAAGCAGATTCATTGACCCACTCCTCTGAACTCTCGCTCCAGGCCACCTCCCTCACCCTTAGGCCCGTCTACTATTCCTTAAATGGAGGCTCCCATGATGTCCTTCCTCTGACCCTTCCCACACTTGTCCAGGAGTCTTTTCATACAAAGGCTGAGGCTGCTGTGCCACCACTTCCTTTTATGGATCATTGCAACCATCAAATATTTCCTTAGGTGTGTCCAAATTCCTAACTGGGTGATCCTGAGGTCATTGCTCATTAAAAAGGTGGTGTGGTGTGATGCATCCAACACAAGGCAGCAGGAAATTTAAGAGATCCTAATTTCAGCAATGACCGACTCTTCATGTTAGGGCCACCAGTAATTATACTATACTCTTTAGGAATTTTGCTAGGAGATGATAGTCAATTATTGTGTTAGGGTATCTCCCACAGTGTGAGTTAAATAGGAGGGACCATCCATTTTCCTTCAAATAGAGAAGTGCACATAAGAAGGTTTTGACATGAGTATGTGTTTTCAAGCAGACATTATGTTCCTGCACAGGACAATGGAGCAGAATGTCTGTGTGACCAGGTATTCAGTCACAGAGAGATCGGGAGCATGGTATGAAATGGAAAGTTAAAGCAGGAGCATCAGCTCTGTTTGTCTGTTTGTCGTGTGTTCTTGGAACACATAAATCAAGAGCATCAATAGCGTCTGTCTCTGTGGTGTTTGTCCCTAGTTTGGGGCATTACAACTGGCTGCCTGTGAATGACCATTGCCTGTGAGGGCTGGGCCAGTGCAGTGGCAGTGGCGGTTAAGTTGTTATGCTTTAGGACAGTATGAGAAGACAGAATTCTTTCTGTGTGCTGGAGGCTGGGGAGGAGGGAGAACTAAGAGTAAGTCCATTGAAGTGGGTGATACTAATGGACCCAGGGACATAAGGTAGCTCAAGGAAAGGGATTTGGGAGCAAGGGCCTGAATGTCCACTGCGAGCTCCGAAAGGATGATGGATTTCCAGGTTCCTTTCTGTCGGAGGTCAGCTCACACATTGACAGCAGGCAACGCGGTGGGAGGCTTCCCAGTGCATTTCACACTTGAAGCAGAAGCCCTCCCTAGAAGTATGAGAGCACTGTATTTGCTGCGAGAATCATCCTCTGAGCCCAGGATTCAGAACCACACTTAGCCAGTGGGAGTATAAATTGCATGTAGGAGTTGTGGGGAAGAGAGCAAAGGCATGTGAGCAGTCAGTCTGGATATTAGGTTCACTTGGGGTCGAATCCCCAGCTGGAAGGGTAAATGACCAGAGGGACAATAAGATGCAGAGTGTTCTATAGCCCTCACACACAACACACACAGAGGCACAGGCATGTACGTGAAGTTGTGTTGGGCAATCTCTGGACCATGGTGTCCACAGCCAGTACATCTTGTGCATTTTTGACGGTATTACATTTCCTCACATAACAATGGCCTCGTGTGAATATGATTGTTTATTTACTTTGTTCCTTCAGACCGAGCCTTTCTCCTGCAATGAAGAAACCCTTAGGCAGCATCAAGTCGTTCTTTCTACGGGTCACTGAAACCCAATGGGTAGATGAAAGAAAGTGTCAGAATGAGGAAAAGACAGAAAGAGCAAGAGTAATGGAAACAAAAACAAGAGAACTGATGTAAAAGGAGTCAGATTGAGACCGTATCTTGGCCGTAGTTATCCTGATCACCCAACTCTACCAGAATGTAGGCTACAGTCCTCTCCAGCCACAGTTCTTCCCTTTGCCTGTCACTTCAGCCTCAGATATCCCACAGGCTGGGCAGCCTGTAATGTCCCGGGCATTTCTCCCTGTGGATATTACTAGGGGTCACTGTGGATCTGTGGGAAAGCGGTAGAGAAAATGGATTCTGAAGTGGGAAACGTGAGTAGCCGTAAGCAAGAGCCCCCCAGACACCAAACCCTGGGAAAGCTGCAAATGCTCGGGTAACATAGAGCTTCCTCAGGAATGTTTCACCACAGTTCTGAGGCCCATACACTGAGGCTGACAGTGAGGGGCGGGGCTGAGTAGCGTGATGCCCTCTGTCCAGTCACAGTTTGGAAGAGCTGTTTTAGTAGCCCAAAATGGTGTGGGCATGCCCAAGTCCTCCATCAGAGGCAGGAACGTGTGACGTGCGTGAATCAGGGTATCCTGTGAAGCCGTGTGCAGGCAAGGGTGTGGGGATATCAAAGCCTGTGAGGAATCAGTGTGACCGCATGGGTGCAGGCACCTGTAACCCCAGGAACCTCTGTGTTCCTCTGTGCCTCTTATGCAGAAGGAATGGGGCCAGAAGATAGGTGGTTCAGGCCAAGCCAGGCTGTTTTGTAGATCTCCATGTTTTAGTTCTTTCATAGCCACACGATCAATGTGAAGGTGATGTTGCAGGTACTGGTGCTGGAAAGGGAGGGGCCTTGAGAATATAACCTGTCCATGTAAGCAGGGACACTTGGGTGTCCAGGAGTGAGATGTCCCTAACCCCCACCCACATTCCTTCTGCAGGTGGAGGGAGCCAGACATGCCAGGGATGATGGCAAGGTTAACTGTCCTTTTGTAGCAAATCATACTAATGCAGTACTGCCACTGTGAAGGAGTATCTCATTACCATCACAGGCGGGAGCAGGCTCTCTCTATGGGCAGCAGCAGGAAGTGCATAGAACTTGAAAGGTGATGTGCCCTTCTCCACACACTCCTCATGCTGCAGGATACAGTGCATCCTATGCCTCTTGCATTCAGTGGTGCCAGCATTATGAACGATGGGCCAACAGCTCCAGGCACCAGAACAGCAGCCTTAACTACTTCAACTAGTTCTCTGCCCACAGCGTGGCAGGGTCTGACAGGATTGCTGAGGTGGAGGCTTGCTTGCAATGCCCTAAGAGAGCTTGGTGTGTTCCCCTGCTTTTGGATTTTTAGTCAGATCCCTGCCGTCTCTGGACGATCACTTTTTGCTCTGCCAGAAAATCAGTAAGGACTACTTGAGGATGTTGGAACCAGGAGAAGGCACTTAGAGGACATGTGAGGAGATGCCAGTGGGGCTCCCCCTTGGGTTGTCAGGTAGCTGGGACATTTTTCTCTCACATGAACACCCTGAGGCTCGGAAGGATAGCCTATGACGCCAGGCCACTGCGGCATTGGGAAGAGACAGAAAGTCTGAAGAACTGCAGTGTGGCATCATGTTCAGGCAGGAAGCTGAAGGAAGATGCAGGAGTGTGCATGTCTACCGTCACTCAGAATCAAAGCAGATTCATGTACCCATTCCTGTGAGCTATTGTAAATTGTGCTGCTCTGAACAGAGGGGTTTATATATTCTTCCTGATCGATGTTCCTGGTTTCGTAGGACATATTCCAAGCAGTGGGGCCACTGGGTTCAATGGCAGTTCTGTATTTCAATTTTTGAGAAAACCTCCTATGTCATAAGGTTTTCCATACAGGCTGCACGAGTCTGCATTCCCACCAGCAGTATACTAGGGTGAGCTTTTCTGCACACCCTCACAGGCACTTTCTGTTTATTGACTTATTGAAAACATAGCCATTCTGGAAGACCTCAGGTGATACCCCATTATTGTTTTAATTTTCATCTCTCTGGTGATTAGTGACACTGAGCAGTTTTCATATGTCTCTTGGACATGTTTATGCGCTCTTTGGAGAAGTGTCTACTTAGGTCTTTGCTCGTTTTTTAATTGGATCGTTTGTCTTCCTCTTGTGAAGGTGTGTTTCTTAAAATATTAGGGGTAGTAACCCTTTATCAGATGTATCATCGGCAAATATGTTCTCCCATATAATGAGTTCCCTTTGCATTTTGTTGATGGTTTCTTTGTGCAGAATCTTTTTATTTTGCTGTAGTCCCATTTGTTTATTTTCTCCTTTGTTTCCATTGACCTAGGCAGTGTATTGGTAAGCATATTGCAATGAGAGATGTCTGAGATCATGCTGCCTCCATTTCCTTCTAGGATTTTTAATGGTTTCATGTTTTACCTTTAAGTTTTTTATCCAGTTGGAGTTGATCCTTGTGTGCGGTGCAAGATAGTGGTCTAGTTGCATTATTTTGAAAGTTCCTGTCCAATTTTCCCAACACCATTTATTGAAGAGACTTCCTTTACTCCACTGTATGCTCTGCCTCCTTTGTAAAATCTCAATTGAGTGTAATGAGTTGGGTCAATTCCTGGGTTCTCTGTTCAGTTCCATTTATGTCATTAAGTCTGTTCTTCTGCCAGTTCCATTCTGTTTCGATTAAAATGGCTTTACTATATCTTGATATGTATTAGTTTGATTCCTTCCACTTTTTTCTTCCTCCCAAAATTGCTGCAGCGATTTGGGGTCCTGTCCTTTTTGTGTCCTTTAAATTTTTGCACTACTTCTTCTAGGTCTGTGATATCGGACATTGGTATTTTATGAATAGTTTGAATCTATAGATTGCTTTGGGGAGTACGCACATCTGAATGAGGTTGATTCTAGCAATCCATTAGCATGGTATATTCTTACACTTGTTTATATCTTCCTCTATCTCTTTTTTGAACATATTTGTTTTGCAAGTACACGTCTTTCACCCCTTTGGTTAAGTTAATTCCTAAGTATCTTAATTTTATTGTTGCACGTTAAATGTGTTTTTGTTTGTTTGTTTGTTTGTTTTAGTTTCTCTTTCTGAGAGATCATGAATGTTGTTTAAAAATGCCATTTACTTCTGGGCATTAATTTTCCATCCTGCTGCATAGCTGGGTTCCTTTATTATTAAATCTAGAAGTCTTTTGGTGACCTCTTTAGTGTTCTCAGCATACAATATCAGGTCATCTGCAAACAGTGACAGTTTTATTTCTCCTTTCCAATTTGGATGCCTTTTATGTTTTCTCCTTGTCTGATCGCTGTGGCAAGGACTTCCAACACTCTGTTGAATAAAAGATGGTGAAAGTGGACGTCCCTGTCTTGTTCCTCTTATTAGGGGATATGTTTTAGTTTTTGCCCATTGAGTATGAAGTTGACTGAAGGTTTGTCCTATAAGGACTTTAATGTGTTTAGGCATGATCCCTCTATTCCCACTGTGCTGAGAGTTTTTCTCAAAAATGGGCGCTGGGTTTTGTTGCTCTTTCTGCACCTACTGAGATGATCATGAGATTTTTGTTTGTCAAATGGTTCCTGTGATGCATCACATTTATAGATTTGTGAATACTGTACCAAACCTGCATCCCTGGAATAAACCCCACTTGGTCATGGGGTGTGATCTGTTTAACATATTGCTTGATCCAATTTGCTAATATTTGTTTGAAGATTTTAGCATCTTTGTTTATCACGGATATTGGCCTGTAATTCTTTCTTTGCAAGGTCTTTACCTGGATTTGTAGTTGGGATTATTCAGGCTGCCTAAAAAGAGCTTGGGAGTGTTTGTTCCTCTCGGACATTTTGGAACAATTTGAATTATTTTTTGAATGTTTGATAAAACTCCCCTCTGAAACTGTCTGGGCCTGGCCCTTTTTTTCTTGGGCATTTTTTAAAAAATCACTGTTCCAATTTCACCAGTTTTTATCAACGTGTTCAGCATGCCTGATTCTTCCTCACTGAGTATTGGAAGGTTGTGTATTTCCAGAAATTTGTCTATTTCATCCAGGTCGTTGGCATATAGTTGTTCAGGGTATTTGCTTACAACCCTTTGTATTTCAGTGGTATCAGTTGTTACTTCACTTCTTTTGTTCCTCAATTTATTTATTTTTGACCTCTGTCTTTGGTTTTTGGTGAGTTGGGATAAAAGTTCATCACACTGATTGTCTATTCAAAGACAAGCTCTTGGTTGCATTGACCTTTTTTAATTTTTTAGTCTCTACGTTATTTATTTAGGCTCTGGTTCTTTATTATTTTCTTCCGTTTACTTCCTCTGGGCCTTTTCTTGGTTTCTGTTCTCTTTCTAAATCTTTCAGTTGTAGTGTTAGATAGTTTAGTAGAAATTTTTCTGGTTCTCATTGCTATAAAAGTTTTTAACAAAAAAAGTTCGTATACACTACTCTATTTGGACCCTGATCTAAAAGTGTTTCCTCCCTGCTACATACAAACTGTTGCAAAATTAATGCCAGTAATATAATAGTGGCAAATCACCAATGAAAACATGAGTAAAAATAAAGAAATCATTTTAAAACCTCTACCAATTTCAAGTTAAATATACCTACAAACTTCATATTTAAAAAGGCATATCTACCCTGGGCAGCGGGGCTCAGTGGTATAGTGTCCGCCTGCACACTGAAGGGTCTCAGGTTTGATTCCCAGTTGAGGGCACATACCTAGGTTGTAGATTCATTCCTCATCCCAGGTGTGCAGCGAATTAGAAAAGCAACCAATGTCTGTGTCTCTAACACTGAGGCACCTCTCTCTCTCTACCCCTTCTTCCATGCCACTCTCTCTGGAAGTCAATGAAAAAAATATCCTCTAGTGAGGGTTAACAACAACGACAATAGCAATAGCATAGCCATGGAGATGGGAAAGACATCAGTGTAAATGAGGAAATAGTCCAGAGTAGAATTGGGTATAGTCTTTAAATGGGATGAGGCTTTCTTTTATGTTGACATTAAGGTTTCAGAAGTGAAAAGATGACGGTTGTGTTACAGGGGATACAGGCAGAAGGCCTCAGCTCTTGTCATCTTGAAGGAAAGATTTCAATCAAGAGAAAAAAATGAAGAAAAAAACCCAAAGCTTTAATGGCTGTAATAAAAATGTACTTAGGCTGGTGAACCAAGGCAGGTGCATAGACGAAGTAACAGGATAGCCTAGGCTGGGCTGCCTTTGCTCACTGGGAAGTCAGAGAAAAGGGGGCCTTGGACACATTTCCAAGACCTTTCAGACAGTTTCAGAAGACAAGCCTGGGATGAGCTGCCACTGCCCATTGCTCCCCTGGTTGAAAGCACCATGGGGCCCCCGCAGAAGGAAGGAGGAAACTGGCGCTGTCACGCTTTCCTGTGGTGTAGGGGAGCTCACACTTGGTCCTTTGTCCTGAGCATATTTATCTCCCTTGCAGGTGGAAAATCTTATGGGAGGCTTAAGGGGAGTTCTCAAGAGAATATTCATCAGCTTTCCAGGGGTGCCCTTTCAGGGTGCTGGTCGCCACTGATTAGTCCATGCCAGGAAGGGCCTCATTTGTCAATGTGTCTGGTCCTGAGTCCACTCCAATGCCACTTGTCTTGTCTTAATGCTTTTATGGGCCTGGAGCTGAAATACAACTGAGACTTAAAAGGTATCTTTAGGGAGGAATGCTTAGGGGGTCTCCACCGCATGACCCATGACATGCTCTGGGAGAATAGATTACCTGGGGACAAAGTTCTTGTTTTCCCAGTCTTTGTCCCTTGTAGGCCTCTGGGGGTTCCTGTCCAGGTGGTTTCCTGTGCCCTAGTCTCTGCACCTGGGTTTCTGCATCTTTCCCATCTAATACAAACTATTTATTCTCCAGTGCCTTTGGCTTAGGGAAGATAGGCTTAACTCAAACTGCTGTCTAAAAATCTATCTCAGTTTCCCTTTCAACTTGTCCTGGAATTTTTCTAGCTTCTTGTTATGCTGTAACAGTTCTACATTATTCCAATTTTAAAACCACTGGAGCGTATAGTTTAAAATGTTTAGTTTTAGATGACGTATATTCTACATCAATTTCTGAAGGGGCATAAATCTGCTATCAGAGATTAAAATAAAACACAGAATTCAGAATGTAAAGTCATTTTTATTTCTTATGTAAGTAACAAAACAAAAACAACAACCCAATATTAAAAAGGGAAGAGGACCTGAACATTTCGAGGAGATGCAGAAGAAAGAAAATAGTGAAGATCAGAACAGAAATGAACGACACAGAGACCAAAAACACAGTACAAAATATCAATGAAAGTAAGAACTAGTTTTCTGACAGAAATAAGATCGATGAGTCTTTAGCCAGACGCACCAAAAAACAAACGGTGAGGACCCAAGAAAACAAAATCAGATGTGAAAGAGGCGATATAACAACTGACATGACAGAAACAGAAAGAATACTAAGAAAACACTATGCACAACAATAAAGTGGGGAAGCTGCGTAAAATGGACACATTCCTCAAAACTACAATCTGCTAAAACTCAATCGGAAAGAATCAGAAAACCTGGAGGGCCAGTAAAAATGGATGCAATTGAAGAAGTAATAAGAAAAAAACTTCCAGCAAACAAGTGTCTGGGGCCAGATGGATTTACATGCGAGCTTACCTAAACATTTAAAGAAGAATTAAAACCCACTCTCCTCAAAATATTTTAGAAAATTCCAGAGGAGGGAGATATTTTTATGAGACCAGTATTATAATAATCCCAAAACCAGATGAAGATCCTGCAAATAAAGAATTTCACAGACCAACGTCCCTCATGAACATAGGTGCCAAAATCCTCAGAAAATATATTACCAAATTTTATCCAGCAATACATTAAATAAGATCATACACCATGACCAAGTGTGATTTATTCTGGAGACGCAGCGCTGGTATAATATTCGCAAATCAAGAAATGTGATAGCTAAACAAAATGAAGGACAAAAATCTTATGATCATATCAATAGATACAGAGAAAATATTCTAGAAAATCCAGCACCCATTTTGGAAAAAACTGGGAGCAAAGTGGAAATAGAGGGAATATATCTCAACATAACAAAGGCCATATACAACATACCTGGGGCCAAAATCATACTCAACGTGCAAAGGCTAAAACCATATCCCCTAAGAAGAGGAAAAAGACACGGTTGCCCCTTTCACCACTACTGCTCAGCATACTACTGGAAGTCCTAGCCACAGCGAGCAGACAAAAAGAGAACATAAAAGGCATCCGTATCGGAAGAGAGAAGGTTAACTGTCATTACTTGCAGATGACATGATATTGTACATAAAACACTAAAGAGTCCACCGAGTACTTGTGGATATAATTAATGAATTTGGCAAGGAAGCTGGAAGCAAAATTAACATCAACACATTGATGGCATTTTTTTTACACCGATTATGAACTCTTAGAAAAGACTATACCATTTACCATTGCAACTGAAAAAATAAGACACCTAGGAGTAAAGTCAAAGAAGAATGTAAAAGACTTATATTCAGAAACAGGACATTGAAAAAAGAAATAGAGGAAGATACAAAGGAGTGAAAGAATTATAGACTGAAAGAATTAACATTATCAAAATATCCATGCTACCCAAAACAATCTATAAATTCAACACAATTGTCATCAATCCCAACAGTGTGTTTCACAGAGCTGGAAAAAATGTTTCGAAAATTTATAGGAAACCAAAAAAGACCCCGTGCACCCACAGTATTCTTGAGAAAGAACAGAGTTGTAGGATCACATTACTGAATATCCTGCTGTAGGGCAAAGCCACTGTGATCAGAACAACCTGCTTCTGGCACAGGAACAGGCACATAGATCAATGGAAAAGTACAGAATCCTGAAATTGACCCGTGCCATCATGGTCAATTAATATTTGACCAAAGGGTCAAGAATAAGCCATACAGTAAAGACAGACACTTCAGGTCCGGATATGGGTTCTTGCTGTGCTCAGTGTGGTCTCACTGAGCCTACAGACAGGGGCTTGGGATGTGGTCACGTAGCGTGGAAAAGGCTCCTGGACACCCCACTCGCTCCCCTTTGCTGTTGGGCTTCTGAAACATTTCTTCCAAACTGTGAGACTACAGCAGGCATCATCGTATTCAGCCCCGCCCCTCACTGTGAGCCTCAGTGTATGGGCCTTGTACCTGTAGAGAAACATTCCTGAGGAAGTCCTATTTTGCCTTAGCATCTTTAGGTTTCCTTCGGTTCGGTGTCTAGTGGGCTCTTTCTTAAGGCAACTCACGTTTCCCACTTCAGAATTCGTTTTCTTTAACACTTCCCACACATCCACAGGGACCCCTGGTAATATCCACAGGGAGAAATGCCCGGGCAGTAGAGGCTATTCCAGTATAAGGGATATCTGAGACTGAAGTGAGAGTCAAAGGGAAGAACTGTGGCTGGAGAGGACTGTAGCCTACATTCTGGTAGAGTTGGATCATCAGGATTATTACCGCCAAGATAAGGTCTCAGTCTGACTCCTTTTAGATTAGTAACTTTTTATTTGTTTCCATTGCTTTTGCTCTTTTGGTCTTTCTCTCATTCTGACTTTCTCTCATCCACTCCTTGGGTTTCAGTGACGAGTAGCAAGGATGACTTGATATTGCTTAAGGATTAGTTGGTTGCACAAGGGCTTGGTCTGAAGGAACAAAGTCAATAAACAATCATATTCACAGGAGGCCATTTCCATTTGAGGAAACGTAAAAAGTGTCAAAAACGGGCAAGGTGTACTGACTGTGGACATCATAGTCCAGAGATTGCCCAACACAAATTCATGTCCATGCCTTTGCCTCTGTGTGTGTGCATGTGTGTGTGTGTGCTTGTGTGTGCTTGTGTGTGAGGGCTGTGGCACACTCTCCTTCTTATTGTCCCTCTGCTCATTTACTCTTCCAGCAGGGGATTCTTGCCCAAATGAACCTAATACACTTCTGACTTCCCACACGCCTTGACTCAATTCGCCACAGGTATCTGTGCACCTTATTCCACTCCTTGCTAAATGTCGCTTGGGATCTTCGGCCTCAGAGACTGATTCTCTCAGCAAAACACTGTGCAGTCATACTTCTAGAGAGGGACTTTGGTTCAACTGTGAAGTCTCCCACCTGGTTGCCTGTTCCTAATGTGTGACCGACTCCCTACAGGGAGGATACTTAGAAATCCATCATTTTTTAGGACCCAACACTGGACATTTATGCAAGTTTATTTGGTAGGCTCAGAAGGCATTCTTACATTTGTCCAGCCGATGGCCTATATGTTCACTCTGGTGATTATTTTGTAGATGCTGAAAATGCATTCTCAAGATTATCCATTAAGAGGCAGCACTGTTCCTAGAATGATTTTATTGGGAATAACGTCAAGGCAGTCTTACGCTTGCCCACATGGAAGCGGCATCTTTGACCCAAACAATTTTATTGGGGATCCTGGCATTTGCTTCCAACGTTCGAACATAATACGGAACTGAGCTCTCACAGGGATTTTACTGAGAAATCTGGCAATGCATTATCAAGATTTTCCGTTAGGCTCTGCTTCCTTGCAAGTCCATATTCTCCATCTCTAACTTATGTCCCTGGAGCACCTCCAGCGGGCACCAGGTGCACTGGTCGACAAATAGGAAAACGCACGGCGAGCATCCCCAACAAAATCATTAGCTAAAAAATGCTGCCAACGGATGCTTGAGAATGACAATTCATTGCCAGTATCCCGCAAATAATAAGTTTTTGGGAAAGTTTTGCCACCTATGATAAAGATTAAGAATGCAGTGCCAGCATGCCCAATAAAATCATACTGGGGAAAACCTGCCTTCTGGTTGACAAGTGCAAGAATGGCTGCGTAGCATCTCCCATAAAATTATTTGATTGAAAATGCTGTCCTCCGTGGACAATCGTGAGAATACATTGCCAGCATCCCCAGTAAGGTCATTTGTACGGAAATACTGCCAATTCTCAGATAAGTCTGAGAATGTATTGTCAGAATCACCACAAAACCTCTCTGTCGGCAAAATGCAAAAGGGTGAGAATGCGCTGATAGTATCCCCAATCCAATCATGTGGTTGAAAACTACTGTGACCTCATGTAGAGACCTGAGACTGCCTTGCAGGCATCCTCAATTAAATCATTTGGGGCGAAACGCTGCCACGCATCCCCGCAAAAAAACTTTCTCTGGGACAAATGCTGCCAAGTGTGGGACAAACGTGAGCATCCATTGCCAGCCCCTGTAAAATTATTTGGTTGAAAAAATGCTGCCCCTTTGAATAAAAGGTGATAATGTATTTCAGGCATCTCCCGTAAAAACGTTTGATGAGAAATTACCTGACATTGTTTACAAATGTGAGAGAGCATTCCCGGCATTCCCAAGAAAAGCATTTGTTTTAAAAATGCTGCCACCTTGTGGAGGTAAGTGGGAGAGCATTAAACGCATCCCCTTTTAAAAAAACTTGGTGGAAATATTCTGCCCCCTGGTGGACAAGGTGAAGCATGCATTGACTGCATCCCCAACAAAATCACTCTTTGAGAAAAAGGCCACCAGGTGCTAAAGGACTGTATGAATGATTTCCCAGAATCCCCAATGAAACCCCTACTGAGATCAAGGTGCCAACTGGTGGACAAGAGTGAGAACGCATGCTCTGGAATCACAATAAAGTGATTTGGGCCTAAAATTCTGATAGCCAATGTCCACGTGTGAGAATTCAAAACCAACATCCACACCCACACACACAATATCACTTTAGGGGAAAACTGCGGCGAATAGTTGGACAAACGTGAGAATGTACAGCCAGCAGCAATAAAGTCGCTTGGTGGAAAAATTCCGCAACTGGCTGAACAAACGTAAGAATGCATTCTCAGCTTACCAAACAAAATCACTTGTGATGTCAAGGTGCCAACGGGTGGACAAGCGGGAGAAACCATTGCCTTTATGTGCAATAATAACATTTGGTGGAAAAATGCGGGCTTGTTGTAAACAGGCTTCACAATGCATTGCCAGCAGCCCCAATAATATCAGTTGTTGGAAAAAGGCCGCCACATGTTTGACAAGTGTGAGAATGCGTTGCCCGCATCCTCATGAAAATCCCTTCTGAGATGATGCTGGCTGCCAAATGGCGGACACATTTGAAAATACATTGCCAAGATTCACAATGAAAATCTCTTGTGGGAAAAATGCCCTTATCTTGTCGACTTGTGTGAGTGTTCATTGCCAGCATCCCCAGTGAAATCACTTGTGGGAAAATGCTTCCACCTATTGGACAAGAGTGAAAATGCATCGCCAGAAGCCCCAGTGAAGTTACATGGTGGAAAATAGCTGCCACTTGTTCTCCAAGGAGGAGCATGCAGTGCCAGGATCCTCAATAATATCATTTGGTGGGAAAATACTGCACCTGGTGTTTGAGTGTCAGAAGGAATTGCCAGCAGCCTTAAAACAATCATTTGTAAATAAGAAACCAGTCACCTTTCTACAAATGTGAAAATGCAGTTACAGCATCTCCAATAAGATCACTTGTGGAGAAAATGCTGTCACCTGGTATTCGAGCAAGGGAATGCATTGCCAGCGTTCTCAGGAAAATCCCTTGGTAAACAAAAGTGGCCACCTTGTGGACAGATGTGGGAATGCATTGCCAGCACAACCAAAGGAATCGTTTGGTGGAAAATGTGGCCTCTTGTTTGAGAGACTGAAGAATGCATTGCCCGCATCCGCAATAAAATCATTTTGTGGAAAAGTACTTCTACGAAGTACGTTGGACGAACGTGCTTCCAGCATTCCCCAAACGATACTTTGTGGTGAAAGTGTTGCCAGCTATTGAACAAAAGTGAAAGTGCCATGCCACTATTCCCAATAGAATCATTTTTGGGAAAGTAGGTTCAATGGCTGTTAAAACATGAGAATGCCTTGTCAACATCCACAAAATAATCACATTTGTGGAAAATGTAGCCAAGTCTTTTTCAAACTTGAGACTGAATTTTCAACACCCCCAATAATATAATTTGGTAGTAAAAATGCTTCCACAAACGTGTTAAGACAAACGTGGGAAAGCATTGCCAGCATCTCAAACAGAATCGTTGGTGGAAAAATGCTGCCATCTCATGTTTCAGCGCCAAAATGCATTGCCAGTTTCCCCAAAATGGGACAGTGGAGGGAAAATGCAGACAGCTGTAGAAAACAACGTGGGAATGCCTTGCCAGCATCCTCAGTAAAAGTACTTTGTGGGGAAATTCTGCCACCTGGTGGAAAAGCGTGAGAATGCACTTCCAGAACATACCTGATATTCACTAGTGGAATATTGACGCCAACTGATAAATATAGAACCATTGCAAGCATCTCCTGCGAAATCGTGCGGTAAAATAATTCTGCTGCCTGCTTGACACACATTAGCTTCCATTGTCAGCATAGCCAATAAAATCTCGTGGTGTCAAAATGCCACCACCTGGTGGACAAACGAGAAAATGCATCTTCTGCATCTCCACAAGCATCCCAAATATGATCCTCAGTTGGAACAATACTGCCACCTGGTGGGTAAACGTGAGAATGCATCCACGAGTTCACCAATGGATTCATCCTGTTGAAAATGTTTCCACCTGTTGAATGGAATTGTGAATGCTTTTCCAGCATCCCCAATAAAATTACTCGTGAAATCATGCCGACACCTGGTGGAAAAGTGTGAGAATGCATTGCCAGCATCCCCAGAACAATCGTTGGTAAGAAACTTTCTGCCGCCTCTGGACAAAAGTAAGAATTCAGAGTGAGCATCTGCAATAATACCATTTGAGGAGAAAATGCTGCCACGTGGTGTTTCAGCATGAGAATGCAAAGGCTGCGGCTGCTCTGGAACCACTTGCCTCTATTGATCATCACAACCACCATATATTTCCTTAAGTGTCTCCTTATTCCTCCACAGGTCATCCTGAAAACACTGCCCGTTATAAACGGGTTGTGGCGGCACATGTTGAACACAGGGCTGGTGGAAACTTAAGAGATCCCACTGGCGGCAGTGACCCATTTTACAGATTGGGGATTATTCAGTATTCTTTAGTAATAGTCAGAGGAGACAATAGGAGGTTTGTTGTGTTCAGGGGACCTCCCACACTGTGAGATAAATAGGAGGGACTGTCCATTTTACTTCATAGAAGAGTCATGCACATGAGAAGCTTTCTCAGCGAAATATGTGTTTTCAAGCAAACATTGTTTCCCTGCACAGGAAATAGATGCAGAATGTCCCTGTGGGAAAGCATTGAGATGCGGAGACATCCAGAGCATGGCATGTAGTTAGAAAGATAAATTAAGAGCAAGTACCGTGTCTGTCTGTCTGTCTGTCTGTCTGTTGTTTGTGTGTTGGTTTGAGCCTTACGATTGGCTGCCTTGGAATGATCGACCAGTCCCTGGGAGGGCTGGGCCTTACAGTTGCAGAAGTGGGTAAGTTATGCTTTGGCAGAGGAAATGTATCATGAGTTTCTACAAGGGCCAGACAGGGTGGAGCAGGGAGAGGAGAAGGAATTGATTGAGGAGGAATTAATTGGCAGGGAGCAGTTTGTCCTGGGTGAGAGGACGCCATAAAAGTCATGAAGGTAGTGGTTGATGTTGAGCCTCAGGCACAGATAGAAACAAAACATCCACAAGAAGAGCCAGTCGAGCAGGAGCACGAAGAGGATTGGCTCAGTGGGAAGTGCACCTGGTCCCCACTGGATGTGCTCCGGGCACTTAAGTTAGGAATGTAGCCCGTGAACTTACAAGTGAGCAGATCCTTCTGCTGGCTCAAGCCCAGTACCTGGCAGCGGCGGCAGCCCTGTTTAGAACTGAAAAGCACAAACGTTCAGTGCATTGCCAGATGCTGAGTCAATAGTGTATCCTTGACTCTACAGAAGGGAACGCAATATGCCTGCCCTAGTGCATGAGAAATGTATTAGTGGGGATCGGTAGCTCAGAATCAAATAGACACATTGGAGTGAAGCTCAGGATAGTGAGAACAGTGTGATCCAAAATCTCAGAGACACCCTTTTATCTCACCAGTACCACAAAAACTCTCCCTGGGCTTCAGGAGCGCCGTCCCAGATCAGACTCATGCGCAGAACAAGGGCCATTGCCTCCACACTGCTCTGTGTCACTCAGGTTCTTCTTGGGGTAATGCTGCACTCGAGGGGGGCTGCGTGTCCAAGTCCTCTGTATATCCAAGTCAGTGAGAGGCAGGAATGAGTGATGTCCACAAATAAAGGTATCCTGTTAAGCACTCAGCAGGCAAGTATGTAGGCGAGGTCAAAGGCTGTCAGGAAAACAGTGTGCCCGTGTGTGTATAAACACATGGAGCCCACAAGAACCCCTGTGCTCTCTTTTTGCATCTTATGGTGAAGGAGCTGGGCTAGGGGTTAGAGAGGTGGGAGCAATCCAAGCTGCTTTAAGGATCTGCTCCTTTTTGTAGCTGTTTCATGTTCAGCTTGCAGCGTGCAGGCGTTTTGACCTGCTGCAATTTGTCAACAATCTGGAATTGTCAGCCATTATCAGTGACCAAGATGAAACCATGCTCAGCCACATGATCAATCTGAAGGTCAGGCTGTGCAGACCACGGCTGGGGAGGTAGAGAGCTTGTGAAAAAATCCTATCCCTGCAGGAAGGAATAGGCGGGAGTTCTGGAATAAGTTATCACCCTAAACCGGATCCACTATCCTTTTGCAGGTGAAGGAAGCCTGGCATGGCAGCAATCGCTGCAAGACTGTGCTGCTCTTTCACAAAAACCCCTACATCCACGATACTGTGATTGTGAAGGATCCTCTCATAACCATCACAGGAGAGAGGAGGCTCCCTGCATGGCCTGCGGCAAGAAGTGTGTCCAAGTTGGAAGGTGACAGGTTCCTCTCCACACACTCCTCAAGCTGCAGGATACAGGGTGACCCATTCCACTCACATTCAGTGGTACCTGCAGTATGAACGACAGGCCTACAACTGCAGGCAGAACAGCAGCATTCACTTCTTCAACTTCGTCTCTGATCACCATGTTTCGGGATCTGACAGGATTGCTTAGGTGGGTCCTTGCAGGAAATGCCATTAGAGAGCTTGGTGTGATCCCCTGCTTTTTGGGTTTGTGGTTTAGACGCCTGCCCTCTCCTGTGGAGCCCATTTTTCCTTTCCAGATCAACAGTGAGAACTATGAGTGTATGTTGGCATCAGGAGAGGGGACATAGATGATAACAGGTGAGCAGAGACCAACTCTTCACTTGCCTCTGGATTGCCAGGTAGCTGGGACATTGTTTTCTCACATGAACACACTGAAGCTGGGAGAAATACAGCCTGTGACATCATCACGGTATGAGGATGAGGCTGGAAGTTCTGAGCACCGCAGTGCCAATCATGTTCACTTGGGGGAGGCTGAAGGATGATGAGGTCATGTCTGTTTCCTCTGTCACTCAGAATGAAAGTAGATTCTTTGGCCTATTTCTCTGATCTCACACCTCAGGTCACCAACACTACCCTCAGGCCTGCCTACCATGCATTAAAGAGAAGTTCTGTGATGTGCTTCCTAGAACCCCCTCCACAACTTTCCAGTATCCTCCTTCATGAAAATGCTGAGGCTGCTGTGCCACCACATCCCTCTATTGATCATCACAACCACCATGTATTTCCTGAATTGTATCGCTGGCCTTCCTGGGTACACTGCCCATCACAACCAAGTTGTGGTGGGAACTGTTGAATGCATGGCTGGAGAAAACGGAAGAGATTCCAACTTTGTCAGGTTTGGGCTTGACATGATTTTTAAATACTTTTTGATTATCCTCAGAGGAGATGATACCAGATTTGCTGTGTTAACTGCACGCATTTAACGTGTGAGAACTATAGGAGGGACCTTCCAATATAAGTAGTGCACGTGAGAAGCTTTTTCAGATTAAAAGGTGTTTCAAGCAAAGATTCTTTTCCTGCGTAGAAATTAGGTGCAGAATGTCCCTGTGGAAAGGCATTCAGCCATGGACATATGCAGCACATGGAATAAATGGCAAGATAAAGCGAGAGCATCTAATGTGCCTGTTTATGTATTGTTTGCCTTGACAATGGACTCTCTGAATTACCCGCCCCGTGAATGCATGGCCTTTACAATTGCAGAAGTGGCTAAGTTGTGTTTTCTGATGGTATCAGAAGCCAAAATTCTTTCTGTGTGGTAGAGACTGTGGTGGATTAAGAAATCAGTGAAAGTCCAATAGAGTTTACCATTTTCCCTTGGGTGATAAGGGAGTTCAAGGAAAGGCCTTGTGTGCAAGGGTCGGAATTTGCAGTGATAAGTTATAAAGGATGATGCGTTTGCCATACCCTCGCTTTAGGGAGACAGCAGGGAACCAGGCCGGGGTTTTACGTTCATTTCACAGTTAAACCAAATTCCCTTTGTAGAAGTATGTGCAAACTGTATTTTTCTGTTAGAAGCCGCCTTTTGGCACGTGCGGACATAACTGCATGCTGTGACTGTTCAAGAATGAGAATCCATTTCCAGCATCACGAAAGAAATGACATTTTGAGGTAAATGCAAACAACTCTTGGGCATACCTGAGCATGCCTACCGTGCATGCCCAATGAAATCATTTGGTGGAAAAGTGCTGCCACCTGGTGGAGAAACGAGGGAATGCAGTGGTACCATCCCGAATGAAATGACATGTGAAGTCATGCTGCCATCTCGTGGACAAGTGTGGATATGCATTGCCAGCCTGCTCAGTAACTTTATTTGTAAAAAAAAGCCGCCATGTTTTGACAAGCATGAGAATGAATTGCCAACATCCCCAATAACATGATTTGAAACGAAAAGCTGCCATCTATTGGATAAGCGTGAGAATGCCTTTCCAGCATTCCCGACAATGTTATTTAGGAGAAAAATGCTGCGACCTGGAAGGATATGACAGGATACTGAGGTTGGGCCTCGGTGGCAATGCAGAAGGAGAGCTTTGGGTTCCCCTACCTCTTGGGTTCGTAAAGTGAGATCCCTGGCTTCTTCTGACTAGTCCTGTTTGCCCTACTAGAACATCAGTAATAGAAGTGTGGTCTAATCATCTCAAGTACTGTGCGAGGAGCTTGGCCCCAGGAGAGTGAAGGTAGAGGAGTACAGGTGAGGGGGACTGTTCCTGGACACTCGCCCCTAGTTTGCTAGGTAGCTGGGTCATTGCTTTCTCTCATGGACGCCCTGATACTGGGAGGAGTAGAGCCTGTTATGTCAGGTCCTCAGAGAATCAGGTTGAGAAAGGAAGTATGTAGCACTGCAGTGGGAATTATATTCAGACAGGGACACCTGATGTAAAATGAGGAAGTGTGCATGTGCAAAATCATTCAGCATCAAAGCAGATTCATTGACCCACTCCTCTGAACTCTCGCTCCAGGCCACCTCCCTCACCCTTAGGCCCGTCTACTATTCCTTAAATGGAGGCTCCCATGATGTCCTTCCTCTGACCCTTCCCACACTTGTCCAGGAGTCTTTTCATACAAAGGCTGAGGCTGCTGTGCCACCACTTCCTTTTATGGATCATTGCAACCATCAAATATTTCCTTAGGTGTGTCCAAATTCCTAACTGGGTGATCCTGAGGTCATTGCTCATTAAAAAGGTGGTGTGGTGTGATGCATCCAACACAAGGCAGCAGGAAATTTAAGAGATCCTAATTTCAGCAATGACCGACTCTTCATGTTAGGGCCACCAATAATTATACTATACTCTTTAGGAATTTTGCTAGGAGATGATAGTCAATTATTGTGTTAGGGTATCTCCCACAGTGTGAGTTAAATAGGAGGGACCATCCATTTTCCTTCAAATAGAGAAGTGCACATAAGAAGGTTTTGACATGAGTATGTGTTTTCAAGCAGACATTATGTTCCTGCACAGGACAATGGAGCAGAATGTCTGTGTGACCAGGTATTCAGTCACAGAGAGATCGGGAGCATGGTATGAAATGGAAAGTTAAAGCAGGAGCATCAGCTCTGTTTGTCTGTTTGTCGTGTGTTCTTGGAACACATAAATCAAGAGCATCAATAGCGTCTGTCTCTGTGGTGTTTGTCCCTAGTTTGGGGCATTACAACTGGCTGCCTGTGAATGACCATTGCCTGTGAGGGCTGGGCCAGTGCAGTGGCAGTGGCGGTTAAGTTGTTATGCTTTAGGACAGTATGAGAAGACAGAATTCTTTCTGTGTGCTGGAGGCTGGGGAGGAGGGAGAACTAAGAGTAAGTCCATTGAAGTGGGTGATACTAATGGACCCAGGGACATAAGGTAGCTCAAGGAAAGGGATTTGGGAGCAAGGGCCTGAATGTCCACTGCGAGCTCCGAAAGGATGATGGATTTCCAGGTTCCTTTCTGTCGGAGGTCAGCTCACACATTGACAGCAGGCAACGCGGTGGGAGGCTTCCCAGTGCATTTCACACTTGAAGCAGAAGCCCTCCCTAGAAGTATGAGAGCACTGTATTTGCTGCGAGAATCATCCTCTGAGCCCAGGATTCAGAACCACACTTAGCCAGTGGGAGTATAAATTGCATGTAGGAGTTGTGGGGAAGAGAGCAAAGGCATGTGAGCAGTCAGTCTGGATATTAGGTTCACTTGGGGTCGAATCCCCAGCTGGAAGGGTAAATGACCAGAGGGACAATAAGATGCAGAGTGTTCTATAGCCCTCACACACAACACACACAGAGGCACAGGCATGTACGTGAAGTTGTGTTGGGCAATCTCTGGACCATGGTGTCCACAGCCAGTACATCTTGTGCATTTTTGACGGTATTACATTTCCTCACATAACAATGGCCTCGTGTGAATATGATTGTTTATTTACTTTGTTCCTTCAGACCGAGCCTTTCTCCTGCAATGAAGAAACCCTTAGGCAGCATCAAGTCGTTCTTTCTACGGGTCACTGAAACCCAATGGGTAGATGAAAGAAAGTGTCAGAATGAGGAAAAGACAGAAAGAGCAAGAGTAATGGAAACAAAAACAAGAGAACTGATGTAAAAGGAGTCAGATTGAGACCGTATCTTGGCCGTAGTTATCCTGATCACCCAACTCTACCAGAATGTAGGCTACAGTCCTCTCCAGCCACAGTTCTTCCCTTTGCCTGTCACTTCAGCCTCAGATATCCCACAGGCTGGGCAGCCTGTAATGTCCCGGGCATTTCTCCCTGTGGATATTACTAGGGGTCACTGTGGATCTGTGGGAAAGCGGTAGAGAAAATGGATTCTGAAGTGGGAAACGTGAGTAGCCGTAAGCAAGAGCCCCCCAGACACCAAACCCTGGGAAAGCTGCAAATGCTCGGGTAACATAGAGCTTCCTCAGGAATGTTTCACCACAGTTCTGAGGCCCATACACTGAGGCTGACAGTGAGGGGCGGGGCTGAGTAGCGTGATGCCCTCTGTCCAGTCACAGTTTGGAAGAGCTGTTTTAGTAGCCCAAAATGGTGTGGGCATGCCCAAGTCCTCCATCAGAGGCAGGAACGTGTGACGTGCGTGAATCAGGGTATCCTGTGAAGCCGTGTGCAGGCAAGGGTGTGGGGATATCAAAGCCTGTGAGGAATCAGTGTGACCGCATGGGTGCAGGCACCTGTAACCCCAGGAACCTCTGTGTTCCTCTGTGCCTCTTATGCAGAAGGAATGGGGCCAGAAGATAGGTGGTTCAGGCCAAGCCAGGCTGTTTTGTAGATCTCCATGTTTTAGTTCTTTCATAGCCACACGATCAATGTGAAGGTGATGTTGCAGGTACTGGTGCTGGAAAGGGAGGGGCCTTGAGAATATAACCTGTCCATGTAAGCAGGGACACTTGGGTGTCCAGGAGTGAGATGTCCCTAACCCCCACCCACATTCCTTCTGCAGGTGGAGGGAGCCAGACATGCCAGGGATGATGGCAAGGTTAACTGTCCTTTTGTAGCAAATCATACTAATGCAGTACTGCCACTGTGAAGGAGTATCTCATTACCATCACAGGCGGGAGCAGGCTCTCTCTATGGGCAGCAGCAGGAAGTGCATAGAACTTGAAAGGTGATGTGCCCTTCTCCACACACTCCTCATGCTGCAGGATACAGTGCATCCTATGCCTCTTGCATTCAGTGGTGCCAGCATTATGAACGATGGGCCAACAGCTCCAGGCACCAGAACAGCAGCCTTAACTACTTCAACTAGTTCTCTGCCCACAGCGTGGCAGGGTCTGACAGGATTGCTGAGGTGGAGGCTTGCTTGCAATGCCCTAAGAGAGCTTGGTGTGTTCCCCTGCTTTTGGATTTTTAGTCAGATCCCTGCCGTCTCTGGACGATCACTTTTTGCTCTGCCAGAAAATCAGTAAGGACTACTTGAGGATGTTGGAACCAGGAGAAGGCACTTAGAGGACATGTGAGGAGATGCCAGTGGGGCTCCCCCTTGGGTTGTCAGGTAGCTGGGACATTTTTCTCTCACATGAACACCCTGAGGCTCGGAAGGATAGCCTATGACGCCAGGCCACTGCGGCATTGGGAAGAGACAGAAAGTCTGAAGAACTGCAGTGTGGCATCATGTTCAGGCAGGAAGCTGAAGGAAGATGCAGGAGTGTGCATGTCTACCGTCACTCAGAATCAAAGCAGATTCATGTACCCATTCCTGTGAGCTATTGTAAATTGTGCTGCTCTGAACAGAGGGGTTTATATATTCTTCCTGATCGATGTTCCTGGTTTCGTAGGACATATTCCAAGCAGTGGGGCCACTGGGTTCAATGGCAGTTCTGTATTTCAATTTTTGAGAAAACCTCCTATGTCATAAGGTTTTCCATACAGGCTGCACGAGTCTGCATTCCCACCAGCAGTATACTAGGGTGAGCTTTTCTGCACACCCTCACAGGCACTTTCTGTTTATTGACTTATTGAAAACATAGCCATTCTGGAAGACCTCAGGTGATACCCCATTATTGTTTTAATTTTCATCTCTCTGGTGATTAGTGACACTGAGCAGTTTTCATATGTCTCTTGGACATGTTTATGCGCTCTTTGGAGAAGTGTCTACTTAGGTCTTTGCTCGTTTTTTAATTGGATCGTTTGTCTTCCTCTTGTGAAGGTGTGTTTCTTAAAATATTAGGGGTAGTAACCCTTTATCAGATGTATCATCGGCAAATATGTTCTCCCATATAATGAGTTCCCTTTGCATTTCGTTGATGGTTTCTTTGTGCAGAATCTTTTTATTTTGCTGTAGTCCCATTTGTTTATTTTCTCCTTTGCTTCCATTGCCCTAGGCAGTGTATTGGTAAGCATATTGCAATGAGAGATGTCTGAGATCATGCTGCCTCCATTTCCTTCTAGGATTTTTAATGGTTTCATGTTTTACCTTTAAGTTTTTTATCCAGTTGGAGTTGATCCTTGTGTGTGGTGCAAGATAGTGGTCTAGTTGCATTATTTTGAAAGTTCCTGTCCAATTTTCCCAACACCATTTATTGAAGAGACTTCCTTTACTCCACTGTATGCTCTGCCTCCTTTGTAAAATCTCAATTGAGTGTAATGAGTTGGGTCAATTCCTGGGTTCTCTGTTCAGTTCCATTTATGTCATTAAGTCTGTTCTTCTGCCAGTTCCATTCTGTTTCGATTAAAATGGCTTTACTATATCTTGATATGTATTATTTTGATTCCTTCCACTTTTTTCTTCCTCCCAAAATTGCTGCAGCGATTTG
This sequence comes from Miniopterus schreibersii, assembly GCF_964146895.1. Taxonomy (NCBI): domain Eukaryota; kingdom Metazoa; phylum Chordata; class Mammalia; order Chiroptera; family Miniopteridae; genus Miniopterus; species Miniopterus schreibersii. The sequence goes on along the minus strand of NC_138120.1, from coordinate 13,600,348 downwards.
GGGTCCTGTCCTTTTTGTGTCCTTTAAATTTTTGCACTACTTCTTCTAGGTCTGTGATATCGGACATTGGTATTTTATGAATAGTTTGAATCTATAGATTGCTTTGGGGAGTACGCACATCTGAATGAGGTTGATTCTAGCAATCCATTAGCATGGTATATTCTTACACTTGTTTATATCTTCCTCTATCTCTTTTTTGAACATATTTGTTTTGCAAGTACACGTCTTTCACCCCTTTGGTTAAGTTAATTCCTAAGTATCTTAATTTTATTGTTGCACGTTAAATGTGTTTTTGTTTGTTTGTTTGTTTGTTTTAGTTTCTCTTTCTGAGAGATCATGAATGTTGTTTAAAAATGCCATTTACTTCTGGGCATTAATTTTCCATCCTGCTGCATAGGTGGGTTCATTTATTATTAAATCTAGAAGTCTTTTGGTGACCTCTTTAGTGTTCTCAGCATACAATATCAGGTCATCTGCAAACAGTGACAGTTTTATTTCTCCTTTCCAATTTGGATGCCTTTTATGTTTTCTCCTTGTCTGATCGCTGTGGCAAGGACTTCCAACACTCTGTTGAATAAAAGATGGTGAAAGTGGACGTCCCTGTCTTGTTCCTCTTATTAGGGGATATGTTTTAGTTTTTGCCCATTGAGTATGAAGTTGACTGAAGGTTTGTCCTATAAGGACTTTAATGTGTTTAGGCATGATCCCTCTATTCCCACTGTGCTGAGAGTTTTTCTCAAAAATGGGCGCTGGGTTTTGTTGCTCTTTCTGCACCTACTGAGATGATCATGAGATTTTTGTTTGTCAAATGGTTCCTGTGATGCATCACATTTATAGATTTGTGAATACTGTACCAAACCTGCATCCCTGGAATAAACCCCACTTGGTCATGGGGTGTGATCTGTTTAACATATTGCTTGATCCAATTTGCTAATATTTGTTTGAAGATTTTAGCATCTTTGTTTATCACGGATATTGGCCTGTAATTCTTTCTTTGCAAGGTCTTTACCTGGATTTGTAGTTGGGATTATTCAGGCTGCCTAAAAAGAGCTTGGGAGTGTTTGTTCCTCTCGGACTTTTTGGAACAATTTGAATTATTTTTTGAATGTTTGATAAAACTCCCCTCTGAAACTGTCTGGGCCTGGCCCTTTTTTTCTTGGGCATTTTTTAAAAAATCACTGTTCCAATTTCACCAGTTTTTATCAACGTGTTCAGCATGCCTGATTCTTCCTCACTGAGTATTGGAAGGTTGTGTATTTCCAGAAATTTGTCTATTTCATCCAGGTCGTTGGCATATAGTTGTTCAGGGTATTAGCTTACAACCCTTTGTATTTCAGTGGTATCAGTTGTTACTTCACTTCTTTTGTTCCTCAATTTATTTATTTTTGACCTCTGTCTTTGGTTTTTGGTGAGTTGGGATAAAAGTTCATCACACTGATTGTCTATTCAAAGACAAGCTCTTGGTTGCATTGACCTTTTTTAATTTTTTAGTCTCTACGTTATTTATTTAGGCTCTGGTTCTTTATTATTTTCTTCCGTTTACTTCCTCTGGGCCTTTTCTTGGTTTCTGTTCTCTTTCTAAATCTTTCAGTTGTAGTGTTAGATAGTTTAGTAGAAATTTTTCTGGTTCTCATTGCTATAAAAGTTTTTAACAAAAAAAGTTCGTATACACTACTCTATTTGGACCCTGATCTAAAAGTGTTTCCTCCCTGCTACATACAAACTGTTGCAAAATTAATGCCAGTAATATAATAGTGGCAAATCACCAATGAAAACATGAGTAAAAATAAAGAAATCATTTTAAAACCTCTACCAATTTCAAGTTAAATATACCTACAAACTTCATATTTAAAAAGGCATATCTACCCTGGGCAGCGGGGCTCAGTGGTATAGTGTCCGCCTGCACACTGAAGGGTCTCAGGTTTGATTCCCAGTTGAGGGCACATACCTAGGTTGTAGATTCATTCCTCATCCCAGGTGTGCAGCGAATTAGAAAAGCAACCAATGTCTGTGTCTCTAACACTGAGGCACCTCTCTCTCTCTACCCCTTCTTCCATGCCACTCTCTCTGGAAGTCAATGAAAAAAATATCCTCTAGTGAGGGTTAACAACAACGACAATAGCAATAGCATAGCCATGGAGATGGGAAAGACATCAGTGTAAATGAGGAAATAGTCCAGAGTAGAATTGGGTATAGTCTTTAAATGGGATGAGGCTTTCTTTTATGTTGACATTAAGGTTTCAGAAGTGAAAAGATGACGGTTGTGTTACAGGGGATACAGGCAGAAGGCCTCAGCTCTTGTCATCTTGAAGGAAAGATTTCAATCAAGAGAAAAAAATGAAGAAAAAAACCCAAAGCTTTAATGGCTGTAATAAAAATGTACTTAGGCTGGTGAACCAAGGCAGGTGCATAGACGAAGTAACAGGATAGCCTAGGCTGGGCTGCCTTTGCTCACTGGGAAGTCAGAGAAAAGGGGGCCTTGGACACATTTCCAAGACCTTTCAGACAGTTTCAGAAGACAAGCCTGGGATGAGCTGCCACTGCCCATTGCTCCCCTGGTTGAAAGCACCATGGGGCCCCCGCAGAAGGAAGGAGGAAACTGGCGCTGTCACGCTTTCCTGTGGTGTAGGGGAGCTCACACTTGGTCCTTTGTCCTGAGCATATTTATCTCCCTTGCAGGTGGAAAATCTTATGGGAGGCTTAAGGGGAGTTCTCAAGAGAATATTCATCAGCTTTCCAGGGGTGCCCTTTCAGGGTGCTGGTCGCCACTGATTAGTCCATGCCAGGAAGGGCCTCATTTGTCAATGTGTCTGGTCCTGAGTCCACTCCAATGCCACTTGTCTTGTCTTAATGCTTTTATGGGCCTGGAGCTGAAATACAACTGAGACTTAAAAGGTATCTTTAGGGAGGAATGCTTAGGGGGTCTCCACCGCATGACCCATGACATGCTCTGGGAGAATAGATTACCTGGGGACAAAGTTCTTGTTTTCCCAGTCTTTGTCCCTTGTAGGCCTCTGGGGGTTCCTGTCCAGGTGGTTTCCTGTGCCCTAGTCTCTGCACCTGGGTTTCTGCATCTTTCCCATCTAATACAAACTATTTATTCTCCAGTGCCTTTGGCTTAGGGAAGATAGGCTTAACTCAAACTGCTGTCTAAAAATCTATCTCAGTTTCCCTTTCAACTTGTCCTGGAATTTTTCTAGCTTCTTGTTATGCTGTAACAGTTCTACATTATTCCAATTTTAAAACCACTGGAGCGTATAGTTTAAAATGTTTAGTTTTAGATGACGTATATTCTACATCAATTTCTGAAGGGGCATAAATCTGCTATCAGAGATTAAAATAAAACACAGAATTCAGAATGTAAAGTCATTTTTATATCTTATGTAAGTAAGAAAACAAAAACAACAACCCAATATTAAAAAGGGAAGAGGACCTGAACATTTCGAGGAGATGCAGAAGAAAGAAAATAGTGAAGATCAGAACAGAAATGAACGACACAGAGACCAAAAACACAGTACAAAATATCAATGAAAGTAAGAACTAGTTTTCTGACAGAAATAAGATCGATGAGTCTTTAGCCAGACGCACCAAAAAACAAACGGTGAGGACCCAAGAAAACAAAATCAGATGTGAAAGAGGCGATATAACAACTGACATGACAGAAACAGAAAGAATACTAAGAAAACACTATGCACAACAATAAAGTGGGGAAGCTGCGTAAAATGGACACATTCCTCAAAACTACAATCTGCTAAAACTCAATCGGAAAGAATCAGAAAACCTGGAGGGCCAGTAAAAATGGATGCAATTGAAGAAGTAATAAGAAAAAAACTTCCAGCAAACAAGTGTCTGGGGCCAGATGGATTTACATGCGAGCTTACCTAAACATTTAAAGAAGAATTAAAACCCACTCTCCTCAAAATATTTTAGAAAATTCCAGAGGAGGGAGATATTTTTATGAGACCAGTATTATAATAATCCCAAAACCAGATGAAGATCCTGCAAATAAAGAATTTCACAGACCAACGTCCCTCATGAACATAGGTGCCAAAATCCTCAGAAAATATATTACCAAATTTTATCCAGCAATACATTAAATAAGATCATACACCATGACCAAGTGTGATTTATTCTGGAGACGCAGCGCTGGTATAATATTCGCAAATCAAGAAATGTGAGAGCTAAACAAAATGAAGGACAAAAATCTTATGATCATATCAATAGATACAGAGAAAATATTCTAGAAAATCCAGCACCCATTTTGGAAAAAACTGGGAGCAAAGTGGAAATAGAGGGAATATATCTCAACATAATAAAGGCCATATACAACATACCTGGGGCCAAAATCATACTCAACGTGCAAAGGCTAAAACCATATCCCCTAAGAAGAGGAATAAGACACGGTTGCCCCTTTCACCACTACTGCTCAGCATACTACTGGAAGTCCTAGCCACAGCGAGCAGACAAAAAGAGAACATAAAAGGCATCCGTATCGGAAGAGAGAAGGTTAACTGTCATTACTTGCAGATGACATGATATTGTACATAAAAAACTAAAGAGTCCACCGAGTACTTGTGGATATAATTAATGAATTTGGCAAGGAAGCTGGAAGCAAAATTAACATCAACACATTGATGGCATTTTTTTTACACCGATTATGAACTCTTAGAAAAGACTATACCATTTACCATTGCAACTGAAAAAATAAGACACCTAGGAGTAAAGTCAAAGAAGGATGTAAAAGACTTGTATTCAGAAACAGGACATTGAAAAAAGAAATAGAGGAAGATACAAAGGAGTGAAAGAATTATAGACTGAAAGAATTAACATTATCAAAATATCCATGCTACCCAAAACAATCTATAAATTCAACACAATTGTCATCAATCCCAACAGTGTGTTTCACAGAGCTGGAAAAAATGTTTCGAAAATTTATAGGAAACCAAAAAAGACCCCGTGCACCCACAGTATTCTTGAGAAAGAACAGAGTTGTAGGATCACATTACTGAATATCCTGCTGTAGGGCAAAGCCACTGTGATCAGAACAACCTGCTTCTGGCACAGGAACAGGCACATAGATCAATGGAAAAGTACAGAATCCTGAAATTGACCCGTGCCATCATGGTCAATTAATATTTGACCAAAGGGTCAAGAATAAGCCATACAGTAAAGACAGACACTTCAGGTCCGGATATGGGTTCTTGCTGTGCTCAGTGTGGTCTCACTGAGCCTACAGACAGGGGCTTGGGATGTGGTCACGTAGCGTGGAAAAGGCTCCTGGACACCCCACTCGCTCCCCTTTGCTGTTGGGCTTCTGAAACATTTCTTCCAAACTGTGAGACTACAGCAGGCATCATCGTATTCAGCCCCGCCCCTCACTGTGAGCCTCAGTGTATGGGCCTTGTACCTGTAGAGAAACATTCCTGAGGAAGTCCTATTTTGCCTTAGCATCTTTAGGTTTCCTTCGGTTCGGTGTCTAGTGGGCTCTTTCTTAAGGCAACTCACGTTTCCCACTTCAGAATTCGTTTTCTTTAACACTTCCCACACATCCACAGGGACCCCTGGTAATATCCACAGGGAGAAATGCCCGGGCAGTAGAGGCTATTCCAGTATAAGGGATATCTGAGACTGAAGTGAGAGTCAAAGGGAAGAACTGTGGCTGGAGAGGACTGTAGCCTACATTCTGGTAGAGTTGGATCATCAGGATTATTACCGCCAAGATAAGGTCTCAGTCTGACTCCTTTTAGATTAGTAACTTTTTATTTGTTTCCATTGCTTTTGCTCTTTTGGTCTTTCTCTCATTCTGACTTTCTCTCATCCACTCCTTGGGTTTCAGTGACGAGTAGCAAGGATGACTTGATATTGCTTAAGGATTAGTTGGTTGCACAAGGGCTTGGTCTGAAGGAACAAAGTCAATAAACAATCATATTCACAGGAGGCCATTTCCATTTGAGGAAACGTAAAAAGTGTCAAAAACGGGCAAGGTGTACTGACTGTGGACATCATAGTCCAGAGATTGCCCAACACAAATTCATGTCCATGCCTTTGCCTCTGTGTGTGTGCATGTGTGTGTGTGTGCTTGTGTGTGCTTGTGTGTGAGGGCTGTGGCACACTCTCCTTCTTATTGTCCCTCTGCTCATTTACTCTTCCAGCAGGGGATTCTTGCCCAAATGAACCTAATACACTTCTGACTTCCCACACGCCTTGACTCAATTCGCCACAGGTATCTGTGCACCTTATTCCACCCCTTGCTAAATGTCGCTTGGGATCTTCGGCCTCAGAGACTGATTCTCTCAGCAAAACACTGTGCAGTCATACTTCTAGAGAGGGACTTTGGTTCAACTGTGAAGTCTCCCACCTGGTTGCCTGTTCCTAATGTGTGACCGACTCCCTACAGGGAGGATACTTAGAAATCCATCATTTTTTAGGACCCAACACTGGACATTTATGCAAGTTTATTTGGTAGGCTCAGAAGGCATTCTTACATTTGTCCAGCCGATGGCCTATATGTTCACTCTGGTGATTATTTTGTAGATGCTGAAAATGCATTCTCAAGATTATCCATTAAGAGGCAGCACTGTTCCTAGAATGATTTTATTGGGAATAACGTCAAGGCAGTCTTACGCTTGCCCACATGGAAGCGGCATCTTTGACCCAAACAATTTTATTGGGGATCCTGGCATTTGCTTCCAACGTTCGAACATAATACGGAACTGAGCTCTCACAGGGATTTTACTGAGAAATCTGGCAATGCATTATCAAGATTTTCCGTTAGGCTCTGCTTCCTTGCAAGTCCATATTCTCCATCTCTAACTTATGTGCCTGGAGCACCTCCAGCGGGCACCAGGTGCACTGGTCGACAAATAGGAAAACGCACGGGGAGCATCCCCAACAAAATCATGAGCTAAAAAATGCTGCCAACGGATGCTTGAGAATGACAATTCATTGCCAGTATCCCGCAAATAATAAGTTTTTGGGAAAGTTTTGCCACCTATGAAAAAGATTACGAATGCAGTGCCAGCATGCCCAATAAAATCATACTGTGGAAAACCTGCCTTCTGGTTGACAAGTGCAAGAATGGCTGCGTAGCATCTCCCATAAAATTATTTGATTGAAAATGCTGTCCTCCGTGGACAATCGTGAGAATACATTGCCAGCATCCCCAGTAAGGTCATTTGTACGGAAATACTGCCAATTCTCAGATAAGTCTGAGAATGTATTGTCAGAATCACCACAAAACCTCTCTGTCGGCAAAATGCAAAAGGGTGAGAATGCGCTGATAGTATCCCCAATCCAATCATGTGGTTGAAAACTACTGCGACCTCATGTAGAGACCTGAGACTGCCTTGCAGGCATCCTCAATAAAATCATTTGGGGCGAAACGCTGCCACGCATCCCCGCAAAAAAACTTTCTCTGGGACAAATGCTGCCAAGTGTGGGACAAACGTGAGCATCCATTGCCAGCCCCTGTAAAATTATTTGGTTGAAAAAATGCTGCCCCTTTGAATAAAAGGTGATAATGTATTTCAGGCATCTCCCGTAAAAACGTTTGATGAGAAATTACCTGACATTGTTTACAAATGTGAGAGAGCATTCCCGGCATTCCCAAGAAAAGCATTTGTTTTAAAAATGCTGCCACCTTGTGGAGGTAAGTGGGAGAGCATTAAACGCATCCCCTTTTAAAAAAACTTGGTGGAAATATACTGCCCCCTGGTGGACAAGGTGAAGCATGCATTGACTGCATCCCCAACAAAATCACTCTTTGAGAAAAAGGCCACCAGGTGCTAAAGGACTGTATGAATGATTTCCCAGAATCCCCAATGAAACCCCTACTGAGATCAAGGTGCCAACTGGTGGACAAGAGTGAGAACGCATGCTCTGGAATCACAATAAAGTGATTTGGGCCTAAAATTCTGATAGCCAATGTCCACGTGTGAGAATTCAAAACCAACATCCACACCCACACACACAATATCACTTTAGGGGAAAACTGCGGCGAATAGTTGGACAAACGTGAGAATGTACAGCCAGCAGCAATAAAGTCGCTTGGTGGAAAAATTCCGCAACTGGCTGAACAAACGTAAGAATGCATTCTCAGCTTACCAAACAAAATCACTTGTGATGTCAAGGTGCCAACGGGTGGACAAGCGGGAGAAACCATTGCCTTTATGTGCAATAATAACATTTGGTGGAAAAATGCGGGCTTGTTGTAAACAGGCTTCACAATGCATTGCCAGCAGCCCCAATAATATCAGTTGTTGGAAAAAGGCCGCCACATGTTTGACAAGTGTGAGAATGCGTTGCCCGCATCCTCATGAAAATCCCTTCTGAGATGATGATGGCTGCCAAATGGCGGACACATTTGAAAATACATTGCCAAGATTCACAATGAAAATCTCTTGTGGGAAAAATGCCCTTATCTTGTCGACTTGTGTGAGTGTTCATTGCCAGCATCCCCAGTGAAATCACTTGTGGGAAAATGCTTCCACCTATTGGACAAAAGTGAAAATGCATCGCCAGAAGCCCCAGTGAAGTTACATGGTGGAAAATAGCTGCCACTTGTTCTCCAAGGAGGAGCATGCAGTGCCAGGATCCTCAATAATATCATTTGGTGGGAAAATACTGCACCTGGTGTTTGAGTGTCAGAAGGAATTGCCAGCAGCCTTAAAACAATCATTTGTAAATAAGAAACCAGTCACCTTTCTACAAATGTGAAAATGCAGTTACAGCATCTCCAATAAGATCACTTGTGGAGAAAATGCTGTCACCTGGTATTCGAGCAAGGGAATGCATTGCCAGCGTTCTCAGGAAAATCCCTTGGTAAACAAAAGTGGCCACCTTGTGGACAGATGTGGGAATGCATTGCCAGCACAACCAAAGGAATCGTTTGGTGGAAAATGTGGCCTCTTGTTTGAGAGACTGAAGAATGCATTGCCCGCATCCGCAATAAAATCATTTTGTGGAAAAGTACTTCTACGAAGTACGTTGGACGAACGTGCTTCCAGCATTCCCCAAACGATACTTTGTGGTGAAAGTGTTGCCAGCTATTGAACAAAAGTGAAAGTGCCATGCCACTATTCCCAATAGAATCATTTTTGGGAAAGTAGGTTCAATGGCTGTTAAAACGTGAGAATGCCTTGTCAACATCCACAAAATAATCACATTTGTGGAAAATGTAGCCAAGTCTTTTTCAAACTTGAGACTGAATTTTCAACACCCCCAATAATATAATTTGGTAGTAAAAATGCTTCCACAAACGTGTTAAGACAAACGTGGGAAAGCATTGCCAGCATCTCAAACAGAATCGTTGGTGGAAAAATGCTGCCATCTCATGTTTCAGCGCCAAAATGCATTGCCAGTTTCCCCAAAATGGGACAGTGGAGGGAAAATGCAGACAGCTGTAGACAAAAACGTGGGAATGCCTTGCCAGCATCCTCAGTAAAAGTACTTTGTGGGGAAATTCTGCCACCGGGTGGAAAAGCGTGAGAATGCACTTCCAGAACATTCCTGATATTCACTAGCGGAATATTGACGCCAACTGATAAATATAGAACCATTGCAAGCATCTCCAGCGAAATCGTGCGGTAAAATAATTCTGCTGCCTGCTTGACACACATTAGCTTCCATTGTCAGCATAGCCAATAAAATCTCGTGGTGTCAAAATGCCACCACCTGGTGGACAAACGAGAAAATGCATCTTCTCCATCTCCACAAGCATCCCAAATATGATCCTCAGTTGGAACAATACTGCCACCTGGTGGGTAAACGTGAGAATGCATCCACGAGTTCACCAATGGATTCATCCTGTTGAAAATGTTTCCACCTGTTGAATGGAATTGTGAATGCTTTTCCAGCATCCCCAATAAAATTACTCGTGAAATCATGCCGACACCTGGTGGAAAAGTGTGAGAATGCATTGCCAGCATCCCCAGAACAATCGTTGGTAAGAAACTTTCTGCCGCCTCTGGACAAAAGTAAGAATTCAGAGTGAGCATCTGCAATAATACCATTTGAGGAGAAAATGCTGCCACGTGGTGTTTCAGCATGAGAATGCAAAGGCTGAGGCTGCTCTGGAACCACTTGCCTCTATTGATCATCACAACCACCATATATTTCCTTAAGTGTCTCCTTATTCCTCCACAGGTCATCCTGAAAACACTGCCCGTTATAAACGGGTTGTGGCGGCACATGTTGAACACAGGGCTGGTGGAAACTTAAGAGATCCCACTGGCGGCAGTGACCCATTTTACAGATTGGGGATTATTCAGTATTCTTTAGTAATAGTCAGAGGAGACAATAGGAGGTTTGTTGTGTTCAGGGGACCTCCCACACTGTGAGATAAATAGGAGGGACTGTCCATTTTACTTCAAAGAAGAGTCGTGCACATGAGAAGCTTTCTCAGCGAAATATGTGTTTTCAAGCAAACATTGTTTCCCTGCACAGGAAATAGATGCAGAATGTCCCTGTGGGAAAGCATTGAGATGCGGAGACATCCAGAGCATGGCATGTAGTTAGAAAGATAAATTAAGAGCAAGTACCGTGTCTGTCTGTCTATCTGTCTGTCTTTCTGTCTGTCTGTTGTTTGTGTGTTGGTTTGAGCCTTACGATTGGCTGCCTTGGAATGATCGACCAGTCCCTGGGAGGGCTGGGCCTTACAGTTGCAGAAGTGGGTAAGTTATGCTTTGGCAGAGGAAATGTATCATGAGTTTCTACAAGGGCCAGACAGGGTGGAGCAGGGAGAGGAGAAGGAATTGATTGAGGAGGAATTAATTGGCAGGGAGCAGTTTGTCCACGGTGAGAGGACGTCATAAAAGTCATGAAAGTGTGGTTGATGTTGAGCCTCAGGCACAGATAGAAACAAAACATCCACAAGAAGAGCCAGTCGAGCAGGAGCACGAAGAGGATAGGCTGAGTGGGCAGTGCACCTGGTCCCCACTGGATGTGCTCCGGGCACTTAAGTTAGGAATGTAGCCCGTGAACTTACAAGTGAGCAGATCCTTCTGCTGGCTCAAGCCCAGTACCTGGCAGCGGCGGCAGCCCTGTTTAGAACTGAAAAGCACAAACGTTCAGTGCATTGCCAGATGCTGAGTCAATAGTGTATCCTTGACTCTACAGAAGGGAACGCAATATGCCTGCCCTAGTGCATGAGAAATGTATTAGTGGGGATCGGTAGCTCAGAATCAAATAGACACATTGGAGTGAAGCTCAGGATAGTGAGAACAGTGTGATCCAAAATCTCAGAGACACCCTTTTATCTCACCAGTACCACAAAAACTCTCCCTGGGCTTCAGGAGCGCCGTCCCAGATCAGACTCATGCGCAGAACAAGGGCCATTGCCTCCACACTGCTCTGTGTCACTCAGGTTCTTCTTGGGGTAATGCTGCACTCGAGGGGGGCTGCGTGTCCAAGTCCTCTGTATGTCCAAGTCAGTGAGAGGCAGGAATGAGTGATGTCCACAAATAAAGGTATCCTGTTAAGCACTCAGCAGGCAAGTATGTAGGCGAGGTCAAAGGCTGTCAGGAAAACAGTGTGCCTGTGTGTGTATAAACACATGGAGCCCACAAGAACCACTGTGCTCTCTTTTTGCATCTTATGGTGAAGGAGCTGGGCTAGGGGTTAGAGAGGTGGGAGCAATCCAAGCTGCTTTAAGGATCTGCTCCTTTTTGTAGCTGTTTCATGTTCAGCTTGCAGCGTGCAGGCGTTTTGACCTGCTGCAATTTGTCAACAATCTGGAATTGTCAGCCATTATCAGTGACCAAGATGAAACCATGCTCAGCCACATGATCAATCTGAAGGTCAGGCTGTGCAGACCATGGCTGGGGAGGTAGAGAGCTTGTGAAAAAATCCTATCCCTGCAGGAAGGAATAGGCGGGAGTTCTGGAATAAGTTATCACCCTAAACCGGATCCACTATCCTTTTGCAGGTGAAGGAAGCCTGGCATGGCAGCAATCGCTGCAAGACTGTGCTGCTCTTTCACAAAAACCCCTACATCCATGATACTGTGATTGTGAAGGATCCTCTCATAGCCATCACAGGAGAGAGGAGGCTCCCTGCATGGCCTGCGGCAAGAAGTGTGTCAAAGTTGGAAGGTGACAGGTTCCTCTCCACACACGCCTCAAGCTGCAGGATACAGGGTGACCCATTCCACTCACATTCAGTGGTACCTGCAGTATGAACGACAGGCCTACAACTGCAGGCAGAACAGCAGCATTCACTTCTTCAACTTCGTCTCTGATCACTATGTTTCGGGATCTGACAGGATTGCTTAGGTGGGTCCTTGCAGGAAATGCCATTAGAGAGCTTGGTGTGATCCCCTGCTTTTTGGGTTTGTGGTTTAGACGCCTGCCCTCTCCTGTGGAGCCCATTTTTCCTTTCCAGATCACCAGTGAGAACTATGAGTGGGTGTTGGCATCGGGAGAGGGGACATAGATGATAACAGGTGAGCAGAGACCAACTCTTCACTTGCCTCTGGATTGCCAGGTAGCTGGGACATTGTTTTCTCACATGAACACACTGAAGCTGGGAGAAATACAGCCTGTGACATCATCACGGTATGAGGATGAGGCTGGAAGTTCTGAGCACCGCAGTGCCAATCATGTTCACTTGGGGGAGGCTGAAGGATGATGAGGTCATGTCTGTTTCCTCTGTCACTCAGAATGAAAGTAGATTCTTTGGCCTATTTCTCTGATCTCACACCTCAGGTCACCAACACCACCCTCAGGCCTGCCTACCATGCATTAAAGAGAAGTTCTGTGATGTGCTTCCTAGAACCCCCTCCACAATTTTCCAGTATCCTCCTTCATGAAAATGCTGAGGCTGCTGTGCCACCACATCCCTCTATTGATCATCACAACCACCATGTATTTACTGAATTGTATCGCTGGCCTTCCTGGGTACACTGCCCATCACAACCAAGTTGTGGTGGGAACTGTTGAATGCATGGCTGGAGAAAACGGAAGAGATTCCAACTTTGTCAGGTTTGGGCTTGACATGATTTTTAAATACTTTTTGATTATCCTCAGAGGAGATGATACCAGATTTGCTGTGTTAACTGCACGTATTTAACGTGTGAGAACTATAGGAGGGACCTTCCAATATAAGTAGTGCACGTGCTAAGCTTTTTCAGATTAAAAGGTGTTTCAAGCAAAGATTCTTTTCCTGCGTAGAAATTAGGTGCAGAATGTCCCTGTGGAAAGGCATTCAGCCATGGATATATGCAGCACATGGAATAAATGGCAAGATAAAGCGAGAGCATCTAATGTGCCTGTTTATGTATTGTTTGCCTTGACAATGGACTCTCTGAATTACCCGCCCCGTGAATGCATGGCCTTTACAATTGCAGAAGTGGCTAAGTTGTGTTTTCTGATGGTATCAGAAGCCAAAATTCTTTCTGTGTGGTAGAGACTGTGGTGGATTAAGAAATCAGTGAAAGTCCAATAGAGTTTACCATTTTCCCTTGGGTGATAAGGGAGTTCAAGGAAAGGCCTTGTGTGCAAGGGTCGGAATTTGCAGTGATAAGTTATAAAGGATGATGCGTTTGCCATACCCTCGCTTTAGGGAGACAGCAGGGAACCAGGCCGGGGTTTTACGTTCATTTCACAGTTAAACCAAATTCCCTTTGTAGAAGTATGTGCAAACTGTATTTTTCTGTTAGAAGCCGCCTTTTGGCACGTGCGGACATAACTGCATGCTGTGACTGTTCAAGAATGAGAATCCATTTCCAGCATCACGAAAGAAATGACATTTTGAGGTAAATGCAAACAACTCTTGGGCATACCTGAGCATGCCTACCGTGCATGCCCAATGAAATCATTTGGTGGAAAAGTGCTGCCACCTGGTGGAGAAACGAGGGAATGCAGTGGTACCATCCCGAATGAAATGACATGTGAAGTCATGCTGCCATCTCGTGGACAAGTGTGGATATGCATTGCCAGCCTGCTCAGTAACTTTATTTGTAAAAAAAAGCTGCCATGTTTTGTCAAGCATGAGAATGAATTGCCAACATCCCCAATAACATGATTTGAAACGAAAAGCTGCCATCTATTGGATAAGCGTGAGAATGCCTTTCCAGCATTCCCGACAATGTTATTTAGGAGAAAAATGCTGCGACCTGGAAGGATATGACAGGATACTGAGGTTGGGCCTCGGTGGCAATGCAGAAGGAGAGCTTTGGGTTCCCCTACCTCTTGGGTTCGTAAAGTGAGATCCCTGGCTTCTTCTGACTAGTCCTGTTTGCCCTACTAGAACATCAGTAATAGAAGTGTGGTCTAATCATCTCAAGTACTGTGCGAGGAGCTTGGCCCCAGGAGAGTGAAGGTAGAGGAGTACAGGTGAGGGGGACTGTTCCTGGACACTCGCCCCTAGTTTGCTAGGTAGCTGGGTCATTGCTTTCTCTCATGGACGCCCTGATACTGGGAGGAGTAGAGCCTGTTATGTCAGGTCCTCAGAGAATCAGGTTGAGAAAGGAAGTATGTAGCACTGCAGTGGGAATTATATTCAGACAGGGACACCTGATGTAAAATGAGGAAGTGTGCATGTGCAAAATCATTCAGCATCAAAGCAGATTCATTGACCCACTCCTCTGAACTCTCGCTCCAGGCCACCTCCCTCACCCTTAGGCCCGTCTACTATTCCTTAAATGGAGGCTCCCATGATGTCCTTCCTCTGACCCTTCCCACACTTGTCCAGGAGTCTTTTCATACAAAGGCTGAGGCTGCTGTGCCACCACTTCCTTTTATGGATCATTGCAACCATCAAATATTTCCTTAGGTGTGTCCAAATTCCTAACTGGGTGATCCTGAGGTCATTGCTCATTAAAAAGGTGGTGTGGTGTGATGCATCCAACACAAGGCAGCAGGAAATTTAAGAGATCCTAATTTCAGCAATGACCGACTCTTCATGTTAGGGCCACCAGTAATTATACTATACTCTTTAGGAATTTTGCTAGGAGATGATAGTCAATTATTGTGTTAGGGTATCTCCCACAGTGTGAGTTAAATAGGAGGGACCATCCATTTTCCTTCAAATAGAGAAGTGCACATAAGAAGGTTTTGACATGAGTATGTGTTTTCAAGCAGACATTATGTTCCTGCACAGGACAATGGAGCAGAATGTCTGTGTGACCAGGTATTCAGTCACAGAGAGATCGGGAGCATGGTATGAAATGGAAAGTTAAAGCAGGAGCATCAGCTCTGTTTGTCTGTTTGTCGTGTGTTCTTGGAACACATAAATCAAGAGCATCAATAGCGTCTGTCTCTGTGGTGTTTGTCCCTAGTTTGGGGCATTACAACTGGCTGCCTGTGAATGACCATTGCCTGTGAGGGCTGGGCCTGTGCAGTGGCAGTGGCGGTTAAGTTGTTATGCTTTAGGACAGTATGAGAAGACAGAATTCTTTCTGTGTGCTGGAGGCTGGGGAGGAGGGAGAACTAAGAGTAAGTCCATTGAAGTGGGTGATACTAATGGACCCAGGGACATAAGGAAGCTCAAGGAAAGGGATTTGGGAGCAAGGGCCTGAATGTCCACTGCGAGCTCCGAAAGGATGATGGATTTCCAGGTTCCTTTCTGTCGGAGGTCAGCTCACACATTGACAGCAGGCAAAGCGGTGGGAGGCTTCCCAGTGCATTTCACACTTGAAGCAGAAGCCCTCCCTAGAAGTATGAGAGCACTGTATTTGCTGCGAGAATCATCCTCTGAGCCCAGGATTCAGAACCACACTTAGCCAGTGGGAGTATAAATTGCATGTAGGAGTTGTGGGGAAGAGAGCAAAGGCATGTGAGCAGTCAGTCTGGATATTAGGTTCACTTGGGGTCGAATCCCCAGCTGGAAGGGTAAATGACCAGAGGGACAATAAGATGCAGAGTGTTCTATAGCCCTCACACACAACACACACAGAGGCACAGGCATGTACGTGAAGTTGTGTTGGGCAATCTCTGGACCATGGTGTCCACAGCCAGTACATCTTGTGCATTTTTTACGGTATTACATTTCCTCACATAACAATGGCCTCGTGTGAATATGATTGTTTATTTACTTTGTTCCTTCAGACCGAGCCTTTCTCCTGCAATGAAGAAACACTTAGGCAGCATCAAGTCGTTCTTTCTACCGGTCACTGAAACCCAATGGGTAGATGGAAGAAAGAGTCAGAATGAGGAAAAGACAGAAAGAGCAAGAGTAATGGAAACAAAAACAAGAGAACTGATGTAAAAGGAGTCAGATTGAGACCGTATCTTGGCCGTAGTTATCCTGATCACCCAACTCTACCAGAATGTAGGCTACAGTCCTCTCCAGCCACAGTTCTTCCCTTTGCCTGTCACTTCAGCCTCAGATATCCCACAGGCTGGGCAGCCTGTAATGTCCCGGGCATTTCTCCCTGTGGATATTACTAGGGGTCACTGTGGATCTGTGGGAAAGCGGTAGAGAAAATGGATTCTGAAGTGGGAAACGTGAGTAGCCGTAAGCAAGAGCCCCCCAGACACCAAACCCTGGGAAAGCTGCAAATGCTCGGGTAACATAGAGCTTCCTCAGGAATGTTTCACCACAGTTCTGAGGCCCATACACTGAGGCTGACAGTGAGGGGCGGGGCTGAGTAGCGTGATGCCCTCTGTCCAGTCACAGTTTGGAAGAGCTGTTTTAGTAGCCCAAAATGGTGTGGGCATGCCCAAGTCCTCCATCAGAGGCAGGAACGTGTGACGTGCGTGAATCAGGGTATCCTGTGAAGCCGTGTGCAGGCAAGGGTGTGGGGATATCAAAGCCTGTGAGGAATCAGTGTGACCGCATGGGTGCAGGCACCTGTAACCCCAGGAACCTCTGTGTTCCTCTGTGCCTCTTATGCAGAAGGAATGGGGCCAGAAGATAGGTGGTTCAGGCCAAGCCAGGCTGTTTTGTAGATCTCCATGTTTTAGTTCTTTCATAGCCACACGATCAATGTGAAGGTGATGTTGCAGGTACTGGTGCTGGAAAGGGAGGGGCCTTGAGAATATAACCTGTCCATGTAAGCAGGGACACTTGGGTGTCCAGGAGTGAGATGTCCCTAACCCCCACCCACATTCCTTCTGCAGGTGGAGGGAGCCAGACATGCCAGGGATGATGGCAAGGTTAACTGTCCTTTTGTAGCAAATCATACTAATGCAGTACTGCCACTGTGAAGGAGTATCTCATTACCATCACAGGCGGGAGCAGGCTCTCTCTATGGGCAGCAGCAGGAAGTGCATAGAACTTGAAAGGTGATGTGCCCTTCTCCACACACTCCTCATGCTGCAGGATACAGTGCATCCTATGCCTCTTGCATTCAGTGGTGCCAGCATTATGAACGATGGGCCAACAGCTCCAGGCACCAGAACAGCAGCCTTAACTACTTCAACTAGTTCTCTGCCCACAGCGTGGCAGGGTCTGACAGGATTGCTGAGGTGGAGGCTTGCTTGCAATGCCCTAAGAGAGCTTGGTGTGTTCCCCTGCTTTTGGATTTTTAGTCAGATCCCTGCCGTCTCTGGACGATCACTTTTTGCTCTGCCAGAAAATCAGTAAGGACTACTTGAGGATGTTGGAACCAGGAGAAGGCACTTAGAGGACATGTGAGGAGATGCCAGTGGGGCTCCCCCTTGGGTTGTCAGGTAGCTGGGACATTTTTCTCTCACATGAACACCCTGAGGCTCGGAAGGATAGCCTATGACGCCAGGCCACTGCGGCATTGGGAAGAGACAGAAAGTCTGAAGAACTGCAGTGTGGCATCATGTTCAGGCAGGAAGCTGAAGGAAGATGCAGGAGTGTGCATGTCTACCGTCACTCAGAATCAAAGCAGATTCATGTACCCATTCCTGTGAGCTATTGTAAATTGTGCTGCTCTGAACAGAGGGGTTTATATATTCTTCCTGATCGATGTTCCTGGTTTCGTAGGACATATTCCAAGCAGTGGGGCCACTGGGTTCAATGGCAGTTCTGTATTTCAATTTTTGAGAAAACCTCCTATGTCATAAGGTTTTCCATACAGGCTGCACGAGTCTGCATTCCCACCAGCAGTATACTAGGGTGAGCTTTTCTGCACACCCTCACAGGCACTTTCTGTTTATTGACTTATTGAAAACATAGCCATTCTGGAAGACCTCAGGTGATACCCCATTATTGTTTTAATTTTCATCTCTCTGGTGATTAGTGACACTGAGCAGTTTTCATATGTCTCTTGGACATGTTTATGCGCTCTTTGGAGAAGTGTCTACTTAGGTCTTTGCTCGTTTTTTAATTGGATCGTTTGTCTTCCTCTTGTGAAGGTGTGTTTCTTAAAATATTAGGGGTAGTAACCCTTTATCAGATGTATCATCGGCAAATATGTTCTCCCATATAATGAGTTCCCTTTGCATTTTGTTGATGGTATCTTTGTGCAGAATCTTTTTATTTTGCTGTAGTCCCATTTGTTTATTTTCTCCTTTGCTTCCATTGCCCTAGGCAGTGTATTGGTAAGCATATTGCAATGAGAGATGTCTGAGATCATGCTGCCTCCATTTCCTTCTAGGATTTTTAATGGTTTCATGTTTTACCTTTAAGTTTTTTATCCAGTTGGAGTTGATCCTTGTGTGCGGTGCAAGATAGTGGTCTAGTTGCATTATTTTGAAAGTTCCTGTCCAATTTTCCCAACACCATTTATTGAAGAGACTTCCTTTACTCCACTGTATGCTCTGCCTCCTTTGTAAAATCTCAATTGAGTGTAATGAGTTGGGTCAATTCCTGGGTTCTCTGTTCAGTTCCATTTATGTCATTAAGTCTGTTCTTCTGCCAGTTCCATTCTGTTTCGATTAAAATGGCTTTACTATATCTTGATATGTATTATTTTGATTCCTTCCACTTTTTTCTTCCTCCCAAAATTGCTGCAGCGATTTGGGGTCCTGTCCTTTTTGTGTCCTTTAAATTTTTGCACTACTTCTTCTAGGTCTGTGATATCGGACATTGGTATTTTATGAATAGTTTGAATCTATAGATTGCTTTGGGGAGTACGGACATCTGAATGAGGTTGATTCTAGCAATCCATTAGCATGGTATATTCTTACACTTGTTTATATCTTCCTCTATCTCTTTTTTGAACATATTTGTTTTGCAAGTACACGTCTTTCACCCCTTTGGTTAAGTTAATTCCTAAGTATCTTAATTTTATTGTTGCACGTTAAATGTGTTTTTGTTTGTTTGTTTGTTTGTTTTAGTTTCTCTTTCTGAGAGATCATGAGTGTTGTTTAAAAATGCCATTTACTTCTGGGCATTAATTTTCCATCCTGCTGCATAGCTGAGTTCATTTATTATTAAATCTAGAAGTCTTTTGGTGACATCTTTAGTGTTCTCAGCATACAATATCAGGTCATCTGCAAACAGTGACAGTTTTATTTCTCCTTTCCAATTTGGATGCCTTTTATGTTTTCTCCTTGTCTGATCGCTGTGGCAAGGACTTCCAACACTCTGTTGAATAAAAGATGGTGAAAGTGGACGTCCCTGTCTTGTTCCTCTTATTAGGGGATATGTTTTAGTTTTTGCCCATTGAGTATGAAGTTGACTGAAGGTTTGTCCTATAAGGACTTTAATGTGTTTAGGCATGATCCCTCTATCCCCACTGTGCTGAGAGTTTTTCTCAAAAATGGGCGCTGGGTTTTGTTGCTCTTTCTGCACCTACTGAGATGATCATGAGATTTTTGTTTGTCAAATGGTTCCTGTGAGGCATCACATTTATAGATTTGTGAATACTGTACCAAACCTGCATCCCTGGAATAAACCCCACTTGGTCATGGGGTGTGATCTGTTTAACATATTGCTTGATCCAATTTGCTAATATTTGTTTGAAGATTTTAGCATCTCTGTTTATCACGGATATTGGCCTGTAATTCTTTCTTTGCAAGGTCTTTACCTGGATTTGTAGTTGGGATTATTCAGGCTGCCTAAAAAGAGCTTGGGAGTGTTTGTTCCTCTCGGACTTTTTGGAACAATTTGAATTATTTTTTGAATGTTTGATAAAACTCCCCTCTGAAACTGTCTGGGCCTGGCCCTTTTTTTCTTGGGCATTTTTTAAAAAATCACTGTTCCAATTTCACCAGTTTTTATCAACGTGTTCAGCATGCCTGATTCTTCCTCACTGAGTATTGGAAGGTTGTGTATTTCCAGAAATTTGTCTATTTCATCCAGGTTGTTGGCATATAGTTGTTCAGGGTATTTGCTTACAACCCTTTGTATTTCAGTGGTATCAGTTGTTACTTCACTTCTTTTGTTCCTCAATTTATTTATTTTTGACCTCTGTCTTTGGTTTTTGGTGAGTTGGGTTAAAAGTTCATCACACTGATTGTCTATTCAAAGACAAGCTCTTGGTTGCATTGACCTTTTTTAATTTTTTAGTCTCTACGTTATTTATTTAGGCTCTGGTTCTTTATTATTTTCTTCCTTTTACTTCCTCTGGGCCCTTTCTTGTTTTCTGTTCTCTTTCTAAATCTTTCAGTTGTAGTGTTAGATAGTTTAGTAGAAATTTTTCTGGTTCTCATTGCTATAAAAGTTTTTAACAAAAAAAGTTCGTATACACTACTCTATTTGGACCCTGATCTAAAAGTGTTTCCTCCCTGCTACATACAAACTGTTGCAAAATTAATGCCAGTAATATAATAGTGGCAAATCACCAATGAAAACATGAGTAAAACTAAAGAAATCATTTTAAAACCTCTACCAATTTCAAGTTAAATATACCTACAAACTTTATATTTAAAAAGGCATATCTACCCTGGGCAGCGGGGCTCAGTGGTATAGTGTCGGCCTGCACACTGAAGGGTCTCCGGTTTGATTCCCAGTTGAGGGCACATACCTAGGTTGTAGATTCATTCCTCATCCCAGGTGTGCAGCGAATTAGAAAAGCAACCAATGTCTGTGTCTCTAACACTGAGGCACCTCTCTCTCTCTACCCCTTCTTCCATGCCACTCTCTCTGGAAGTCAATGAAAAAAATATCCTCTAGTGAGGGTTAACAACAACGACAATAGCAATAGCATAGCCATGGAGATGGGAAAGACATCAGTGTAAATGAGGAAATAGTCCAGAGTAGAATTGGGTATACTCTTTAAATGGGATGAGGCTTTCTTTTATGTTGACATTAAGGTTTCAGAAGTGAAAAGATGACGGTTGTGTTACAGGGGATACAGGCAGAAGGCCTCAGCTCTTGTCATCTTGAAGGAAAGATTTCAATCAAGAGAAAAAAATGAAGAAAAAAACCCAAAGCTTTAATGGCTGTAATAAAAATGTACTTAGGCTGGTGAACCAAGGCAGGTGCATAGACGAAGTAACAGGATAGCCTAGGCTGGGCTGCCTTTGCTCACTGGGAAGTCAGAGAAAAGGGGGCCTTGGACACATTTCCAAGACCTTTCAGACAGTTTCAGAAGACAAGCCTGGGATGAGCTGCCACTGCCCATTGCTCCCCTGGTTGAAAGCACCATGGGGCCCCCGCAGAAGGAAGGAGGAAACTGGCGCTGTCACGCTTTCCTGTGGTGTAGGGGAGCTCACACTTGGTCCTTTGTCCTGAGCATATTTATCTCCCTTGCAGGTGGAAAATCTTATGGGAGGCTTAAGGGGAGTTCTCAAGAGAATATTCATCAGCTTTCCAGGGTGCCCTTTCAGGGTGCTGGTCGCCACTGATTAGTCCATGCCAGGAAGGGCCTCATTTGTCAATGTGTCTGGTCCTGAGTCCACTCCAATGCCACTTGTCTTGTCTTAATGCTTTTATGGGCCTGGAGCTGAAATACAACTGAGACTTAAAAGGTATCTTTAGGGAGGAATGCTTAGGGGGTCTCCACCGCATGACCCATGACATGCTCTGGGAGCATAGATTACCTGGGGACAAAGTTCTTGTTTTCCCAGTCTTTGTCCCTTGTAGGCCTCTGGGGGTTCCTGTCCAGGTGGTTTCCTGTGCCCTAGTCTCTGCACCTGGGTTTCTGCATCTTTCCCATCTAATACAAACTATTTATTCTCCAGTGCCTTTGGCTTAGGGAAGATAGGCTTAACTCAAACTGCTGTCTAAAAATCTATCTCAGTTTCCCTTTCAACTTGTCCTGGAATTTTTCTAGCTTCTTGTTATGCTGTAACAGTTCTACATTATTCCAATTTTAAAACCACTGGAGCGTATAGTTTAAAATGTTTAGTTTTAGATGACGTATATTCTACATCAATTTCTGAAGGGGCATAAATCTGCTATTAGAGATTAAAATAAAACACAGAATTCAGAATGTAAAGTCATTTTTATTTCTTATGTAAGTAACAAAACAAAAACAACAACCCAATATTAAAAAGGGAAGAGGACCTGAACATTTCGAGGAGATGCAGAAGAAAGAAAATAGTGAAGATCAGAACAGAAATGAACGACACAGAGACCAAAAACACAGTACAAAATATCAATGAAAGTAAGAACTAGTTTTCTGACAGAAATAAGATCGATGAGTCTTTAGCCAGACGCACCAAAAAACAAACGGTGAGGACCCAAGAAAACAAAATCAGATGTGAAAGAGGCGATATAACAACTGACATGACAGAAACAGAAAGAATACTAAGAAAACACTATGCACAACAATAAAGTGGGGAAGCTGCGTAAAATGGACACATTCCTCAAAACTACAATCTGCTAAAACTCAATCGGAAAGAATCAGAAAACCTGGAGGGCCAGTAAAAATGGATGCAATTGAAGAAGTAATAAGAAAAAAACTTCCAGCAAACAAGTGTCTGGGGCCAGATGGATTTACATGCGAGCTTACCTAAACATTTAAAGAAGAATTAAAACCCACTCTCCTCAAAATATTTTAGAAAATTCCAGAGGAGGGAGATATTTTTATGAGACCAGTATTATAATAAACCCCAAAACCAGATGAAGATCCTGCAAATAAAGAATTTCACAGACCAACGTCCCTCATGAACATAGGTGCCAAAATCCTCAGAAAATATATTACCAAATTTTATCCAGCAATACATTAAATAAGATCATACACCATGACCAAGTGTGATTTATTCTGGAGACGCAGCGCTGGTATAATATTCGCAAATCAAGAAATGTGAGAGCTAAACAAAATGAAGGACAAAAATCTTATGATCATATCAATAGATACAGAGAAAATATTCTAGAAAATCCAGCACCCATTTTGGAAAAAACTGGGAGCAAAGTGGAAATAGAGGGAATATATCTCAACATAATAAAGGCCATATACAACATACCTGGGGCCAAAATCATACTCAACGTGCAAAGGCTAAAACCATATCCCCTAAGAAGAGGAATAAGACACGGTTGCCCCTTTCACCACTACTGCTCAGCATACTACTGGAAGTCCTAGCCACAGCGAGCAGACAAAAAGAGAACATAAAAGGCATCCGTATCGGAAGAGAGAAGGTTAACTGTCATTACTTGCAGATGACATGATATTGTACATAAAAAACTAAAGAGTCCACCGAGTACTTGTGGATATAATTAATGAATTTGGCAAGGAAGCTGGAAGCAAAATTAACATCAACACATTGATGGCATTTTTTTTACACCGATTATGAACTCTTAGAAAAGACTATACCATTTACCATTGCAACTGAAAAAATAAGACACCTAGGAGTAAAGTCAAAGGAGGATGTAAAAGACTTGTATTCAGAAACAGGACATTGAAAAAAGAAATAGAGGAAGATACAAAGGAGTGAAAGAATTATAGACTGAAAGAATTAACATTATCAAAATATCCATGCTACCCAAAACAATCTATAAATTCAACACAATTGTCATCAATCCCAACAGTGTGTTTCACAGAGCTGGAAAAAATGTTTCGAAAATTTATAGGAAACCAAAAAAGACCCCGTGCACCCACAGTATTCTTGAGAAAGAACAGAGTTGTAGGATCACATTACTGAATATCCTGCTGTAGGGCAAAGCCACTGTGATCAGAACAACCTGCTTCTGGCACAGGAACAGGCACATAGATCAATGGAAAAGTACAGAATCCTGAAATTGACCCATGCCATCATGGTCAATTAATATTTGACCAAAGGGTCAAGAATAAGCCATACAGTAAAGACAGACACTTCAGGTCCGGATATGGGTTCTTGCTGTGCTCAGTGTGGTCTCACTGAGCCTACAGACAGGGGCTTGGGATGTGGTCACGTAGCGTGGAAAAGGCTCCTGGACACCCCACTCGCTCCCCTTTGCTGTTGGGCTTCTGAAACATTTCTTCCAAACTGTGAGACTACAGCAGGCATCATCGTATTCAGCCCCGCCCCTCACTGTGAGCCTCAGTGTATGGGCCTTGTACCTGTAGAGAAACGTTCCTGAGGAAGTCCTATTTTGCCTTAGCATCTTTAGGTTTCCTTCGGTTCGGTGTCTAGTGGGCTCTTTCTTAAGGCAACTCACGTTTCCCACTTCAGAATTCGTTTTCTTTAACACTTCCCACACATCCACAGGGACCCCTGGTAATATCCACAGGGAGAAATGCCCGGGCAGTAGAGGCTATTCCAGTATAAGGGATATCTGAGACTGAAGTGAGAGTCAAAGGGAAGAACTGTGGCTGGAGAGGACTGTAGCCTACATTCTGGTAGAGTTGGATCATCAGGATTATTACCGCCAAGATAAGGTCTCAGTCTGACTCCTTTTAGATTAGTAACTTTTTATTTGTTTCCATTGCTTTTGCTCTTTTGGTCTTTCTCTCATTCTGACTTTCTCTCATCCACTCCTTGGGTTTCAGTGACGAGTAGCAAGGATGACTTGATATTGCTTAAGGATTAGTTGGTTGCACAAGGGCTTGGTCTGAAGGAACAAAGTCAATAAACAATCATATTCACAGGAGGCCATTTCCATTTGAGGAAACGTAAAAAGTGTCAAAAACGGGCAAGGTGTACTGACTGTGGACATCATAGTCCAGAGATTGCCCAACACAAATTCATGTCCATGCCTTTGCCTCTGTGTGTGTGCATGTGTGTGTGTGTGCTTGTGTGTGCTTGTGTGTGAGGGCTGTGGCACACTCTCCTTCTTATTGTCCCTCTGCTCATTTACTCTTCCAGCAGGGGATTCTTGCCCAAATGAACCTAATACACTTCTGACTTCCCACACGCCTTGACTCAATTCGCCACAGGTATCTGTGCACCTTATTCCACTCCTTGCTAAATGTCGCTTGGGATCTTCGGCCTCAGAGACTGATTCTCTCAGCAAAACACTGTGCAGTCATACTTCTAGAGAGGGACTTTGGTTCAACTGTGAAGTCTCCCACCTGGTTGCCTGTTCCTAATGTGTGACCGACTCCCTACAGGGAGGATACTTAGAAATCCATCATTTTTTAGGACCCAACACTGGACATTTATGCAAGTTTATTTGGTAGGCTCAGAAGGCATTCTTACATTTGTCCAGCCGATGGCCTATATGTTCACTCTGGTGATTATTTTGTAGATGCTGAAAATGCATTCTCAAGATTATCCATTAAGAGGCAGCACTGTTCCTAGAATGATTTTATTGGGAATAACGTCAAGGCAGTCTTACGCTTGCCCACATGGAAGCGGCATCTTTGACCCAAACAATTTTATTGGGGATCCTGGCATTTGCTTCCAACGTTCGAACATAATACGGAACTGAGCTCTCACAGGGATTTTACTGAGAAATCTGGCAATGCATTATCAAGATTTTCCGTTAGGCTCTGCTTCCTTGCAAGTCCATATTCTCCATCTCTAACTTATGTGCCTGGAGCACCTCCAGCGGGCACCAGGTGCACTGGTCGACAAATAGGAAAACGCACGGCGAGCATCCCCAACAAAATCATTAGCTAAAAAATGCTGCCAACGGATGCTTGAGAATGACAATTCATTGCCAGTATCCCGCAAATAATAAGTTTTTGGGAAAGTTTTGCCACCTATGAAAAAGATTACGAATGCAGTGCCAGCATGCCCAATAAAATCATACTGTGGAAAACCTGCCTTCTGGTTGACAAGTGCAAGAATGGCTGCGTAGCATCTCCCATAAAATTATTTGATTGAAAATGCTGTCCTCCGTGGACAATCGTGAGAATACATTGCCAGCATCCCCAGTAAGGTCATTTGTACGGAAATACTGCCAATTCTCAGATAAGTCTGAGAATGTATTGTCAGAATCACCACAAAACCTCTCTGTCGGCAAAATGCAAAAGGGTGAGAATGCGCTGATAGTATCCCCAATCCAATCATGTGGTTGAAAACTACTGCGACCTCATGTAGAGACCTGAGACTGCCTTGCAGGCATCCTCAATAAAATCATTTGGGGCGAAACGCTGCCACGCATCCCCGCAAAAAAACTTTCTCTGGGACAAATGCTGCCAAGTGTGGGACAAACGTGAGCATCCATTGCCAGCCCCTGTAAAATTATTTGGTTGAAAAAATGCTGCCCCTTTGAATAAAAGGTGATAATGTATTTCAGGCATCTCCCGTATAAACGTTTGATGAGAAATTACCTGACATTGTTTACAAATGTGAGAGAGCATTCCCGGCATTCCCAAGAAAAGCATTTGTTTTAAAAATGCTGCCACCTTGTGGAGGTAAGTGGGAGAGCATTAAACGCATCCCCTTTGAAAAAAACTTGGTGGAAATATTCTGCCCCCTGGTGGACAAGGTGAAGCATGCATTGACTGCATCCCCAACAAAATCACTCTTTGAGAAAAAGGCCACCAGGTGCTAAAGGACTGTATGAATGATTTCCCAGAATCCCCAATGAAACCCCTACTGAGATCAAGGTGCCAACTGGTGGACAAGAGTGAGAACGCATGCTCTGGAATCACAATAAAGTGATTTGGGCCTAAAATTCTGATAGCCAATGTCCACGTGTGAGAATTCAAAACCAACATCCACACCCACACACACAATATCACTTTAGGGGAAAACTGCGGCGAATAGTTGGACAAACGTGAGAATGTACAGCCAGCAGCAATAAAGTCGCTTGGTGGAAAAATTCCGCAACTGGCTGAACAAACGTAAGAATGCATTCTCAGCTTACCAAACAAAATCACTTGTGATGTCAAGGTGCCGACGGGTGGACAAGCGGGAGAAACCATTGCCTTTATGTGCAATAATAACATTTGGTGGAAAAATGCGGGCTTGTTGTAAACAGGCTTCACAATGCATTGCCAGCAGCCCCAATAATATCAGTTGTTGGAAAAAGGCCGCCACATGTTTGACAAGTGTGAGAATGCGTTGCCCGCATCCTCATGAAAATCCCTTCTGAGATGATGCTGGCTGCCAAATGGCGGACACATTTGAAAATACATTGCCAAGATTCACAATGAAAATCTCTTGTGGGAAAAATGCCCTTATCTTGTCGACTTGTGTGAGTGTTCATTGCCAGCATCCCCAGTGAAATCACTTGTGGGAAAATGCTTCCACCTATTGGACAAGAGTGAAAATGCATCGCCAGAAGCCCCAGTGAAGTTACATGGTGGAAAATAGCTGCCACTTGTTCTCCAAGGAGGAGCATGCAGTGCCAGGATCCTCAATAATATCATTTGGTGGGAAAATACTGCACCTGGTGTTTGAGTGTCAGAAGGAATTGCCAGCAGCCTTAAAACAATCATTTGTAAATAAGAAACCAGTCACCTTTCTACAAATGTGAAAATGCAGTTACAGCATCTCCAATAAGATCACTTGTGGAGAAAATGCTGTCACCTGGTATTCGAGCAAGGGAATGCATTGCCAGCGTTCTCAGGAAAATCCCTTGGTAAACAAAAGTGGCCACCTTGTGGACAGATGTGGGAATGCATTGCCAGCACAACCAAAGTAATCGTTTGGTGGAAAATGTGGCCTCTTGTTTGAGAGACTGAAGAATGCATTGCCCGCATCCGCAATAAAATCATTTTGTGGAAAAGTACTTCTACGAAGTACGTTGGACGAACGTGCTTCCAGCATTCCCCAAACGATACTTTGTGGTGAAAGTGTTGCCAGCTATTGAACAAAAGTGAAAGTGCCATGCCACTATTCCCAATAGAATCATTTTTGGGAAAGTAGGTTCAATGGCTGTTAAAACGTGAGAATGCCTTGTCAACATCCACAAAATAATCACATTTGTGGAAAATGTAGCCAAGTCTTTTTCAAACTTGAGACTGAATTTTCAACACCCCCAATAATATAATTTGGTAGTAAAAATGCTTCCACAAACGTGTTAAGACAAACGTGGGAAAGCATTGCCAGCATCTCAAACAGAATCGTTGGTGGAAAAATGCTGCCATCTCATGTTTCAGCGCCAAAATGCATTGCCAGTTTCCCCAAAATGGGACAGTGGAGGGAAAATGCAGACAGCTGTAGAAAAAAACGTGGGAATGCCTTGCCAGCATCCTCAGTAAAAGCACGTTGTGGGAAAATTCTGCCACCTGGTGGAAAAGCGTGAGAATGCACTTCCAGAACATTCCTGATATTCACTAGTGGAATATTGACGCCAACTGATAAATATAGAACCATTGCAAGCATCTCCAGCGAAATCGTGCGGTAAAATAATTCTGCTGCCTGCTTGACACACATTAGCTTCCATTGTCAGCATAGCCAATAAAATCTCGTGGTGTCAAAATGCCACCACCTGGTGGACAAACGAGAAAATGCATCTTCTGCATCTCCACAAGCATCCCAACTATGATCCTCAGTTCGAACAATACTGCCACCTGGTGGGTAAACGTGAGAATGCATCCACGAGTTCACCAATGGATTCATCCTGTTGAAAATGTTTCCACCTGTTGAATGGAATTGTGAATGCTTTTCCAGCATCCCCAATAAAATTACTCGTGAAATCATGCCGACACCTGGTGGAAAAGTGTGAGAATGCATTGCCAGCATCCCCAGAACAATCGTTGGTAAGAAACTTTCTGCCGCCTCTGGACAAAAGTAAGAATTCAGAGTGAGCATCTGCAATAATACCATTTGAGGAGAAAATGCTGCCACGTGGTGTTTCAGCATGAGAATGCAAAGGCTGAGGCTGCTCTGGAACCACTTGCCTCTATTGATCATCACAACCACCATATATTTCCTTAAGTGTCTCCTTATTCCTCCACAGGTCATCCTGAAAACACTGCCCGTTATAAACGGGTTGTGGCGGCACATGTTGAACACAGGGCTGGTGGAAACTTAAGAGATCCCACTGGCGGCAGTGACCCATTTTACAGATTGGGGATTATTCAGTATTCTTTAGTAATAGTCAGAGGAGACAATAGGAGGTTTGTTGTGTTCAGGGGACCTCCCACACTGTGAGATAAATAGGAGGGACTGTCCATTTTACTTCAAAGAAGAGTCATGCACATGAGAAGCTTTCTCAGCGAAATATGTGTTTTCAAGCAAACATTGTTTCCCTGCACAGGAAATAGATGCAGAATGTCCCCGTGGGAAAGCATTGAGATGCGGAGACATCCAGAGCATGGCATGTAGTTAGAAAGATAAATTAAGAGCAAGTACCGTGTCTGTCTGTCTGTCTGTCTGTCTGTCTGACTGTTGTTTGTGTGTTGGTTTGAGCCTTACGATTGGCTGCCTTGGAATGATCGACCAGTCCCTGGGAGGGCTGGGCCTTACAGTTGCAGAAGTGGGTAAGTTATGCTTTGGCAGAGGAAATGTATCATGAGTTTCTACAAGGGCCAGACAGGGTGGAGCAGGGAGAGGAGAAGGAATTGATTGAGGAGGAATTAATTGGCAGGGAGCAGTTTGTCCTGGGTGAGAGGACGCCATAAAAGTCATGAAGGTAGTGGTTGATGTTGAGCCTCAGGCACAGATAGAAACAAAACATCCACAAGAAGAGCCAGTCGAGCAGGAGCACGAAGAGGATTGGCTCAGTGGGAAGTGCACCTGGTCCCCACTGGATGTGCTCCGGGCACTTAAGTTAGGAATGTAGCCCGTGAACTTACAAGTGAGCAGATCCTTCTGCTGGCTCAAGCCCAGTACCTGGCAGCGGCGGCAGCCCTGTTTAGAACTGAAAAGCACAAACGTTCAGTGCATTGCCAGATGCTGAGTCAATAGTGTATCCTTGACTCTACAGAAGGGAACGCAATATGCCTGCCCTAGTGCATGAGAAATGTATTAGTGGGGATCGGTAGCTCAGAATCAAATAGACACATTGGAGTGAAGCTCAGGATAGTGAGAACAGTGTGATCCAAAATCTCAGAGACACCCTTTTATCTCACCAGTACCACAAAAACTCTCCCTGGGCTTCAGGAGCGCCGTCCCAGATCAGACTCATGCGCAGAACAAGGGCCATTGCCTCCACACTGCTCTGTGTCACTCAGGTTCTTCTTGGGGTAATGCTGCACTCGAGGGGGGCTGCGTGTCCAAGTCCTCTGTATATCCAAGTCAGTGAGAGGCAGGAATGAGTGATGTCCACAAATAAAGGTATCCTGTTAAGCACTCAGCAGGCAAGTATGTAGGCGAGGTCAAAGGCTGTCAGGAAAACAGTGTGCCCGTGTGTGTATAAACACATGGAGCCCACAAGAACCACTGTGCTCTCTTTTTGCATCTTATGGTGAAGGAGCTGGGCTAGGGGTTAGAGAGGTGGGAGCAATCCAAGCTGCTTTAAGGATCTGCTCCTTTTTGTAGCTGTTTCATGTTCAGCTTGCAGCGTGCAGGCGTTTTGACCTGCTGCAATTTGTCAACAATCTGGAATTGTCAGCCATTATCAGTGACCAAGATGAAACCATGCTCAGCCACATGATCAATCTGAAGGTCAGGCTGTGCAGACCACGGCTGGGGAGGTAGAGAGCTTGTGAAAAAATCCTATCCCTGCAGGAAGGAATAGGCGGGAGTTCTGGAATAAGTTATCACCCTAAACCGGATCCACTATCCTTTTGCAGGTGAAGGAAGCC
The DNA here is from genome assembly GCF_964146895.1 of Miniopterus schreibersii. Classification (NCBI taxonomy): domain Eukaryota; kingdom Metazoa; phylum Chordata; class Mammalia; order Chiroptera; family Miniopteridae; genus Miniopterus; species Miniopterus schreibersii. The sequence continues at coordinate 13,569,546 of NC_138120.1, read as the reverse complement.
TGGCATGGCAGCAATCGCTGCAAGACTGTGCTGCTCTTTCACAAAAACCCCTACATCCACGATACTGTGATTGTGAAGGATCCTCTCATAACCATCACAGGAGAGAGGAGGCTCCCTGCATGGCCTGCGGCAAGAAGTGTGTCCAAGTTGGAAGGTGACAGGTTCCTCTCCACACACTCCTCAAGCTGCAGGATACAGGGTGACCCATTCCACTCACATTCAGTGGTACCTGCAGTATGAACGACAGGCCTACAACTGCAGGCAGAACAGCAGCATTCACTTCTTCAACTTCGTCTCTGATCACCATGTTTCGGGATCTGACAGGATTGCTTAGGTGGGTCCTTGCAGGAAATGCCATTAGAGAGCTTGGTGTGATCCCCTGCTTTTTGGGTTTGTGGTTTAGACGCCTGCCCTCTCCTGTGGAGCCCATTTTTCCTTTCCAGATCAACAGTGAGAACTATGAGTGTATGTTGGCATCAGGAGAGGGGACATAGATGATAACAGGTGAGCAGAGACCAACTCTTCACTTGCCTCTGGATTGCCAGGGAGCTGGGACATTGTTTTCTCACATGAACACACTGAAGCTGGGAGAAATACAGCCTGTGACATCATCACGGTATGAGGATGAGGCTGGAAGTTCTGAGCACCGCAGTGCCAATCATGTTCACTTGGGGGAGGCTGAAGGATGATGAGGTCATGTCTGTTTCCTCTGTCACTCAGAATGAAAGTAGATTCTTTGGCCTATTTCTCTGATCTCACACCTCAGGTCACCAACACCACCCTCAGGCCTGCCTACCATGCATTAAAGAGAAGTTCTGTGATGTGCTTCCTAGAACCCCCTCCACAATTTTCCAGTATCCTCCTTCATGAAAATGCTGAGGCTGCTGTGCCACCACATCCCTCTATTGATCATCACAACCACCATGTATTTACTGAATTGTATCGCTGGCCTTCCTGGGTACACTGCCCATTACAACCAAGTTGTGGTGGGAACTGTTGAATGCATGGCTGGAGAAAACGGAAGAGATTCCAACTTTGTCAGGTTTGGGCTTGACATGATTTTTAAATACTTTTTGATTATCCTCAGAGGAGATGATACCAGATTTGCTGTGTTAACTGCACGTATTTACCGTGTGAGAACTATAGGAGGGACCTTCCAATATAAGTAGTGCACGTGAGAAGCTTTTTCAGATTAAAAGGTGTTTCAAGCAAAGATCCTTTTCCTGCGTAGAAATTAGGTGCAGAATGTCCCTGTGGAAAGGCATTCAGCCATGGATATATGCAGCACATGGAATAAATGGCAAGATAAAGCGAGAGCATCTAATGTGCCTGTTTATGTATTGTTTGCCTTGACAATGGACTCTCTGAATTACCCGCCCCGTGAATGCATGGCCTTTACAATTGCAGAAGTGGCTAAGTTGTGTTTTCTGATGGTATCAGAAGCCAAAATTCTTTCTGTGTGGTAGAGACTGTGGTGGATTAAGAAATCAGTGAAAGTCCAATAGAGTTTACCATTTTCCCTTGGGTGATAAGGGAGTTCAAGGAAAGGCCTTGTGTGCAAGGGTCGGAATTTGCAGTGATAAGTTATAAAGGATGATGCGTTTGCCATACCCTCGCTTTAGGGAGACAGCAGGGAACCAGGCCGGGGTTTTACGTTCATTTCACAGTTAAACCAAATTCCCTTTGTAGAAGTATGTGCAAACTGTATTTTTCTGTTAGAAGCCGCCTTTTGGCACGTGCGGACATAACTGCATGCTGTGACTGTTCAAGAATGAGAATCCATTTCCAGCATCACGAAAGAAATGACATTTTGAGGTAAATGCAAACAACTCTTGGGCATACCTGAGCATGCCTACCGTGCATGCCCAATGAAATCATTTGGTGGAAAAGTGCTGCCACCTGGTGGAGAAACGAGGGAATGCAGTGGTACCATCCCGAATGAAATGACATGTGAAGTCATGCTGCCATCTCGTGGACAAGTGTGGATATGCATTGCCAGCCTGCTCAGTAACTTTATTTGTAAAAAAAAGCTGCCATGTTTTGACAAGCATGAGAATGAATTGCCAACATCCCCAATAACATGATTTGAAACGAAAAGCTGCCATCTATTGGATAAGCGTGAGAATGCCTTTCCAGCATTCCCGACAATGTTATTTAGGAGAAAAATGCTGCGACCTGGAAGGATATGACAGGATACTGAGGTTGGGCCTCGGTGGCAATGCAGAAGGAGAGCTTTGGGTTCCCCTACCTCTTGGGTTCGTAAAGTGAGATCCCTGGCTTCTTCTGACTAGTCCTGTTTGCCCTACTAGAACATCAGTAATAGAAGTGTGGTCTAATCATCTCAAGTACTGTGCGAGGAGCTTGGCCCCAGGAGAGTGAAGGTAGAGGAGTACAGGTGAGGGGGACTGTTCCTGGACACTCGCCCCTAGTTTGCTAGGTAGCTGGGTCATTGCTTTCTCTCATGGACGCCCTGATACTGGGAGGAGTAGAGCCTGTTATGTCAGGTCCTCAGAGAATCAGGTTGAGAAAGGAAGTATGTAGCACTGCAGTGGGAATTATATTCAGACAGGGACACCTGATGTAAAATGAGGAAGTGTGCATGTGCAAAATCATTCAGCATCAAAGCAGATTCATTGACCCACTCCTCTGAACTCTCGCTCCAGGCCACCTCCCTCACCCTTAGGCCCGTCTACTATTCCTTAAATGGAGGCTCCCATGATGTCCTTCCTCTGACCCTTCCCACACTTGTCCAGGAGTCTTTTCATACAAAGGCTGAGGCTGCTGTGCCACCACTTCCTTTTATGGATCATTGCAACCATCAAATATTTCCTTAGGTGTGTCCAAATTCCTAACTGGGTGATCCTGAGGTCATTGCTCATTAAAAAGGTGGTGTGGTGTGATGCATCCAACACAAGGCAGCAGGAAATTTAAGAGATCCTAATTTCAGCAATGACCGACTCTTCATGTTAGGGCCACCAATAATTATACTATACTCTTTAGGAATTTTGCTAGGAGATGATAGTCAATTATTGTGTTAGGGTATCTCCCACAGTGTGAGTTAAATAGGAGGGACCATCCATTTTCCTTCAAATAGAGAAGTGCACATAAGAAGGTTTTGACATGAGTATGTGTTTTCAAGCAGACATTATGTTCCTGCACAGGACAATGGAGCAGAATGTCTGTGTGACCAGGAATTCAGTCACAGAGAGATCGGGAGCATGGTATGAAATGGAAAGTTAAAGCAGGAGCATCAGCTCTGTTTGTCTGTTTGTCGTGTGTTCTTGGAACACATAAATCAAGAGCATCAATAGCGTCTGTCTCTGTGGTGTTTGTCCCTAGTTTGGGGCATTACAACTGGCTGCCTGTGAATGACCATTGCCTGTGAGGGCTGGGCCTGTGCAGTGGCAGTGGCGGTTAAGTTGTTATGCTTTAGGACAGTATGAGAAGACAGAATTCTTTCTGTGTGCTGGAGGCTGGGGAGGAGGGAGAACTAAGAGTAAGTCCATTGAAGTGGGTGATACTAATGGACCCAGGGACATAAGGTAGCTCAAGGAAAGGGATTTGGGAGCAAGGGCCTGAATGTCCACTGCGAGCTCCGAAAGGATGATGGATTTCCAGGTTCCTTTCTGTCGGAGGTCAGCTCACACATTGACAGCAGGCAACGCGGTGGGAGGCTTCCCAGTGCATTTCACACTTGAAGCAGAAGCCCTCCCTAGAAGTATGAGAGCACTGTATTTGCTGCGAGAATCATCCTCTGAGCCCAGGATTCAGAACCACACTTAGCCAGTGGGAGTATAAATTGCATGTAGGAGTTGTGGGGAAGAGAGCAAAGGCATGTGAGCAGTCAGTCTGGATATTAGGTTCACTTGGGGTCGAATCCCCAGCTGGAAGGGTAAATGACCAGAGGGACAATAAGATGCAGAGTGTGCTATAGCCCTCACACACAACACACACAGAGGCACAGGCATGTACGTGAAGTTGTGTTGGGCAATCTCTGGACCATGGTGTCCACAGCCAGTACATCTTGTGCATTTTTGACGGTATTACATTTCCTCACATAACAATGGCCTCGTGTGAATATGATTGTTTATTTACTTTGTTCCTTCAGACCGAGCCTTTCTCCTGCAATGAAGAAACCCTTAGGCAGCATCAAGTCATTCTTTCTACGGGTCACTGAAACCCAATGGGTAGATGGAAGAAAGAGTCAGAATGAGGAAAAGACAGAAAGAGCAAGAGTAATGGAAACAAAAACAAGAGAACTGATGTAAAAGGAGTCAGATTGAGACCGTATCTTGGCCGTAGTTATCCTGATCACCCAACTCTACCAGAATGTAGGCTACAGTCCTCTCCAGCCACAGTTCTTCCCTTTGCCTGTCACTTCAGCCTCAGATATCCCACAGACTGGGCAGCCTGTAATGTCCCGGGCATTTCTCCCTGTGGATATTACTAGGGGTCACTGTGGATCTGTGGGAAAGCGGTAGAGAAAATGGATTCTGAAGTGGGAAACGTGAGCAGCCGTAAGCAAGAGCCCCCCAGACACCAAACCCTGGGAAAGCTGCAAATGCTCGGGTAACATAGAGCTTCCTCAGGAATGTTTCACCACAGTTCTGAGGCCCATACACTGAGGCTGACAGTGAGGGGCGGGGCTGAGTAGCGTGATGCCCTCTGTCCAGTCACAGTTTGGAAGAGCTGTTTTAGTAGCCCAAAATGGTGTGGGCATGCCCAAGTCCTCCATCAGAGGCAGGAACGTGTGACGTGCGTGAATCAGGGTATCCTGTGAAGCCGTGTGCAGGCAAGGGTGTGGGGATATCAAAGCCTGTGAGGAATCAGTGTGACCGCATGGGTGCAGGCACCTGTAACCCCAGGAACCTCTGTGTTCCTCTGTGCCTCTTATGCAGAAGGAATGGGGCCAGAAGATAGGTGGTTCAGGCCAAGCCAGGCTGTTTTGTAGATCTCCATGTTTTAGTTCTTTCATAGCCACACGATCAATGTGAAGGTGATGTTGCAGGTACTGGTGCTGGAAAGGGAGGGGCCTTGAGAATATAACCTGTCCATGTAAGCAGGGACACTTGGGTGTCCAGGAGTGAGATGTCCCTAACCCCACCCACATTCCTTCTGCAGGTGGAGGGAGCCAGACATGCCAGGGATGATGGCAAGGTTAACTGTCCTTTTGTAGCAAATCATACTAATGCAGTACTGCCACTGTGAAGGAGTATCTCATTACCATCACAGGCGGGAGCAGGCTCTCTCTATGGGCAGCAGCAGGAAGTGCATAGAACTTGAAAGGTGATGTGCCCTTCTCCACACACTCCTCATGCTGCAGGATACAGTGCATCCTATGCCTCTTGCATTCAGTGGTGCCAGCATTATGAACGATGGGCCAACAGCTCCAGGCACCAGAACAGCAGCCTTAACTACTTCAACTAGTTCTCTGCCCACAGCGTGGCAGGGTCTGACAGGATTGCTGAGGTGGAGGCTTGCTTGCAATGCCCTAAGAGAGCTTGGTGTGTTCCCCTGCTTTTGGATTTTTAGTCAGATCCCTGCCGTCTCTGGACGATCACTTTTTGCTCTGCCAGAAAATCAGTAAGGACTACTTGAGGATGTTGGAACCAGGAGAAGGCACTTAGAGGACATGTGAGGAGATGCCAGTGGGGCTCCCCCTTGGGTTGTCAGGTAGCTGGGACATTTTTCTCTCACATGAACACCCTGAGGCTCGGAAGGATAGCCTATGACGCCAGGCCACTGCGGCATTGGGAAGAGACAGAAAGTCTGAAGAACTGCAGTGTGGCATCATGTTCAGGCAGGAAGCTGAAGGAAGATGCAGGAGTGTGCATGTCTACCGTCACTCAGAATCAAAGCAGATTCATGTACCCATTCCTGTGAGCTATTGTAAATTGTGCTGCTCTGAACAGAGGGGTTTATATATTCTTCCTGATCGATGTTCCTGGTTTCGTAGGACATATTCCAAGCAGTGGGGCCACTGGGTTCAATGGCAGTTCTGTATTTCAATTTTTGAGAAAACCTCCTATGTCATAATGTTTTCCATAGAGGCTGCACGAGTCTGCATTCCCACCAGCAGTATACTAGGGTGAGCTTTTCTGCACACCCTCACAGGCACTTTCTGTTTATTGACTTATTGAAAACATAGCCATTCTGGAAGACCTCAGGTGATACCCCATTATTGTTTTAATTTTCATCTCTCTGGTGATTAGTGACACTGAGCAGTTTTCATATGTCTCTTGGACATGTTTATGCGCTCTTTGGAGAAGTGTCTACTTAGGTCTTTGCTCGTTTTTTAATTGGATCGTTTGTCTTCCTCTTGTGAAGGTGTGTTTCTTAAAATATTAGGGGTAGTAACCCTTTATCAGATGTATCATCGGCAAATATGTTCTCCCATATAATGAGTTCCCTTTGCATTTTGTTGATGGTATCTTTGTGCAGAATCTTTTTATTTTGCTGTAGTCCCATTTGTTTATTTTCTCCTTTGCTTCCATTGCCCTAGGCAGTGTATTGGTAAGCATATTGCAATGAGAGATGTCTGAGATCATGCTGCCTCCATTTCCTTCTAGGATTTTTAATGGTTTCATGTTTTACCTTTAAGTTTTTTATCCAGTTGGAGTTGATCCTTGTGTGCGGTGCAAGATAGTGGTCTAGTTGCATTATTTTGAAAGTTCCTGTCCAATTTTCCCAACACCATTTATTGAAGAGACTTCCTTTACTCCACTGTATGCTCTGCCTCCTTTGTAAAATCTCAATTGAGTGTAAAGAGTTGGGTTAATTCCTGGGCTCTCTGTTCAGTCCCATTTATGTCATTAAGTCTGGTCTTCTGCCAGTTCCATTCTGTTTCGATTAAAATGGCTTTACTATATCTTGATATGTATTATTTTGATTCCTTCCACTTTTTTCTTCCTCCCAAAATTGCTGCAGCGATTTGGGGTCCTGTCCTTTTTGTGTCCTTTAAATATTTGCACTACTTCTTCTAGGTCTGTGATATCGGACATTGGTATTTTATGAATAGTTTGAATCTATAGATTGCTTTGGGGAGTACGCACATCTGAATGAGGTTGATTCTAGCAATCCATTAGCATGGTATATTCTTACACTTGTTTATATCTTCCTCTATCTCTTTTTTGAACATATTTGTTTTGCAAGTACACGTCTTTCACCCCTTTGGTTAAGTTAATTCCTAAGTATCTTAATTTTATTGTTGCACGTTAAATGTGTTTTTGTTTGTTTGTTTGTTTGTTTTAGTTTCTCTTTCTGAGAGATCATGAATGTTGTTTAAAAATGCCATTTACTTCTGGGCATTAATTTTCCATCCTGCTGCATAGCTGGGTTCCTTTATTATTAAATCTAGAAGTCTTTTGGTGACCTCTTTAGTGTTCTCAGCATACAATATCAGGTCATCTGCAAACAGTGACAGTTTTATTTCTCCTTTCCAATTTGGATGCCTTTTATGTTTTCTCCTTGTCTGATCGCTGTGGCAAGGACTTCCAACACTCTGTTGAATAAAAGATGGTGAAAGTGGACGTCCCTGTCTTGTTCCTCTTATTAGGGGATATGTTTTAGTTTTTGCCCATTGAGTATGAAGTTGACTGAAGGTTTGTCCTATAAGGACTTTAATGTGTTTAGGCATGATCCCTCTATTCCCACTGTGCTGAGAGTTTTTCTCAAAAATGGGCGCTGGGTTTTGTTGCTCTTTCTGCACATACTGAGATGATCATGAGATTTTTGTTTGTCAAATGGTTCCTGTGAGGCATCACATTTATAGATTTGTGAATACTGTACCAAACCTGCATCCCTGGAATAAACCCCACTTGGTCATGGGGTGTGATCTGTTTAACATATTGCTTGATCCAATTTGCTAATATTTGTTTGAAGATTTTAGCATCTTTGTTTATCACGGATATTGGCCTGTAATTCTTTCTTTGCAAGGTCTTTACCTGGATTTGTAGTTGGGATTATTCAGGCTGCCTAAAAAGAGCTTGGGAGTGTTTGTTCCTCTCGGACTTTTTGGAACAATTTGAATTATTTTTTGAATGTTTGATAAAACTCCCCTCTGAAACTGTCTGGGCCTGGCGTTTTTTTTCTTGGGCATTTTTAAAAAAATCATTGTTCCAATTTCACCAGTTTTTATCAACGTGTTCAGCATGCCTGATTCTTCCTCACTGAGTATTGGAAGGTTGTGTATTTCCAGAAATTTGTCTATTTCATCCAGGTTGTTGGCATATAGTTGTTCAGGGTATTTGCTTACAACCCTTTGTATTTCAGTGGTATCAGTTGTTACTTCACTTCTTTTGTTCCTCAATTTATTTATTTTTGACCTCTGTCTTTGGTTTTTGATGAGTTGGGTTAAAAGTTCATCACACTGATTGTCTATTCAAAGACAAGCTCTTGGTTGCATTGACCTTTTTTAATTTTTTAGTCTCTACGTTATTTATTTAGGCTCTGGTTCTTTATTATTTTCTTCCTTTTACTTCCTCTGGGCCTTTTCGTGGTTTCTGTTCTCTTTCTAAATCTTTCAGTTGTAGTGTTAGATAGTTTAGTAGAAATTTTTCTGGTTCTCATTGCTATAAAAGCTTTTAACAAAAAAAGTTTGTATACGCTACTCTATTTGGACCCTGATCTAAAAGTGTTTCCTCCCTGCTACATACAAACTGTTGCAAAATTAATGCCAGTAATATAATAGTGGCAAATCACCAATGAAAACATGAGTAAAACTAAAGAAATCATTTTAAAACCTCTACCAATTTCAAGTTAAATATACCTACAAACTTCATATTTAAAAAGGCATATCTACCCTGGGCAGCGGGGCTCAGTGGTATAGTGTCGGCCTGCACACTGAAGGGTCTCAGGTTTGATTCCCAGTTGAGGGCACATACCTAGGTTGTAGATTCATTCCTCATCCCAGGTGTGCAGCGAATTAGAAAAGCAACCAATGTCTGTGTCTCTAACACTGAGGCACCTCTCTCTCTCTACCCCTTCTTCCATGCCACTCTCTCTGGAAGTCAACGAAAAAAATATCCTCTAGTGAGGGTTAACAACAACGACAATAGCAATAGCATAGCCATGGAGATGGGAAAGACATCAGTGTAAATGAGGAAATAGTCCAGAGTAGAATTGGGTATACTCTTTAAATGGGATGAGGCTTTCTTTTATGTTGACATTAAGGTTTCAGAAGTGAAAAGATGACGGTTGTGTTACAGGGGATACAGGCAGAAGGCCTCAGCTCTTGTCATCTTGAAGGAAAGATTTCAATCAAGAGAAAAAAATGAAGAAAAAAACCCAAAGCTTTAATGGCTGTAATAAAAATGTACTTAGGCTGGTGAACCAAGGCAGGTGCATAGACGAAGTAACAGGATAGCCTAGGCTGGGCTGCCTTTGCTCACTGGGAAGTCAGAGAAAAGGGGGCCTTGGACACATTTCCAAGACCTTTCAGACAGTTTCAGAAGACAAGCCTGGGATGAGCTGCCACTGCCCATTGCTCCCCTGGTTGAAAGCACCATGGGGCCCCCGCAGAAGGAAGGAGGAAACTGGCGCTGTCACGCTTTCCTGTGGTGTAGGGGAGCTCACACTTGGTCCTTTGTCCTGAGCATATTTATCTCCCTTGCAGGTGGAAAATCTTATGGGAGGCTTAAGGGGAGTTCTCAAGAGAATATTCATCAGCTTTCCAGGGGTGCCCTTTCAGGGTGCTGGTCGCCACTGATTAGTCCATGCCAGGAAGGGCCTCATTTGTCAATGTGTCTGGTCCTGAGTCCACTCCAATGCCACTTGTCTTGTCTTAATGCTTTTATGGGCCTGGAGCTGAAATACAACTGAGACTTAAAAGGTATCTTTAGGGAGGAATGCTTAGGGGGTCTCCACCGCATGACCCATGACATGCTCTGGGAGAATAGATTACCTGGGGACAAAGTTCTTGTTTTCCCAGTCTTTGTCCCTTGTAGGCCTCTGGGGGTTCCTGTCCAGGTGGTTTCCTGTGCCCTAGTCTCTACACCTGGGTTTCTGCATCTTTCCCATCTAATACAAACTATTTATTCTCCAGTGCCTTTGGCTTAGGGAAGATAGGCTTAACTCAAACTGCTGTCTAAAAATCTATCTCAGTTTCCCTTTCAACTTGTCCTGGAATTTTTCTAGCTTCTTGTTATGCTGTAACAGTTCTACATTATTCCAATTTTAAAACCACTGGAGCGTATAGTTTAAAATGTTTAGTTTTAGATGACGTATATTCTACATCAATTTCTGAAGGGGCATAAATCTGCTATCAGAGATTAAAATAAAACACAGAATTCAGAATGTAAAGTCATTTTTATTTCTTATGTAAGTAACAAAACAAAAACAACAACCCAATATTAAAAAGGGAAGAGGACCTGAACATTTCGAGGAGATGTAGAAGAAAGAAAATAGTGAAGATCAGAACAGAAATGAACGACACAGAGACCAAAAACACAGTACAAAATATCAATGAAAGTAAGAACTAGTTTTCTGACAGAAATAAGATCGATGAGTCTTTAGCCAGACGCACCAAAAAACAAACGGTGAGGACCCAAGAAAACAAAATCAGATGTGAAAGAGGCGATATAACAACTGACATGACAGAAACAGAAAGAATACTAAGAAAACACTATGCACAACAATAAAGTGGGGAAGCTGCGTAAAATGGACACATTCCTCAAAACTACAATCTGCTAAAACTCAATCGGAAAGAATCAGAAAACCTGGAGGGCCAGTAAAAATGGATGCAATTGAAGAAGTAATAAGAAAAAAACTTCCAGCAAACAAGTGTCTGGGGCCAGATGGATTTACATGCGAGCTTACCTAAACATTTAAAGAAGAATTAAAACCCACTCTCCTCAAAATATTTTAGAAAATTCCAGAGGAGGGAGATATTTTTATGAGACCAGTATTATAATAATCCCAAAACCAGATGAAGATCCTGCAAATAAAGAATTTCACAGACCAACGTCCCTCATGAACATAGGTGCCAAAATCCTCAGAAAATATATTACCAAATTTTATCCAGCAATACATTAAATAAGATCATACACCATGACCAAGTGTGATTTATTCTGGAGACGCAGCGCTGGTATAATATTCGCAAATCAAGAAATGTGAGAGCTAAACAAAATGAAGGACAAAAATCTTATGATCATATCAATAGATACAGAGAAAATATTCTAGAAAATCCAGCACCCATTTTGGAAAAAACTGGGAGCAAAGTGGAAATAGAGGGAATATATCTCAACATAATAAAGGCCATATACAACATACCTGGGGCCAAAATCATACTCAACGTGCAAAGGCTAAAACCATATCCCCTAAGAAGAGGAATAAGACACGGTTGCCCCTTTCACCACTACTGCTCAGCATACTACTGGAAGTCCTAGCCACAGCGAGCAGACAAAAAGAGAACATAAAAGGCATCCGTATCGGAAGAGAGAAGGTTAACTGTCATTACTTGCAGATGACATGATATTGTACATAAAAAACTAAAGAGTCCACCGAGTACTTGTGGATATAATTAATGAATTTGGCAAGGAAGCTGGAAGCAAAATTAACATCAACACATTGATGGCATTTTTTTTACACCGATTATGAACTCTTAGAAAAGACTATACCATTTACCATTGCAACTGAAAAAATAAGACACCTAGGAGTAAAGTCAAAGAAGGATGTAAAAGACTTGTATTCAGAAACAGGACATTGAAAAAAGAAATAGAGGAAGATACAAAGGAGTGAAAGAATTATAGACTGAAAGAATTAACATTATCAAAATATCCATGCTACCCAAAACAATCTATAAATTCAACACAATTGTCATCAATCCCAACAGTGTGTTTCACAGAGCTGGAAAAAATGTTTCGAAAATTTATAGGAAACCAAAAAAGACCCCGTGCACCCACAGTATTCTTGAGAAAGAACAGAGTTGTAGGATCACATTACTGAATATCCTGCTGTAGGGCAAAGCCACTGTGATCAGAACAACCTGCTTCTGGCACAGGAACAGGCACATAGATCAATGGAAAAGTACAGAATCCTGAAATTGACCCATGCCATCATGGTCAATTAATATTTGACCAAAGGGTCAAGAATAAGCCATACAGTAAAGACAGACACTTCAGGTCCGGATATGGGTTCTTGCTGTGCTCAGTGTGGTCTCACTGAGCCTACAGACAGGGGCTTGGGATGTGGTCACGTAGCGTGGAAAAGGCTCCTGGGCACCCCACTCGCTCCCCTTTGCTGTTGGGCTTCTGAAACATTTCTTCCAAACTGTGAGACTACAGCAGGCATCATCGTATTCAGCCCCGCCCCTCACTGTGAGCCTCAGTGTATGGGCCTTGTACCTGTAGAGAAACATTCCTGAGGAAGTCCTATTTTGCCTTAGCATCTTTAGGTTTCCTTTGGTTCGGTGTCTAGTGGGCTCTTTCTTAAGGCAACTCACGTTTCCCACTTCAGAATTCGTTTTCTTTAACACTTCCCACACATCCACAGGGACCCCTGGTAATATCCACAGGGAGAAATGCCCGGGCAGTAGAGGCTATTCCAGTATAAGGGATATCTGAGACTGAAGTGAGAGTCAAAGGGAAGAACTGTGGCTGGAGAGGACTGTAGCCTACATTCTGGTAGAGTTGGATCATCAGGATTATTACCGCCAAGATAAGGTCTCAGTCTGACTCCTTTTAGATTAGTAACTTTTTATTTGTTTCCATTGCTTTTGCTCTTTTGGTCGTTCTCTCATTCTGACTTTCTCTCATCCACTCCTTGGGTTTCAGTGACGAGTAGCAAGGATGACTTGATATTGCTTAAGGATTAGTTGGTTGCACAAGGGCTTGGTCTGAAGGAACAAAGTCAATAAACAATCATATTCACAGGAGGCCATGTCCATTTGAGGAAACGTAAAAAGTGTCAAAAACGGGCAAGGTGTACTGACTGTGGACATCATAGTCCAGAGATTGCCCAACACAAATTCATGTCCATGCCTTTGCCTCTGTGTGTGTGCATGTGTGTGTGTGTGCTTGTGTGTGCTTGTGTGTGAGGGCTGTGGCACACTCTCCTTCTTATTGTCCCTCTGCTCATTTACTCTTCCAGCAGGGGATTCTTGCCCAAATGAACCTAATACACTTCTGACTTCCCACACGCCTTGACTCAATTCGCCACAGGTATCTGTGCACCTTATTCCACCCCTTGCTAAATGTCGCTTGGGATCTTCGGCCTCAGAGACTGATTCTCTCAGCAAAACACTGTGCAGTCATACTTCTAGAGAGGGACTTTGGTTCAACTGTGAAGTCTCCCACCTGGTTGCCTGTTCCTAATGTGTGACCGACTCCCTACAGGGAGGATACTTAGAAATCCATCATTTTTTAGGACCCAACACTGGACATTTATGCAAGTTTATTTGGTAGGCTCAGAAGGCATTCTTACATTTGTCCAGCCGATGGCCTATATGTTCACTCTGGTGATTATTTTGTAGATGCTGAAAATGCATTCTCAAGATTATCCATTAAGAGGCAGCACTGTTCCTAGAATGATTTTATTGGGAATAACGTCAAGGCAGTCTTACGCTTGCCCACATGGAAGCGGCATCTTTGACCCAAACAATTTTATTGGGGATCCTGGCATTTGCTTCCAACGTTCGAACATAATACGGAACTGAGCTCTCACAGGGATTTTACTGAGAAATCTGGCAATGCATTATCAAGATTTTCCGTTAGGCTCTGCTTCCTTGCAAGTCCATATTCTCCATCTCTAACTTATGTGCCTGGAGCACCTCCAGCGGGCACCAGGTGCACTGGTCGACAAATAGGAAAACGCACGGGGAGCATCCCCAACAAAATCATTAGCTAAAAAATGCTGCCAACGGATGCTTGAGAATGACAATTCATTGCCAGTATCCCGCAAATAATAAGTTTTTGGGAAAGTTTTGCCACCTATGAAAAAGATTACGAATGCAGTGCCAGCATGCCCAATAAAATCATACTGTGGAAAACCTGCCTTCTGGTTGACAAGTGCAAGAATGGCTGCGTAGCATCTCCCATAAAATTATTTGATTGAAAATGCTGTCCTCCGTGGACAATCGTGAGAATACATTGCCAGCATCCCCAGTAAGGTCATTTGTACGGAAATACTGCCAATTCTCAGATAAGTCTGAGAATGTATTGTCAGAATCACCACAAAACCTCTCTGTCGGCAAAATGCAAAAGGGTGAGAATGCGCTGATAGTATCCCCAATCCAATCATGTGGTTGAAAACTACTGCGACCTCATGTAGAGACCTGAGACTGCCTTGCAGGCATCCTCAATAAAATCATTTGGGGCGAAACGCTGCCACGCATCCCCGCAAAAAAACTTTCTCTGGGACAAATGCTGCCAAGTGTGGGACAAACGTAAGCATCCATTGCCAGCCCCTGTAAAATTATTTGGTTGAAAAAATGCTGCCCCTTTGAATAAAAGGTGATAATGTATTTCAGGCATCTCCCGTAAAAACGTTTGATGAGAAATTACCTGACATTGTTTACAAATGTGAGAGAGCATTCCCGGCATTCCCAAGAAAAGCATTTGTTTTAAAAATGCTGCCACCTTGTGGAGGTAAGTGGGAGAGCATTAAACGCATCCCCTTTAAAAAAAACTTGGTGGAAATATTCTGCCCCCTGGTGGACAAGGTGAAGCATGCATTGACTGCATCCCCAACAAAATCACTCTTTGAGAAAAAGGCCACCAGGTGCTAAAGGACTGTATGAATGATTTCCCAGAATCCCCAATGAAACCCCTACTGAGATCAAGGTGCCAACTGGTGGACAAGAGTGAGAACGCATGCTCTGGAATCACAATAAAGTGATTTGGGCCTAAAATTCTGATAGCCAATGTCCACGTGTGAGAATTCAAAACCAACATCCACACCCACACACACAATATCACTTTAGGGGAAAACTGCGGCGAATAGTTGGACAAACGTGAGAATGTACAGCCAGCAGCAATAAAGTCGCTTGGTGGAAAAATTCCGCAACTGGCTGAACAAACGTAAGAATGCATTCTCAGCTTACCAAACAAAATCACTTGTGATGTCAAGGTGCCAACGGGTGGACAAGCGGGAGAAACCATTGCCTTTATGTGCAATAATAACATTTGGTGGAAAAATGCGGGCTTGTTGTAAACAGGCTTCACAATGCATTGCCAGCAGCCCCAATAATATCAGTTGTTGGAAAAAGGCCGCCACATGTTTGACAAGTGTGAGAATGCGTTGCCCGCATCCTCATGAAAATCCCTTCTGAGATGATGCTGGCTGCCAAATGGCGGACACATTTGAAAATACATTGCCAAGATTCACAATGAAAATCTCTTGTGGGAAAAATGCCCTTATCTTGTCGACTTGTGTGAGTGTTCATTGCCAGCATCCCCAGTGAAATCACTTGTGGGAAAATGCTTCCACCTATTGGACAAGAGTGAAAATGCATCGCCAGAAGCCCCAGTGAAGTTACATGGTGGAAAATAGCTGCCACTTGTTCTCCAAGGAGGAGCATGCAGTGCCAGGATCCTCAATAATATCATTTGGTGGGAAAATACTGCACCTGGTGTTTGAGTGTCAGAAGGAATTGCCAGCAGCCTTAAAACAATCATTTGTAAATAAGAAACCAGTCACCTTTCTACAAATGTGAAAATGCAGTTACAGCATCTCCAATAAGATCACTTGTGGAGAAAATGCTGTCACCTGGTATTCGAGCAAGGGAATGCATTGCCAGCGTTCTCAGGAAAATCCCTTGGTAAACAAAAGTGGCCACCTTGTGGACAGATGTGGGAATGCATTGCCAGCACAACCAAAGTAAT
Source organism: Miniopterus schreibersii (assembly GCF_964146895.1). Classification (NCBI taxonomy): domain Eukaryota; kingdom Metazoa; phylum Chordata; class Mammalia; order Chiroptera; family Miniopteridae; genus Miniopterus; species Miniopterus schreibersii. The sequence goes on along the minus strand of NC_138120.1, from coordinate 13,553,728 downwards.
CGTTTGGTGGAAAATGTGGCCTCTTGTTTGAGAGACTGAAGAATGCATTGCCCGCATCCGCAATAAAATCATTTTGTGGAAAAGTACTTCTACGAAGTACGTTGGACGAACGTGCTTCCAGCATTCCCCAAACGATACTTTGTGGTGAAAGTGTTGCCAGCTATTGAACAAAAGTGAAAGTGCCATGCCACTATTCCCAATAGAATCATTTTTGGGAAAGTAGGTTCAATGGCTGTTAAAACGTGAGAATGCCTTGTCAACATCCACAAAATAATCACATTTGTGGAAAATGTAGCCAAGTCTTTTTCAAACTTGAGACTGAATTTTCAACACCCCCAATAATATAATTTGGTAGTAAAAATGCTTCCACAAACGTGTTAAGACAAACGTGGGAAAGCATTGCCAGCATCTCAAACAGAATCGTTGGTGGAAAAATGCTGCCATCTCATGTTTCAGCGCCAAAATGCATTGCCAGTTTCCCCAAAATGGGACAGTGGAGGGAAAATGCAGACAGCTGTAGAAAAAAACGTGGGAATGCCTTGCCAGCATCCTCAGTAAAAGTACTTTGTGGGGAAATTCTGCCACCTGGTGGAAAAGCGTGAGAATGCACTTCCAGAACATTCCTGATATTCACTAGTGGAATATTGACGCCAACTGATAAATATAGAACCATTGCAAGCATCTCCAAGGAAATCGTGCGGTAAAATAATTCTGCTGCCTGCTTGACACACATTAGCTTCCATTGTCAGCATAGCCAATAAAATCTCGTGGTGTCAAAATGCCACCACCTGGTGGACAAACGAGAAAATGCATCTTCTGCATCTCCACAAGCATCCCAAATATGATCCTCAGTTGGAACAATACTGCCACCTGGTGGGTAAACGTGAGAATGCATCCACGAGTTCACCAATGGATTCATCCTGTTGAAAATGTTTCCACCTGTTGAATGGAATTGTGAATGCTTTTCCAGCATCCCCAATAAAATTACTCGTGAAATCATGCCGACACCTGGTGGAAAAGTGTGAGAATGCATTGCCAGCATCCCCAGAACAATCGTTGGTAAGAAACTTTCTGCCGCCTCTGGACAAAAGTAAGAATTCAGAGTGAGCATCTGCAATAATACCATTTGAGGAGAAAATGCTGCCACGTGGTGTTTCAGCATGAGAATGCAAAGGCTGAGGCTGCTCTGGAACCACTTGCCTCTATTGATCATCACAACCACCATATATTTCCTTAAGTGTCTCCTTATTCCTCCACAGGTCATCCTGAAAACACTGCCCGTTATAAACGGGTTGTGGCGGCACATGTTGAACACAGGGCTGGTGGAAACTTAAGAGATCCCACTGGCGGCAGTGACCCATTTTACAGATTGGGGATTATTCAGTATTCTTTAGTAATAGTCAGAGGAGACAATAGGAGGTTTGTTGTGTTCAGGGGACCTCCCACACTGTGAGATAAATAGGAGGGACTGTCCATTTTACTTCATAGAAGAGTCATGCACATGAGAAGCTTTCTCAGCGAAATATGTGTTTTCAAGCAAACATTGTTTCCCTGCACAGGAAATAGATGCAGAATGTCCCTGTGGGAAAGCATTGAGATGCGGAGACATCCAGAGCATGGCATGTAGTTAGAAAGATAAATTAAGAGCAAGTACCGTGTCTGTCTGTCTGTCTGTCTGTCTGTCTGTTGTTTGTGTGTTGGTTTGAGCCTTACGATTGGCTGCCTTGGAATGATCGACCAGTCCCTGGGAGGGCTGGGCCTTACAGTTGCAGAAGTGGGTAAGTTATGCTTTGGCAGAGGAAATGTATCATGAGTTTCTACAAGGGCCAGACAGGGTGGAGCAGGGAGAGGAGAAGGAATTGATTGAGGAGGAATTAATTGGCAGGGAGCAGTTTGTCCTGGGTGAGAGGACGCCATAAAAGTCATGAAGGTAGTGGTTGATGTTGAGCCTCAGGCACAGATAGAAACAAAACATCCACAAGAAGAGCCAGTCGAGCAGGAGCACGAAGAGGATTGGCTCAGTGGGAAGTGCACCTGGTCCCCACTGGATGTGCTCCGGGCACTTAAGTTAGGAATGTAGCCCGTGAACTTACAAGTGAGCAGATCCTTCTGCTGGCTCAAGCCCAGTACCTGGCAGCGGCGGCAGCCCTGTTTAGAACTGAAAAGCACAAACGTTCAGTGCATTGCCAGATGCTGAGTCAATAGTGTATCCTTGACTCTACAGAAGGGAACGCAATATGCCTGCCCTAGTGCATGAGAAATGTATTAGTGGGGATCGGTAGCTCAGAATCAAATAGACACATTGGAGTGAAGCTCAGGATAGTGAGAACAGTGTGATCCAAAATCTCAGAGACACCCTTTTATCTCACCAGTACCACAAAAACTCTCCCTGGGCTTCAGGAGCGCCGTCCCAGATCAGACTCATGCGCAGAACAAGGGCCATTGCCTCCACACTGCTCTGTGTCACTCAGGTTCTTCTTGGGGTAATGCTGCACTCGAGGGGGGCTGCGTGTCCAAGTCCTCTGTATATCCAAGTCAGTGAGAGGCAGGAATGAGTGATGTCCACAAATAAAGGTATCCTGTTAAGCACTCAGCAGGCAAGTATGTAGGCGAGGTCAAAGGCTGTCAGGAAAACAGTGTGCCCGTGTGTGTATAAACACATGGAGCCCACAAGAACCACTGTGCTCTCTTTTTGCATCTTATGGTGAAGGAGCTGGGCTAGGGGTTAGAGAGGTGGGAGCAATCCAAGCTGCTTTAAGGATCTGCTCCTTTTTGTAGCTGTTTCATGTTCAGCTTGCAGCGTGCAGGCGTTTTGACCTGCTGCAATTTGTCAACAATCTGGAATTGTCAGCCATTATCAGTGACCAAGATGAAACCATGCTCAGCCACATGATCAATCTGAAGGTCAGGCTGTGCAGACCACGGCTGGGGAGGTAGAGAGCTTGTGAAAAAATCCTATCCCTGCAGGAAGGAATAGGCGGGAGTTCTGGAATAAGTTATCACCCTAAACCGGATCCACTATCCTTTTGCAGGTGAAGGAAGCCTGGCATGGCAGCAATCGCTGCAAGACTGTGCTGCTCTTTCACAAAAACCCCTACATCCACGATACTGTGATTGTGAAGGATCCTCTCATAACCATCACAGGAGAGAGGAGGCTCCCTGCATGGCCTGCGGCAAGAAGTGTGTCCAAGTTGGAAGGTGACAGGTTCCTCTCCACACACTCCTCAAGCTGCAGGATACAGGGTGACCCATTCCACTCACATTCAGTGGTACCTGCAGTATGAACGACAGGCCTACAACTGCAGGCAGAACAGCAGCATTCACTTCTTCAACTTCGTCTCTGATCACCATGTTTCGGGATCTGACAGGATTGCTTAGGTGGGTCCTTGCAGGAAATGCCATTAGAGAGCTTGGTGTGATCCCCTGCTTTTTGGGTTTGTGGTTTAGACGCCTGCCCTCTCCTGTGGAGCCCATTTTTCCTTTCCAGATCAACAGTGAGAACTATGAGTGTATGTTGGCATCAGGAGAGGGGACATAGATGATAACAGGTGAGCAGAGACCAACTCTTCACTTGCCTCTGGATTGCCAGGGAGCTGGGACATTGTTTTCTCACATGAACACACTGAAGCTGGGAGAAATACAGCCTGTGACATCATCACGGTATGAGGATGAGGCTGGAAGTTCTGAGCACCGCAGTGCCAATCATGTTCACTTGGGGGAGGCTGAAGGATGATGAGGTCATGTCTGTTTCCTCTGTCACTCAGAATGAAAGTAGATTCTTTGGCCTATTTCTCTGATCTCACACCTCAGGTCACCAACACCACCCTCAGGCCTGCCTACAATGCATTAAGGAGAAGTTCTGTGATGTGCTTCCTAGAACCCCCTCCACAATTTTCCAGTATCCTCCTTCATGAAAATGCTGAGGCTGCTGTGCCACCACATCCCTCTATTGATCATCACAACCACCATGTATTTACTGAATTGTATCGCTGGCCTTCCTGGGTACACTGCCCATCACAACCAAGTTGTGGTGGGAACTGTTGAATGCATGGCTGGAGAAAACGGAAGAGATTCCAACTTTGTCAGGTTTGGGCTTGACATGATTTTTAAATACTTTTTGATTATCCTCAGAGGAGATGATACCAGATTTGCTGTGTTAACTGCACGTATTTAACGTGTGAGAACTATAGGAGGGACCTTCCAATATAAGTAGTGCACGTGAGAAGCTTTTTCAGATTAAAAGGTGTTTCAAGCAAAGATTCTTTTCCTGCGTAGAAATTAGGTGCAGAATGTCCCTGTGGAAAGGCATTCAGCCATGGATATATGCAGCACATGGAATAAATGGCAAGATAAAGCGAGAGCATCTAATGTGCCTGTTTATGTATTGTTTGCCTTGACAATGGACTCTCTGAATTACCCGCCCCGTGAATGCATGGCCTTTACAATTGCAGAAGTGGCTAAGTTGTGTTTTCTGATGGTATCAGAAGCCAAAATTCTTTCTGTGTGGTAGAGACTGTGGTGGATTAAGAAATCAGTGAAAGTCCAATAGAGTTTACCATTTTCCCTTGGGTGATAAGGGAGTTCAAGGAAAGGCCTTGTGTGCAAGGGTCGGAATTTGCAGTGATAAGTTATAAAGGATGATGCGTTTGCCATACCCTCGCTTTAGGGAGACAGCAGGGAACCAGGCCGGGGTTTTACGTTCATTTCACAGTTAAACCAAATTCCCTTTGTAGAAGTATGTGCAAACCGTATTTTTCTGTTAGAAGCCGCCTTTTGGCACGTGCGGACATAACTGCATGCTGTGACTGTTCAAGAATGAGAATCCATTTCCAGCATCACGAAAGAAATGACATTTTGAGGTAAATGCAAACAACTCTTGGGCATACCTGAGCATGCCTACCGTGCATGCCCAATGAAATCATTTGGTGGAAAAGTGCTGCCACCTGGTGGAGAAACGAGGGAATGCAGTGGTACCATCCCGAATGAAATGACATGTGAAGTCATGCTGCCATCTCGTGGACAAGTGTGGATATGCATTGCCAGCCTGCTCAGTAACTTTATCTGTAAAAAAAAGCTGCCATGTTTTGACAAGCATGAGAATGAATTGCCAACATCCCCAATAACATGATTTGAAACGAAAAGCTGCCATCTATTGGATAAGCGTGAGAATGCCTTTCCAGCATTCCCGACAATGTTATTTAGGAGAAAAATGCTGCGACCTGGAAGGATATGACAGGATACTGAGGTTGGGCCTCGGTGGCAATGCAGAAGGAGAGCTTTGGGTTCCCCTACCTCTTGGGTTCGTAAAGTGAGATCCCTGGCTTCTTCTGACTAGTCCTGTTTGCCCTACTAGAACATCAGTAATAGAAGTGTGGTCTAATCATCTCAAGTACTGTGCGAGGAGCTTGGCCCCAGGAGAGTGAAGGTAGAGGAGTACAGGTGAGGGGGACTGTTCCTGGACACTCGCCCCTAGTTTGCTAGGTAGCTGGGTCATTGCTTTCTCTCATGGACGCCCTGATACTGGGAGGAGTAGAGCCTGTTATGTCAGGTCCTCAGAGAATCAGGTTGAGAAAGGAAGTATGTAGCACTGCAGTGGGAATTATATTCAGACAGGGACACCTGATGTAAAATGAGGAAGTGTGCATGTGCAAAATCATTCAGCATCAAAGCAGATTCATTGACCCACTCCTCTGAACTCTCGCTCCAGGCCACCTCCCTCACCCTTAGGCCCGTCTACTATTCCTTAAATGGAGGCTCCCATGATGTCCTTCCTCTGACCCTTCCCACACTTGTCCAGGAGTCTTTTCATACAAAGGCTGAGGCTGCTGTGCCACCACTTCCTTTTATGGATCATTGCAACCATCAAATATTTCCTTAGGTGTGTCCAAATTCCTAACTGGGTGATCCTGAGGTCATTGCTCATTAAAAAGGTGGTGTGGTGTGATGCATCCAACACAAGGCAGCAGGAAATTTAAGAGATCCTAATTTCAGCAATGACCGACTCTTCATGTTAGGGCCACCAATAATTATACTATACTCTTTAGGAATTTTGCTAGGAGATGATAGTCAATTATTGTGTTAGGGTATCTCCCACAGTGTGAGTTAAATAGGAGGGACCATCCATTTTCCTTCAAATAGAGAAGTGCACATAAGAAGGTTTTGACATGAGTATGTGTTTTCAAGCAGACATTATGTTCCTGCACAGGACAATGGAGCAGAATGTCTGTGTGACCAGGAATTCAGTCACAGAGAGATCGGGAGCATGGTATGAAATGGAAAGTTAAAGCAGGAGCATCAGCTCTGTTTGTCTGTTTGTCGTGTGTTCTTGGAACACATAAATCAAGAGCATCAATAGCGTCTGTCTCTGTGGTGTTTGTCCCTAGTTTGGGGCATTACAACTGGCTGCCTGTGAATGACCATTGCCTGTGAGGGCTGGGCCTGTGCAGTGGCAGTGGCGGTTAAGTTGTTATGCTTTAGGACAGTATGAGAAGACAGAATTCTTTCTGTGTGCTGGAGGCTGGGGAGGAGGGAGAACTAAGAGTAAGTCCATTGAAGTGGGTGATACTAATGGACCCAGGGACATAAGGTAGCTCAAGGAAAGGGATTTGGGAGCAAGGGCCTGAATGTCCACTGCGAGCTCCGAAAGGATGATGGATTTCCAGGTTCCTTTCTGTCGGAGGTCAGCTCACACATTGACAGCAGGCAACGCGGTGGGAGGCTTCCCAGTGCATTTCACACTTGAAGCAGAAGCCCTCCCTAGAAGTATGAGAGCACTGTATTTGCTGCGAGAATCATCCTCTGAGCCCAGGATTCAGAACCACACTTAGCCAGTGGGAGTATAAATTGCATGTAGGAGTTGTGGGGAAGAGAGCAAAGGCATGTGAGCAGTCAGTCTGGATATTAGGTTCACTTGGGGTCGAATCCCCAGCTGGAAGGGTAAATGACCAGAGGGACAATAAGATGCAGAGTGTGCTATAGCCCTCACACACAACACACACAGAGGCACAGGCATGTACGTGAAGTTGTGTTGGGCAATCTCTGGACCATGGTGTCCACAGCCAGTACATCTTGTGCATTTTTGACGGTATTACATTTCCTCACATAACAATGGCCTCGTGTGAATATGATTGTTTATTTACTTTGTTCCTTCAGACCGAGCCTTTCTCCTGCAATGAAGAAACTCTTAGGCAGCATCAAGTCATTCTTTCTACGGGTCACTGAAACCCAATGGGTAGATGGAAGAAAGAGTCAGAATGAGGAAAAGACAGAAAGAGCAAGAGTAATGGAAACAAAAACAAGAGAACTGATGTAAAAGGAGTCAGATTGAGACCGTATCTTGGCCGAAGTTATCCTGATCACCCAACTCTACCAGAATGTAGGCTCCAGTCCTCTCCAGCCACAGTTCTTCCCTTTGCCTGTCACTTCAGCCTCAGATATTCCACAGACTGGGCAGCCTGTAATGTCCCGGGCATTTCTCCCTGTGGATATTACTAGGGGTCACTGTGGATCTGTGGGAAAGCGGTAGAGAAAATGGATTCTGAAGTGGGAAACGTGAGTAGCCGTAAGCAAGAGCCCCCCAGACACCAAACCCTGGGAAAGCTGCAAATGCTCGGGTAACATAGAGCTTCCTCAGGAATGTTTCACCACAGTTCTGAGGCCCATACACTGAGGCTGACAGTGAGGGGCGGGGCTGAGTAGCGTGATGCCCTCTGTCCAGTCACAGTTTGGAAGAGCTGTTTTAGTAGCCCAAAATGGTGTGGGCATGCCCAAGTCCTCCATCAGAGGCAGGAACGTGTGACGTGCGTGAATCAGGGTATCCTGTGAAGCCGTGTGCAGGCAAGGGTGTGGGGATATCAAAGCCTGTGAGGAATCAGTGTGACCGCATGGGTGTAGGCACCTGTAACCCCAGGAACCTCTGTGTTCCTCTGTGCCTCTTATGCAGAAGGAATGGGGCCAGAAGATAGGTGGTTCAGGCCAAGCCAGGCTGTTTTGTAGATCTCCATGTTTTAGTTCTTTCATAGCCACACGATCAATGTGAAGGTTATGTTGCAGGTACTGGTGCTGGAAAGGGAGGGGCCTTGAGAATATAACCTGTCCATGTAAGCAGGGACACTTGGGTGTCCAGGAGTGAGATGTCCCTAACCCCCACCCACATTCCTTCTGCAGGTGGAGGGAGCCAGACATGCCAGGGATGATGGCAAGGTTAACTGTCCTTTTGTAGCAAATCATACTAATGAAGTACTGCCACTGTGAAGGAGTATCTCATTACCATCACAGGCGGGAGCAGGCTCTCTCTATGGGCAGCAGCAGGAAGTGCATAGAACTTGAAAGGTGATGTGCCCTTCTCCACACACTCCTCATGCTGCAGGATACAGTGCATCCTATGCCTCTTGCATTCAGTGGTGCCAGCATTATGAACGATGGGCCAACAGCTCCAGGCACCAGAACAGCAGCCTTAACTACTTCAACTAGTTCTCTGCCCACAGCGTGGCAGGGTCTGACAGGATTGCTGAGGTGGAGGCTTGCTTGCAATGCCCTAAGAGAGCTTGGTGTGTTCCCCTGCTTTTGGATTTTTAGTCAGATCCCTGCTGTCTCTGGACGATCACATTTTGCTCTGCCAGAAAATCAGTAAGGACTACTTGAGGATGTTGGAACCAGGAGAAGGCACTTAGAGGACATGTGAGGAGATGCCAGTGGGGCTCCCCCTTGGGTTGTCAGGTAGCTGGGACATTTTTCTCTCACATGAACACCCTGAGGCTCGGAAGGATAGCCTATGACGCCAGGCCACTGCGGCATTGGGAAGAGACAGAAAGTCTGAAGAACTGCAGTGTGGCATCATGTTCAGGCAGGAAGCTGAAGGAAGATGCAGGAGTGTGCATGTCTACTGTCACTCAGAATCAAAGCAGATTCATGTACCCATTCCTGTGAGCTATTGTAAATTGTGCTGCTCTGAACAGAGGGGTTTATATATTCTTCCTGATCGATGTTCCTGGTTTCGTAGGACATATTCCAAGCAGTGGGGCCACTGGGTTCAATGGCAGTTCTGTATTTCAATTTTTGAGAAAACCTCCTATGTCATAATGTTTTCCATACAGGCTGCATGAGTCTGCATTCCCACCAGCAGTATACTAGGGTGAGCTTTTCTGCACACCCTCACAGGCACTTTCTGTTTATTGACTTATTGAAAACATAGCCATTCTGGAAGACCTCAGGTGATACCCCATTATTGTTTTAATTTTCATCTCTCTGGTGATTAGTGACACTGAGCAGTTTTCATATGTCTCTTGGACATGTTTATGCGCTCTTTGGAGAAGTGTCTACTTAGGTCTTTGCTCGTTTTTTAATTGGATCGTTTGTCTTCCTCTTGTGAAGGTGTGTTTCTTAAAATATTAGGGGTAGTAACCCTTTATCAGATGTATCATCGGCAAATATGTTCTCCCATATAATGAGTTCCCTTTGCATTTTGTTGATGGTATCTTTGTGCAGAATCTTTTTATTTTGCTGTAGTCCCATTTGTTTATTTTCTCCTTTGCTTCCATTGCCCTAGGCAGTGTATTGGTGAGCATATTGCAATGAGAGATGTCTGAGATCATGCTGCCTCCATTTCCTTCTAGGATTTTTAATGGTTTCATGTTTTACCTTTAAGTTTTTTATCCAGTTGGAGTTGATCCTTGTGTGCGGTGCAAGATAGTGGTCTAGTTGCATTATTTTGAAAGTTCCTGTCCAATTTTCCCAACACCATTTATTGAAGAGACTTCCTTTACTCCACTGTATGCTCTGCCTCCTTTGTAAAATCTCAATTGAGTGTAATGAGTTGGGTCAATTCCTGGGTTCTCTGTTCAGTTCCATTTATGTCATTAAGTCTGTTCTTCTGCCAGTTCCATTCTGTTTCGATTAAAATGGCTTTACTATATCTTGATATGTATTATTTTGATTCCTTCCACTTTTTTCTTCCTCCCAAAATTGCTGCAGCGATTTGGGGTCCTGTCCTTTTTGTGTCCTTTAAATTTTTGCACTACTTCTTCTAGGTCTGTGATATCGGACATTGGTATTTTATGAATAGTTTGAATCTATAGATTGCTTTGGGGAGTACGGACATCTGAATGAGGTTGATTCTAGCAATCCATTAGCATGGTATATTCTTACACTTGTTTATATCTTCCTCTATCTCTTTTTTCAACATATTTGTTTTGCAAGTACACGTCTTTCACCCCTTTGGTTAAGTTAATTCCTAAGTATCTTAATTTTATTGTTGCACGTTAAATGTGTTTTTGTTTGTTTGTTTGTTTGTTTTAGTTTCTCTTTCTGAGAGATCATGAATGTTGTTTAAAAATGCCATTTACTTCTGGGCATTAATTTTCCATCCTGCTGCATAGCTGGGTTCCTTTATTATTAAATCTAGAAGTCTTTTGGTGACCTCTTTAGTGTTCTCAGCATACAATATCAGGTCATCTGCAAACAGTGACAGTTTTATTTCTCCTTTCCAATTTGGATGCCTTTTATGTTTTCTCCTTGTCTGATCGCTGTGGCAAGGACTTCCAACACTCTGTTGAATAAAAGATGGTGAAAGTGGACGTCCCTGTCTTGTTCCTCTTATTAGGGGATATGTTTTAGTTTTTGCCCATTGAGTATGAAGTTGACTGAAGGTTTGTCCTATAAGGACTTTAATGTGTTTAGGCATGATCCCTCTATTCCCACTGTGCTGAGAGTTTTTCTCAAAAATGGGCGCTGGGTTTTGTTGCTCTTTCTGCACATACTGAGATGATCATGAGATTTTTGTTTGTCAAATGGTTCCTGTGAGGCATCACATTTATAGATTTGTGAATACTGTACCAAACCTGCATCCCTGGAATAAACCCCACTTGGTCATGGGGTGTGATCTGTTTAACATATTGCTTGATCCAATTTGCTAATATTTGTTTGAAGATTTTAGCATCTTTGTTTATCACGGATATTGGCCTGTAATTCTTTCTTTGCAAGGTCTTTACCTGGATTTGTAGTTGGGATTATTCAGGCTGCCTAAAAAGAGCTTGGGAGTGTTTGTTCCACTCGGACTTTTTGGAACAATTTGAATTATTTTTTGAATGTTTGATAAAACTCCCCTCTGAAACTGTCTGGGCCTGGCGCTTTTTCTCTTGGGCATTTTTAAAAAAATCATTGTTCCAATTTCACCAGTTTTTATCAACGTGTTCAGCATGCCTGATTCTTCCTCACTGAGTATTGGAAGGTTGTGTATTTCCAGAAATTTGTCTATTTCATCCAGGTTGTTGGCATATAGTTGTTCAGGGTATTTGCTTACAACCCTTTGTATTTCAGTGGTATCAGTTGTTACTTCACTTCTTTTGTTCCTCAATTTATTTATTTTTGACCTCTGTCTTTGGTTTTTGGTGAGTTGGGGTAAAAGTTCATCACACTGATTGTCTATTCAAAGACAAGCTCTTGGTTGCATTGACCTTTTTTAATTTTTTAGTCTCTACGTTATTTATTTAGGCTCTGGTTCTTTATTATTTTCTTCCTTTTACTTCCTCTGGGCCTTTTCGTGGTTTCTGTTCTCTTTCTAAATCTTTCAGTTGTAGTGTTAGATAGTTTAGTAGAAATTTTTCTGGTTCTCATTGCTATAAAAGCTTTTAACAAAAAAAGTTCGTATACGCTACTCTATTTGGACCCTGATCTAAAAGTGTTTCCTCCCTGCTACATACAAACTGTTGCAAAATTAATGCCAGTAATATAATAGTGGCAAATCACCAATGAAAACATGAGTAAAACTAAAGAAATCATTTTAAAACCTCTACCAATTTCAAGTTAAATATACCTACAAACTTCATATTTAAAAAGGCATATCTACCCTGGGCAGCGGGGCTCAGTGGTATAGTGTCGGCCTGCACACTGAAGGGTCTCAGGTTTGATTCCCAGTTGAGGGCACATACCTAGGTTGTAGATTCATTCCTCATCCCAGGTGTGCAGCGAATTAGAAAAGCAACCAATGTCTGTGTCTCTAACACTGAGGCACCTCTCTCTCTCTACCCCTTCTTCCATGCCACTCTCTCTGGAAGTCAATGAAAAAAATATCCTCTAGTGAGGGTTAACAACAACGACAATAGCAATAGCATAGCCATGGAGATGGGAAAGACATCAGTGTAAATGAGGAAATAGTCCAGAGTAGAATTGGGTATACTCTTTAAATGGGATGAGGCTTTCTTTTATGTTGACATTAAGGTTTCAGAAGTGAAAAGATGACGGTTGTGTTACAGGGGATACAGGCAGAAGGCCTCAGCTCTTGTCATCTTGAAGGAAAGATTTCAATCAAGAGAAAAAAATGAAGAAAAAAACCCAAAGCTTTAATGGCTGTAATAAAAATGTACTTAGGCTGGTGAACCAAGGCAGGTGCATAGACGAAGTAACAGGATAGCCTAGGCTGGGCTGCCTTTGCTCACTGGGAAGTCAGAGAAAAGGGGGCCTTGGACACATTTCCAAGACCTTTCAGACAGTTTCAGAAGACAAGCCTGGGATGAGCTGCCACTGCCCATTGCTCCCCTGGTTGAAAGCACCATGGGGCCCCCGCAGAAGGAAGGAGGAAACTGGCGCTGTCACGCTTTCCTGTGGTGTAGGGGAGCTCACACTTGGTCCTTTGTCCTGAGCATATTTATCTCCCTTGCAGGTGGAAAATCTTATGGGAGGCTTAAGGGGAGTTCTCAAGAGAATATTCATCAGCTTTCCAGGGGTGCCCTTTCAGGGTGCTGGTCGCCACTGATTAGTCCATGCCAGGAAGGGCCTCATTTGTCAATGTGTCTGGTCCTGAGTCCACTCCAATGCCACTTGTCTTGTCTTAATGCTTTTATGGGCCTGGAGCTGAAATACAACTGAGACTTAAAAGGTATCTTTAGGGAGGAATGCTTAGGGGGTCTCCACCGCATGACCCATGACATGCTCTGGGAGAATAGATTACCTGGGGACAAAGTTCTTGTTTTCCCAGTCTTTGTCCCTTGTAGGCCTCTGGGGGTTCCTGTCCAGGTGGTTTCCTGTGCCCTAGTCTCTACACCTGGGTTTCTGCATCTTTCCCATCTAATACAAACTATTTATTCTCCAGTGCCTTTGGCTTAGGGAAGATAGGCTTAACTCAAACTGCTGTCTAAAAATCTATCTCAGTTTCCCTTTCAACTTGTCCTGGAATTTTTCTAGCTTCTTGTTATGCTGTAACAGTTCTACATTATTCCAATTTTAAAACCACTGGAGCGTATAGTTTAAAATGTTTAGTTTTAGATGACGTATATTCTACATCAATTTCTGAAGGGGCATAAATCTGCTATCAGAGATTAAAATAAAACACAGAATTCAGAATGTAAAGTCATTTTTATTTCTTATGTAAGTAACAAAACAAAAACAACAACCCAATATTAAAAAGGGAAGAGGACCTGAACATTTCGAGGAGATGTAGAAGAAAGAAAATAGTGAAGATCAGAACAGAAATGAACGACACAGAGACCAAAAACACAGTACAAAATATCAATGAAAGTAAGAACTAGTTTTCTGACAGAAATAAGATCGATGAGTCTTTAGCCAGACGCACCAAAAAACAAACGGTGAGGACCCAAGAAAACAAAATCAGATGTGAAAGAGGCGATATAACAACTGACATGACAGAAACAGAAAGAATACTAAGAAAACACTATGCACAACAATAAAGTGGGGAAGCTGCGTAAAATGGACACATTCCTCAAAACTACAATCTGCTAAAACTCAATCGGAAAGAATCAGAAAACCTGGAGGGCCAGTAAAAATGGATGCAATTGAAGAAGTAATAAGAAAAAAACTTCCAGCAAACAAGTGTCTGGGGCCAGATGGATTTACATGCGAGCTTACCTAAACATTTAAAGAAGAATTAAAACCCACTCTCCTCAAAATATTTTAGAAAATTCCAGAGGAGGGAGATATTTTTATGAGACCAGTATTATAATAATCCCAAAACCAGATGAAGATCCTGCAAATAAAGAATTTCACAGACCAACGTCCCTCATGAACATAGGTGCCAAAATCCTCAGAAAATATATTACCAAATTTTATCCAGCAATACATTAAATAAGATCATACACCATGACCAAGTGTGATTTATTCTGGAGACGCAGCGCTGGTATAATATTCGCAAATCAAGAAATGTGAGAGCTAAACAAAATGAAGGACAAAAATCTTATGATCATATCAATAGATACAGAGAAAATATTCTAGAAAATCCAGCACCCATTTTGGAAAAAACTGGGAGCAAAGTGGAAATAGAGGGAATATATCTCAACATAATAAAGGCCATATACAACATACCTGGGGCCAAAATCATACTCAACGTGCAAAGGCTAAAACCATATCCCCTAAGAAGAGGAATAAGACACGGTTGCCCCTTTCACCACTACTGCTCAGCATACTACTGGAAGTCCTAGCCACAGCGAGCAGACAAAAAGAGAACATAAAAGGCATCCGTATCGGAAGAGAGAAGGTTAACTGTCATTACTTGCAGATGACATGATATTGTACATAAAAAACTAAAGAGTCCACCGAGTACTTGTGGATATAATTAATGAATTTGGCAAGGAAGCTGGAAGCAAAATTAACATCAACACATTGATGGCATTTTTTTTACACCGATTATGAACTCTTAGAAAAGACTATACCATTTACCATTGCAACTGAAAAAATAAGACACCTAGGAGTAAAGTCAAAGAAGGATGTAAAAGACTTGTATTCAGAAACAGGACATTGAAAAAAGAAATAGAGGAAGATACAAAGGAGTGAAAGAATTATAGACTGAAAGAATTAACATTATCAAAATATCCATGCTACCCAAAACAATCTATAAATTCAACACAATTGTCATCAATCCCAACAGTGTGTTTCACAGAGCTGGAAAAAATGTTTCGAAAATTTATAGGAAACCAAAAAAGACCCCGTGCACCCACAGTATTCTTGAGAAAGAACAGAGTTGTAGGATCACATTACTGAATATCCTGCTGTAGGGCAAAGCCACTGTGATCAGAACAACCTGCTTCTGGCACAGGAACAGGCACATAGATCAATGGAAAAGTACAGAATCCTGAAATTGACCCATGCCATCATGGTCAATTAATATTTGACCAAAGGGTCAAGAATAAGCCATACAGTAAAGACAGACACTTCAGGTCCGGATATGGGTTCTTGCTGTGCTCAGTGTGGTCTCACTGAGCCTACAGACAGGGGCTTGGGATGTGGTCACGTAGCGTGGAAAAGGCTCCTGGGCACCCCACTCGCTCCCCTTTGCTGTTGGGCTTCTGAAACATTTCTTCCAAACTGTGAGACTACAGCAGGCATCATCGTATTCAGCCCCGCCCCTCACTGTGAGCCTCAGTGTATGGGCCTTGTACCTGTAGAGAAACATTCCTGAGGAAGTCCTATTTTGCCTTAGCATCTTTAGGTTTCCTTTGGTTCGGTGTCTAGTGGGCTCTTTCTTAAGGCAACTCACGTTTCCCACTTCAGAATTCGTTTTCTTTAACACTTCCCACACATCCACAGGGACCCCTGGTAATATCCACAGGGAGAAATGCCCGGGCAGTAGAGGCTATTCCAGTATAAGGGATATCTGAGACTGAAGTGAGAGTCAAAGGGAAGAACTGTGGCTGGAGAGGACTGTAGCCTACATTCTGGTAGAGTTGGATCATCAGGATTATTACCGCCAAGATAAGGTCTCAGTCTGACTCCTTTTAGATTAGTAACTTTTTATTTGTTTCCATTGCTTTTGCTCTTTTGGTCGTTCTCTCATTCTGACTTTCTCTCATCCACTCCTTGGGTTTCAGTGACGAGTAGCAAGGATGACTTGATATTGCTTAAGGATTAGTTGGTTGCACAAGGGCTTGGTCTGAAGGAACAAAGTCAATAAACAATCATATTCACAGGAGGCCATGTCCATTTGAGGAAACGTAAAAAGTGTCAAAAACGGGCAAGGTGTACTGACTGTGGACATCATAGTCCAGAGATTGCCCAACACAAATTCATGTCCATGCCTTTGCCTCTGTGTGTGTGCATGTGTGTGTGTGTGCTTGTGTGTGCTTGTGTGTGAGGGCTGTGGCACACTCTCCTTCTTATTGTCCCTCTGCTCATTTACTCTTCCAGCAGGGGATTCTTGCCCAAATGAACCTAATACACTTCTGACTTCCCACACGCCTTGACTCAATTCGCCACAGGTATCTGTGCACCTTATTCCACCCCTTGCTAAATGTCGCTTGGGATCTTCGGCCTCAGAGACTGATTCTCTCAGCAAAACACTGTGCAGTCATACTTCTAGAGAGGGACTTTGGTTCAACTGTGAAGTCTCCCACCTGGTTGCCTGTTCCTAATGTGTGACCGACTCCCTACAGGGAGGATACTTAGAAATCCATCATTTTTTAGGACCCAACACTGGACATTTATGCAAGTTTATTTGGTAGGCTCAGAAGGCATTCTTACATTTGTCCAGCCGATGGCCTATATGTTCACTCTGGTGATTATTTTGTAGATGCTGAAAATGCATTCTCAAGATTATCCATTAAGAGGCAGCACTGTTCCTAGAATGATTTTATTGGGAATAACGTCAAGGCAGTCTTACGCTTGCCCACATGGAAGCGGCATCTTTGACCCAAACAATTTTATTGGGGATCCTGGCATTTGCTTCCAACGTTCGAACATAATACGGAACTGAGCTCTCACAGGGATTTTACTGAGAAATCTGGCAATGCATTATCAAGATTTTCCGTTAGGCTCTGCTTCCTTGCAAGTCCATATTCTCCATCTCTAACTTATGTGCCTGGAGCACCTCCAGCGGGCACCAGGTGCACTGGTCGACAAATAGGAAAACGCACGGGGAGCATCCCCAACAAAATCATTAGCTAAAAAATGCTGCCAACGGATGCTTGAGAATGACAATTCATTGCCAGTATCCCGCAAATAATAAGTTTTTGGGAAAGTTTTGCCACCTATGAAAAAGATTACGAATGCAGTGCCAGCATGCCCAATAAAATCATACTGTGGAAAACCTGCCTTCTGGTTGACAAGTGCAAGAATGGCTGCGTAGCATCTCCCATAAAATTATTTGATTGAAAATGCTGTCCTCCGTGGACAATCGTGAGAATACATTGCCAGCATCCCCAGTAAGGTCATTTGTACGGAAATACTGCCAATTCTCAGATAAGTCTGAGAATGTATTGTCAGAATCACCACAAAACCTCTCTGTCGGCAAAATGCAAAAGGGTGAGAATGCGCTGATAGTATCCCCAATCCAATCATGTGGTTGAAAACTACTGCGACCTCATGTAGAGACCTGAGACTGCCTTGCAGGCATCCTCAATAAAATCATTTGGGGCGAAACGCTGCCACGCATCCCCGCAAAAAAACTTTCTCTGGGACAAATGCTGCCAAGTGTGGGACAAACGTGAGCATCCATTGCCAGCCCCTGTAAAATTATTTGGTTGAAAAAATGCTGCCCCTTTGAATAAAAGGTGATAATGTATTTCAGGCATCTCCCGTATAAACGTTTGATGAGAAATTACCTGACATTGTTTACAAATGTGAGAGAGCATTCCCGGCATTCCCAAGAAAAGCATTTGTTTTAAAAATGCTGCCACCTTGTGGAGGTAAGTGGGAGAGCATTAAACGCATCCCCTTTTAAAAAAACTTGGTGGAAATATTCTGCCCCCTGGTGGACAAGGTGAAGCATGCATTGACTGCATCCCCAACAAAATCACTCTTTGAGAAAAAGGCCACCAGGTGCTAAAGGACTGTATGAATGATTTCCCAGAATCCCCAATGAAACCCCTACTGAGATCAAGGTGCCAACTGGTGGACAAGAGTGAGAACGCATGCTCTGGAATCACAATAAAGTGATTTGGGCCTAAAATTCTGATAGCCAATGTCCACGTGTGAGAATTCAAAACCAACATCCACACCCACACACACAATATCACTTTAGGGGAAAACTGCGGCGAATAGTTGGACAAACGTGAGAATGTACAGCCAGCAGCAATAAAGTCGCTTGGTGGAAAAATTCCGCAACTGGCTGAACAAACGTAAGAATGCATTCTCAGCTTACCAAACAAAATCACTTGTGATGTCAAGGTGCCGACGGGTGGACAAGCGGGAGAAACCATTGCCTTTATGTGCAATAATAACATTTGGTGGAAAAATGCGGGCTTGTTGTAAACAGGCTTCACAATGCATTGCCAGCAGCCCCAATAATATCAGTTGTTGGAAAAAGGCCGCCACATGTTTGACAAGTGTGAGAATGCGTTGCCCGCATCCTCATGAAAATCCCTTCTGAGATGATGCTGGCTGCCAAATGGCGGACACATTTGAAAATACATTGCCAAGATTCACAATGAAAATCTCTTGTGGGAAAAATGCCCTTATCTTGTCGACTTGTGTGAGTGTTCATTGCCAGCATCCCCAGTGAAATCACTTGTGGGAAAATGCTTCCACCTATTGGACAAGAGTGAAAATGCATCGCCAGAAGCCCCAGTGAAGTTACATGGTGGAAAATAGCTGCCACTTGTTCTCCAAGGAGGAGCATGCAGTGCCAGGATCCTCAATAATATCATTTGGTGGGAAAATACTGCACCTGGTGTTTGAGTGTCAGAAGGAATTGCCAGCAGCCTTAAAACAATCATTTGTATATAAGAAACCAGTCACCTTTCTACAAATGTGAAAATGCAGTTACAGCATCTCCAATAAGATCACTTGTGGAGAAAATGCTGTCACCTGGTATTCGAGCAAGGGAATGCATTGCCAGCGTTCTCAGGAAAATCCCTTGGTAAACAAAAGTGGCCACCTTGTGGACAGATGTGGGAATGCATTGCCAGCACAACCAAAGTAATCGTTTGGTGGAAAATGTGGCCTCTTGTTTGAGAGACTGAAGAATGCATTGCCCGCATCCGCAATAAAATCATTTTGTGGAAAAGTACTTCTACGAAGTACGTTGGACGAACGTGCTTCCAGCATTCCCCAAACGATACTTTGTGGTGAAAGTGTTGCCAGCTATTGAACAAAAGTGAAAGTGCCATGCCACTATTCCCAATAGAATCATTTTTGGGAAAGTAGGTTCAATGGCTGTTAAAACGTGAGAATGCCTTGTCAACATCCACAAAATAATCACATTTGTGGAAAATGTAGCCAAGTCTTTTTCAAACTTGAGACTGAATTTTCAACACCCCCAATAATATAATTTGGTAGTAAAAATGCTTCCACAAACGTGTTAAGACAAACGTGGGAAAGCATTGCCAGCATCTCAAACAGAATCGTTGGTGGAAAAATGCTGCCATCTCATGTTTCAGCGCCAAAATGCATTGCCAGTTTCCCCAAAATGGGACAGTGGAGGGAAAATGCAGACAGCTGTAGAAAAAAACGTGGGAATGCCTTGCCAGCATCCTCAGTAAAAGTACTTTGTGGGGAAATTCTGCCACCTGGTGGAAAAGCGTGAGAATGCACTTCCAGAACATTCCTGATATTCACTAGTGGAATATTGACGCCAACTGATAAATATAGAACCATTGAAAGCATCTCCAAGGAAATCGTGCGGTAAAATAATTCTGCTGCCTGCTTGACACACATTAGCTTCCATTGTCAGCATAGCCAATAAAATCTCGTGGTGTCAAAATGCCACCACCTGGTGGACAAACGAGAAAATGCATCTTCTGCATCTCCACAAGCATCCCAAATATGATCCTCAGTTGGAACAATACTGCCACCTGGTGGGTAAACGTGAGAATGCATCCACGAGTTCACCAATGGATTCATCCTGTTGAAAATGTTTCCACCTGTTGAATGGAATTGTGAATGCTTTTCCAGCATCCCCAATAAAATTACTCGTGAAATCATGCCGACACCTGGTGGAAAAGTGTGAGAATGCATTGCCAGCATCCCCAGAACAATCGTTGGTAAGAAACTTTCTGCCGCCTCTGGACAAAAGTAAGAATTCAGAGTGAGCATCTGCAATAATACCATTTGAGGAGAAAATGCTGCCACGTGGTGTTTCAGCATGAGAATGCAAAGGCTGAGGCTGCTCTGGAACCACTTGCCTCTATTGATCATCACAACCACCATATATTTCCTTAAGTGTCTCCTTATTCCTCCACAGGTCATCCTGAAAACACTGCCCGTTATAAACGGGTTGTGGCGGCACATGTTGAACACAGGGCTGGTGGAAACTTAAGAGATCCCACTGGCGGCAGTGACCCATTTTACAGATTGGGGATTATTCAGTATTCTTTAGTAATAGTCAGAGGAGACAATAGGAGGTTTGTTGTGTTCAGGGGGCCTCCCACACTGTGAGATAAATAGGAGGGACTGTCCATTTTACTTCATAGAAGAGTCATGCACATGAGAAGCTTTCTCAGCGAAATATGTGTTTTCAAGCAAACATTGTTTCCCTGCACAGGAAATAGATGCAGAATGTCCCTGTGGGAAAGCATTGAGATGCGGAGACATCCAGAGCATGGCATGTAGTTAGAAAGATAAATTAAGAGCAAGTACCGTGTCTGTCTGTCTGTCTGTCTGTCTGTCTGTTGTTTGTGTGTTGGTTTGAGCCTTACGATTGGCTGCCTTGGAATGATCGACCAGTCCCTGGGAGGGCTGGGCCTTACAGTTGCAGAAGTGGGTAAGTTATGCTTTGGCAGAGGAAATGTATCATGAGTTTCTACAAGGGCCAGACAGGGTGGAGCAGGGAGAGGAGAAGGAATTGATTGAGGAGGAATTAATTGGCAGGGAGCAGTTTGTCCTGGGTGAGAGGACGCCATAAAAGTCATGAAGGTAGTGGTTGATGTTGAGCCTCAGGCACAGATAGAAACAAAACATCCACAAGAAGAGCCAGTCGAGCAGGAGCACGAAGAGGATTGGCTCAGTGGGAAGTGCACCTGGTCCCCACTGGATGTGCTCCGGGCACTTAAGTTAGGAATGTAGCCCGTGAACTTACAAGTGAGCAGATCCTTCTGCTGGCTCAAGCCCAGTACCTGGCAGCGGCGGCAGCCCTGTTTAGAACTGAAAAGCACAAACGTTCAGTGCATTGCCAGATGCTGAGTCAATAGTGTATCCTTGACTCTACAGAAGGGAACGCAATATGCCTGCCCTAGTGCATGAGAAATGTATTAGTGGGGATCGGTAGCTCAGAATCAAATAGACACATTGGAGTGAAGCTCAGGATAGTGAGAACAGTGTGATCCAAAATCTCAGAGACACCCTTTTATCTCACCAGTACCACAAAAACTCTCCCTGGGCTTCAGGAGCGCCGTCCCAGATCAGACTCATGCGCAGAACAAGGGCCATTGCCTCCACACTGCTCTGTGTCACTCAGGTTCTTCTTGGGGTAATGCTGCACTCGAGGGGGGCTGCGTGTCCAAGTCCTCTGTATATCCAAGTCAGTGAGAGGCAGGAATGAGTGATGTCCACAAATAAAGGTATCCTGTTAAGCACTCAGCAGGCAAGTATGTAGGCGAGGTCAAAGGCTGTCAGGAAAACAGTGTGCCCGTGTGTGTATAAACACATGGAGCCCACAAGAACCACTGTGCTCTCTTTTTGCATCTTATGGTGAAGGAGCTGGGCTAGGGGTTAGAGAGGTGGGAGCAATCCAAGCTGCTTTAAGGATCTGCTCCTTTTTGTAGCTGTTTCATGTTCAGCTTGCAGCGTGCAGGCGTTTTGACCTGCTGCAATTTGTCAACAATCTGGAATTGTCAGCCATTATCAGTGACCAAGATGAAACCATGCTCAGCCACATGATCAATCTGAAGGTCAGGCTGTGCAGACCACGGCTGGGGAGGTAGAGAGCTTGTGAAAAAATCCTATCCCTGCAGGAAGGAATAGGCGGGAGTTCTGGAATAAGTTATCACCCTAAACCGGATCCACTATCCTTTTGCAGGTGAAGGAAGCCTGGCATGGCAGCAATCGCTGCAAGACTGTGCTGCTCTTTCACAAAAACCCCTACATCCACGATACTGTGATTGTGAAGGATCCTCTCATAACCATCACAGGAGAGAGGAGGCTCCCTGCATGGCCTGCGGCAAGAAGTGTGTCCAAGTTGGAAGGTGACAGGTTCCTCTCCACACACTCCTCAAGCTGCAGGATACAGGGTGACCCATTCCACTCACATTCAGTGGTACCTGCAGTATGAACGACAGGCCTACAACTGCAGGCAGAACAGCAGCATTCACTTCTTCAACTTCGTCTCTGATCACCATGTTTCGGGATCTGACAGGATTGCTTAGGTGGGTCCTTGCAGGAAATGCCATTAGAGAGCTTGGTGTGATCCCCTGCTTTTTGGGTTTGTGGTTTAGACGCCTGCCCTCTCCTGTGGAGCCCATTTTTCCTTTCCAGATCAACAGTGAGAACTATGAGTGTATGTTGGCATCAGGAGAGGGGACATAGATGATAACAGGTGAGCAGAGACCAACTCTTCACTTGCCTCTGGATTGCCAGGTAGCTGGGACATTGTTTTCTCACATGAACACACTGAAGCTGGGAGAAATACAGCCTGTGACATCATCACGGTATGAGGATGAGGCTGGAAGTTCTGAGCACCGCAGTGCCAATCATGTTCACTTGGGGGAGGCTGAAGGATGATGAGGTCATGTCTGTTTCCTCTGTCACTCAGAATGAAAGTAGATTCTTTGGCCTATTTCTCTGATCTCACACCTCAGGTCACCAACACCACCCTCAGGCCTGCCTACAATGCATTAAGGAGAAGTTCTGTGATGTGCTTCCTAGAACCCCCTCCACAATTTTCCAGTATCCTCCTTCATGAAAATGCTGAGGCTGCTGTGCCACCACATCCCTCTATTGATCATCACAACCACCATGTATTTACTGAATTGTATCGCTGGCCTTCCTGGGTACACTGCCCATCACAACCAAGTTGTGGTGGGAACTGTTGAATGCATGGCTGGAGAAAACGGAAGAGATTCCAACTTTGTCAGGTTTGGGCTTGACATGATTTTTAAATACTTTTTGATTATCCTCAGAGGAGATGATACCAGATTTGCTGTGTTAACTGCACGTATTTAACGTGTGAGAACTATAGGAGGGACCTTCCAATATAAGTAGTGCACGTGAGAAGCTTTTTCAGATTAAAAGGTGTTTCAAGCAAAGATTCTTTTCCTGCGTAGAAATTAGGTGCAGAATGTCCCTGTGGAAAGGCATTCAGCCATGGATATATGCAGCACATGGAATAAATGGCAAGATAAAGCGAGAGCATCTAATGTGCCTGTTTATGTATTGTTTGCCTTGACAATGGACTCTCTGAATTACCCGCCCCGTGAATGCATGGCCTTTACAATTGCAGAAGTGGCTAAGTTGTGTTTTCTGATGGTATCAGAAGCCAAAATTCTTTCTGTGTGGTAGAGACTGTGGTGGATTAAGAAATCAGTGAAAGTCCAATAGAGTTTACCATTTTCCCTTGGGTGATAAGGGAGTTCAAGGAAAGGCCTTGTGTGCAAGGGTCGGAATTTGCAGTGATAAGTTATAAAGGATGATGCGTTTGCCATACCCTCGCTTTAGGGAGACAGCAGGGAACCAGGCCGGGGTTTTACGTTCATTTCACAGTTAAACCAAATTCCCTTTGTAGAAGTATGTGCAAACTGTATTTTTCTGTTAGAAGCCGCCTTTTGGCACGTGCGGACATAACTGCATGCTGTGACTGTTCAAGAATGAGAATCCATTTCCAGCATCACGAAAGAAATGACATTTTGAGGTAAATGCAAACAACTCTTGGGCATACCTGAGCATGCCTACCGTGCATGCCCAATGAAATCATTTGGTGGAAAAGTGCTGCCACCTGGTGGAGAAACGAGGGAATGCAGTGGTACCATCCCGAATGAAATGACATGTGAAGTCATGCTGCCATCTCGTGGACAAGTGTGGATATGCATTGCCAGCCTGCTCAGTAACTTTATTTGTAAAAAAAAGCTGCCATGTTTTGACAAGCATGAGAATGAATTGCCAACATCCCCAATAACATGATTTGAAACGAAAAGCTGCCATCTATTGGATAAGCGTGAGAATGCCTTTCCAGCATTCCCGACAATGTTATTTAGGAGAAAAATGCTGCGACCTGGAAGGATATGACAGGATACTGAGGTTGGGCCTCGGTGGCAATGCAGAAGGAGAGCTTTGGGTTCCCCTACCTCTTGGGTTCGTAAAGTGAGATCCCTGGCTTCTTCTGACTAGTCCTGTTTGCCCTACTAGAACATCAGTAATAGAAGTGTGGTCTAATCATCTCAAGTACTGTGCGAGGAGCTTGGCCCCAGGAGAGTGAAGGTAGAGGAGTACAGGTGAGGGGGACTGTTCCTGGACACTCGCCCCTAGTTTGCTAGGTAGCTGGGTCATTGCTTTCTCTCATGGACGCCCTGATACTGGGAGGAGTAGAGCCTGTTATGTCAGGTCCTCAGAGAATCAGGTTGAGAAAGGAAGTATGTAGCACTGCAGTGGGAATTATATTCAGACAGGGACACCTGATGTAAAATGAGGAAGTGTGCATGTGCAAAATCATTCAGCATCAAAGCAGATTCATTGACCCACTCCTCTGAACTCTCGCTCCAGGCCACCTCCCTCACCCTTAGGCCCGTCTACTATTCCTTAAATGGAGGCTCCCATGATGTCCTTCCTCTGACCCTTCCCACACTTGTCCAGGAGTCTTTTCATACAAAGGCTGAGGCTGCTGTGCCACCACTTCCTTTTATGGATCATTGCAACCATCAAATATTTCCTTAGGTGTGTCCAAATTCCTAACTGGGTGATCCTGAGGTCATTGCTCATTAAAAAGGTGGTGTGGTGTGATGCATCCAACACAAGGCAGCAGGAAATTTAAGAGATCCTAATTTCAGCAATGACCGACTCTTCATGTTAGGGCCACCAATAATTATACTATACTCTTTAGGAATTTTGCTAGGAGATGATAGTCAATTATTGTGTTAGGGTATCTCCCACAGTGTGAGTTAAATAGGAGGGACCATCCATTTTCCTTCAAATAGAGAAGTGCACATAAGAAGGTTTTGACATGAGTATGTGTTTTCAAGCAGACATTATGTTCCTGCACAGGACAATGGAGCAGAATGTCTGTGTGACCAGGTATTCAGTCACAGAGAGATCGGGAGCATGGTATGAAATGGAAAGTTAAAGCAGGAGCATCAGCTCTGTTTGTCTGTTTGTCGTGTGTTCTTGGAACACATAAATCAAGAGCATCAATAGCGTCTGTCTCTGTGGTGTTTGTCCCTAGTTTGGGGCATTACAACTGGCTGCCTGTGAATGACCATTGCCTGTGAGGGCTGGGCCTGTGCAGTGGCAGTGGCGGTTAAGTTGTTATGCTTTAGGACAGTATGAGAAGACAGAATTCTTTCTGTGTGCTGGAGGCTGGGGAGGAGGGAGAACTAAGAGTAAGTCCATTGAAGTGGGTGATACTAATGGACCCAGGGACATAAGGTAGCTCAAGGAAAGGGATTTGGGAGCAAGGGCCTGAATGTCCACTGCGAGCTCCGAAAGGATGATGGATTTCCAGGTTCCTTTCTGTCGGAGGTCAGCTCACACATTGACAGCAGGCAACGCGGTGGGAGGCTTCCCAGTGCATTTCACACTTGAAGCAGAAGCCCTCCCTAGAAGTATGAGAGCACTGTATTTGCTGCGAGAATCATCCTCTGAGCCCAGGATTCAGAACCACACTTAGCCAGTGGGAGTATAAATTGCATGTAGGAGTTGTGGGGAAGAGAGCAAAGGCATGTGAGCAGTCAGTCTGGATATTAGGTTCACTTGGGGTCGAATCCCCAGCTGGAAGGGTAAATGACCAGAGGGACAATAAGATGCAGAGTGTTCTATAGCCCTCACACACAACACACACAGAGGCACAGGCATGTACGTGAAGTTGTGTTGGGCAATCTCTGGACCATGGTGTCCACAGCCAGTACATCTTGTGCATTTTTGACGGTATTACATTTCCTCACATAACAATGGCCTCGTGTGAATATGATTGTTTATTTACTTTGTTCCTTCAGACCGAGCCTTTCTCCTGCAATGAAGAAACTCTTAGGCAGCATCAAGTCATTCTTTCTACGGGTCACTGAAACCCAATGGGTAGATGGAAGAAAGAGTCAGAATGAGGAAAAGACAGAAAGAGCAAGAGTAATGGAAACAAAAACAAGAGAACTGATGTAAAAGGAGTCAGATTGAGACCGTATCTTGGCCGAAGTTATCCTGATCACCCAACTCTACCAGAATGTAGGCTACAGTCCTCTCCAGCCACAGTTCTTCCCTTTGCCTGTCACTTCAGCCTCAGATATCCCACAGACTGGGCAGCCTGTAATGTCCCGGGCATTTCTCCCTGTGGATATTACTAGGGGTCACTGTGGATCTGTGGGAAAGCGGTAGAGAAAATGGATTCTGAAGTGGGAAACGTGAGTAGCCGTAAGCAAGAGCCCCCCAGACACCAAACCCTGGGAAAGCTGCAAATGCTCGGGTAACATAGAGCTTCCTCAGGAATGTTTCACCACAGTTCTGAGGCCCATACACTGAGGCTGACAGTGAGGGGCGGGGCTGAGTAGCGTGATGCCCTCTGTCCAGTCACAGTTTGGAAGAGCTGTTTTAGTAGCCCAAAATGGTGTGGGCATGCCCAAGTCCTCCATCAGAGGCAGGAACATGTGACGTGCGTGAATCAGGGTATCCTGTGAAGCCGTGTGCAGGCAAGGGTGTGGGGATATCAAAGCCTGTGAGGAATCAGTGTGACCGCATGGGTGCAGGCACCTGTAACCCCAGGAACCTCTGTGTTCCTCTGTGCCTCTTATGCAGAAGGAATGGGGCCAGAAGATAGGTGGTTCAGGCCAAGCCAGGCTGTTTTGTAGATCTCCATGTTTTAGTTCTTTCATAGCCACACGATCAATGTGAAGGTGATGTTGCAGGTACTGGTGCTGGAAAGGGAGGGGCCTTGAGAATATAACCTGTCCATGTAAGCAGGGACACTTGGGTGTCCAGGAGTGAGATGTCCCTAACCCCCACCCACATTCCTTCTGCAGGTGGAGGGAGCCAGACATGCCAGGGATGATGGCAAGGTTAACTGTCCTTTTGTAGCAAATCATACTAATGCAGTACTGCCACTGTGAAGGAGTATCTCATTACCATCACAGGCGGGAGCAGGCTCTCTCTATGGGCAGCAGCAGGAAGTGCATAGAACTTGAAAGGTGATGTGCCCTTCTCCACACACTCCTCATGCTGCAGGATACAGTGCATCCTATGCCTCTTGCATTCAGTGGTGCCAGCATTATGAACGATGGGCCAACAGCTCCAGGTACCAGAACAGCAGCTTTAACTACTTCAACTAGTTCTCTGCCCACAGCGTGGCAGGGTCTGACAGGATTGCTGAGGTGGAGGCTTGCTTGCAATGCCCTAAGAGAGCTTGGTGTGTTCCCCTGCTTTTGGATTTTTAGTCAGATCCCTGCTGTCTCTGGACGATCACATTTTGCTCTGCCAGAAAATCAGTAAGGACTACTTGAGGATGTTGGAACCAGGAGAAGGCACTTAGAGGACATGTGAGGAGATGCCAGTGGGGCTCCCCCTTGGGTTGTCAGGTAGCTGGGACATTTTTCTCTCACATGAACACCCTGAGGCTCGGAAGGATAGCCTATGACGCCAGGCCACTGCGGCATTGGGAAGAGACAGAAAGTCTGAAGAACTGCAGTGTGGCATCATGTTCAGGCAGGAAGCTGAAGGAAGATGCAGGAGTGTGCATGTCTACCGTCACTCAGAATCAAAGCAGATTCATGTACCCATTCCTGTGAGCTATTGTAAATTGTGCTGCTCTGAAGAGGGTTTTATATATTCTTCCTGATCGATGTTCCTGGTTTCGTAGGACATATTCCAAGCAGTGGGGCCACTGGGTTCAATGGCAGTTCTGTATTTCAATTTTTGAGAAAACCTCCTATGTCATAATGTTTTCCATACAGGCTGCATGAGTCTGCATTCCCACCAGCAGTATACTAGGGTGAGCTTTTCTGCACACCCTCACAGGCACTTTCTGTTTATTGACTTATTGAAAACATAGCCATTCTGGAAGACCTCAGGTGATACCCCATTATTGTTTTAATTTTCATCTCTCTGGTGATTAGTGACACTGAGCAGTTTTCATATGTCTCTTGGACATGTTTATGCGCTCTTTGGAGAAGTGTCTACTTAGGTCTTTGCTCGTTTTTTAATTGGATCGTTTGTCTTCCTCTTGTGAAGGTGTGTTTCTTAAAATATTAGGGGTAGTAACCCTTTATCAGATGTATCATCGGCAAATATGTTCTCCCATATAATGAGTTCCCTTTGCATTTTGTTGATGGTATCTTTGTGCAGAATCTTTTTATTTTGCTGTAGTCCCATTTGTTTATTTTCTCCTTTGCTTCCATTGCCCTAGGCAGTGTATTGGTGAGCATATTGCAATG
Organism: Miniopterus schreibersii; assembly: GCF_964146895.1. Taxonomy (NCBI): domain Eukaryota; kingdom Metazoa; phylum Chordata; class Mammalia; order Chiroptera; family Miniopteridae; genus Miniopterus; species Miniopterus schreibersii. Next base: position 13,525,292 of record NC_138120.1, on the reverse strand, counting down.
AGAGATGTCTGAGATCATGCTGCCTCCATTTCCTTCTAGGATTTTTAATGGTTTCATGTTTTACCTTTAAGTTTTTTATCCAGTTGGAGTTGATCCTTGTGTGCGGTGCAAGATATTGGTCTAGTTGCATTATTTTGAAAGTTCCTGTCCAATTTTCCCAACACCATTTATTGAAGAGACTTCCTTTACTCCACTGTATGCTCTGCCTCCTTTGTAAAATCTCAATTGAGTGTAATGAGTTGGGTCAATTCCTGGGTTCTCTGTTCAGTTCCATTTATGTCATTAAGTCTGTTCTTCTGCCAGTTCCATTCTGTTTCGATTAAAATGGCTTTACTATATCTTGATATGTATTATTTTGATTCCTTCCACTTTTTTCTTCCTCCCAAAATTGCTGCAGCGATTTGGGGTCCTGTCCTTTTTGTGTCCTTTAAATTTTTGCACTACTTCTTCTAGGTCTGTGATATCGGACATTGGTATTTTATGAATAGTTTGAATCTATAGATTGCTTTGGGGAGTACGGACATCTGAATGAGGTTGATTCTAGCAATCCATTAGCATGGTATATTCTTACACTTGTTTATATCTTCCTCTATCTCTTTTTTGAACATATTTGTTTTGCAAGTACACGTCTTTCACCCCTTTGGTTAAGTTAATTCCTAAGTATCTTAATTTTATTGTTGCACGTTAAATGTGTTTTTGTTTGTTTGTTTGTTTGTTTTAGTTTCTCTTTCTGAGAGATCATGAATGTTGTTTAAAAATGCCATTTACTTCTGGGCATTAATTTTCCATCCTGCTGCATAGCTGGGTTCCTTTATTATTAAATCTAGAAGTCTTTTGGTGACCTCTTTAGTGTTCTCAGCATACAATATCAGGTCATCTGCAAACAGTGACAGTTTTATTTCTCCTTTCCAATTTGGATGCCTTTTATGTTTTCTCCTTGTCTGATCGCTGTGGCAAGGACTTCCAACACTCTGTTGAATAAAAGATGGTGAAAGTGGACGTCCCTGTCTTGTTCCTCTTATTAGGGGATATGTTTTAGTTTTTGCCCATTGAGTATGAAGTTGACTGAAGGTTTGTCCTATAAGGACTTTAATGTGTTTAGGCATGATCCCTCTATTCCCACTGTGCTGAGAGTTTTTCTCAAAAATGGGCGCTGGGTTTTGTTGCTCTTTCTGCACATACTGAGATGATCATGAGATTTTTGTTTGTCAAATGGTTCCTGTGAGGCATCACATTTATAGATTTGTGAATACTGTACCAAACCTGCATCCCTGGAATAAACCCCACTTGGTCATGGGGTGTGATCTGTTTAACATATTGCTTGATCCAATTTGCTAATATTTGTTTGAAGATTTTAGCATCTTTGTTTATCACGGATATTGGCCTGTAATTCTTTCTTTGCAAGGTCTTTACCTGGATTTGTAGTTGGGATTATTCAGGCTGCCTAAAAAGAGCTTGGGAGTGTTTGTTCCTCTCGGACTTTTTGGAACAATTTGAATTATTTTTTGAATGTTTGATAAAACTCCCCTCTGAAACTGTCTGGGCCTGGCGCTTTTTTTCTTGGGCATTTTTAAAAAAATCATTGTTCCAATTTCACCAGTTTTTATCAACGTGTTCAGCATGCCTGATTCTTCCTCACTGAGTATTGGAAGGTTGTGTATTTCCAGAAATTTGTCTATTTCATCCAGGTTGTTGGCATATAGTTGTTCAGGGTATTTGCTTACAACCCTTTGTATTTCAGTGGTATCAGTTGTTACTTCACTTCTTTTGTTCCTCAATTTATTTATTTTTGACCTCTGTCTTTGGTTTTTGGTGAGTTGGGTTAAAAGTTCATCACACTGATTGTCTATTCAAAGACAAGCTCTTGGTTGCATTGACCTTTTTTAATTTTTTAGTCTCTACGTTATTTATTTAGGCTCTGGTTCTTTATTATTTTCTTCCTTTTACTTCCTCTGGGCCTTTTCGTGGTTTCTGTTCTCTTTCTAAATCTTTCAGTTGTAGTGTTAGATAGTTTAGTAGAAATTTTTCTGGTTCTCATTGCTATAAAAGCTTTTAACAAAAAAAGTTCGTATACGCTACTCTATTTGGACCCTGATCTAAAAGTGTTTCCTCCCTGCTACATACAAACTGTTGCAAAATTAATGCCAGTAATATAATAGTGGCAAATCACCAATGAAAACATGAGTAAAAATAAAGAAATCATTTTAAAACCTCTACCAATTTCAAGTTAAATATACCTACAAACTTCATATTTAAAAAGGCATATCTACCCTGGGCAGCGGGGCTCAGTGGTATAGTGTCGGCCTGCACACTGAAGGGTCTCAGGTTTGATTCCCAGTTGAGGGCACATACCTAGGTTGTAGATTCATTCCTCATCCCAGGTGTGCAGCGAATTAGAAAAGCAACCAATGTCTGTGTCTCTAACACTGAGGCACCTCTCTCTCTCTACCCCTTCTTCCATGCCACTCTCTCTGGAAGTCAATGAAAAAAATATCCTCTAGTGAGGGTTAACAACAACGACAATAGCAATAGCATAGCCATGGAGATGGGAAAGACATCAGTGTAAATGAGGAAATAGTCCAGAGTAGAATTGGGTATAGTCTTTAAATGGGATGAGGCTTTCTTTTATGTTGACATTAAGGTTTCAGAAGTGAAAAGATGACGGTTGTGTTACAGGGGATACAGGCAGAAGGCCTCAGCTCTTGTCATCTTGAAGGAAAGATTTCAATCAAGAGAAAAAAATGAAGAAAAAAACCCAAAGCTTTAATGGCTGTAATAAAAATGTACTTAGGCTGGTGAACCAAGGCAGGTGCATAGACGAAGTAACAGGATAGCCTAGGCTGGGCTGCCTTTGCTCACTGGGAAGTCAGAGAAAAGGGGGCCTTGGACACATTTCCAAGACCTTTCAGACAGTTTCAGAAGACAAGCCTGGGATGAGCTGCCACTGCCCATTGCTCCCCTGGTTGAAAGCACCATGGGGCCCCCGCAGAAGGAAGGAGGAAACTGGCGCTGTCACGCTTTCCTGTGGTGTAGGGGAGCTCACACTTGGTCCTTTGTCCTGAGCATATTTATCTCCCTTGCAGGTGGAAAATCTTATGGGAGGCTTAAGGGGAGTTCTCAAGAGAATATTCATCAGCTTTCCAGGGGTGCCCTTTCAGGGTGCTGGTCGCCACTGATTAGTCCATGCCAGGAAGGGCCTCATTTGTCAATGTGTCTGGTCCTGAGTCCACTCCAATGCCACTTGTCTTGTCTTAATGCTTTTATGGGCCTGGAGCTGAAATACAACTGAGACTTAAAAGGTATCTTTAGGGAGGAATGCTTAGGGGGTCTCCACCGCATGACCCATGACATGCTCTGGGAGAATAGATTACCTGGGGACAAAGTTCTTGTTTTCCCAGTCTTTGTCCCTTGTAGGCCTCTGGGGGTTCCTGTCCAGGTGGTTTCCTGTGCCCTAGTCTCTACACCTGGGTTTCTGCATCTTTCCCATCTAATACAAACTATTTATTCTCCAGTGCCTTTGGCTTAGGGAAGATAGGCTTAACTCAAACTGCTGTCTAAAAATCTATCTCAGTTTCCCTTTCAACTTGTCCTGGAATTTTTCTAGCTTCTTGTTATGCTGTAACAGTTCTACATTATTCCAATTTTAAAACCACTGGAGCGTATAGTTTAAAATGTTTAGTTTTAGATGACGTATATTCTACATCAATTTCTGAAGGGGCATAAATCTGCTATCAGAGATTAAAATAAAACACAGAATTCAGAATGTAAAGTCATTTTTATTTCTTATGTAAGTAACAAAACAAAAACAACAACCCAATATTAAAAAGGGAAGAGGACCTGAACATTTCGAGGAGATGTAGAAGAAAGAAAATAGTGAAGATCAGAACAGAAATGAACGACACAGAGACCAAAAACACAGTACAAAATATCAATGAAAGTAAGAACTAGTTTTCTGACAGAAATAAGATCGATGAGTCTTTAGCCAGACGCACCAAAAAACAAACGGTGAGGACCCAAGAAAACAAAATCAGATGTGAAAGAGGCGATATAACAACTGACATGACAGAAACAGAAAGAATACTAAGAAAACACTATGCACAACAATAAAGTGGGGAAGCTGCGTAAAATGGACACATTCCTCAAAACTACAATCTGCTAAAACTCAATCGGAAAGAATCAGAAAACCTGGAGGGCCAGTAAAAATGGATGCAATTGAAGAAGTAATAAGAAAAAAACTTCCAGCAAACAAGTGTCTGGGGCCAGATGGATTTACATGCGAGCTTACCTAAACATTTAAAGAAGAATTAAAACCCACTCTCCTCAAAATATTTTAGAAAATTCCAGAGGAGGGAGATATTTTTATGAGACCAGTATTATAATAATCCCAAAACCAGATGAAGATCCTGCAAATAAAGAATTTCACAGACCAACGTCCCTCATGAACATAGGTGCCAAAATCCTCAGAAAATATATTACCAAATTTTATCCAGCAATACATTAAATAAGATCATACACCATGACCAAGTGTGATTTATTCTGGAGACGCAGCGCTGGTATAATATTCGCAAATCAAGAAATGTGAGAGCTAAACAAAATGAAGGACAAAAATCTTATGATCATATCAATAGATACAGAGAAAATATTCTAGAAAATCCAGCACCCATTTTGGAAAAAACTGGGAGCAAAGTGGAAATAGAGGGAATATATCTCAACATAATAAAGGCCATATACAACATACCTGGGGCCAAAATCATACTCAACGTGCAAAGGCTAAAACCATATCCCCTAAGAAGAGGAATAAGACACGGTTGCCCCTTTCACCACTACTGCTCAGCATACTACTGGAAGTCCTAGCCACAGCGAGCAGACAAAAAGAGAACATAAAAGGCATCCGTATCGGAAGAGAGAAGGTTAACTGTCATTACTTGCAGATGACATGATATTGTACATAAAAAACTAAAGAGTCCACCGAGTACTTGTGGATATAATTAATGAATTTGGCAAGGAAGCTGGAAGCAAAATTAACATCAACACATTGATGGCATTTTTTTTACACCGATTATGAACTCTTAGAAAAGACTATACCATTTACCATTGCAACTGAAAAAATAAGACACCTAGGAGTAAAGTCAAAGAAGGATGTAAAAGACTTGTATTCAGAAACAGGACATTGAAAAAAGAAATAGAGGAAGATACAAAGGAGTGAAAGAATTATAGACTGAAAGAATTAACATTATCAAAATATCCATGCTACCCAAAACAATCTATAAATTCAACACAATTGTCATCAATCCCAACAGTGTGTTTCACAGAGCTGGAAAAAATGTTTCGAAAATTTATAGGAAACCAAAAAAGACCCCGTGCACCCACAGTATTCTTGAGAAAGAACAGAGTTGTAGGATCACATTACTGAATATCCTGCTGTAGGGCAAAGCCACTGTGATCAGAACAACCTGCTTCTGGCACAGGAACAGGCACATAGATCAATGGAAAAGTACAGAATCCTGAAATTGACCCATGCCATCATGGTCAATTAATATTTGACCAAAGGGTCAAGAATAAGCCATACAGTAAAGACAGACACTTCAGGTCCGGATATGGGTTCTTGCTGTGCTCAGTGTGGTCTCACTGAGCCTACAGACAGGGGCTTGGGATGTGGTCACGTAGCGTGGAAAAGGCTCCTGGGCACCCCACTCGCTCCCCTTTGCTGTTGGGCTTCTGAAACATTTCTTCCAAACTGTGAGACTACAGCAGGCATCATCGTATTCAGCCCCGCCCCTCACTGTGAGCCTCAGTGTATGGGCCTTGTACCTGTAGAGAAACATTCCTGAGGAAGTCCTATTTTGCCTTAGCATCTTTAGGTTTCCTTTGGTTCGGTGTCTAGTGGGCTCTTTCTTAAGGCAACTCACGTTTCCCACTTCAGAATTCGTTTTCTTTAACACTTCCCACACATCCACAGGGACCCCTGGTAATATCCACAGGGAGAAATGCCCGGGCAGTAGAGGCTATTCCAGTATAAGGGATATCTGAGACTGAAGTGAGAGTCAAAGGGAAGAACTGTGGCTGGAGAGGACTGTAGCCTACATTCTGGTAGAGTTGGATCATCAGGATTATTACCGCCAAGATAAGGTCTCAGTCTGACTCCTTTTAGATTAGTAACTTTTTATTTGTTTCCATTGCTTTTGCTCTTTTGGTCGTTCTCTCATTCTGACTTTCTCTCATCCACTCCTTGGGTTTCAGTGACGAGTAGCAAGGATGACTTGATATTGCTTAAGGATTAGTTGGTTGCACAAGGGCTTGGTCTGAAGGAACAAAGTCAATAAACAATCATATTCACAGGAGGCCATGTCCATTTGAGGAAACGTAAAAAGTGTCAAAAACGGGCAAGGTGTACTGACTGTGGACATCATAGTCCAGAGATTGCCCAACACAAATTCATGTCCATGCCTTTGCCTCTGTGTGTGTGCATGTGTGTGTGTGTGCTTGTGTGTGCTTGTGTGTGAGGGCTGTGGCACACTCTCCTTCTTATTGTCCCTCTGCTCATTTACTCTTCCAGCAGGGGATTCTTGCCCAAATGAACCTAATACACTTCTGACTTCCCACACGCCTTGACTCAATTCGCCACAGGTATCTGTGCACCTTATTCCACCCCTTGCTAAATGTCGCTTGGGATCTTCGGCCTCAGAGACTGATTCTCTCAGCAAAACACTGTGCAGTCATACTTCTAGAGAGGGACTTTGGTTCAACTGTGAAGTCTCCCACCTGGTTGCCTGTTCCTAATGTGTGACCGACTCCCTACAGGGAGGATACTTAGAAATCCATCATTTTTTAGGACCCAACACTGGACATTTATGCAAGTTTATTTGGTAGGCTCAGAAGGCATTCTTACATTTGTCCAGCCGATGGCCTATATGTTCACTCTGGTGATTATTTTGTAGATGCTGAAAATGCATTCTCAAGATTATCCATTAAGAGGCAGCACTGTTCCTAGAATGATTTTATTGGGAATAACGTCAAGGCAGTCTTACGCTTGCCCACATGGAAGCGGCATCTTTGACCCAAACAATTTTATTGGGGATCCTGGCATTTGCTTCCAACGTTCGAACATAATACGGAACTGAGCTCTCACAGGGATTTTACTGAGAAATCTGGCAATGCATTATCAAGATTTTCCGTTAGGCTCTGCTTCCTTGCAAGTCCATATTCTCCATCTCTAACTTATGTGCCTGGAGCACCTCCAGCGGGCACCAGGTGCACTGGTCGACAAATAGGAAAACGCACGGGGAGCATCCCCAACAAAATCATTAGCTAAAAAATGCTGCCAACGGATGCTTGAGAATGACAATTCATTGCCAGTATCCCGCAAATAATAAGTTTTTGGGAAAGTTTTGCCACCTATGAAAAAGATTACGAATGCAGTGCCAGCATGCCCAATAAAATCATACTGTGGAAAACCTGCCTTCTGGTTGACAAGTGCAAGAATGGCTGCGTAGCATCTCCCATAAAATTATTTGATTGAAAATGCTGTCCTCCGTGGACAATCGTGAGAATACATTGCCAGCATCCCCAGTAAGGTCATTTGTACGGAAATACTGCCAATTCTCAGATAAGTCTGAGAATGTATTGTCAGAATCACCACAAAACCTCTCTGTCGGCAAAATGCAAAAGGGTGAGAATGCGCTGATAGTATCCCCAATCCAATCATGTGGTTGAAAACTACTGCGACCTCATGTAGAGACCTGAGACTGCCTTGCAGGCATCCTCAATAAAATCATTTGGGGCGAAACGCTGCCACGCATCCCCGCAAAAAAACTTTCTCTGGGACAAATGCTGCCAAGTGTGGGACAAACGTGAGCATCCATTGCCAGCCCCTGTAAAATTATTTGGTTGAAAAAATGCTGCCCCTTTGAATAAAAGGTGATAATGTATTTCAGGCATCTCCCGTATAAACGTTTGATGAGAAATTACCTGACATTGTTTACAAATGTGAGAGAGCATTCCCGGCATTCCCAAGAAAAGCATTTGTTTTAAAAATGCTGCCACCTTGTGGAGGTAAGTGGGAGAGCATTAAACGCATCCCCTTTGAAAAAAACTTGGTGGAAATATTCTGCCCCCTGGTGGACAAGGTGAAGCATGCATTGACTGCATCCCCAACAAAATCACTCTTTGAGAAAAAGGCCACCAGGTGCTAAAGGACTGTATGAATGATTTCCCAGAATCCCCAATGAAACCCCTACTGAGATCAAGGTGCCAACTGGTGGACAAGAGTGAGAACGCATGCTCTGGAATCACAATAAAGTGATTTGGGCCTAAAATTCTGATAGCCAATGTCCACGTGTGAGAATTCAAAACCAACATCCACACCCACACACACAATATCACTTTAGGGGAAAACTGCGGCGAATAGTTGGACAAACGTGAGAATGTACAGCCAGCAGCAATAAAGTCGCTTGGTGGAAAAATTCCGCAACTGGCTGAACAAACGTAAGAATGCATTCTCAGCTTACCAAACAAAATCACTTGTGATGTCAAGGTGCCGACGGGTGGACAAGCGGGAGAAACCATTGCCTTTATGTGCAATAATAACATTTGGTGGAAAAATGCGGGCTTGTTGTAAACAGGCTTCACAATGCATTGCCAGCAGCCCCAATAATATCAGTTGTTGGAAAAAGGCCGCCACATGTTTGACAAGTGTGAGAATGCGTTGCCCGCATCCTCATGAAAATCCCTTCTGAGATGATGCTGGCTGCCAAATGGCGGACACATTTGAAAATACATTGCCAAGATTCACAATGAAAATCTCTTGTGGGAAAAATGCCCTTATCTTGTCGACTTGTGTGAGTGTTCATTGCCAGCATCCCCAGTGAAATCACTTGTGGGAAAATGCTTCCACCTATTGGACAAGAGTGAAAATGCATCGCCAGAAGCCCCAGTGAAGTTACATGGTGGAAAATAGCTGCCACTTGTTCTCCAAGGAGGAGCATGCAGTGCCAGGATCCTCAATAATATCATTTGGTGGGAAAATACTGCACCTGGTGTTTGAGTGTCAGAAGGAATTGCCAGCAGCCTTAAAACAATCATTTGTATATAAGAAACCAGTCACCTTTCTACAAATGTGAAAATGCAGTTACAGCATCTCCAATAAGATCACTTGTGGAGAAAATGCTGTCACCTGGTATTCGAGCAAGGGAATGCATTGCCAGCGTTCTCAGGAAAATCCCTTGGTAAACAAAAGTGGCCACCTTGTGGACAGATGTGGGAATGCATTGCCAGCACAACCAAAGTAATCGTTTGGTGGAAAATGTGGCCTCTTGTTTGAGAGACTGAAGAATGCATTGCCCGCATCCGCAATAAAATCATTTTGTGGAAAAGTACTTCTACGAAGTACGTTGGACGAACGTGCTTCCAGCATTCCCCAAACGATACTTTGTGGTGAAAGTGTTGCCAGCTATTGAACAAAAGTGAAAGTGCCATGCCACTATTCCCAATAGAATCATTTTTGGGAAAGTAGGTTCAATGGCTGTTAAAACGTGAGAATGCCTTGTCAACATCCACAAAATAATCACATTTGTGGAAAATGTAGCCAAGTCTTTTTCAAACTTGAGACTGAATTTTCAACACCCCCAATAATATAATTTGGTAGTAAAAATGCTTCCACAAACGTGTTAAGACAAACGTGGGAAAGCATTGCCAGCATCTCAAACAGAATCGTTGGTGGAAAAATGCTGCCATCTCATGTTTCAGCGCCAAAATGCATTGCCAGTTTCCCCAAAATGGGACAGTGGAGGGAAAATGCAGACAGCTGTAGAAAAAAACGTGGGAATGCCTTGCCAGCATCCTCAGTAAAAGTACTTTGTGGGGAAATTCTGCCACCTGGTGGAAAAGCGTGAGAATGCACTTCCAGAACATTCCTGATATTCACTAGTGGAATATTGACGCCAACTGATAAATATAGAACCATTGAAAGCATCTCCAAGGAAATCGTGCGGTAAAATAATTCTGCTGCCTGCTTGACACACATTAGCTTCCATTGTCAGCATAGCCAATAAAATCTCGTGGTGTCAAAATGCCACCACCTGGTGGACAAACGAGAAAATGCATCTTCTCCATCTCCACAAGCATCCCAAATATGATCCTCAGTTGGAACAATACTGCCACCTGGTGGGTAAACGTGAGAATGCATCCACGAGTTCACCAATGGATTCATCCTGTTGAAAATGTTTCCACCTGTTGAATGGAATTGTGAATGCTTTTCCAGCATCCCCAATAAAATTACTCGTGAAATCATGCCGACACCTGGTGGAAAAGTGTGAGAATGCATTGCCAGCATCCCCAGAACAATCGTTGGTAAGAAACTTTCTGCCGCCTCTGGACAAAAGTAAGAATTCAGAGTGAGCATCTGCAATAATACCATTTGAGGAGAAAATGCTGCCACGTGGTGTTTCAGCATGAGAATGCAAAGGCTGAGGCTGCTCTGGAACCACTTGCCTCTATTGATCATCACAACCACCATATATTTCCTTAAGTGTCTCCTTATTCCTCCACAGGTCATCCTGAAAACACTGCCCGTTATAAACGGGTTGTGGCGGCACATGTTGAACACAGGGCTGGTGGAAACTTAAGAGATCCCACTGGCGGCAGTGACCCATTTTACAGATTGGGGATTATTCAGTATTCTTTAGTAATAGTCAGAGGAGACAATAGGAGGTTTGTTGTGTTCAGGGGGCCTCCCACACTGTGAGATAAATAGGAGGGACTGTCCATTTTACTTCATAGAAGAGTCATGCACATGAGAAGCTTTCTCAGCGAAATATGTGTTTTCAAGCAAACATTGTTTCCCTGCACAGGAAATAGATGCAGAATGTCCCTGTGGGAAAGCATTGAGATGCGGAGACATCCAGAGCATGGCATGTAGTTAGAAAGATAAATTAAGAGCAAGTACCGTGTCTGTCTGTCTGTCTGTCTGTCTGTCTGTTGTTTGTGTGTTGGTTTGAGCCTTACGATTGGCTGCCTTGGAATGATCGACCAGTCCCTGGGAGGGCTGGGCCTTACAGTTGCAGAAGTGGGTAAGTTATGCTTTGGCAGAGGAAATGTATCATGAGTTTCTACAAGGGCCAGACAGGGTGGAGCAGGGAGAGGAGAAGGAATTGATTGAGGAGGAATTAATTGGCAGGGAGCAGTTTGTCCTGGGTGAGAGGACGCCATAAAAGTCATGAAGGTAGTGGTTGATGTTGAGCCTCAGGCACAGATAGAAACAAAACATCCACAAGAAGAGCCAGTCGAGCAGGAGCACGAAGAGGATTGGCTCAGTGGGAAGTGCACCTGGTCCCCACTGGATGTGCTCCGGGCACTTAAGTTAGGAATGTAGCCCGTGAACTTACAAGTGAGCAGATCCTTCTGCTGGCTCAAGCCCAGTACCTGGCAGCGGCGGCAGCCCTGTTTAGAACTGAAAAGCACAAACGTTCAGTGCATTGCCAGATGCTGAGTCAATAGTGTATCCTTGACTCTACAGAAGGGAACGCAATATGCCTGCCCTAGTGCATGAGAAATGTATTAGTGGGGATCGGTAGCTCAGAATCAAATAGACACATTGGAGTGAAGCTCAGGATAGTGAGAACAGTGTGATCCAAAATCTCAGAGACACCCTTTTATCTCACCAGTACCACAAAAACTCTCCCTGGGCTTCAGGAGCGCCGTCCCAGATCAGACTCATGCGCAGAACAAGGGCCATTGCCTCCACACTGCTCTGTGTCACTCAGGTTCTTCTTGGGGTAATGCTGCACTCGAGGGGGGCTGCGTGTCCAAGTCCTCTGTATATCCAAGTCAGTGAGAGGCAGGAATGAGTGATGTCCACAAATAAAGGTATCCTGTTAAGCACTCAGCAGGCAAGTATGTAGGCGAGGTCAAAGGCTGTCAGGAAAACAGTGTGCCCGTGTGTGTATAAACACATGGAGCCCACAAGAACCACTGTGCTCTCTTTTTGCATCTTATGGTGAAGGAGCTGGGCTAGGGGTTAGAGAGGTGGGAGCAATCCAAGCTGCTTTAAGGATCTGCTCCTTTTTGTAGCTGTTTCATGTTCAGCTTGCAGCGTGCAGGCGTTTTGACCTGCTGCAATTTGTCAACAATCTGGAATTGTCAGCCATTATCAGTGACCAAGATGAAACCATGCTCAGCCACATGATCAATCTGAAGGTCAGGCTGTGCAGACCACGGCTGGGGAGGTAGAGAGCTTGTGAAAAAATCCTATCCCTGCAGGAAGGAATAGGCGGGAGTTCTGGAATAAGTTATCACCCTAAACCGGATCCACTATCCTTTTGCAGGTGAAGGAAGCCTGGCATGGCAGCAATCGCTGCAAGACTGTGCTGCTCTTTCACAAAAACCCCTACATCCACGATACTGTGATTGTGAAGGATCCTCTCATAACCATCACAGGAGAGAGGAGGCTCCCTGCATGGCCTGCGGCAAGAAGTGTGTCCAAGTTGGAAGGTGACAGGTTCCTCTCCACACACTCCTCAAGCTGCAGGATACAGGGTGACCCATTCCACTCACATTCAGTGGTACCTGCAGTATGAACGACAGGCCTACAACTGCAGGCAGAACAGCAGCATTCACTTCTTCAACTTCGTCTCTGATCACCATGTTTCGGGATCTGACAGGATTGCTTAGGTGGGTCCTTGCAGGAAATGCCATTAGAGAGCTTGGTGTGATCCCCTGCTTTTTGGGTTTGTGGTTTAGACGCCTGCCCTCTCCTGTGGAGCCCATTTTTCCTTTCCAGATCAACAGTGAGAACTATGAGTGTATGTTGGCATCAGGAGAGGGGACATAGATGATAACAGGTGAGCAGAGACCAACTCTTCACTTGCCTCTGGATTGCCAGGTAGCTGGGACATTGTTTTCTCACATGAACACACTGAAGCTGGGAGAAATACAGCCTGTGACATCATCACGGTATGAGGATGAGGCTGGAAGTTCTGAGCACCGCAGTGCCAATCATGTTCACTTGGGGGAGGCTGAAGGATGATGAGGTCATGTCTGTTTCCTCTGTCACTCAGAATGAAAGTAGATTCTTTGGCCTATTTCTCTGATCTCACACCTCAGGTCACCAACACCACCCTCAGGCCTGCCTACAATGCATTAAGGAGAAGTTCTGTGATGTGCTTCCTAGAACCCCCTCCACAATTTTCCAGTATCCTCCTTCATGAAAATGCTGAGGCTGCTGTGCCACCACATCCCTCTATTGATCATCACAACCACCATGTATTTACTGAATTGTATCGCTGGCCTTCCTGGGTACACTGCCCATCACAACCAAGTTGTGGTGGGAACTGTTGAATGCATGGCTGGAGAAAACGGAAGAGATTCCAACTTTGTCAGGTTTGGGCTTGACATGATTTTTAAATACTTTTTGATTATCCTCAGAGGAGATGATACCAGATTTGCTGTGTTAACTGCACGTATTTAACGTGTGAGAACTATAGGAGGGACCTTCCAATATAAGTAGTGCACGTGAGAAGCTTTTTCAGATTAAAAGGTGTTTCAAGCAAAGATTCTTTTCCTGCGTAGAAATTAGGTGCAGAATGTCCCTGTGGAAAGGCATTCAGCCATGGATATATGCAGCACATGGAATAAATGGCAAGATAAAGCGAGAGCATCTAATGTGCCTGTTTATGTATTGTTTGCCTTGACAATGGACTCTCTGAATTACCCGCCCCGTGAATGCATGGCCTTTACAATTGCAGAAGTGGCTAAGTTGTGTTTTCTGATGGTATCAGAAGCCAAAATTCTTTCTGTGTGGTAGAGACTGTGGTGGATTAAGAAATCAGTGAAAGTCCAATAGAGTTTACCATTTTCCCTTGGGTGATAAGGGAGTTCAAGGAAAGGCCTTGTGTGCAAGGGTCGGAATTTGCAGTGATAAGTTATAAAGGATGATGCGTTTGCCATACCCTCGCTTTAGGGAGACAGCAGGGAACCAGGCCGGGGTTTTACGTTCATTTCACAGTTAAACCAAATTCCCTTTGTAGAAGTATGTGCAAACTGTATTTTTCTGTTAGAAGCCGCCTTTTGGCACGTGCGGACATAACTGCATGCTGTGACTGTTCAAGAATGAGAATCCATTTCCAGCATCACGAAAGAAATGACATTTTGAGGTAAATGCAAACAACTCTTGGGCATACCTGAGCATGCCTACCGTGCATGCCCAATGAAATCATTTGGTGGAAAAGTGCTGCCACCTGGTGGAGAAACGAGGGAATGCAGTGGTACCATCCCGAATGAAATGACATGTGAAGTCATGCTGCCATCTCGTGGACAAGTGTGGATATGCATTGCCAGCCTGCTCAGTAACTTTATTTGTAAAAAAAAGCTGCCATGTTTTGACAAGCATGAGAATGAATTGCCAACATCCCCAATAACATGATTTGAAACGAAAAGCTGCCATCTATTGGATAAGCGTGAGAATGCCTTTCCAGCATTCCCGACAATGTTATTTAGGAGAAAAATGCTGCGACCTGGAAGGATATGACAGGATACTGAGGTTGGGCCTCGGTGGCAATGCAGAAGGAGAGCTTTGGGTTCCCCTACCTCTTGGGTTCGTAAAGTGAGATCCCTGGCTTCTTCTGACTAGTCCTGTTTGCCCTACTAGAACATCAGTAATAGAAGTGTGGTCTAATCATCTCAAGTACTGTGCGAGGAGCTTGGCCCCAGGAGAGTGAAGGTAGAGGAGTACAGGTGAGGGGGACTGTTCCTGGACACTCGCCCCTAGTTTGCTAGGTAGCTGGGTCATTGCTTTCTCTCATGGACGCCCTGATACTGGGAGGAGTAGAGCCTGTTATGTCAGGTCCTCAGAGAATCAGGTTGAGAAAGGAAGTATGTAGCACTGCAGTGGGAATTATATTCAGACAGGGACACCTGATGTAAAATGAGGAAGTGTGCATGTGCAAAATCATTCAGCATCAAAGCAGATTCATTGACCCACTCCTCTGAACTCTCGCTCCAGGCCACCTCCCTCACCCTTAGGCCCGTCTACTATTCCTTAAATGGAGGCTCCCATGATGTCCTTCCTCTGACCCTTCCCACACTTGTCCAGGAGTCTTTTCATACAAAGGCTGAGGCTGCTGTGCCACCACTTCCTTTTATGGATCATTGCAACCATCAAATATTTCCTTAGGTGTGTCCAAATTCCTAACTGGGTGATCCTGAGGTCATTGCTCATTAAAAAGGTGGTGTGGTGTGATGCATCCAACACAAGGCAGCAGGAAATTTAAGAGATCCTAATTTCAGCAATGACCGACTCTTCATGTTAGGGCCACCAATAATTATACTATACTCTTTAGGAATTTTGCTAGGAGATGATAGTCAATTATTGTGTTAGGGTATCTCCCACAGTGTGAGTTAAATAGGAGGGACCATCCATTTTCCTTCAAATAGAGAAGTGCACATAAGAAGGTTTTGACATGAGTATGTGTTTTCAAGCAGACATTATGTTCCTGCACAGGACAATGGAGCAGAATGTCTGTGTGACCAGGTATTCAGTCACAGAGAGATCGGGAGCATGGTATGAAATGGAAAGTTAAAGCAGGAGCATCAGCTCTGTTTGTCTGTTTGTCGTGTGTTCTTGGAACACATAAATCAAGAGCATCAATAGCGTCTGTCTCTGTGGTGTTTGTCCCTAGTTTGGGGCATTACAACTGGCTGCCTGTGAATGACCATTGCCTGTGAGGGCTGGGCCTGTGCAGTGGCAGTGGCGGTTAAGTTGTTATGCTTTAGGACAGTATGAGAAGACAGAATTCTTTCTGTGTGCTGGAGGCTGGGGAGGAGGGAGAACTAAGAGTAAGTCCATTGAAGTGGGTGATACTAATGGACCCAGGGACATAAGGTAGCTCAAGGAAAGGGATTTGGGAGCAAGGGCCTGAATGTCCACTGCGAGCTCCGAAAGGATGATGGATTTCCAGGTTCCTTTCTGTCGGAGGTCAGCTCACACATTGACAGCAGGCAACGCGGTGGGAGGCTTCCCAGTGCATTTCACACTTGAAGCAGAAGCCCTCCCTAGAAGTATGAGAGCACTGTATTTGCTGCGAGAATCATCCTCTGAGCCCAGGATTCAGAACCACACTTAGCCAGTGGGAGTATAAATTGCATGTAGGAGTTGTGGGGAAGAGAGCAAAGGCATGTGAGCAGTCAGTCTGGATATTAGGTTCACTTGGGGTCGAATCCCCAGCTGGAAGGGTAAATGACCAGAGGGACAATAAGATGCAGAGTGTTCTATAGCCCTCACACACAACACACACAGAGGCACAGGCATGTACGTGAAGTTGTGTTGGGCAATCTCTGGACCATGGTGTCCACAGCCAGTACATCTTGTGCATTTTTGACGGTATTACATTTCCTCACATAACAATGGCCTCGTGTGAATATGATTGTTTATTTACTTTGTTCCTTCAGACCGAGCCTTTCTCCTGCAATGAAGAAACTCTTAGGCAGCATCAAGTCATTCTTTCTACGGGTCACTGAAACCCAATGGGTAGATGGAAGAAAGAGTCAGAATGAGGAAAAGACAGAAAGAGCAAGAGTAATGGAAACAAAAACAAGAGAACTGATGTAAAAGGAGTCAGATTGAGACCGTATCTTGGCCGAAGTTATCCTGATCACCCAACTCTACCAGAATGTAGGCTACAGTCCTCTCCAGCCACAGTTCTTCCCTTTGCCTGTCACTTCAGCCTCAGATATCCCACAGACTGGGCAGCCTGTAATGTCCCGGGCATTTCTCCCTGTGGATATTACTAGGGGTCACTGTGGATCTGTGGGAAAGCGGTAGAGAAAATGGATTCTGAAGTGGGAAACGTGAGTAGCCGTAAGCAAGAGCCCCCCAGACACCAAACCCTGGGAAAGCTGCAAATGCTCGGGTAACATAGAGCTTCCTCAGGAATGTTTCACCACAGTTCTGAGGCCCATACACTGAGGCTGACAGTGAGGGGCGGGGCTGAGTAGCGTGATGCCCTCTGTCCAGTCACAGTTTGGAAGAGCTGTTTTAGTAGCCCAAAATGGTGTGGGCATGCCCAAGTCCTCCATCAGAGGCAGGAACATGTGACGTGCGTGAATCAGGGTATCCTGTGAAGCCGTGTGCAGGCAAGGGTGTGGGGATATCAAAGCCTGTGAGGAATCAGTGTGACCGCATGGGTGCAGGCACCTGTAACCCCAGGAACCTCTGTGTTCCTCTGTGCCTCTTATGCAGAAGGAATGGGGCCAGAAGATAGGTGGTTCAGGCCAAGCCAGGCTGTTTTGTAGATCTCCATGTTTTAGTTCTTTCATAGCCACACGATCAATGTGAAGGTGATGTTGCAGGTACTGGTGCTGGAAAGGGAGGGGCCTTGAGAATATAACCTGTCCATGTAAGCAGGGACACTTGGGTGTCCAGGAGTGAGATGTCCCTAACCCCCACCCACATTCCTTCTGCAGGTGGAGGGAGCCAGACATGCCAGGGATGATGGCAAGGTTAACTGTCCTTTTGTAGCAAATCATACTAATGCAGTACTGCCACTGTGAAGGAGTATCTCATTACCATCACAGGCGGGAGCAGGCTCTCTCTATGGGCAGCAGCAGGAAGTGCATAGAACTTGAAAGGTGATGTGCCCTTCTCCACACACTCCTCATGCTGCAGGATACAGTGCATCCTATGCCTCTTGCATTCAGTGGTGCCAGCATTATGAACGATGGGCCAACAGCTCCAGGTACCAGAACAGCAGCTTTAACTACTTCAACTAGTTCTCTGCCCACAGCGTGGCAGGGTCTGACAGGATTGCTGAGGTGGAGGCTTGCTTGCAATGCCCTAAGAGAGCTTGGTGTGTTCCCCTGCTTTTGGATTTTTAGTCAGATCCCTGCTGTCTCTGGACGATCACATTTTGCTCTGCCAGAAAATCAGTAAGGACTACTTGAGGATGTTGGAACCAGGAGAAGGCACTTAGAGGACATGTGAGGAGATGCCAGTGGGGCTCCCCCTTGGGTTGTCAGGTAGCTGGGACATTTTTCTCTCACATGAACACCCTGAGGCTCGGAAGGATAGCCTATGACGCCAGGCCACTGCGGCATTGGGAAGAGACAGAAAGTCTGAAGAACTGCAGTGTGGCATCATGTTCAGGCAGGAAGCTGAAGGAAGATGCAGGAGTGTGCATGTCTACCGTCACTCAGAATCAAAGCAGATTCATGTACCCATTCCTGTGAGCTATTGTAAATTGTGCTGCTCTGAAGAGGGTTTTATATATTCTTCCTGATCGATGTTCCTGGTTTCGTAGGACATATTCCAAGCAGTGGGGCCACTGGGTTCAATGGCAGTTCTGTATTTCAATTTTTGAGAAAACCTCCTATGTCATAATGTTTTCCATACAGGCTGCATGAGTCTGCATTCCCACCAGCAGTATACTAGGGTGAGCTTTTCTGCACACCCTCACAGGCACTTTCTGTTTATTGACTTATTGAAAACATAGCCATTCTGGAAGACCTCAGGTGATACCCCATTATTGTTTTAATTTTCATCTCTCTGGTGATTAGTGACACTGAGCAGTTTTCATATGTCTCTTGGACATGTTTATGCGCTCTTTGGAGAAGTGTCTACTTAGGTCTTTGCTCGTTTTTTAATTGGATCGTTTGTCTTCCTCTTGTGAAGGTGTGTTTCTTAAAATATTAGGGGTAGTAACCCTTTATCAGATGTATCATCGGCAAATATGTTCTCCCATATAATGAGTTCCCTTTGCATTTTGTTGATGGTATCTTTGTGCAGAATCTTTTTATTTTGCTGTAGTCCCATTTGTTTATTTTCTCCTTTGCTTCCATTGCCCTAGGCAGTGTATTGGTGAGCATATTGCAATGAGAGATGTCTGAGATCATGCTGCCTCCATTTCCTTCTAGGATTTTTAATGGTTTCATGTTTTACCTTTAAGTTTTTTATCCAGTTGGAGTTGATCCTTGTGTGCGGTGCAAGATAGTGGTCTAGTTGCATTATTTTGAAAGTTCCTGTCCAATTTTCCCAACACCATTTATTGAAGAGACTTCCTTTACTCCACTGTATGCTCTGCCTCCTTTGTAAAATCTCAATTGAGTGTAATGAGTTGGGTCAATTCCTGGGTTCTCTGTTCAGTTCCATTTATGTCATTAAGTCTGTTCTTCTGCCAGTTCCATTCTGTTTCGATTAAAATGGCTTTACTATATCTTGATATGTATTATTTTGATTCCTTCCACTTTTTTCTTCCTCCCAAAATTGCTGCAGCGATTTGGGGTCCTGTCCTTTTTGTGTCCTTTAAATTTTTGCACTACTTCTTCTAGGTCTGTGATATCGGACATTGGTATTTTATGAATAGTTTGAATCTATAGATTGCTTTGGGGAGTACGGACATCTGAATGAGGTTGATTCTAGCAATCCATTAGCATGGTATATTCTTACACTTGTTTATATCTTCCTCTATCTCTTTTTTGAACATATTTGTTTTGCAAGTACACGTCTTTCACCCCTTTGGTTAAGTTAATTCCTAAGTATCTTAATTTTATTGTTGCACGTTAAATGTGTTTTTGTTTGTTTGTTTGTTTGTTTTAGTTTCTCTTTCTGAGAGATCATGAATGTTGTTTAAAAATGCCATTTACTTCTGGGCATTAATTTTCCATCCTGCTGCATAGCTGGGTTCCTTTATTATTAAATCTAGAAGTCTTTTGGTGACCTCTTTAGTGTTCTCAGCATACAATATCAGGTCA
Source organism: Miniopterus schreibersii (assembly GCF_964146895.1). NCBI lineage: Eukaryota > Metazoa > Chordata > Mammalia > Chiroptera > Miniopteridae > Miniopterus > Miniopterus schreibersii. Next base: position 13,505,555 of record NC_138120.1, on the reverse strand, counting down.
TCTGCAAACAGTGACAGTTTTATTTCTCCTTTCCAATTTGGATGCCTTTTATGTTTTCTCCTTGTCTGATCGCTGTGGCAAGGACTTCCAACACTCTGTTGAATAAAAGATGGTGAAAGTGGACGTCCCTGTCTTGTTCCTCTTATTAGGGGATATGTTTTAGTTTTTGCCCATTGAGTATGAAGTTGACTGAAGGTTTGTCCTATAAGGACTTTAATGTGTTTAGGCATGATCCCTCTATTCCCACTGTGCTGAGAGTTTTTCTCAAAAATGGGCGCTGGGTTTTGTTGCTCTTTCTGCACATACTGAGATGATCATGAGATTTTTGTTTGTCAAATGGTTCCTGTGAGGCATCACATTTATAGATTTGTGAATACTGTACCAAACCTGCATCCCTGGAATAAACCCCACTTGGTCATGGGGTGTGATCTGTTTAACATATTGCTTGATCCAATTTGCTAATATTTGTTTGAAGATTTTAGCATCTTTGTTTATCACGGATATTGGCCTGTAATTCTTTCTTTGCAAGGTCTTTACCTGGATTTGTAGTTGGGATTATTCAGGCTGCCTAAAAAGAGCTTGGGAGTGTTTGTTCCTCTCGGACTTTTTGGAACAATTTGAATTATTTTTTGAATGTTTGATAAAACTCCCCTCTGAAACTGTCTGGGCCTGGCGCTTTTTTTCTTGGGCATTTTTAAAAAAATCATTGTTCCAATTTCACCAGTTTTTATCAACGTGTTCAGCATGCCTGATTCTTCCTCACTGAGTATTGGAAGGTTGTGTATTTCCAGAAATTTGTCTATTTCATCCAGGTTGTTGGCATATAGTTGTTCAGGGTATTTGCTTACAACCCTTTGTATTTCAGTGGTATCAGTTGTTACTTCACTTCTTTTGTTCCTCAATTTATTTATTTTTGACCTCTGTCTTTGGTTTTTGGTGAGTTGGGTTAAAAGTTCATCACACTGATTGTCTATTCAAAGACAAGCTCTTGGTTGCATTGACCTTTTTTAATTTTTTAGTCTCTACGTTATTTATTTAGGCTCTGGTTCTTTATTATTTTCTTCCTTTTACTTCCTCTGGGCCTTTTCGTGGTTTCTGTTCTCTTTCTAAATCTTTCAGTTGTAGTGTTAGATAGTTTAGTAGAAATTTTTCTGGTTCTCATTGCTATAAAAGCTTTTAACAAAAAAAGTTCGTATACGCTACTCTATTTGGACCCTGATCTAAAAGTGTTTCCTCCCTGCTACATACAAACTGTTGCAAAATTAATGCCAGTAATATAATAGTGGCAAATCACCAATGAAAACATGAGTAAAAATAAAGAAATCATTTTAAAACCTCTACCAATTTCAAGTTAAATATACCTACAAACTTCATATTTAAAAAGGCATATCTACCCTGGGCAGCGGGGCTCAGTGGTATAGTGTCGGCCTGCACACTGAAGGGTCTCAGGTTTGATTCCCAGTTGAGGGCACATACCTAGGTTGTAGATTCATTCCTCATCCCAGGTGTGCAGCGAATTAGAAAAGCAACCAATGTCTGTGTCTCTAACACTGAGGCACCTCTCTCTCTCTACCCCTTCTTCCATGCCACTCTCTCTGGAAGTCAATGAAAAAAATATCCTCTAGTGAGGGTTAACAACAACGACAATAGCAATAGCATAGCCATGGAGATGGGAAAGACATCAGTGTAAATGAGGAAATAGTCCAGAGTAGAATTGGGTATACTCTTTAAATGGGATGAGGCTTTCTTTTATGTTGACATTAAGGTTTCAGAAGTGAAAAGATGACGGTTGTGTTACAGGGGATACAGGCAGAAGGCCTCAGCTCTTGTCATCTTGAAGGAAAGATTTCAATCAAGAGAAAAAAATGAAGAAAAAAACCCAAAGCTTTAATGGCTGTAATAAAAATGTACTTAGGCTGGTGAACCAAGGCAGGTGCATAGATGAAGTAACAGGATAGCCTAGGCTGGGCTGCCTTTGCTCACTGGGAAGTCAGAGAAAAGGGGGCCTTGGACACATTTCCAAGACCTTTCAGACAGTTTCAGAAGACAAGCCTGGGATGAGCTGCCACTGCCCATTGCTCCCCTGGTTGAAAGCACCATGGGGCCCCCGCAGAAGGAAGGAGGAAACTGGCGCTGTCACGCTTTCCTGTGGTGTAGGGGAGCTCACACTTGGTCCTTTGTCCTGAGCATATTTATCTCCCTTGCAGGTGGAAAATCTTATGGGAGGCTTAAGGGGAGTTCTCAAGAGAATATTCATCAGCTTTCCAGGGGTGCCCTTTCAGGGTGCTGGTCGCCACTGATTAGTCCATGCCAGGAAGGGCCTCATTTGTCAATGTGTCTGGTCCTGAGTCCACTCCAATGCCACTTGTCTTGTCTTAATGCTTTTATGGGCCTGGAGCTGAAATACAACTGAGACTTAAAAGGTATCTTTAGGGAGGAATGCTTAGGGGGTCTCCACCGCATGACCCATGACATGCTCTGGGAGAATAGATTACCTGGGGACAAAGTTCTTGTTTTCCCAGTCTTTGTCCCTTGTAGGCCTCTGGGGGTTCCTGTCCAGGTGGTTTCCTGTGCCCTAGTCTCTACACCTGGGTTTCTGCATCTTTCCCATCTAATACAAACTATTTATTCTCCAGTGCCTTTGGCTTAGGGAAGATAGGCTTAACTCAAACTGCTGTCTAAAAATCTATCTCAGTTTCCCTTTCAACTTGTCCTGGAATTTTTCTAGCTTCTTGTTATGCTGTAACAGTTCTACATTATTCCAATTTTAAAACCACTGGAGCGTATAGTTTAAAATGTTTAGTTTTAGATGACGTATATTCTACATCAATTTCTGAAGGGGCATAAATCTGCTATCAGAGATTAAAATAAAACACAGAATTCAGAATGTAAAGTCATTTTTATTTCTTATGTAAGTAACAAAACAAAAACAACAACCCAATATTAAAAAGGGAAGAGGACCTGAACATTTCGAGGAGATGTAGAAGAAAGAAAATAGTGAAGATCAGAACAGAAATGAACGACACAGAGACCAAAAACACAGTACAAAATATCAATGAAAGTAAGAACTAGTTTTCTGACAGAAATAAGATCGATGAGTCTTTAGCCAGACGCACCAAAAAACAAACGGTGAGGACCCAAGAAAACAAAATCAGATGTGAAAGAGGCGATATAACAACTGACATGACAGAAACAGAAAGAATACTAAGAAAACACTATGCACAACAATAAAGTGGGGAAGCTGCGTAAAATGGACACATTCCTCAAAACTACAATCTGCTAAAACTCAATCGGAAAGAATCAGAAAACCTGGAGGGCCAGTAAAAATGGATGCAATTGAAGAAGTAATAAGAAAAAAACTTCCAGCAAACAAGTGTCTGGGGCCAGATGGATTTACATGCGAGCTTACCTAAACATTTAAAGAAGAATTAAAACCCACTCTCCTCAAAATATTTTAGAAAATTCCAGAGGAGGGAGATATTTTTATGAGACCAGTATTATAATAATCCCAAAACCAGATGAAGATCCTGCAAATAAAGAATTTCACAGACCAACGTCCCTCATGAACATAGGTGCCAAAATCCTCAGAAAATATATTACCAAATTTTATCCAGCAATACATTAAATAAGATCATACACCATGACCAAGTGTGATTTATTCTGGAGACGCAGCGCTGGTATAATATTCGCAAATCAAGAAATGTGAGAGCTAAACAAAATGAAGGACAAAAATCTTATGATCATATCAATAGATACAGAGAAAATATTCTAGAAAATCCAGCACCCATTTTGGAAAAAACTGGGAGCAAAGTGGAAATAGAGGGAATATATCTCAACATAATAAAGGCCATATACAACATACCTGGGGCCAAAATCATACTCAACGTGCAAAGGCTAAAACCATATCCCCTAAGAAGAGGAATAAGACACGGTTGCCCCTTTCACCACTACTGCTCAGCATACTACTGGAAGTCCTAGCCACAGCGAGCAGACAAAAAGAGAACATAAAAGGCATCCGTATCGGAAGAGAGAAGGTTAACTGTCATTACTTGCAGATGACATGATATTGTACATAAAAAACTAAAGAGTCCACCGAGTACTTGTGGATATAATTAATGAATTTGGCAAGGAAGCTGGAAGCAAAATTAACATCAACACATTGATGGCATTTTTTTTACACCGATTATGAACTCTTAGAAAAGACTATACCATTTACCATTGCAACTGAAAAAATAAGACACCTAGGAGTAAAGTCAAAGAAGGATGTAAAAGACTTGTATTCAGAAACAGGACATTGAAAAAAGAAATAGAGGAAGATACAAAGGAGTGAAAGAATTATAGACTGAAAGAATTAACATTATCAAAATATCCATGCTACCCAAAACAATCTATAAATTCAACACAATTGTCATCAATCCCAACAGTGTGTTTCACAGAGCTGGAAAAAATGTTTCGAAAATTTATAGGAAACCAAAAAAGACCCCGTGCACCCACAGTATTCTTGAGAAAGAACAGAGTTGTAGGATCACATTACTGAATATCCTGCTGTAGGGCAAAGCCACTGTGATCAGAACAACCTGCTTCTGGCACAGGAACAGGCACATAGATCAATGGAAAAGTACAGAATCCTGAAATTGACCCATGCCATCATGGTCAATTAATATTTGACCAAAGGGTCAAGAATAAGCCATACAGTAAAGACAGACACTTCAGGTCCGGATATGGGTTCTTGCTGTGCTCAGTGTGGTCTCACTGAGCCTACAGACAGGGGCTTGGGATGTGGTCACGTAGCGTGGAAAAGGCTCCTGGGCACCCCACTCGCTCCCCTTTGCTGTTGGGCTTCTGAAACATTTCTTCCAAACTGTGAGACTACAGCAGGCATCATCGTATTCAGCCCCGCCCCTCACTGTGAGCCTCAGTGTATGGGCCTTGTACCTGTAGAGAAACATTCCTGAGGAAGTCCTATTTTGCCTTAGCATCTTTAGGTTTCCTTTGGTTCGGTGTCTAGTGGGCTCTTTCCTAAGGCAACTCACGTTTCCCACTTCAGAATTCGTTTTCTTTAACACTTCCCACACATCCACAGGGACCCCTGGTAATATCCACAGGGAGAAATGCCCGGGCAGTAGAGGCTATTCCAGTATAAGGGATATCTGAGACTGAAGTGAGAGTCAAAGGGAAGAACTGTGGCTGGAGAGGACTGTAGCCTACATTCTGGTAGAGTTGGATCATCAGGATTATTACCGCCAAGATAAGGTCTCAGTCTGACTCCTTTTAGATTAGTAACTTTTTATTTGTTTCCATTGCTTTTGCTCTTTTGGTCGTTCTCTCATTCTGACTTTCTCTCATCCACTCCTTGGGTTTCAGTGACGAGTAGCAAGGATGACTTGATATTGCTTAAGGATTAGTTGGTTGCACAAGGGCTTGGTCTGAAGGAACAAAGTCAATAAACAATCATATTCACAGGAGGCCATGTCCATTTGAGGAAACGTAAAAAGTGTCAAAAACGGGCAAGGTGTACTGACTGTGGACATCATAGTCCAGAGATTGCCCAACACAAATTCATGTCCATGCCTTTGCCTCTGTGTGTGTGCATGTGTGTGTGTGTGCTTGTGTGTGCTTGTGTGTGAGGGCTGTGGCACACTCTCCTTCTTATTGTCCCTCTGCTCATTTACTCTTCCAGCAGGGGATTCTTGCCCAAATGAACCTAATACACTTCTGACTTCCCACACGCCTTGACTCAATTCGCCACAGGTATCTGTGCACCTTATTCCACCCCTTGCTAAATGTCGCTTGGGATCTTCGGCCTCAGAGACTGATTCTCTCAGCAAAACACTGTGCAGTCATACTTCTAGAGAGGGACTTTGGTTCAACTGTGAAGTCTCCCACCTGGTTGCCTGTTCCTAATGTGTGACCGACTCCCTACAGGGAGGATACTTAGAAATCCATCATTTTTTAGGACCCAACACTGGACATTTATGCAAGTTTATTTGGTAGGCTCAGAAGGCATTCTTACATTTGTCCAGCCGATGGCCTATATGTTCACTCTGGTGATTATTTTGTAGATGCTGAAAATGCATTCTCAAGATTATCCATTAAGAGGCAGCACTGTTCCTAGAATGATTTTATTGGGAATAACGTCAAGGCAGTCTTACGCTTGCCCACATGGAAGCGGCATCTTTGACCCAAACAATTTTATTGGGGATCCTGGCATTTGCTTCCAACGTTCGAACATAATACGGAACTGAGCTCTCACAGGGATTTTACTGAGAAATCTGGCAATGCATTATCAAGATTTTCCGTTAGGCTCTGCTTCCTTGCAAGTCCATATTCTCCATCTCTAACTTATGTGCCTGGAGCACCTCCAGCGGGCACCAGGTGCACTGGTCGACAAATAGGAAAACGCACGGGGAGCATCCCCAACAAAATCATTAGCTAAAAAATGCTGCCAACGGATGCTTGAGAATGACAATTCATTGCCAGTATCCCGCAAATAATAAGTTTTTGGGAAAGTTTTGCCACCTATGAAAAAGATTACGAATGCAGTGCCAGCATGCCCAATAAAATCATACTGTGGAAAACCTGCCTTCTGGTTGACAAGTGCAAGAATGGCTGCGTAGCATCTCCCATAAAATTATTTGATTGAAAATGCTGTCCTCCGTGGACAATCGTGAGAATACATTGCCAGCATCCCCAGTAAGGTCATTTGTACGGAAATACTGCCAATTCTCAGATAAGTCTGAGAATGTATTGTCAGAATCACCACAAAACCTCTCTGTCGGCAAAATGCAAAAGGGTGAGAATGCGCTGATAGTATCCCCAATCCAATCATGTGGTTGAAAACTACTGTGACCTCATGTAGAGACCTGAGACTGCCTTGCAGGCATCCTCAATTAAATCATTTGGGGCGAAACGCTGCCACGCATCCCCGCAAAAAAACTTTCTCTGGGACAAATGCTGCCAAGTGTGGGACAAACGTGAGCATCCATTGCCAGCCCCTGTAAAATTATTTGGTTGAAAAAATGCTGCCCCTTTGAATAAAAGGTGATAATGTATTTCAGGCATCTCCCGTAAAAACGTTTGATGAGAAATTACCTGACATTGTTTACAAATGTGAGAGAGCATTCCCGGCATTCCCAAGAAAAGCATTTGTTTTAAAAATGCTGCCACCTTGTGGAGGTAAGTGGGAGAGCATTAAACGCATCCCCTTTGAAAAAAACTTGGTGGAAATATTCTGCCCCCTGGTGGACAAGGTGAAGCATGCATTGACTGCATCCCCAACAAAATCACTCTTTGAGAAAAAGGCCACCAGGTGCTAAAGGACTGTATGAATGATTTCCCAGAATCCCCAATGAAACCCCTACTGAGATCAAGGTGCCAACTGGTGGACAAGAGTGAGAACGCATGCTCTGGAATCACAATAAAGTGATTTGGGCCTAAAATTCTGATAGCCAATGTCCACGTGTGAGAATTCAAAACCAACATCCACACCCACACACACAATATCACTTTAGGGGAAAACTGCGGCGAATAGTTGGACAAACGTGAGAATGTACAGCCAGCAGCAATAAAGTCGCTTGGTGGAAAAATTCCGCAACTGGCTGAACAAACGTAAGAATGCATTCTCAGCTTACCAAACAAAATCACTTGTGATGTCAAGGTGCCGACGGGTGGACAAGCGGGAGAAACCATTGCCTTTATGTGCAATAATAACATTTGGTGGAAAAATGCGGGCTTGTTGTAAACAGGCTTCACAATGCATTGCCAGCAGCCCCAATAATATCAGTTGTTGGAAAAAGGCCGCCACATGTTTGACAAGTGTGAGAATGCGTTGCCCGCATCCTCATGAAAATCCCTTCTGAGATGATGCTGGCTGCCAAATGGCGGACACATTTGAAAATACATTGCCAAGATTCACAATGAAAATCTCTTGTGGGAAAAATGCCCTTATCTTGTCGACTTGTGTGAGTGTTCATTGCCAGCATCCCCAGTGAAATCACTTGTGGGAAAATGCTTCCACCTATTGGACAAGAGTGAAAATGCATCGCCAGAAGCCCCAGTGAAGTTACATGGTGGAAAATAGCTGCCACTTGTTCTCCAAGGAGGAGCATGCAGTGCCAGGATCCTCAATAATATCATTTGGTGGGAAAATACTGCACCTGGTGTTTGAGTGTCAGAAGGAATTGCCAGCAGCCTTAAAACAATCATTTGTAAATAAGAAACCAGTCACCTTTCTACAAATGTGAAAATGCAGTTACAGCATCTCCAATAAGATCACTTGTGGAGAAAATGCTGTCACCTGGTATTCGAGCAAGGGAATGCATTGCCAGCGTTCTCAGGAAAATCCCTTGGTAAACAAAAGTGGCCACCTTGTGGACAGATGTGGGAATGCATTGCCAGCACAACCAAAGTAATCGTTTGGTGGAAAATGTGGCCTCTTGTTTGAGAGACTGAAGAATGCATTGCCCGCATCCGCAATAAAATCATTTTGTGGAAAAGTACTTCTACGAAGTACGTTGGACGAACGTGCTTCCAGCATTCCCCAAACGATACTTTGTGGTGAAAGTGTTGCCAGCTATTGAACAAAAGTGAAAGTGCCATGCCACTATTCCCAATAGAATCATTTTTGGGAAAGTAGGTTCAATGGCTGTTAAAACATGAGAATGCCTTGTCAACATCCACAAAATAATCACATTTGTGGAAAATGTAGCCAAGTCTTTTTCAAACTTGAGACTGAATTTTCAACACCCCCAATAATATAATTTGGTAGTAAAAATGCTTCCACAAACGTGTTAAGACAAACGTGGGAAAGCATTGCCAGCATCTCAAACAGAATCGTTGGTGGAAAAATGCTGCCATCTCATGTTTCAGCGCCAAAATGCATTGCCAGTTTCCCCAAAATGGGACAGTGGAGGGAAAATGCAGACAGCTGTAGAAAACAACGTGGGAATGCCTTGCCAGCATCCTCAGTAAAAGTACTTTGTGGGGAAATTCTGCCACCTGGTGGAAAAGCGTGAGAATGCACTTCCAGAACATTCCTGATATTCACTAGTGGAATATTGACGCCAACTGATAAATATAGAACCATTGCAAGCATCTCCAGCGAAATCGTGCGGTAAAATAATTCTGCTGCCTGCTTGACACACATTAGCTTCCATTGTCAGCATAGCCAATAAAATCTCGTGGTGTCAAAATGCCACCACCTGGTGGACAAACGAGAAAATGCATCTTCTGCATCTCCACAAGCATCCCAAATATGATCCTCAGTTGGAACAATACTGCCACCTGGTGGGTAAACGTGAGAATGCATCCACGAGTTCACCAATGGATTCATCCTGTTGAAAATGTTTCCACCTGTTGAATGGAATTGTGAATGCTTTTCCAGCATCCCCAATAAAATTACTCGTGAAATCATGCCGACACCTGGTGGAAAAGTGTGAGAATGCATTGCCAGCATCCCCAGAACAATCGTTGGTAAGAAACTTTCTGCCGCCTCTGGACAAAAGTAAGAATTCAGAGTGAGCATCTGCAATAATACCATTTGAGGAGAAAATGCTGCCACGTGGTGTTTCAGCATGAGAATGCAAAGGCTGAGGCTGCTCTGGAACCACTTGCCTCTATTGATCATCACAACCACCATATATTTCCTTAAGTGTCTCCTTATTCCTCCACAGGTCATCCTGAAAACACTGCCCGTTATAAACGGGTTGTGGCGGCACATGTTGAACACAGGGCTGGTGGAAACTTAAGAGATCCCACTGGCGGCAGTGACCCATTTTACAGATTGGGGATTATTCAGTATTCTTTAGTAATAGTCAGAGGAGACAATAGGAGGTTTGTTGTGTTCAGGGGACCTCCCACACTGTGAGATAAATAGGAGGGACTGTCCATTTTACTTCATAGAAGAGTCATGCACATGAGAAGCTTTCTCAGCGAAATATGTGTTTTCAAGCAAACATTGTTTCCCTGCACAGGAAATAGATGCAGAATGTCCCTGTGGGAAAGCATTGAGATGCGGAGACATCCAGAGCATGGCATGTAGTTAGAAAGATAAATTAAGAGCAAGTACCGTGTCTGTCTGTCTGTCTGTCTGTCTGTCTGTCGTTTGTGTGTTGGTTTGAGCCTTACGATTGGCTGCCTTGGAATGATCGACCAGTCCCTGGGAGGGCTGGGCCTTACAGTTGCAGAAGTGGGTAAGTTATGCTTTGGCAGAGGAAATGTATCATGAGTTTCTACAAGGGCCAGACAGGGTGGAGCAGGGAGAGGAGAAGGAATTGATTGAGGAGGAATTAATTGGCAGGGAGCAGTTTGTCCTGGGTGAGAGGACGCCATAAAAGTCATGAAGGTAGTGGTTGATGTTGAGCCTCAGGCACAGATAGAAACAAAACATCCACAAGAAGAGCCAGTCGAGCAGGAGCACGAAGAGGATTGGCTCAGTGGGAAGTGCACCTGGTCCCCACTGGATGTGCTCCGGGCACTTAAGTTAGGAATGTAGCCCGTGAACTTACAAGTGAGCAGATCCTTCTGCTGGCTCAAGCCCAGTACCTGGCAGCGGCGGCAGCCCTGTTTAGAACTGAAAAGCACAAACGTTCAGTGCATTGCCAGATGCTGAGTCAATAGTGTATCCTTGACTCTACAGAAGGGAACGCAATATGCCTGCCCTAGTGCATGAGAAATGTATTAGTGGGGATCGGTAGCTCAGAATCAAATAGACACATTGGAGTGAAGCTCAGGATAGTGAGAACAGTGTGATCCAAAATCTCAGAGACACCCTTTTATCTCACCAGTACCACAAAAACTCTCCCTGGGCTTCAGGAGCGCCGTCCCAGATCAGACTCATGCGCAGAACAAGGGCCATTGCCTCCACACTGCTCTGTGTCACTCAGGTTCTTCTTGGGGTAATGCTGCACTCGAGGGGGGCTGCGTGTCCAAGTCCTCTGTATATCCAAGTCAGTGAGAGGCAGGAATGAGTGATGTCCACAAATAAAGGTATCCTGTTAAGCACTCAGCAGGCAAGTATGTAGGCGAGGTCAAAGGCTGTCAGGAAAACAGTGTGCCCGTGTGTGTATAAACACATGGAGCCCACAAGAACCACTGTGCTCTCTTTTTGCATCTTATGGTGAAGGAGCTGGGCTAGGGGTTAGAGAGGTGGGAGCAATCCAAGCTGCTTTAAGGATCTGCTCCTTTTTGTAGCTGTTTCATGTTCAGCTTGCAGCGTGCAGGCGTTTTGACCTGCTGCAATTTGTCAACAATCTGGAATTGTCAGCCATTATCAGTGACCAAGATGAAACCATGCTCAGCCACATGATCAATCTGAAGGTCAGGCTGTGCAGACCACGGCTGGGGAGGTAGAGAGCTTGTGAAAAAATCCTATCCCTGCAGGAAGGAATAGGCGGGAGTTCTGGAATAAGTTATCACCCTAAACCGGATCCACTATCCTTTTGCAGGTGAAGGAAGCCTGGCATGGCAGCAATCGCTGCAAGACTGTGCTGCTCTTTCACAAAAACCCCTACATCCACGATACTGTGATTGTGAAGGATCCTCTCATAACCATCACAGGAGAGAGGAGGCTCCCTGCATGGCCTGCGGCAAGAAGTGTGTCCAAGTTGGAAGGTGACAGGTTCCTCTCCACACACTCCTCAAGCTGCAGGATACAGGGTGACCCATTCCACTCACATTCAGTGGTACCTGCAGTATGAACGACAGGCCTACAACTGCAGGCAGAACAGCAGCATTCACTTCTTCAACTTCGTCTCTGATCACCATGTTTCGGGATCTGACAGGATTGCTTAGGTGGGTCCTTGCAGGAAATGCCATTAGAGAGCTTGGTGTGATCCCCTGCTTTTTGGGTTTGTGGTTTAGACGCCTGCCCTCTCCTGTGGAGCCCATTTTTCCTTTCCAGATCAACAGTGAGAACTATGAGTGTATGTTGGCATCAGGAGAGGGGACATAGATGATAACAGGTGAGCAGAGACCAACTCTTCACTTGCCTCTGGATTGCCAGGTAGCTGGGACATTGTTTTCTCACATGAACACACTGAAGCTGGGAGAAATACAGCCTGTGACATCATCACGGTATGAGGATGAGGCTGGAAGTTCTGAGCACCGCAGTGCCAATCATGTTCACTTGGGGGAGGCTGAAGGATGATGAGGTCATGTCTGTTTCCTCTGTCACTCAGAATGAAAGTAGATTCTTTGGCCTATTTCTCTGATCTCACACCTCAGGTCACCAACACCACCCTCAGGCCTGCCTACAATGCATTAAGGAGAAGTTCTGTGATGTGCTTCCTAGAACCCCCTCCACAATTTTCCAGTATCCTCCTTCATGAAAATGCTGAGGCTGCTGTGCCACCACATCCCTCTATTGATCATCACAACCACCATGTATTTACTGAATTGTATCGCTGGCCTTCCTGGGTACACTGCCCATCACAACCAAGTTGTGGTGGGAACTGTTGAATGCATGGCTGGAGAAAACGGAAGAGATTCCAACTTTGTCAGGTTTGGGCTTGACATGATTTTTAAATACTTTTTGATTATCCTCAGAGGAGATGATACCAGATTTGCTGTGTTAACTGCACGTATTTAACGTGTGAGAACTATAGGAGGGACCTTCCAATATAAGTAGTGCACGTGAGAAGCTTTTTCAGATTAAAAGGTGTTTCAAGCAAAGATTCTTTTCCTGCGTAGAAATTAGGTGCAGAATGTCCCTGTGGAAAGGCATTCAGCCATGGATATATGCAGCACATGGAATAAATGGCAAGATAAAGCGAGAGCATCTAATGTGCCTGTTTATGTATTGTTTGCCTTGACAATGGACTCTCTGAATTACCCGCCCCGTGAATGCATGGCCTTTACAATTGCAGAAGTGGCTAAGTTGTGTTTTCTGATGGTATCAGAAGCCAAAATTCTTTCTGTGTGGTAGAGACTGTGGTGGATTAAGAAATCAGTGAAAGTCCAATAGAGTTTACCATTTTCCCTTGGGTGATAAGGGAGTTCAAGGAAAGGCCTTGTGTGCAAGGGTCGGAATTTGCAGTGATAAGTTATAAAGGATGATGCGTTTGCCATACCCTCGCTTTAGGGAGACAGCAGGGAACCAGGCCGGGGTTTTACGTTCATTTCACAGTTAAACCAAATTCCCTTTGTAGAAGTATGTGCAAACTGTATTTTTCTGTTAGAAGCCGCCTTTTGGCACGTGCGGACATAACTGCATGCTGTGACTGTTCAAGAATGAGAATCCATTTCCAGCATCACGAAAGAAATGACATTTTGAGGTAAATGCAAACAACTCTTGGGCATACCTGAGCATGCCTACCGTGCATGCCCAATGAAATCATTTGGTGGAAAAGTGCTGCCACCTGGTGGAGAAACGAGGGAATGCAGTGGTACCATCCCGAATGAAATGACATGTGAAGTCATGCTGCCATCTCGTGGACAAGTGTGGATATGCATTGCCAGCCTGCTCAGTAACTTTATTTGTAAAAAAAAGCTGCCATGTTTTGACAAGCATGAGAATGAATTGCCAACATCCCCAATAACATGATTTGAAACGAAAAGCTGCCATCTATTGGATAAGCGTGAGAATGCCTTTCCAGCATTCCCGACAATGTTATTTAGGAGAAAAATGCTGCGACCTGGAAGGATATGACAGGATACTGAGGTTGGGCCTCGGTGGCAATGCAGAAGGAGAGCTTTGGGTTCCCCTACCTCTTGGGTTCGTAAAGTGAGATCCCTGGCTTCTTCTGACTAGTCCTGTTTGCCCTACTAGAACATCAGTAATAGAAGTGTGGTCTAATCATCTCAAGTACTGTGCGAGGAGCTTGGCCCCAGGAGAGTGAAGGTAGAGGAGTACAGGTGAGGGGGACTGTTCCTGGACACTCGCCCCTAGTTTGCTAGGTAGCTGGGTCATTGCTTTCTCTCATGGACGCCCTGATACTGGGAGGAGTAGAGCCTGTTATGTCAGGTCCTCAGAGAATCAGGTTGAGAAAGGAAGTATGTAGCACTGCAGTGGGAATTATATTCAGACAGGGACACCTGATGTAAAATGAGGAAGTGTGCATGTGCAAAATCATTCAGCATCAAAGCAGATTCATTGACCCACTCCTCTGAACTCTCGCTCCAGGCCACCTCCCTCACCCTTAGGCCCGTCTACTATTCCTTAAATGGAGGCTCCCATGATGTCCTTCCTCTGACCCTTCCCACACTTGTCCAGGAGTCTTTTCATACAAAGGCTGAGGCTGCTGTGCCACCACTTCCTTTTATGGATCATTGCAACCATCAAATATTTCCTTAGGTGTGTCCAAATTCCTAACTGGGTGATCCTGAGGTCATTGCTCATTAAAAAGGTGGTGTGGTGTGATGCATCCAACACAAGGCAGCAGGAAATTTAAGAGATCCTAATTTCAGCAATGACCGACTCTTCATGTTAGGGCCACCAATAATTATACTATACTCTTTAGGAATTTTGCTAGGAGATGATAGTCAATTATTGTGTTAGGGTATCTCCCACAGTGTGAGTTAAATAGGAGGGACCATCCATTTTCCTTCAAATAGAGAAGTGCACATAAGAAGGTTTTGACATGAGTATGTGTTTTCAAGCAGACATTATGTTCCTGCACAGGACAATGGAGCAGAATGTCTGTGTGACCAGGTATTCAGTCACAGAGAGATCGGGAGCATGGTATGAAATGGAAAGTTAAAGCAGGAGCATCAGCTCTGTTTGTCTGTTTGTCGTGTGTTCTTGGAACACATAAATCAAGAGCATCAATAGCGTCTGTCTCTGTGGTGTTTGTCCCTAGTTTGGGGCATTACAACTGGCTGCCTGTGAATGACCATTGCCTGTGAGGGCTGGGCCTGTGCAGTGGCAGTGGCGGTTAAGTTGTTATGCTTTAGGACAGTATGAGAAGACAGAATTCTTTCTGTGTGCTGGAGGCTGGGGAGGAGGGAGAACTAAGAGTAAGTCCATTGAAGTGGGTGATACTAATGGACCCAGGGACATAAGGTAGCTCAAGGAAAGGGATTTGGGAGCAAGGGCCTGAATGTCCACTGCGAGCTCCGAAAGGATGATGGATTTCCAGGTTCCTTTCTGTCGGAGGTCAGCTCACACATTGACAGCAGGCAACGCGGTGGGAGGCTTCCCAGTGCATTTCACACTTGAAGCAGAAGCCCTCCCTAGAAGTATGAGAGCACTGTATTTGCTGCGAGAATCATCCTCTGAGCCCAGGATTCAGAACCACACTTAGCCAGTGGGAGTATAAATTGCATGTAGGAGTTGTGGGGAAGAGAGCAAAGGCATGTGAGCAGTCAGTCTGGATATTAGGTTCACTTGGGGTCGAATCCCCAGCTGGAAGGGTAAATGACCAGAGGGACAATAAGATGCAGAGTGTTCTATAGCCCTCACACACAACACACACAGAGGCACAGGCATGTACGTGAAGTTGTGTTGGGCAATCTCTGGACCATGGTGTCCACAGCCAGTACATCTTGTGCATTTTTGACGGTATTACATTTCCTCACATAACAATGGCCTCGTGTGAATATGATTGTTTATTTACTTTGTTCCTTCAGACCGAGCCTTTCTCCTGCAATGAAGAAACTCTTAGGCAGCATCAAGTCATTCTTTCTACGGGTCACTGAAACCCAATGGGTAGATGGAAGAAAGAGTCAGAATGAGGAAAAGACAGAAAGAGCAAGAGTAATGGAAACAAAAACAAGAGAACTGATGTAAAAGGAGTCAGATTGAGACCGTATCTTGGCCGAAGTTATCCTGATCACCCAACTCTACCAGAATGTAGGCTACAGTCCTCTCCAGCCACAGTTCTTCCCTTTGCCTGTCACTTCAGCCTCAGATATCCCACAGACTGGGCAGCCTGTAATGTCCCGGGCATTTCTCCCTGTGGATATTACTAGGGGTCACTGTGGATCTGTGGGAAAGCGGTAGAGAAAATGGATTCTGAAGTGGGAAACGTGAGTAGCCGTAAGCAAGAGCCCCCCAGACACCAAACCCTGGGAAAGCTGCAAATGCTCGGGTAACATAGAGCTTCCTCAGGAATGTTTCACCACAGTTCTGAGGCCCATACACTGAGGCTGACAGTGAGGGGCGGGGCTGAGTAGCGTGATGCCCTCTGTCCAGTCACAGTTTGGAAGAGCTGTTTTAGTAGCCCAAAATGGTGTGGGCATGCCCAAGTCCTCCATCAGAGGCAGGAACATGTGACGTGCGTGAATCAGGGTATCCTGTGAAGCCGTGTGCAGGCAAGGGTGTGGGGATATCAAAGCCTGTGAGGAATCAGTGTGACCGCATGGGTGCAGGCACCTGTAACCCCAGGAACCTCTGTGTTCCTCTGTGCCTCTTATGCAGAAGGAATGGGGCCAGAAGATAGGTGGTTCAGGCCAAGCCAGGCTGTTTTGTAGATCTCCATGTTTTAGTTCTTTCATAGCCACACGATCAATGTGAAGGTGATGTTGCAGGTACTGGTGCTGGAAAGGGAGGGGCCTTGAGAATATAACCTGTCCATGTAAGCAGGGACACTTGGGTGTCCAGGAGTGAGATGTCCCTAACCCCCACCCACATTCCTTCTGCAGGTGGAGGGAGCCAGACATGCCAGGGATGATGGCAAGGTTAACTGTCCTTTTGTAGCAAATCATACTAATGCAGTACTGCCACTGTGAAGGAGTATCTCATTACCATCACAGGCGGGAGCAGGCTCTCTCTATGGGCAGCAGCAGGAAGTGCATAGAACTTGAAAGGTGATGTGCCCTTCTCCACACACTCCTCATGCTGCAGGATACAGTGCATCCTATGCCTCTTGCATTCAGTGGTGCCAGCATTATGAACGATGGGCCAACAGCTCCAGGTACCAGAACAGCAGCTTTAACTACTTCAACTAGTTCTCTGCCCACAGCGTGGCAGGGTCTGACAGGATTGCTGAGGTGGAGGCTTGCTTGCAATGCCCTAAGAGAGCTTGGTGTGTTCCCCTGCTTTTGGATTTTTAGTCAGATCCCTGCTGTCTCTGGACGATCACATTTTGCTCTGCCAGAAAATCAGTAAGGACTACTTGAGGATGTTGGAACCAGGAGAAGGCACTTAGAGGACATGTGAGGAGATGCCAGTGGGGCTCCCCCTTGGGTTGTCAGGTAGCTGGGACATTTTTCTCTCACATGAACACCCTGAGGCTCGGAAGGATAGCCTATGACGCCAGGCCACTGCGGCATTGGGAAGAGACAGAAAGTCTGAAGAACTGCAGTGTGGCATCATGTTCAGGCAGGAAGCTGAAGGAAGATGCAGGAGTGTGCATGTCTACCGTCACTCAGAATCAAAGCAGATTCATGTACCCATTCCTGTGAGCTATTGTAAATTGTGCTGCTCTGAAGAGGGTTTTATATATTCTTCCTGATCGATGTTCCTGGTTTCGTAGGACATATTCCAAGCAGTGGGGCCACTGGGTTCAATGGCAGTTCTGTATTTCAATTTTTGAGAAAACCTCCTATGTCATAATGTTTTCCATACAGGCTGCATGAGTCTGCATTCCCACCAGCAGTATACTAGGGTGAGCTTTTCTGCACACCCTCACAGGCACTTTCTGTTTATTGACTTATTGAAAACATAGCCATTCTGGAAGACCTCAGGTGATACCCCATTATTGTTTTAATTTTCATCTCTCTGGTGATTAGTGACACTGAGCAGTTTTCATATGTCTCTTGGACATGTTTATGCGCTCTTTGGAGAAGTGTCTACTTAGGTCTTTGCTCGTTTTTTAATTGGATCGTTTGTCTTCCTCTTGTGAAGGTGTGTTTCTTAAAATATTAGGGGTAGTAACCCTTTATCAGATGTATCATCGGCAAATATGTTCTCCCATATAATGAGTTCCCTTTGCATTTTGTTGATGGTATCTTTGTGCAGAATCTTTTTATTTTGCTGTAGTCCCATTTGTTTATTTTCTCCTTTGCTTCCATTGCCCTAGGCAGTGTATTGGTGAGCATATTGCAATGAGAGATGTCTGAGATCATGCTGCCTCCATTTCCTTCTAGGATTTTTAATGGTTTCATGTTTTACCTTTAAGTTTTTTATCCAGTTGGAGTTGATCCTTGTGTGCGGTGCAAGATAGTGGTCTAGTTGCATTATTTTGAAAGTTCCTGTCCAATTTTCCCAACACCATTTATTGAAGAGACTTCCTTTACTCCACTGTATGCTCTGCCTCCTTTGTAAAATCTCAATTGAGTGTAATGAGTTGGGTCAATTCCTGGGTTCTCTGTTCAGTTCCATTTATGTCATTAAGTCTGTTCTTCTGCCAGTTCCATTCTGTTTCGATTAAAATGGCTTTACTATATCTTGATATGTATTATTTTGATTCCTTCCACTTTTTTCTTCCTCCCAAAATTGCTGCAGCGATTTGGGGTCCTGTCCTTTTTGTGTCCTTTAAATTTTTGCACTACTTCTTCTAGGTCTGTGATATCGGACATTGGTATTTTATGAATAGTTTGAATCTATAGATTGCTTTGGGGAGTACGGACATCTGAATGAGGTTGATTCTAGCAATCCATTAGCATGGTATATTCTTACACTTGTTTATATCTTCCTCTATCTCTTTTTTGAACATATTTGTTTTGCAAGTACACGTCTTTCACCCCTTTGGTTAAGTTAATTCCTAAGTATCTTAATTTTATTGTTGCACGTTAAATGTGTTTTTGTTTGTTTGTTTGTTTGTTTTAGTTTCTCTTTCTGAGAGATCATGAATGTTGTTTAAAAATGCCATTTACTTCTGGGCATTAATTTTCCATCCTGCTGCATAGCTGGGTTCCTTTATTATTAAATCTAGAAGTCTTTTGGTGACCTCTTTAGTGTTCTCAGCATACAATATCAGGTCATCTGCAAACAGTGACAGTTTTATTTCTCCTTTCCAATTTGGATGCCTTTTATGTTTTCTCCTTGTCTGATCGCTGTGGCAAGGACTTCCAACACTCTGTTGAATAAAAGATGGTGAAAGTGGACGTCCCTGTCTTGTTCCTCTTATTAGGGGATATGTTTTAGTTTTTGCCCATTGAGTATGAAGTTGACTGAAGGTTTGTCCTATAAGGACTTTAATGTGTTTAGGCATGATCCCTCTATTCCCACTGTGCTGAGAGTTTTTCTCAAAAATGGGCGCTGGGTTTTGTTGCTCTTTCTGCACATACTGAGATGATCATGAGATTTTTGTTTGTCAAATGGTTCCTGTGAGGCATCACATTTATAGATTTGTGAATACTGTACCAAACCTGCATCCCTGGAATAAACCCCACTTGGTCATGGGGTGTGATCTGTTTAACATATTGCTTGATCCAATTTGCTAATATTTGTTTGAAGATTTTAGCATCTTTGTTTATCACGGATATTGGCCTGTAATTCTTTCTTTGCAAGGTCTTTACCTGGATTTGTAGTTGGGATTATTCAGGCTGCCTAAAAAGAGCTTGGGAGTGTTTGTTCCTCTCGGACTTTTTGGAACAATTTGAATTATTTTTTGAATGTTTGATAAAACTCCCCTCTGAAACTGTCTGGGCCTGGCGCTTTTTTTCTTGGGCATTTTTAAAAAAATCATTGTTCCAATTTCACCAGTTTTTATCAACGTGTTCAGCATGCCTGATTCTTCCTCACTGAGTATTGGAAGGTTGTGTATTTCCAGAAATTTGTCTATTTCATCCAGGTTGTTGGCATATAGTTGTTCAGGGTATTTGCTTACAACCCTTTGTATTTCAGTGGTATCAGTTGTTACTTCACTTCTTTTGTTCCTCAATTTATTTATTTTTGACCTCTGTCTTTGGTTTTTGGTGAGTTGGGTTAAAAGTTCATCACACTGATTGTCTATTCAAAGACAAGCTCTTGGTTGCATTGACCTTTTTTAATTTTTTAGTCTCTACGTTATTTATTTAGGCTCTGGTTCTTTATTATTTTCTTCCTTTTACTTCCTCTGGGCCTTTTCGTGGTTTCTGTTCTCTTTCTAAATCTTTCAGTTGTAGTGTTAGATAGTTTAGTAGAAATTTTTCTGGTTCTCATTGCTATAAAAGCTTTTAACAAAAAAAGTTCGTATACGCTACTCTATTTGGACCCTGATCTAAAAGTGTTTCCTCCCTGCTACATACAAACTGTTGCAAAATTAATGCCAGTAATATAATAGTGGCAAATCACCAATGAAAACATGAGTAAAACTAAAGAAATCATTTTAAAACCTCTACCAATTTCAAGTTAAATATACCTACAAACTTCATATTTAAAAAGGCATATCTACCCTGGGCAGCGGGGCTCAGTGGTATAGTGTCGGCCTGCACACTGAAGGGTCTCAGGTTTGATTCCCAGTTGAGGGCACATACCTAGGTTGTAGATTCATTCCTCATCCCAGGTGTGCAGCGAATTAGAAAAGCAACCAATGTCTGTGTCTCTAACACTGAGGCACCTCTCTCTCTCTACCCCTTCTTCCATGCCACTCTCTCTGGAAGTCAATGAAAAAAATATCCTCTAGTGAGGGTTAACAACAACGACAATAGCAATAGCATAGCCATGGAGATGGGAAAGACATCAGTGTAAATGAGGAAATAGTCCAGAGTAGAATTGGGTATACTCTTTAAATGGGATGAGGCTTTCTTTTATGTTGACATTAAGGTTTCAGAAGTGAAAAGATGACGGTTGTGTTACAGGGGATACAGGCAGAAGGCCTCAGCTCTTGTCATCTTGAAGGAAAGATTTCAATCAAGAGAAAAAAATGAAGAAAAAAACCCAAAGCTTTAATGGCTGTAATAAAAATGTACTTAGGCTGGTGAACCAAGGCAGGTGCATAGATGAAGTAACAGGATAGCCTAGGCTGGGCTGCCTTTGCTCACTGGGAAGTCAGAGAAAAGGGGGCCTTGGACACATTTCCAAGACCTTTCAGACAGTTTCAGAAGACAAGCCTGGGATGAGCTGCCACTGCCCATTGCTCCCCTGGTTGAAAGCACCATGGGGCCCCCGCAGAAGGAAGGAGGAAACTGGCGCTGTCACGCTTTCCTGTGGTGTAGGGGAGCTCACACTTGGTCCTTTGTCCTGAGCATATTTATCTCCCTTGCAGGTGGAAAATCTTATGGGAGGCTTAAGGGGAGTTCTCAAGAGAATATTCATCAGCTTTCCAGGGGTGCCCTTTCAGGGTGCTGGTCGCCACTGATTAGTCCATGCCAGGAAGGGCCTCATTTGTCAATGTGTCTGGTCCTGAGTCCACTCCAATGCCACTTGTCTTGTCTTAATGCTTTTATGGGCCTGGAGCTGAAATACAACTGAGACTTAAAAGGTATCTTTAGGGAGGAATGCTTAGGGGGTCTCCACCGCATGACCCATGACATGCTCTGGGAGAATAGATTACCTGGGGACAAAGTTCTTGTTTTCCCAGTCTTTGTCCCTTGTAGGCCTCTGGGGGTTCCTGTCCAGGTGGTTTCCTGTGCCCTAGTCTCTACACCTGGGTTTCTGCATCTTTCCCATCTAATACAAACTATTTATTCTCCAGTGCCTTTGGCTTAGGGAAGATAGGCTTAACTCAAACTGCTGTCTAAAAATCTATCTCAGTTTCCCTTTCAACTTGTCCTGGAATTTTTCTAGCTTCTTGTTATGCTGTAACAGTTCTACATTATTCCAATTTTAAAACCACTGGAGCGTATAGTTTAAAATGTTTAGTTTTAGATGACGTATATTCTACATCAATTTCTGAAGGGGCATAAATCTGCTATCAGAGATTAAAATAAAACACAGAATTCAGAATGTAAAGTCATTTTTATTTCTTATGTAAGTAACAAAACAAAAACAACAACCCAATATTAAAAAGGGAAGAGGACCTGAACATTTCGAGGAGATGTAGAAGAAAGAAAATAGTGAAGATCAGAACAGAAATGAACGACACAGAGACCAAAAACACAGTACAAAATATCAATGAAAGTAAGAACTAGTTTTCTGACAGAAATAAGATCGATGAGTCTTTAGCCAGACGCACCAAAAAACAAACGGTGAGGACCCAAGAAAACAAAATCAGATGTGAAAGAGGCGATATAACAACTGACATGACAGAAACAGAAAGAATACTAAGAAAACACTATGCACAACAATAAAGTGGGGAAGCTGCGTAAAATGGACACATTCCTCAAAACTACAATCTGCTAAAACTCAATCGGAAAGAATCAGAAAACCTGGAGGGCCAGTAAAAATGGATGCAATTGAAGAAGTAATAAGAAAAAAACTTCCAGCAAACAAGTGTCTGGGGCCAGATGGATTTACATGCGAGCTTACCTAAACATTTAAAGAAGAATTAAAACCCACTCTCCTCAAAATATTTTAGAAAATTCCAGAGGAGGGAGATATTTTTATGAGACCAGTATTATAATAATCCCAAAACCAGATGAAGATCCTGCAAATAAAGAATTTCACAGACCAACGTCCCTCATGAACATAGGTGCCAAAATCCTCAGAAAATATATTACCAAATTTTATCCAGCAATACATTAAATAAGATCATACACCATGACCAAGTGTGATTTATTCTGGAGACGCAGCGCTGGTATAATATTCGCAAATCAAGAAATGTGAGAGCTAAACAAAATGAAGGACAAAAATCTTATGATCATATCAATAGATACAGAGAAAATATTCTAGAAAATCCAGCACCCATTTTGGAAAAAACTGGGAGCAAAGTGGAAATAGAGGGAATATATCTCAACATAATAAAGGCCATATACAACATACCTGGGGCCAAAATCATACTCAACGTGCAAAGGCTAAAACCATATCCCCTAAGAAGAGGAATAAGACACGGTTGCCCCTTTCACCACTACTGCTCAGCATACTACTGGAAGTCCTAGCCACAGCGAGCAGACAAAAAGAGAACATAAAAGGCATCCGTATCGGAAGAGAGAAGGTTAACTGTCATTACTTGCAGATGACATGATATTGTACATAAAAAACTAAAGAGTCCACCGAGTACTTGTGGATATAATTAATGAATTTGGCAAGGAAGCTGGAAGCAAAATTAACATCAACACATTGATGGCATTTTTTTTACACCGATTATGAACTCTTAGAAAAGACTATACCATTTACCATTGCAACTGAAAAAATAAGACACCTAGGAGTAAAGTCAAAGAAGGATGTAAAAGACTTGTATTCAGAAACAGGACATTGAAAAAAGAAATAGAGGAAGATACAAAGGAGTGAAAGAATTATAGACTGAAAGAATTAACATTATCAAAATATCCATGCTACCCAAAACAATCTATAAATTCAACACAATTGTCATCAATCCCAACAGTGTGTTTCACAGAGCTGGAAAAAATGTTTCGAAAATTTATAGGAAACCAAAAAAGACCCCGTGCACCCACAGTATTCTTGAGAAAGAACAGAGTTGTAGGATCACATTACTGAATATCCTGCTGTAGGGCAAAGCCACTGTGATCAGAACAACCTGCTTCTGGCACAGGAACAGGCACATAGATCAATGGAAAAGTACAGAATCCTGAAATTGACCCATGCCATCATGGTCAATTAATATTTGACCAAAGGGTCAAGAATAAGCCATACAGTAAAGACAGACACTTCAGGTCCGGATATGGGTTCTTGCTGTGCTCAGTGTGGTCTCACTGAGCCTACAGACAGGGGCTTGGGATGTGGTCACGTAGCGTGGAAAAGGCTCCTGGGCACCCCACTCGCTCCCCTTTGCTGTTGGGCTTCTGAAACATTTCTTCCAAACTGTGAGACTACAGCAGGCATCATCGTATTCAGCCCCGCCCCTCACTGTGAGCCTCAGTGTATGGGCCTTGTACCTGTAGAGAAACATTCCTGAGGAAGTCCTATTTTGCCTTAGCATCTTTAGGTTTCCTTTGGTTCGGTGTCTAGTGGGCTCTTTCTTAAGGCAACTCACGTTTCCCACTTCAGAATTCGTTTTCTTTAACACTTCCCACACATCCACAGGGACCCCTGGTAATATCCACAGGGAGAAATGCCCGGGCAGTAGAGGCTATTCCAGTATAAGGGATATCTGAGACTGAAGTGAGAGTCAAAGGGAAGAACTGTGGCTGGAGAGGACTGTAGCCTACATTCTGGTAGAGTTGGATCATCAGGATTATTACCGCCAAGATAAGGTCTCAGTCTGACTCCTTTTAGATTAGTAACTTTTTATTTGTTTCCATTGCTTTTGCTCTTTTGGTCGTTCTCTCATTCTGACTTTCTCTCATCCACTCCTTGGGTTTCAGTGACGAGTAGCAAGGATGACTTGATATTGCTTAAGGATTAGTTGGTTGCACAAGGGCTTGGTCTGAAGGAACAAAGTCAATAAACAATCATATTCACAGGAGGCCATGTCCATTTGAGGAAACGTAAAAAGTGTCAAAAACGGGCAAGGTGTACTGACTGTGGACATCATAGTCCAGAGATTGCCCAACACAAATTCATGTCCATGCCTTTGCCTCTGTGTGTGTGCATGTGTGTGTGTGTGCTTGTGTGTGCTTGTGTGTGAGGGCTGTGGCACACTCTCCTTCTTATTGTCCCTCTGCTCATTTACTCTTCCAGCAGGGGATTCTTGCCCAAATGAACCTAATACACTTCTGACTTCCCACACGCCTTGACTCAATTCGCCACAGGTATCTGTGCACCTTATTCCACCCCTTGCTAAATGTCGCTTGGGATCTTCGGCCTCAGAGACTGATTCTCTCAGCAAAACACTGTGCAGTCATACTTCTAGAGAGGGACTTTGGTTCAACTGTGAAGTCTCCCACCTGGTTGCCTGTTCCTAATGTGTGACCGACTCCCTACAGGGAGGATACTTAGAAATCCATCATTTTTTAGGACCCAACACTGGACATTTATGCAAGTTTATTTGGTAGGCTCAGAAGGCATTCTTACATTTGTCCAGCCGATGGCCTATATGTTCACTCTGGTGATTATTTTGTAGATGCTGAAAATGCATTCTCAAGATTATCCATTAAGAGGCAGCACTGTTCCTAGAATGATTTTATTGGGAATAACGTCAAGGCAGTCTTACGCTTGCCCACATGGAAGCGGCATCTTTGACCCAAACAATTTTATTGGGGATCCTGGCATTTGCTTCCAACGTTCGAACATAATACGGAACTGAGCTCTCACAGGGATTTTACTGAGAAATCTGGCAATGCATTATCAAGATTTTCCGTTAGGCTCTGCTTCCTTGCAAGTCCATATTCTCCATCTCTAACTTATGTGCCTGGAGCACCTCCAGCGGGCACCAGGTGCACTGGTCGACAAATAGGAAAACGCACGGGGAGCATCCCCAACAAAATCATTAGCTAAAAAATGCTGCCAACGGATGCTTGAGAATGACAATTCATTGCCAGTATCCCGCAAATAATAAGTTTTTGGGAAAGTTTTGCCACCTATGAAAAAGATTACGAATGCAGTGCCAGCATGCCCAATAAAATCATACTGTGGAAAACCTGCCTTCTGGTTGACAAGTGCAAGAATGGCTGCGTAGCATCTCCCATAAAATTATTTGATTGAAAATGCTGTCCTCCGTGGACAATCGTGAGAATACATTGCCAGCATCCCCAGTAAGGTCATTTGTACGGAAATACTGCCAATTCTCAGATAAGTCTGAGAATGTATTGTCAGAATCACCACAAAACCTCTCTGTCGGCAAAATGCAAAAGGGTGAGAATGCGCTGATAGTATCCCCAATCCAATCATGTGGTTGAAAACTACTGCGACCTCATGTAGAGACCTGAGACTGCCTTGCAGGCATCCTCAATAAAATCATTTGGGGCGAAACGCTGCCACGCATCCCCGCAAAAAAACTTTCTCTGGGACAAATGCTGCCAAGTGTGGGACAAACGTGAGCATCCATTGCCAGCCCCTGTAAAATTATTTGGTTGAAAAAATGCTGCCCCTTTGAATAAAAGGTGATAATGTATTTCAGGCATCTCCCGTATAAACGTTTGATGAGAAATTACCTGACATTGTTTACAAATGTGAGAGAGCATTCCCGGCATTCCCAAGAAAAGCATTTGTTTTAAAAATGCTGCCACCTTGTGGAGGTAAGTGGGAGAGCATTAAACGCATCCCCTTTTAAAAAAACTTGGTGGAAATATTCTGCCCCCTGGTGGACAAGGTGAAGCATGCATTGACTGCATCCCCAACAAAATCACTCTTTGAGAAAAAGGCCACCAGGTGCTAAAGGACTGTATGAATGATTTCCCAGAATCCCCAATGAAACCCCTACTGAGATCAAGGTGCCAACTGGTGGACAAGAGTGAGAACGCATGCTCTGGAATCACAATAAAGTGATTTGGGCCTAAAATTCTGATAGCCAATGTCCACGTGTGAGAATTCAAAACCAACATCCACACCCACACACACAATATCACTTTAGGGGAAAACTGCGGCGAATAGTTGGACAAACGTGAGAATGTACAGCCAGCAGCAATAAAGTCGCTTGGTGGAAAAATTCCGCAACTGGCTGAACAAACGTAAGAATGCATTCTCAGCTTACCAAACAAAATCACTTGTGATGTCAAGGTGCCGACGGGTGGACAAGCGGGAGAAACCATTGCCTTTATGTGCAATAATAACATTTGGTGGAAAAATGCGGGCTTGTTGTAAACAGGCTTCACAATGCATTGCCAGCAGCCCCAATAATATCAGTTGTTGGAAAAAGGCCGCCACATGTTTGACAAGTGTGAGAATGCGTTGCCCGCATCCTCATGAAAATCCCTTCTGAGATGATGCTGGCTGCCAAATGGCGGACACATTTGAAAATACATTGCCAAGATTCACAATGAAAATCTCTTGTGGGAAAAATGCCCTTATCTTGTCGACTTGTGTGAGTGTTCATTGCCAGCATCCCCAGTGAAATCACTTGTGGGAAAATGCTTCCACCTATTGGACAAGAGTGAAAATGCATCGCCAGAAGCCCCAGTGAAGTTACATGGTGGAAAATAGCTGCCACTTGTTCTCCAAGGAGGAGCATGCAGTGCCAGGATCCTCAATAATATCATTTGGTGGGAAAATACTGCACCTGGTGTTTGAGTGTCAGAAGGAATTGCCAGCAGCCTTAAAACAATCATTTGTATATAAGAAACCAGTCACCTTTCTACAAATGTGAAAATGCAGTTACAGCATCTCCAATAAGATCACTTGTGGAGAAAATGCTGTCACCTGGTATTCGAGCAAGGGAATGCATTGCCAGCGTTCTCAGGAAAATCCCTTGGTAAACAAAAGTGGCCACCTTGTGGACAGATGTGGGAATGCATTGCCAGCACAACCAAAGTAATCGTTTGGTGGAAAATGTGGCCTCTTGTTTGAGAGACTGAAGAATGCATTGCCCGCATCCGCAATAAAATCATTTTGTGGAAAAGTACTTCTACGAAGTACGTTGGACGAACGTGCTTCCAGCATTCCCCAAACGATACTTTGTGGTGAAAGTGTTGCCAGCTATTGAACAAAAGTGAAAGTGCCATGCCACTATTCCCAATAGAATCATTTTTGGGAAAGTAGGTTCAATGGCTGTTAAAACGTGAGAATGCCTTGTCAACATCCACAAAATAATCACATTTGTGGAAAATGTAGCCAAGTCTTTTTCAAACTTGAGACTGAATTTTCAACACCCCCAATAATATAATTTGGTAGTAAAAATGCTTCCACAAACGTGTTAAGACAAACGTGGGAAAGCATTGCCAGCATCTCAAACAGAATCGTTGGTGGAAAAATGCTGCCATCTCATGTTTCAGCGCCAAAATGCATTGCCAGTTTCCCCAAAATGGGACAGTGGAGGGAAAATGCAGACAGCTGTAGAAAAAAACGTGGGAATGCCTTGCCAGCATCCTCAGTAAAAGTACTTTGTGGGGAAATTCTGCCACCTGGTGGAAAAGCGTGAGAATGCACTTCCAGAACATTCCTGATATTCACTAGTGGAATATTGACGCCAACTGATAAATATAGAACCATTGAAAGCATCTCCAAGGAAATCGTGCGGTAAAATAATTCTGCTGCCTGCTTGACACACATTAGCTTCCATTGTCAGCATAGCCAATAAAATCTCGTGGTGTCAAAATGCCACCACCTGGTGGACAAACGAGAAAATGCATCTTCTGCATCTCCACAAGCATCCCAAATATGATCCTCAGTTGGAACAATACTGCCACCTGGTGGGTAAACGTGAGAATGCATCCACGAGTTCACCAATGGATTCATCCTGTTGAAAATGTTTCCACCTGTTGAATGGAATTGTGAATGCTTTTCCAGCATCCCCAATAAAATTACTCGTGAAATCATGCCGACACCTGGTGGAAAAGTGTGAGAATGCATTGCCAGCATCCCCAGAACAATCGTTGGTAAGAAACTTTCTGCCGCCTCTGGACAAAAGTAAGAATTCAGAGTGAGCATCTGCAATAATACCATTTGAGGAGAAAATGCTGCCACGTGGTGTTTCAGCATGAGAATGCAAAGGCTGAGGCTGCTCTGGAACCACTTGCCTCTATTGATCATCACAACCACCATATATTTCCTTAAGTGTCTCCTTATTCCTCCACAGGTCATCCTGAAAACACTGCCCGTTATAAACGGGTTGTGGCGGCACATGTTGAACACAGGGCTGGTGGAAACTTAAGAGATCCCACTGGCGGCAGTGACCCATTTTACAGATTGGGGATTATTCAGTATTCTTTAGTAATAGTCAGAGGAGACAATAGGAGGTTTGTTGTGTTCAGGGGGCCTCCCACACTGTGAGATAAATAGGAGGGACTGTCCATTTTACTTCATAGAAGAGTCATGCACATGAGAAGCTTTCTCAGCGAAATATGTGTTTTCAAGCAAACATTGTTTCCCTGCACAGGAAATAGATGCAGAATGTCCCTGTGGGAAAGCATTGAGATGCGGAGACATCCAGAGCATGGCATGTAGTTAGAAAGATAAATTAAGAGCAAGTACCGTGTCTGTCTGTCTGTCTGTCTGTCTGTCTGTTGTTTGTGTGTTGGTTTGAGCCTTACGATTGGCTGCCTTGGAATGATCGACCAGTCCCTGGGAGGGCTGGGCCTTACAGTTGCAGAAGTGGGTAAGTTATGCTTTGGCAGAGGAAATGTATCATGAGTTTCTACAAGGGCCAGACAGGGTGGAGCAGGGAGAGGAGAAGGAATTGATTGAGGAGGAATTAATTGGCAGGGAGCAGTTTGTCCTGGGTGAGAGGACGCCATAAAAGTCATGAAGGTAGTGGTTGATGTTGAGCCTCAGGCACAGATAGAAACAAAACATCCACAAGAAGAGCCAGTCGAGCAGGAGCACGAAGAGGATTGGCTCAGTGGGAAGTGCACCTGGTCCCCACTGGATGTGCTCCGGGCACTTAAGTTAGGAATGTAGCCCGTGAACTTACAAGTGAGCAGATCCTTCTGCTGGCTCAAGCCCAGTACCTGGCAGCGGCGGCAGCCCTGTTTAGAACTGAAAAGCACAAACGTTCAGTGCATTGCCAGATGCTGAGTCAATAGTGTATCCTTGACTCTACAGAAGGGAACGCAATATGCCTGCCCTAGTGCATGAGAAATGTATTAGTGGGGATCGGTAGCTCAGAATCAAATAGACACATTGGAGTGAAGCTCAGGATAGTGAGAACAGTGTGATCCAAAATCTCAGAGACACCCTTTTATCTCACCAGTACCACAAAAACTCTCCCTGGGCTTCAGGAGCGCCATCCCAGATCAGACTCATGCGCAGAACAAGGGCCATTGCCTCCACACTGCTCTGTGTCACTCAGGTTCTTCTTGGGGTAATGCTGCACTCGAGGGGGGCTGCGTGTCCAAGTCCTCTGTATATCCAAGTCAGTGAGAGGCAGGAATGAGTGATGTCCACAAATAAAGGTATCCTGTTAAGCACTCAGCAGGCAAGTATGTAGGCGAGGTCAAAGGCTGTCAGGAAAACAGTGTGCCCGTGTGTGTATAAACACATGGAGCCCACAAGAACCACTGTGCTCTCTTTTTGCATCTTATGGTGAAGGAGCTGGGCTAGGGGTTAGAGAGGTGGGAGCAATCCAAGCTGCTTTAAGGATCTGCTCCTTTTTGTAGCTGTTTCATGTTCAGCTTGCAGCGTGCAGGCGTTTTGACCTGCTGCAATTTGTCAACAATCTGGAATTGTCAGCCATTATCAGTGACCAAGATGAAACCATGCTCAGCCACATGATCAATCTGAAGGTCAGGCTGTGCAGACCACGGCTGGGGAGGTAGAGAGCTTGTGAAAAAATCCTATCCCTGCAGGAAGGAATAGGCGGGAGTTCTGGAATAAGTTATCACCCTAAACCGGATCCACTATCCTTTTGCAGGTGAAGGAAGCCTGGCATGGCAGCAATCGCTGCAAGACTGTGCTGCTCTTTCACAAAAACCCCTACATCCACGATACTGTGATTGTGAAGGATCCTCTCATAACCATCACAGGAGAGAGGAGGCTCCCTGCATGGCCTGCGGCAAGAAGTGTGTCCAAGTTGGAAGGTGACAGGTTCCTCTCCACACACTCCTCAAGCTGCAGGATACAGGGTGACCCATTCCACTCACATTCAGTGGTACCTGCAGTATGAACGACAGGCCTACAACTGCAGGCAGAACAGCAGCATTCACTTCTTCAACTTCGTCTCTGATCACCATGTTTCGGGATCTGACAGGATTGCTTAGGTGGGTCCTTGCAGGAAATGCCATTAGAGAGCTTGGTGTGATCCCCTGCTTTTTGGGTTTGTGGTTTAGACGCCTGCCCTCTCCTGTGGAGCCCATTTTTCCTTTCCAGATCAACAGTGAGAACTATGAGTGTATGTTGGCATCAGGAGAGGGGACATAGATGATAACAGGTGAGCAGAGACCAACTCTTCACTTGCCTCTGGATTGCCAGGTAGCTGGGACATTGTTTTCTCACATGAACACACTGAAGCTGGGAGAAATACAGCCTGTGACATCATCACGGTATGAGGATGAGGCTGGAAGTTCTGAGCACCGCAGTGCCAATCATGTTCACTTGGGGGAGGCTGAAGGATGATGAGGTCATGTCTGTTTCCTCTGTCACTCAGAATGAAAGTAGATTCTTTGGCCTATTTCTCTGATCTCACACCTCAGGTCACCAACACCACCCTCAGGCCTGCCTACAATGCATTAAGGAGAAGTTCTGTGATGTGCTTCCTAGAACCCCCTCCACAATTTTCCAGTATCCTCCTTCATGAAAATGCTGAGGCTGCTGTGCCACCACATCCCTCTATTGATCATCACAACCACCATGTATTTACTGAATTGTATCGCTGGCCTTCCTGGGTACACTGCCCATCACAACCAAGTTGTGGTGGGAACTGTTGAATGCATGGCTGGAGAAAACGGAAGAGATTCCAACTTTGTCAGGTTTGGGCTTGACATGATTTTTAAATACTTTTTGATTATCCTCAGAGGAGATGATACCAGATTTGCTGTGTTAACTGCACGTATTTAACGTGTGAGAACTATAGGAGGGACCTTCCAATATAAGTAGTGCACGTGAGAAGCTTTTTCAGATTAAAAGGTGTTTCAAGCAAAGATTCTTTTCCTGCGTAGAAATTAGGTGCAGAATGTCCCTGTGGAAAGGCATTCAGCCATGGATATATGCAGCACATGGAATAAATGGCAAGATAAAGCGAGAGCATCTAATGTGCCTGTTTATGTATTGTTTGCCTTGACAATGGACTCTCTGAATTACCCGCCCCGTGAATGCATGGCCTTTACAATTGCAGAAGTGGCTAAGTTGTGTTTTCTGATGGTATCAGAAGCCAAAATTCTTTCTGTGTGGTAGAGACTGTGGTGGATTAAGAAATCAGTGAAAGTCCAATAGAGTTTACCATTTTCCCTTGGGTGATAAGGGAGTTCAAGGAAAGGCCTTGTGTGCAAGGGTCGGAATTTGCAGTGATAAGTTATAAAGGATGATGCGTTTGCCATACCCTCGCTTTAGGGAGACAGCAGGGAACCAGGCCGGGGTTTTACGTTCATTTCACAGTTAAACCAAATTCCCTTTGTAGAAGTATGTGCAAACTGTATTTTTCTGTTAGAAGCCGCCTTTTGGCACGTGCGGACATAACTGCATGCTGTGACTGTTCAAGAATGAGAATCCATTTCCAGCATCACGAAAGAAATGACATTTTGAGGTAAATGCAAACAACTCTTGGGCATACCTGAGCATGCCTACCGTGCATGCCCAATGAAATCATTTGGTGGAAAAGTGCTGCCACCTGGTGGAGAAACGAGGGAATGCAGTGGTACCATCCCGAATGAAATGACATGTGAAGTCATGCTGCCATCTCGTGGACAAGTGTGGATATGCATTGCCAGCCTGCTCAGTAACTTTATTTGTAAAAAAAAGCTGCCATGTTTTGACAAGCATGAGAATGAATTGCCAACATCCCCAATAACATGATTTGAAACGAAAAGCTGCCATCTATTGGATAAGCGTGAGAATGCCTTTCCAGCATTCCCGACAATGTTATTTAGGAGAAAAATGCTGCGACCTGGAAGGATATGACAGGATACTGAGGTTGGGCCTCGGTGGCAATGCAGAAGGAGAGCTTTGGGTTCCCCTACCTCTTGGGTTCGTAAAGTGAGATCCCTGGCTTCTTCTGACTAGTCCTGTTTGCCCTACTAGAACATCAGTAATAGAAGTGTGGTCTAATCATCTCAAGTACTGTGCGAGGAGCTTGGCCCCAGGAGAGTGAAGGTAGAGGAGTACAGGTGAGGGGGACTGTTCCTGGACACTCGCCCCTAGTTTGCTAGGTAGCTGGGTCATTGCTTTCTCTCATGGACGCCCTGATACTGGGAGGAGTAGAGCCTGTTATGTCAGGTCCTCAGAGAATCAGGTTGAGAAAGGAAGTATGTAGCACTGCAGTGGGAATTATATTCAGACAGGGACACCTGATGTAAAATGAGGAAGTGTGCATGTGCAAAATCATTCAGCATCAAAGCAGATTCATTGACCCACTCCTCTGAACTCTCGCTCCAGGCCACCTCCCTCACCCTTAGGCCCGTCTACTATTCCTTAAATGGAGGCTCCCATGATGTCCTTCCTCTGACCCTTCCCACACTTGTCCAGGAGTCTTTTCATACAAAGGCTGAGGCTGCTGTGCCACCACTTCCTTTTATGGATCATTGCAACCATCAAATATTTCCTTAGGTGTGTCCAAATTCCTAACTGGGTGATCCTGAGGTCATTGCTCATTAAAAAGGTGGTGTGGTGTGATGCATCCAACACAAGGCAGCAGGAAATTTAAGAGATCCTAATTTCAGCAATGACCGACTCTTCATGTTAGGGCCACCAATAATTATACTATACTCTTTAGGAATTTTGCTAGGAGATGATAGTCAATTATTGTGTTAGGGTATCTCCCACAGTGTGAGTTAAATAGGAGGGACCATCCATTTTCCTTCAAATAGAGAAGTGCACATAAGAAGGTTTTGACATGAGTATGTGTTTTCAAGCAGACATTATGTTCCTGCACAGGACAATGGAGCAGAATGTCTGTGTGACCAGGTATTCAGTCACAGAGAGATCGGGAGCATGGTATGAAATGGAAAGTTAAAG
Source organism: Miniopterus schreibersii (assembly GCF_964146895.1). Taxonomy (NCBI): domain Eukaryota; kingdom Metazoa; phylum Chordata; class Mammalia; order Chiroptera; family Miniopteridae; genus Miniopterus; species Miniopterus schreibersii. Next base: position 13,471,996 of record NC_138120.1, on the reverse strand, counting down.
CAGGAGCATCAGCTCTGTTTGTCTGTTTGTCGTGTGTTCTTGGAACACATAAATCAAGAGCATCAATAGCGTCTGTCTCTGTGGTGTTTGTCCCTAGTTTGGGGCATTACAACTGGCTGCCTGTGAATGACCATTGCCTGTGAGGGCTGGGCCTGTGCAGTGGCAGTGGCGGTTAAGTTGTTATGCTTTAGGACAGTATGAGAAGACAGAATTCTTTCTGTGTGCTGGAGGCTGGGGAGGAGGGAGAACTAAGAGTAAGTCCATTGAAGTGGGTGATACTAATGGACCCAGGGACATAAGGTAGCTCAAGGAAAGGGATTTGGGAGCAAGGGCCTGAATGTCCACTGCGAGCTCCGAAAGGATGATGGATTTCCAGGTTCCTTTCTGTCGGAGGTCAGCTCACACATTGACAGCAGGCAACGCGGTGGGAGGCTTCCCAGTGCATTTCACACTTGAAGCAGAAGCCCTCCCTAGAAGTATGAGAGCACTGTATTTGCTGCGAGAATCATCCTCTGAGCCCAGGATTCAGAACCACACTTAGCCAGTGGGAGTATAAATTGCATGTAGGAGTTGTGGGGAAGAGAGCAAAGGCATGTGAGCAGTCAGTCTGGATATTAGGTTCACTTGGGGTCGAATCCCCAGCTGGAAGGGTAAATGACCAGAGGGACAATAAGATGCAGAGTGTTCTATAGCCCTCACACACAACACACACAGAGGCACAGGCATGTACGTGAAGTTGTGTTGGGCAATCTCTGGACCATGGTGTCCACAGCCAGTACATCTTGTGCATTTTTGACGGTATTACATTTCCTCACATAACAATGGCCTCGTGTGAATATGATTGTTTATTTACTTTGTTCCTTCAGACCGAGCCTTTCTCCTGCAATGAAGAAACTCTTAGGCAGCATCAAGTCATTCTTTCTACGGGTCACTGAAACCCAATGGGTAGATGGAAGAAAGAGTCAGAATGAGGAAAAGACAGAAAGAGCAAGAGTAATGGAAACAAAAACAAGAGAACTGATGTAAAAGGAGTCAGATTGAGACCGTATCTTGGCCGAAGTTATCCTGATCACCCAACTCTACCAGAATGTAGGCTACAGTCCTCTCCAGCCACAGTTCTTCCCTTTGCCTGTCACTTCAGCCTCAGATATCCCACAGACTGGGCAGCCTGTAATGTCCCGGGCATTTCTCCCTGTGGATATTACTAGGGGTCACTGTGGATCTGTGGGAAAGCGGTAGAGAAAATGGATTCTGAAGTGGGAAACGTGAGTAGCCGTAAGCAAGAGCCCCCCAGACACCAAACCCTGGGAAAGCTGCAAATGCTCGGGTAACATAGAGCTTCCTCAGGAATGTTTCACCACAGTTCTGAGGCCCATACACTGAGGCTGACAGTGAGGGGCGGGGCTGAGTAGCGTGATGCCCTCTGTCCAGTCACAGTTTGGAAGAGCTGTTTTAGTAGCCCAAAATGGTGTGGGCATGCCCAAGTCCTCCATCAGAGGCAGGAACATGTGACGTGCGTGAATCAGGGTATCCTGTGAAGCCGTGTGCAGGCAAGGGTGTGGGGATATCAAAGCCTGTGAGGAATCAGTGTGACCGCATGGGTGCAGGCACCTGTAACCCCAGGAACCTCTGTGTTCCTCTGTGCCTCTTATGCAGAAGGAATGGGGCCAGAAGATAGGTGGTTCAGGCCAAGCCAGGCTGTTTTGTAGATCTCCATGTTTTAGTTCTTTCATAGCCACACGATCAATGTGAAGGTGATGTTGCAGGTACTGGTGCTGGAAAGGGAGGGGCCTTGAGAATATAACCTGTCCATGTAAGCAGGGACACTTGGGTGTCCAGGAGTGAGATGTCCCTAACCCCCACCCACATTCCTTCTGCAGGTGGAGGGAGCCAGACATGCCAGGGATGATGGCAAGGTTAACTGTCCTTTTGTAGCAAATCATACTAATGCAGTACTGCCACTGTGAAGGAGTATCTCATTACCATCACAGGCGGGAGCAGGCTCTCTCTATGGGCAGCAGCAGGAAGTGCATAGAACTTGAAAGGTGATGTGCCCTTCTCCACACACTCCTCATGCTGCAGGATACAGTGCATCCTATGCCTCTTGCATTCAGTGGTGCCAGCATTATGAACGATGGGCCAACAGCTCCAGGTACCAGAACAGCAGCTTTAACTACTTCAACTAGTTCTCTGCCCACAGCGTGGCAGGGTCTGACAGGATTGCTGAGGTGGAGGCTTGCTTGCAATGCCCTAAGAGAGCTTGGTGTGTTCCCCTGCTTTTGGATTTTTAGTCAGATCCCTGCTGTCTCTGGACGATCACATTTTGCTCTGCCAGAAAATCAGTAAGGACTACTTGAGGATGTTGGAACCAGGAGAAGGCACTTAGAGGACATGTGAGGAGATGCCAGTGGGGCTCCCCCTTGGGTTGTCAGGTAGCTGGGACATTTTTCTCTCACATGAACACCCTGAGGCTCGGAAGGATAGCCTATGACGCCAGGCCACTGCGGCATTGGGAAGAGACAGAAAGTCTGAAGAACTGCAGTGTGGCATCATGTTCAGGCAGGAAGCTGAAGGAAGATGCAGGAGTGTGCATGTCTACCGTCACTCAGAATCAAAGCAGATTCATGTACCCATTCCTGTGAGCTATTGTAAATTGTGCTGCTCTGAAGAGGGTTTTATATATTCTTCCTGATCGATGTTCCTGGTTTCGTAGGACATATTCCAAGCAGTGGGGCCACTGGGTTCAATGGCAGTTCTGTATTTCAATTTTTGAGAAAACCTCCTATGTCATAATGTTTTCCATACAGGCTGCATGAGTCTGCATTCCCACCAGCAGTATACTAGGGTGAGCTTTTCTGCACACCCTCACAGGCACTTTCTGTTTATTGACTTATTGAAAACATAGCCATTCTGGAAGACCTCAGGTGATACCCCATTATTGTTTTAATTTTCATCTCTCTGGTGATTAGTGACACTGAGCAGTTTTCATATGTCTCTTGGACATGTTTATGCGCTCTTTGGAGAAGTGTCTACTTAGGTCTTTGCTCGTTTTTTAATTGGATCGTTTGTCTTCCTCTTGTGAAGGTGTGTTTCTTAAAATATTAGGGGTAGTAACCCTTTATCAGATGTATCATCGGCAAATATGTTCTCCCATATAATGAGTTCCCTTTGCATTTTGTTGATGGTATCTTTGTGCAGAATCTTTTTATTTTGCTGTAGTCCCATTTGTTTATTTTCTCCTTTGCTTCCATTGCCCTAGGCAGTGTATTGGTGAGCATATTGCAATGAGAGATGTCTGAGATCATGCTGCCTCCATTTCCTTCTAGGATTTTTAATGGTTTCATGTTTTACCTTTAAGTTTTTTATCCAGTTGGAGTTGATCCTTGTGTGCGGTGCAAGATAGTGGTCTAGTTGCATTATTTTGAAAGTTCCTGTCCAATTTTCCCAACACCATTTATTGAAGAGACTTCCTTTACTCCACTGTATGCTCTGCCTCCTTTGTAAAATCTCAATTGAGTGTAATGAGTTGGGTCAATTCCTGGGTTCTCTGTTCAGTTCCATTTATGTCATTAAGTCTGTTCTTCTGCCAGTTCCATTCTGTTTCGATTAAAATGGCTTTACTATATCTTGATATGTATTATTTTGATTCCTTCCACTTTTTTCTTCCTCCCAAAATTGCTGCAGCGATTTGGGGTCCTGTCCTTTTTGTGTCCTTTAAATTTTTGCACTACTTCTTCTAGGTCTGTGATATCGGACATTGGTATTTTATGAATAGTTTGAATCTATAGATTGCTTTGGGGAGTACGGACATCTGAATGAGGTTGATTCTAGCAATCCATTAGCATGGTATATTCTTACACTTGTTTATATCTTCCTCTATCTCTTTTTTGAACATATTTGTTTTGCAAGTACACGTCTTTCACCCCTTTGGTTAAGTTAATTCCTAAGTATCTTAATTTTATTGTTGCACGTTAAATGTGTTTTTGTTTGTTTGTTTGTTTGTTTTAGTTTCTCTTTCTGAGAGATCATGAATGTTGTTTAAAAATGCCATTTACTTCTGGGCATTAATTTTCCATCCTGCTGCATAGCTGGGTTCCTTTATTATTAAATCTAGAAGTCTTTTGGTGACCTCTTTAGTGTTCTCAGCATACAATATCAGGTCATCTGCAAACAGTGACAGTTTTATTTCTCCTTTCCAATTTGGATGCCTTTTATGTTTTCTCCTTGTCTGATCGCTGTGGCAAGGACTTCCAACACTCTGTTGAATAAAAGATGGTGAAAGTGGACGTCCCTGTCTTGTTCCTCTTATTAGGGGATATGTTTTAGTTTTTGCCCATTGAGTATGAAGTTGACTGAAGGTTTGTCCTATAAGGACTTTAATGTGTTTAGGCATGATCCCTCTATTCCCACTGTGCTGAGAGTTTTTCTCAAAAATGGGCGCTGGGTTTTGTTGCTCTTTCTGCACATACTGAGATGATCATGAGATTTTTGTTTGTCAAATGGTTCCTGTGAGGCATCACATTTATAGATTTGTGAATACTGTACCAAACCTGCATCCCTGGAATAAACCCCACTTGGTCATGGGGTGTGATCTGTTTAACATATTGCTTGATCCAATTTGCTAATATTTGTTTGAAGATTTTAGCATCTTTGTTTATCACGGATATTGGCCTGTAATTCTTTCTTTGCAAGGTCTTTACCTGGATTTGTAGTTGGGATTATTCAGGCTGCCTAAAAAGAGCTTGGGAGTGTTTGTTCCTCTCGGACTTTTTGGAACAATTTGAATTATTTTTTGAATGTTTGATAAAACTCCCCTCTGAAACTGTCTGGGCCTGGCGCTTTTTTTCTTGGGCATTTTTAAAAAAATCATTGTTCCAATTTCACCAGTTTTTATCAACGTGTTCAGCATGCCTGATTCTTCCTCACTGAGTATTGGAAGGTTGTGTATTTCCAGAAATTTGTCTATTTCATCCAGGTTGTTGGCATATAGTTGTTCAGGGTATTTGCTTACAACCCTTTGTATTTCAGTGGTATCAGTTGTTACTTCACTTCTTTTGTTCCTCAATTTATTTATTTTTGACCTCTGTCTTTGGTTTTTGGTGAGTTGGGTTAAAAGTTCATCACACTGATTGTCTATTCAAAGACAAGCTCTTGGTTGCATTGACCTTTTTTAATTTTTTAGTCTCTACGTTATTTATTTAGGCTCTGGTTCTTTATTATTTTCTTCCTTTTACTTCCTCTGGGCCTTTTCGTGGTTTCTGTTCTCTTTCTAAATCTTTCAGTTGTAGTGTTAGATAGTTTAGTAGAAATTTTTCTGGTTCTCATTGCTATAAAAGCTTTTAACAAAAAAAGTTCGTATACGCTACTCTATTTGGACCCTGATCTAAAAGTGTTTCCTCCCTGCTACATACAAACTGTTGCAAAATTAATGCCAGTAATATAATAGTGGCAAATCACCAATGAAAACATGAGTAAAACTAAAGAAATCATTTTAAAACCTCTACCAATTTCAAGTTAAATATACCTACAAACTTCATATTTAAAAAGGCATATCTACCCTGGGCAGCGGGGCTCAGTGGTATAGTGTCGGCCTGCACACTGAAGGGTCTCAGGTTTGATTCCCAGTTGAGGGCACATACCTAGGTTGTAGATTCATTCCTCATCCCAGGTGTGCAGCGAATTAGAAAAGCAACCAATGTCTGTGTCTCTAACACTGAGGCACCTCTCTCTCTCTACCCCTTCTTCCATGCCACTCTCTCTGGAAGTCAATGAAAAAAATATCCTCTAGTGAGGGTTAACAACAACGACAATAGCAATAGCATAGCCATGGAGATGGGAAAGACATCAGTGTAAATGAGGAAATAGTCCAGAGTAGAATTGGGTATACTCTTTAAATGGGATGAGGCTTTCTTTTATGTTGACATTAAGGTTTCAGAAGTGAAAAGATGACGGTTGTGTTACAGGGGATACAGGCAGAAGGCCTCAGCTCTTGTCATCTTGAAGGAAAGATTTCAATCAAGAGAAAAAAATGAAGAAAAAAACCCAAAGCTTTAATGGCTGTAATAAAAATGTACTTAGGCTGGTGAACCAAGGCAGGTGCATAGATGAAGTAACAGGATAGCCTAGGCTGGGCTGCCTTTGCTCACTGGGAAGTCAGAGAAAAGGGGGCCTTGGACACATTTCCAAGACCTTTCAGACAGTTTCAGAAGACAAGCCTGGGATGAGCTGCCACTGCCCATTGCTCCCCTGGTTGAAAGCACCATGGGGCCCCCGCAGAAGGAAGGAGGAAACTGGCGCTGTCACGCTTTCCTGTGGTGTAGGGGAGCTCACACTTGGTCCTTTGTCCTGAGCATATTTATCTCCCTTGCAGGTGGAAAATCTTATGGGAGGCTTAAGGGGAGTTCTCAAGAGAATATTCATCAGCTTTCCAGGGGTGCCCTTTCAGGGTGCTGGTCGCCACTGATTAGTCCATGCCAGGAAGGGCCTCATTTGTCAATGTGTCTGGTCCTGAGTCCACTCCAATGCCACTTGTCTTGTCTTAATGCTTTTATGGGCCTGGAGCTGAAATACAACTGAGACTTAAAAGGTATCTTTAGGGAGGAATGCTTAGGGGGTCTCCACCGCATGACCCATGACATGCTCTGGGAGAATAGATTACCTGGGGACAAAGTTCTTGTTTTCCCAGTCTTTGTCCCTTGTAGGCCTCTGGGGGTTCCTGTCCAGGTGGTTTCCTGTGCCCTAGTCTCTACACCTGGGTTTCTGCATCTTTCCCATCTAATACAAACTATTTATTCTCCAGTGCCTTTGGCTTAGGGAAGATAGGCTTAACTCAAACTGCTGTCTAAAAATCTATCTCAGTTTCCCTTTCAACTTGTCCTGGAATTTTTCTAGCTTCTTGTTATGCTGTAACAGTTCTACATTATTCCAATTTTAAAACCACTGGAGCGTATAGTTTAAAATGTTTAGTTTTAGATGACGTATATTCTACATCAATTTCTGAAGGGGCATAAATCTGCTATCAGAGATTAAAATAAAACACAGAATTCAGAATGTAAAGTCATTTTTATTTCTTATGTAAGTAACAAAACAAAAACAACAACCCAATATTAAAAAGGGAAGAGGACCTGAACATTTCGAGGAGATGTAGAAGAAAGAAAATAGTGAAGATCAGAACAGAAATGAACGACACAGAGACCAAAAACACAGTACAAAATATCAATGAAAGTAAGAACTAGTTTTCTGACAGAAATAAGATCGATGAGTCTTTAGCCAGACGCACCAAAAAACAAACGGTGAGGACCCAAGAAAACAAAATCAGATGTGAAAGAGGCGATATAACAACTGACATGACAGAAACAGAAAGAATACTAAGAAAACACTATGCACAACAATAAAGTGGGGAAGCTGCGTAAAATGGACACATTCCTCAAAACTACAATCTGCTAAAACTCAATCGGAAAGAATCAGAAAACCTGGAGGGCCAGTAAAAATGGATGCAATTGAAGAAGTAATAAGAAAAAAACTTCCAGCAAACAAGTGTCTGGGGCCAGATGGATTTACATGCGAGCTTACCTAAACATTTAAAGAAGAATTAAAACCCACTCTCCTCAAAATATTTTAGAAAATTCCAGAGGAGGGAGATATTTTTATGAGACCAGTATTATAATAATCCCAAAACCAGATGAAGATCCTGCAAATAAAGAATTTCACAGACCAACGTCCCTCATGAACATAGGTGCCAAAATCCTCAGAAAATATATTACCAAATTTTATCCAGCAATACATTAAATAAGATCATACACCATGACCAAGTGTGATTTATTCTGGAGACGCAGCGCTGGTATAATATTCGCAAATCAAGAAATGTGAGAGCTAAACAAAATGAAGGACAAAAATCTTATGATCATATCAATAGATACAGAGAAAATATTCTAGAAAATCCAGCACCCATTTTGGAAAAAACTGGGAGCAAAGTGGAAATAGAGGGAATATATCTCAACATAATAAAGGCCATATACAACATACCTGGGGCCAAAATCATACTCAACGTGCAAAGGCTAAAACCATATCCCCTAAGAAGAGGAAAAAGACACGGTTGCCCCTTTCACCACTACTGCTCAGCATACTACTGGAAGTCCTAGCCACAGCGAGCAGACAAAAAGAGAACATAAAAGGCATCCGTATCGGAAGAGAGAAGGTTAACTGTCATTACTTGCAGATGACATGATATTGTACATAAAACACTAAAGAGTCCACCGAGTACTTGTGGATATAATTAATGAATTTGGCAAGGAAGCTGGAAGCAAAATTAACATCAACACATTGATGGCATTTTTTTTACACCGATTATGAACTCTTAGAAAAGACTATACCATTTACCATTGCAACTGAAAAAATAAGACACCTAGGAGTAAAGTCAAAGAAGAATGTAAAAGACTTATATTCAGAAACAGGACATTGAAAAAAGAAATAGAGGAAGATACAAAGGAGTGAAAGAATTATAGACTGAAAGAATTAACATTATCAAAATATCCATGCTACCCAAAACAATCTATAAATTCAACACAATTGTCATCAATCCCAACAGTGTGTTTCACAGAGCTGGAAAAAATGTTTCGAAAATTTATAGGAAACCAAAAAAGACCCCGTGCACCCAC